>NC_072385.2:30429730-31054980 GCF_028885625.2 Pongo pygmaeus | reverse complement strand
CTGACCCCCGTCCTGCCTGACTGGTCGTGTTCAAATCTCTAGTGTTTTTGTCTCACGGGCTAATGTCAAAGGTAGGCAGGGCGGGGATGCCATCGTCACATCTGCAGACAAGTCTGACATTTGCCAAGAAGGTTCCAGATCTGCTCTGTCCCCAGAGATGACTGGCTCACAAGTCGCAATAGAAAACCCAGGAAGAATAGTCGAGGCAGGCAGGCCAGCACCCTCCCTTGCCCAGCACTTGGAGCTGGTGCACATCAGGAAAATGAGGTCATTCCAAAAAGAATGGAAGGCTATTTTGGGGAAAATAAAGGCAAAACGGATGTCAGTAGACAAGCCAGGAAGACCTCCAGTTATGTATATATTTTCTCATTTTGGAGAGTTTTGCGGAGCTTGGAAGCAGGGCCCTATTTTTAGTGTCTATTGTGTGAGGCTATGGCAGGGATGTGTGAAGCTGCAGTTTTCTTCTGACAATGATTCCATTTTAAATAGGGAAAGAAGGTAATGAGGGCAAAAATAATAACCATTTTCAGGGCTCAAAATTCAGGGTATTTGAAACAGAGTTTTCTAAAATGCCAGCCTAGTGGAAGAACCATTTTTCCTTCCTGCCTTTCATCCGAGAGCCTCCTAACAGATGCCTTGCTCTGGGGGAGGCGATGTGGCCTCCCCACTTTCCTCCCTGTGCCCGCTTAGGGCCCAGCTGTCTGGTTTCCACTATTTAGCACTGAAGGAGAGAGAGGAAGCAGCCTCCCACCATGGAGATTCTCAAATGTTGGTGTGCCTTGGATTCAGCAGGGCTGAATCAAATGCAGATTCCCTGGACCCGGCTCCAGAGTGTCTGGTTCCATTGGTCTAAGAGAGGCCTAGGAATCTGTATCTGGCTTTTTGTTTTTCAAACCTACTCTTTCCAAGGCATTGGGTTGTGGATGGTTCCTGCACCCTGTTTTGAGAAACCTACCTTGCGGCCAGTGCCCATATAAACTGTACTCACGAGGTAATGAGTTTGAAGGAGTCTGAGATGTTCGGAATGAAAAGGCGCTGATGTTTGGGTTGGATAAGGCTAAGGGTGACCTGTGGCAAGGCCATTGTCTCCAGAGTCAGGCTGACTTGGTGAGAAGTTGAGTCCCGCGGACCATTCGCTGGATGTCTGTGGCCGCTCTCAGAGCCCCAGCTAGTTAAAATGGCCCTAACTCAAATAGCTCACCTGCCTCTTCCTCATCCTACACGGCATGATAGCAGAAAGGATTTTATTTCTCCTTTAAACATGAGGACAAAGATGCAGTTGCGGAGTGCCCTCCAGGGAGAAGAGAAGCCCCATTGGGGTTTGGGGAAAGGCCTCCCTGAATGCAGAAAGGCACAGACACACCATGGCTCCGTAGGGTCGGCCCATCTGCCGGGGCTGGGCAAGGGGACAGTGCACACAAGAGCTGCCTGCACATAAGTGATATTTGTGGAGGTGGCGACACCAGCGGAAGGAAGGAAACACTGTCAGACTCAGAGTGAACCTGAATTAAGGAATGATGGAAATGGCTTCTTAGGATTAATATGCTACAGTTGCATCTCTGGCTACATCAAATGGAAGATCATGATTATTATCAGAAACAGGCCATTTCTTACCAAGTAAAACAAAGGTGATGATATTTTGGCCTTTCTCTGAGTGAGTGACATGGCTTGTTCTGATTTCAGCCTGACAGAACCAAGCCTCCTTCTCCCCACAGTAACTGGGATGCCTTGGGTTTCCTGGGGGGTGCCTGGTTTCCCATCCTTTATGGACTAAAATAGAAGGATGGCCAGATGCCCTCCAGTTGTACTGAATCAGAATCTTTGGGGATAGGACATAGACTGTCCTTTTGAAAGGCCTACAGGTGATTTGGGTAAATAACAGGGTTGACTACCACCCATTGTCATTGGTGCGCACCCTTATTCATGGTTTCCACTCTGTGTTGGGGGATGGTATGCATTAGACAGGGCTTTTTGGAGGCCAGAGACAAGAATCTAACTTAAGGTAACTTTAGCTGAAAGGAGGACCTATTGGCTCCCATAATGAGAATGTGTCAGGGGGTGGTGCTGGCTTCTCACATGGCTGGAACCTGGGGCTCTAGGGGGCCTTCCAGATCTCTCCTTCCATCTCTCAGTTCTGATTTCCCTTCATCGACTTCATTCTTAGGCAGAATCCTTCTAGGGAGGAGACAGAGATAATCCCGCAACATCACCAGACAGAGAGTAATTCCAGAGACAGGAGCATTGCTGAAGGGGATCACATGCCCCCCAACCCACAGCTACGCTGGGGGGGAAGGATGTGTTAATAATTGTCCAGGTTCGTCACATGCCTATTCCTGGGGTGGGCAAGACAGGACCACTCACGTGGAGGAACGGATCTGCAAAGGAAAAGAAGCAGAGACCAAAGAGTCGGCATCTCCACTGGAGGCCAGAAAGCTCATGTTAATAGTCAACTTTTCCCTGAGCACTTGGTGCCTGTGTATGTATCAGGGACTTTAAAATAAGCGCTTGATACACACTGCATTTTGAAATCCTTCTAACAGTCTTACAAGATGTGCCCCTTGTTACCTTCTTTTCCTAGAGGAGTAGAGAAGGCCTGGAGAGATGCAGTGCTTACTCAGGCTTGCCAGCCAGTTGCTGGTGGAGCTGGGGATTGAACCTAGGACTCTGATGCCAGAATTGAGTGGTGCCTGCAGGACCGGTGTGAGCACGAGGCTCCCTCCTCCCCCAGTGCACCATGGGCCTCACTTTGGCTCCAGTGTGGCTGACCACTACCTCTTTCTTATTCTTTTGACTTAGGGGAGGATACCCTTCCCCCATTTTGAACCCCCAGAGGAGCATTATTGTGCTGGGGACACTTCCCAGCAGTTTATGAACACTGGTCCCCCCTCCAGCAGGTCCCCAGGTTAGCTGGCTGTGGGTCCGGCATCGGCTTTGCTCACAAAGTGGAGCATAGCACCAACAGCTGGGCCGTGGGCACCCTGACATCCACACACAAAGGAAATTCCTATGGAAGTAGCGCTACAGAGGTTTTAAAATTTGTATTTTATTTTCCATTGCAAACACTATTCACAGGGTGAATTCCTCCTGGCCGCATCCTTGTTCTTCACAGTCATGAGGGTTAAAAGTCTCTGGAGGCAGTGACAAGGCGTCAGGTGCCTTGTCCCGACTCTTCAGGAATCAAATGCAGTAGGGTCCTCAGGAGCCTGAGCCAGCACCTCACCGTCCTCTTGTCTCCTTTCTTCCCACGGACCTGCACCTCCCTTGCATCTTTATCTTCCCTTCCTGCTGCCCTCCAGTGGTCCCCATCCCTCCTTCACTCAGAGGCAGCCCTATGATTTCTAAAGTGCATTATGTACTTTTATGATTTTGCCTTCCTGCTGTGGTGTCAGGACTGAACTTTAATAAGACTATAAACACCCTTTTAAATCCTTTTTTGGGCTTTCACTTTTTATGTTATACTGCATGCTTGTCTATCTATGAATAAACAAATCTTGCACCAAGTAGGGTGAGAAAATGAATTTCCTTTGTTGTTGCAGCGGTTCTTGCTGGAGGCACTGTGACTTGTAACGCAGGCATATTTCAACCTTCTTTCCTTCTCTCGCAAGAAAAAGAAAATAAGTGCAAAATCCAAACCACAACCTTACTCCGCAAGGATGCAGAATGAAAATATCACCCATGGGATTGTTCACCAGTAATCTGTCTGTGCCTGACATCTGCTCCATAAACTCTAAAATGAGTAACTGGGTGCTCCTGGGTGCTGTCCATAACTGTGTCAGGCAGGGAGGCAATAAATATGCAGAGAGGTTTTAAATGGGAAAATTGTTGATGAATGTGGAGGAAGAGATGAGGATTGTGTAACACATGGCGGGCATGAAACCAAGACAACATTTTACCCTAGCAATGCATCATTTTTATGATTGGGAAGATATTTAATAGTAATACAAAACCTTTAGGGAAAAGAACAGAATAATATTAAAGCCTGTCTCTCTGTGTCTTAATCTGTTTAGTGTTGCTATAAAGCAATACCTGAATCCGAGTAATTCATAAAGAGAAGTGGTTTACTTGGCCCATGGTTCTGCAGGCTGTACAGGAAGCAAGGTGCAGCATCTGTTTCTGGGGAGGGCCTCAGGCTGCTTCCATTCCTGCTGGAAGCTGAAGAGGCACTGTGTGCAGAGATCACACGGTGAGAGAGGAAGCATGAGAGGGGGGAAGGTAGCAGGCTCTTTTTAACAACCAGGTCACCCTGGATTGAACAGAGTGAGAAGTTATTCACCCTTCCCCAGGGAGGTCATTAATCTATTCACAAGGGCTCCACCCCTCCATGACCCAAACACCTCCCATGAGGCTCCACCTCCAATAATGGGGATCAAATTTCAACATGATTTGGAAGGGACAAATATCTCAACTATAGCATCATGGGATTTTTTTTTCCCAGAAAAGTGACAGTCAGAAATTTAGTTCTCTATGGGGCTGATCTGCCACTGTGGTACAACTCACCTCTGGTTAGAAACTACATTGGTGACATCATCACTAACAGCTCCCATAGCCTTAAACAGTGCAGTCATTTTGGGCCAGGAGAGAGGGCTGTATGAGCTTCCTTCTACTGTATCAAAATATTTCATTGGAGGAGCGTATCAAAAAAGTTCCATTTTGAACAGATTGATTTTAAAGTACCCAAAAGTTTTCCAGCCTCCAGGAAGAAATGTCTGGTGGGCAGTTTGAAATCTGGGGTCCAGACGCCGCTGCATTTGAGAATCAGAGATTCTGATCATACTCCAGGCTGTAAGAGAGAGGAAGCGCTTTCTTCTAGAGGCTCTAGAAAGAGGAGATGTGTGGAATTTGGGGAGGATGGTGTCATTGCAGAGCAGTTGGAGGAAGAGGAAAAAGGAGTTAGAGAAAGAGAACCACGAGAGAGTTGCCTTGGAGAATTCAGGAGTCCAGAGATGCAAAAAGAAGGACTCAGTCAGATGCTGCTGAGGATTTGAATATAATAAAAACCAAGGAGAGAACCCTGAACCCACGGGCTTGGAGTTGGCTGTGATTTTGCCAAGGGTGTTTAGCAGAGGCACCATCTAGGGTCAGAATCCATACTGCACTGGCTGAAGATGAGGAGGAGATGAAGAAGTGCCAAGGGTCCTTACAAGAAATGTGTGGATGAAGAGACGGAGTGGGATGGCTGATAGTTCATTGGAAAGAAAATACTGACAGACGATGGTGCAGGGATGGGGGGGCCCAGATTCCAAGGGCAGAGGAGGCAACACAGCCAAGGGGTGGGAGCTTCTGCAGTTGCAAGAAGAGGGTGATAATTGATGGAGGTGGAGCAGGTGTCTGTTTCTGTTCAACTGTTCCTGTTTCTTGTGAAGGTTTCAGGTTCTTTGGCCACATTTCTAAGTCTGGGTTTATGCCCAAGGCTACTTGTGCTTCCCCTCCCTGCAGCAGGTTCTGTGAAGTGGCTCTCAAGGCCATGGCCTGGAGATGGAAAATTCTACTGGAAATGGGCATCAGAGGGTCCCTTCTTCTCTCCCACACTGATGCCTTTTGCCTGCTCAGAAGTATCTGTCACATACAGACAAAGTGGTGTTCTCATGCTCAGAAAGGCAGGTATGGAGGCATCTGCCTGTCTCCCTCCAGATGAAGAAGAGGTGAGGTGTCTCCTCTGAGAGGGATGTGGCAAGGCTGAAAACAGCAGCGAGGTGGATGGGAAAGCCAGTCCGTTGAGGAAGTATTAGGAGGAAATGAGAACCTGCTGAGAAGCCCAAAGATAGGAGGAGGAGGAGGAGGAGGAGGAGGAGGAGGAGGGGGAGGAGGAGGAGGTGGTGGTGGTGGTGGTCAAGAGTCTGGGGTCTGTGGGACACGGAAAAGTAGATTTTTCCTGATCCCACCCTTTAGGGGAGGCCAGTGTAGACTGACAGGACTGAGCCAGGGCCAAGTGGGGAAACTGGTTAATGAGTGGGGAGAGGGTGATACAGCCTGAGGGAGAAACCCAGTGAAGAGAAGGATCAAGGCTGAGCCACAAAAACCTGACTCTGTGTTCTTATTCAAGGGTGAAGGGTGTCCAAGACAGAGGTCAGACACCAACCGGAATTAGAACCAGTGGTGGTTGAGACGCCATGTCTGACTAGAGATATAGAGCCCATATGTTGAAAGTGGACCTCAGCTTCTTAGAGATCCCTCTTCTAAAATGATGCTTTAATAGTCTGGAGGGGTAATAGCATTGAGGTGGACAGGTTCAGTGGGATTGGGGAGGCGGGAGGCTAAGACGTCATGATAAGATGGGAAATGTCAGATGAGGAGTAGTTTCTGCTGACAACGAGATCCAGGAGGGAGATGAGGTGGAGGGAATGGACCTTGGAATGGGAAACCCAGGCATGGTTAAGGCTAGGTTGTTGGAGGGACATCTGGCGTGGACATTAGTGTGTGAAGAGGAAGCCCTGGAATCAGTGACCAAAAACCTAAAGGAATGTGAATCAGAGGCTTAGAAATTGTCCAATGCTGGGAGTAAAACTGGGAAAGGATTGGATGCCGCAAAGGGGTTGGTTTGGAGAAGAGGCCATTGAAAAATGGTGGTGGAGAGGAAAGAGCTTCAACTGGGTCACCGTCTTAGCCATCCCCTCTCCAGCAAAGTGTCTGGCCATTGGTCTGGGTACCCCACACCTAGGCTTTAGAGTCTTTCAATGTGGTCGGGAACCCAGTTCATAAATCACCCTTAGTCTTCAGGAGTCTTGCCAAGGAAATACTCTGTGAAGGCCTTGCTGAGGGTGCCAGGCACGGCCAGAGAAGATTCGGCTTTTGGGGGAATGTGGCTGAGTCAGGCATTCATTATCCTTTCAGGACTCTAGATGTAAACTGGAATCCCCTGTATTAGTTTGCTAGGGCTGCCATAATAACATAGCACAAACTAGAAGGCTTAAGGAACAGAGATTTAGCCTCTCACAGCTCTGGAGGCTGGAAGTCCAAGATCAAAGTGTCGGCAGGGTTGGTTCCTTCTGATGTCTTTGAGGGAAAGATCTGTTTCAGGCTTCTCTACTTGGCTTGTAGATGGGTGTTGTCCCTGTATACGTGTTTCTGTGTCCAAATTTCCCCCTTTGATAAGAGCTCCAGTATTGCTGGTTTAGGAGTCACCCTAATGATCTTGTTTTAGCTTGATTACCTCTATAAAGACCCTATCTCCAAATTAGGTCCCATTCTGAGATACTGGGTGTTAGAACTTCACCATACGAATGGAAAGGTGGCACAATTCAACCCATAACATTGCCCTCCATGGCAAGATTTCGTCACATTTCATCTTCCTAGGGTTGTCTGTTTTATAAAAATGAGTTTTCACAGTTGTCTGATTTATAGCCCTGCTTGTTTGGAAGGTAAAAGCAAGAGGTCACTTTCAAAAGAAATATGATCAAACTGCACACTGTTTATACATCAGGAGAATGGAGGCTCCTGAGGCTCCCAGCTCCATTTTCAGGACCTGAGCCACCCCCAGCCATCAGGGTGACCCCAGGAACAGATAGATGCATGAAGAGCATGAAGAACTCTCTCTCTCGTCTGCATCCCTCCACTCCCAGGTTGTCTGACACTCAAATATCTGAAGGGCCTGGCATATTGGAGCCAGCTCAGGCTGTCCATCTCAGGGATCAGACAAGGCCAATGAGGTTCCAGGCAGGACACTTCAGTCTCATTGGGACCATCTCATTCAGAGCATTTCAGTAACATCTGAGGAAGTTAGGAGATTGTAACTGAAAACTGACCCAGTCAAATTCTCTAGTTCTGGAGTCTGCGACCGGAGGCCCCTCAGTGCCAGGCTTGTTTCAGGACCAACAAATTGCCCAGGCCACAAATTGGGCAGCCTCCTGAGCCAGAGTAAGCTCTGAGACTCCAGCATAGCCATGTGGTAGAAGATTTATGGACAGAAAAAGGCAAGTGACCTACAGAAAACAGAAGCGAGTAACGAAATGGCTGGATTAGCTACAGGTTGGCATTTGCCTTATTTGAACACAGTTTGAACAGTTGGCTACATTTGGCCAAAACTCGGTGATTGGCACAAGTGTAGGCTATGGTCTGTTTACACCTCCGCTTGTTACAGTTCATGATGTACAGAGAAATCTTTAAGCCAAACTTAAACTATGTAAGGGGGCAGCTTTTGGCTAAACTTGATTTAACAGATCTTTCTTCTGTTTTAATATAGGCATTTATAGCTATTAATTTTACTACCTTAGTTGCAGTTCATAAATTTTGTTGTGTTGTATTTTTGTTTTCATTCATCTCAAAGTATTTTCTAATTACCCTTGTGATTTCTTCTTTGACTTATTGGTTATTTCAGCAGGGTGTTGTTTAATTTCCACATATTTAGTTATTTCTCTAATGTCTTGTGGTTAATTTCTAACTTAATTCCATTGTGGTCTGAGATCATAATTTGTATGATTTCAATTATTTTAAGTTTATTGAGGCTGGTTTTATGGCCTAGTTCATGATCTATCTTGGAGAATGTTCCATGTGCACTTGAGAAAAATGTACATTCTGCTGTTGTTGCGTAGTGTTTTCTACAGATATCTGTTAGGTTTGCTTGGTTAATAGTGCTGTTAGGGCTTTCTAGTTCCTTGTCATCCATGTTCCATAGAACATCCATGGTGTTCTATCCATTACGGAAAGTGGGCTGTGGAAGTCTGCAGCTATTGAGTTGTCTATTTCTCCCTTTAATTCTGTCTAATGTATTTCGTGTATTTTGGGGCTCTGTTGTTAAGTATGAAATGTTAAATTTTTTATTTTCCTGATAAATTGACCCTTTTGTTGTGAAATAATATCTTTTTTTTTTTAGCCCTAGTAACATTTTTTTTTTTGTTTTAGAGTCTATTTTATCTGATATCAGTATAGCAACTCCTACTGTCTTATGACTGCTATTTGCATGGTATATCTTTTTTCCTCTGGTTTTATTTTCAATCTATATATATATATATATAATCTTATATATAATACCTGTCTTTTAAAGAGGCTGAGAAAAGAATGGAGAACAAGTATATATTTAGCAACTTTCTTATTTACCACTTTTGTGTCTCTTCATGTCTTCCTGTGGATTTGAATTACCATCTTGTATCATTTCTTTAATATAATTTTGTATCCCCCCAACTTCCTTTGCATTGTTATTGGTAAATATATTACATTTCTGTAAGTTATAAATTCAACAATACAATAATATATGTTGTTTTATACAATTGCTTAATCAGTATAGAGAAGAAACATGCAATTACCTTATCTTTTAGAATTACTGACATAATTACTACATAATTACTCAATGCTACACAAACCTTCACTGGTCCACTCTGTTTCCTTGTGTGGATTAGAATTATTCTTAGCCCTCACCTGTTTTCAGTCTGAGGGACTTCCTTTAGTATTTCCTGAAAGGTCTGCTAGCAATGAATTTTTTGTTTCTGTTTATCTGGGAATGCCTTTGTTTTGCCTTCAATTTTGAAAGATAGTTTGGCTGGATATAAGATACTTAGTCAACAGAATTTTTGTTTTGTTTTGTTTTTCTTTCATACCCTACCTTCTGGCCTTAATGTTTCTCATGAGAATTCAGATGTTAATCTTATTGAGGGTCCCTTGTATGTGATGAATCGTTTTTCTCTTGCTGCTTTCAATTCTTATCCTTGGCTTTCAATATTTTAACTGTGTGTCTGTATGTACGTTTCTTTGTGTTTATTCTACTTGGGCTTTATTGAGATTTACATACATATAAATTAATAATTTTAATCAAACTTGAGACAATTTTAGCCATTAATTCTTTGAATATATTTTCTTTCTTTCTTCCTTCTTCTTCTTCTTTTTTTTTTTTTCTGAGATAGAGTCTCGCTCTGTTGCCCAGGCTGGAGTGCAGTGGCATGATCTCAGCTCACTGCAACCTCCACCTCCCAGATTCAAGTGACTCTCCTGCCTCAGCCTCCCAAGTAGCTGGGATTACAAGCACGTGCCACCACGCTTGGCCAATTTTTGTATTTTTAGTAGAGACGGGGTTTCACCATGTTGGCCAGACTGGTCTTGAACTCCTGACTTCAAGTGATCCACCCACCTCAGCCTCCCAAAGTGCTAGGATTACTGGCATGAGCCACTGCACCCGGCCTATTTTCTGTCTCTTTTTATGTCCTCTACTTCAGAGACTCTCCTTGCACATATATGTTGACACTTAATTGTGTCCTACTTTTTCCTGAGGCTCTGTTCATGTTCATGTTTCTTCACTGTTTTTTCTATCTGTTCTTCACACTGCATAATCTCAGTTGGTCTATTTCATATTTATTGAATTTTTCTTGTGTCAGCACAAATATTATTGAGCCCTTCTAGTGAAATTTTCATTTTTGTCATAGTACTTTTCAACTCTAGAATTTCCTTTTTGTCATAGTACTTTTCAACTCTAGAATTTCCTTTTCCTTTTTTTCTTAAATTGCCCCTATTAGGATGGTGACTCCTCTTCCTGCCTGTAAACTAAAAATAAAATCCTAAGCCTCCCAACTAACTGAATGAAGCTCCTCTTGGCCGAGGGGACTCCAGAAAAGCCTTCAAAACTGAATTCCTAGCCAGGAAGGGAGGTTGGACACACCTCATTATGCCCCACTCCCTTTTGGAGTTTAGGCAAAGATGACCTGGCATATATGTTAAAATAGAGACCGTAAGACTGACAGAACAGACTCTTTGTGGCTATACGATACCAAATCATAAACAAGACCTAAGGCCATACAAGGGAAAAGTTAAGCCTACAAATTATAAAATCTCATTAAATGTTGAAATGTTTTTGAGAAGGAGTCTCACTCTGTTGCCCAGGCTGGAGTGCAATGTCACAATCTCAGCTCACTGCAACCTCCTCCTCCCAGATTCAAGCAATTCTCCTGCCTCAGCCTCCTGAGTAGCTGGGACTACAGGTGTGTGCCACCATGCCTGGCTAATTTTTGTATTTTTAGTAGATAAGGGTTTTGCCATGTTGGCCAGACTGGTCTCGAACTCCTGACCTCAGGTGATCTGCCTGCTTTGGCCTCCCAAAGTGCTGGGATTACAGGTGCGAGCCACCGCACCCAGCCTAAATGTTGTTGTTTTTTTTTTTTTTAAATTAACCTGATACAATGTGGCTTACTTTCCAACCTGACTGTGGTATAGCATCACATGACCTACAGAAGACCTCCTTATCGTAATGCAAGTATTCCTTTGTACTGACTTCAAGTCTTTAGGCAAAGCTTAACTCTCTCAACCAATTGTCAATAAGACCTAAGGCCCGCCCGTGACTTATAATCCCCTGCTTTGAGATGTCCTGCCAAACCAATGTATATCTTCCATAAACTTACCTATGATTCCTGCCTCCCTAAAATGTATAAAACCAAACGGTAAACTGACTGCCTCAGGACCACTTACTCAAGGCTTGTTAGGTTTATGTTTTCTCCAGGCTGTGGTCACTCATATTGGCTCAGAATAAACCTCTTTAAAATATGTTAGAGTTTGGTTTTTCCATTAACATGCCTGATGATCCCTTGGTACAAGAAGCCAATATGCCCTGGAAAGAGCTATAACTTATAATTCAGTGAGCCTCTCTTTGTATTCCCTTGAAAGTATTCTTTTTTGGAAACCAAGACCAGTAAACACCCACAATTCAGATATGCCAGGATGGGATGCACACATTTTTCATATGAGGATACTCCCACTGCTACCTATTTGGTTACCAATCCATGTATCTACCTACTGAGCACACGTGACACTGAATTAGAGTATCTGCTGCATCCTGGAAGATGACACACCATCCTCACACCAGTGCCTAAGCTGTGCCTACAACAGACCATTTAAATAGTTTGGATGTTTGTCCCGCATGTTCTCACTCATAGGTGGGAATTGAACAATGAGATCACTTGGACAGGGGATGGGGAACATCACACACCGGGGCCTGGCATGGGGTGGGGGCAGAGGGGAGGGATAGCATTAGGAGATATACCTAATGTAAATGGCGAGTTAATGGGTGCAGCACACCAACATGGCACATGTATACATATGTAACAAACCTGCACGTTGTGCACATGTACCCTAGAACTTAACGTATAACTAAAAAAATAATAGTTTGGATGTTTGTCCCTTCCAAACCTCATGTTGAAATGTGATCCCCAATGTTGGAGGTGGGGCCTAGTGGGAGGTGTTTGGGTCGTGGGGGCTGGCCTTATGAATGGCTTTGTGACCTCCCAATGGTAGTGAGTGAGTTCTCGCCAACATGACAGCTGGGGTTATTTACAACAGCCTGGCATCTTTCTTGTGGCATCTTTCTTGCTCCCTCTCTTGCCATGTGATACACTGGTTCTCCCTTTCTTCCACAGTGAGTAAAACTTTCTGAGGCCTCGTCAGAAGCAGATGCTGGCACCGTGCTTCTTGTACAGTCTGCAGAACCATGAGCCAAAGAAACTTCTTTTCTTTATAAACTACCCAGTCTCGGGTATTCCTTTATAGCAATGCAAAATGGACTAACACAGAAACCACTCCATCACTCCATCAGGTGGGCAGTTTTTGGATGGAGTTTAAATACGATATAATAGAATGCCCATTAAAAATAATTTCTGTCTCTTTATTGAAAATTCTCTTTTTAGTGAGGCATTGTTATAATACTCTCCTTTAATACTTTAGACAAAATGTCCTTGATTTCATTGGACATATTTATAATAGCTGATTTGAAATCTTTGTCTAAGAAGTTCAATATCTGGACCTCCTCACAGATAATTTTGTTGATTGCTTTTATTCCTGAATTGGGACCATATTATCCTGTTTGGAAAGTCCTATAACTTTCACATGCTTCATAGTTATTTTGTTGAAAACTTGATATTTTAGATAATGTATTATAGTGATCTGGATACTAACTCTCTTCCCTCTCCCACTCCGCACCGTTGCCACCTGAATTGATGTCATTGTTGCTTTCTTGGTCATTTATTCATTTGTTTAGTGACTTGGCTGAACTAACTCTGTGACGTCTGTTTTCTATGCATTGCGCAGCCTCTAATGTCCTTGCTCCAGTTGGTTTGCTTTATTTTATCTTTTAGCCTAGCTATTTAGGGGTTGCTCGAGGTCATGATAACATAGTTATTGGTGAGAGGTTGTGCTTAAGTCCTCTTAATCTGTTAGATTTTTTTAACCCTTTACTGTGTGTGACTTGGAGGCTGCTATCAGTTCAAGGAGTGTATGCATTGCCCCATGTTCAGCCAAGGAGTAGTAGCTTGGATGTCCCTTCTGACCACTGCTGAGAAGGCCTAATCTTGGGTATGCATACAGTCATCCAGACTGCCAGACGTGCATGTGATTTTATTTCTAATCCTAGCTTCCTAGGAGTTTCCCCTGGATAGAGAAATTTGTTCAGCCAGCGTTTGGTCAGGGTTTGTGATTAGGTTTGTTGTGAGGCTTCTGCACATTGGACGATGGGTTTCTGTGCAGCCTTGAGTGGTTTTAGTCTGCCTCACACATTGCTCTGATTACTCCTGAATGGGGATGGTCCATGCCCACAGCCTTCCCAACCCCGAGGGTTGGCTGTGATCTCAGGAGGGCTCTTTTTGGTTGTCTCTTTCGTGGGTTCTCATGATTAGATATCTGGTTGCTTTGCTGTTTTGCTTATTGCAACCAGTATCATGGATCTGGAGGGGCCTTTTAATTGTTCTCCACCAAGATCCCCACTGTGTTTGGTAAAGCTCTGGCATGGTATCCTCCATGATCTGCTCCAAATAAAGTCAGTCTTTTCAGGCAGAGCTGCAGAGCTCTTTGTCTTTAAGGAACCCCTAGAACAGAACCTCAGCACCACTGCACAGGAGCTAGGCGGTGAGGAATGTCTAGCTGCCTATTTTTCCTAGAGAGACACCTCTGCTCTGCCAGTGGTCACTCGAGGAATGGTAGTGGCCCCTGATATTCTTGGATTGCCCCTCCACGTGTGCAACTTCCAGCCTCGGAGAAAGCTGTGGTTGCACCTAGTGTAAAAGCTTCTGCCCCATGCATAGGGGCTGGACAGAGGGGAAGGAGCCTCAGACTCTTGGCACATCCACCAGGAGCTGGAGTTGAGCTCTTGCAACATAGGGACAGCAGTGGTGGGGAGTGGGTTAGAAATGCCAGTTGCTGCCCTTCCGGGGGTCCAAATGTAGCCCTGTTAGGTACCTGCGACAAAGGGAGCCCTCATCTTCTTATCTGTGCTGGCTTGGACAGAGCATCTGGAGTAGAGCTTTCCTAAGAGGGAGCTGGCAGAGAGAGTGGGGAGGGAGCAGGTCATGGCTCCAATACCACAGCCTTACACTGTTCTTACTGGGATTTAGTTGATTTCTTGAATATATATACATATTTTTTAAATTTTCTGTATGCCTTTCTGGCAGTTTTCAGAGACTTTTAAATAATTGTTGTTTTTGTTATTTTTAAATCTTCTCCTGTTCACTGGTTGTTTTGTTGGGAAGAGGGGTGTGGATCTCCTTATCCTTCCTGGGAAGTTTCCAGGTTCTGGCTTTTGCATTATTTTCAGACTATTCCCCCTCCCCCAGTTGGACATAACCCTGTTTTTATTTAAAGGGCCTTCACTAGTGTCAAGGCTGGGACAAGTCAAGGTGAAGGTCACAGTGAGTCACATCCTGGGGCTGCACTTTTCTTGTCCAGCCTCTTTAGACTTGCTTTGCAGATAAGGCAAGAGAAACACATGCATGGCTCAGGTTTTACAGCCAAGTTTCTTGCTTGCTTTTTAATGCTTAGCGTGGCGAGGTGGTTAAGAGCAGCAACTCAAGCTGGTTTGACAGGGTTCACCTCCGATTTGACCACGGGTTTGCTGTAGGGCCTTGAGCAAGCCACTTCCAACTCCCTGGGCTTCCATGTCCTTGCCACAGACAGGCAAGGAGGGCAGATATGATGGTGACTCTCCCCATTTTATTAATGGAACAGAGGCTCAAAATGTCACTTGTGCTGCCCCAGAGTCACAAAGTTATAGATGGAGTAGCAGAAATTAAATCTAGCCTCGCTGAGCCTGAACTATTCTGGCTGGCATTCTGAAGAATGCCCTGAGAAGGTCTTGGTCTTGCATGGAAGATGAGGACCCTGAAAAGTCAAGTCATTGGCCTGAGGTCACAATGGCAGCTGGTGGTGGAGCTAGGCCAAGCTCAGGTCCCATGGCAACCAGTGTGGTGTTCTTTATGAAAAGGACATTGTCTCCCCAAGGGGCTCTGGGTCTGGAGAGGTTGCTGGATTGTGAGTTTCTTAGGGGAAAGGTTGGCATGGGGGAGAGTTGAGGATTCTAGTGAGCCCATGCCCCAGGAGGGTAGATGCCCAAGGGGTCTACGAGGCTTCTAGTGTCATGGTCCAGCACTTGGGCTCTGGTGTCATAACTGAGTCCAAATCCTCCTTGCACTTCTGCTTCCCAGCTGTGTGACTTTGAACAAATTACTAGACTTTTCTGACCCTCACGCTACCCACCTGTGAAGTGGATATACGCAAAGTACTTAATACAGAGCTCAGCATCTGGTTAGCTCTTCTGTTTAGTCGAAGTCAATCCATAATCATGTACTGGGGACATGCTGTGTATTAGAGCCCTTGTTAGGTAACAAAGACTCAGTGGACTGGACAGACACGGTCACTGCTCTCATGGAAAGTGGCTAGGAAGCGGGGTGGGGAACACTGGCAGTAAGTAGTTAGCTATGAGCATGGTGAGCATTACAACAGAGAAAGTGGTAGATGCTGCGGATTTTATGGGACTGGACCTTCCTCCAAGTCTGGGGGTCAGGGCAGTCTTCCCTGAGGCAGTCAGAGGGGAGAGTTGAAGGAAGAGTTGCACTTGGTATTGGGAGAGGGCCTGGCCCTTGAGTAGCAGCAGCAGCCCCTCCAGGCAGAACCAGGCACCGGGGGCTGCATTTAGCAGAGGCCATGGAGGATGGTGGTCCCCAGCAGCAGTGATTGGTGCAGCAGGGGTTTCTGTCCTCTGTCTCTTGACAGCCCTCATCAATGAGGTGCATATTCCACTCCTGGCAAAGCTCTCAATTTGCAAGTTTTCTGTCATTGTCCACAAAGCAAAGGATTTTTCATTTACTTGAGATAAATAGCTGCTCCAAGTGACGTAACAGAACCAGTTGGCACTACCCTGAGTGGAAAATGTAGCTCAAGACTTCCCTTGTTTGTGTGTTTCTTGGAGGCAGGTTGACTGCTCTCTTGTCTTTAAAAAGACTCTTTAGAGAGCTTATTGTCTAAGAGAGGGGCATGTAGGCAACCACCCAGGAAGTTCTGTGGGGGCATTCCAGGGATGTGTGTGTGTGTGTGTGTGAGAGAGAGAGAGAGAGAGAGAGAAAGAGAGAAAGAGAAACCAATGTAACATCCCTACATCCTTGCCCCCGGCCCCCATCATGCCTGGTCACAGGGATGACCTACTTTAATTATTGGAGGGTATGGAACCAAAAGGGATCCCAGAGGCAAATAGCTCTTTAATGGTAGTTGCAGCTAAAAATGAAAGCAACCCTCAGATCTGGCAGGGACAGACACTCAGACATTCCACTGAACCTGGTCCACCTCCTCTCTAGACCTGGCACAGAGATTGCCTGATGGCTCTAGACTGCGGTCTGATGAAAGAGAAGGAGGCCCCAAAGACCCAGGCTTTGAGGGGGATTCAAGAATTAAGAGAGGACTCCCTCTTTCTGTGCCTCAGTTTCATCATCTGTAAAAAATAGAACAGTATCACAATGAGTTGGTATGAAGATGAAATGAGTCAATACAACTAAAGTGCTTAGAAGAGTGCCTGGCACATAGTGAACACTTGATAAATGCTATTGTTAGTTTGTTGTTGTCATTATCGTTTTGCTGTAGTCATTATGCCAACCTTTACCCTCTCCCCTCCTTTCCATTAACACTATCAAGCTTAGAGGCATAGGGAGGGGGGTCAATGGCTTTCATCTGAGCAAGTGCAGCCCGAAAAGGCCAATCCAGGTAAGAGGGATCCCACAGACTGAGCCTCCCTGGAGTCTGTAATGACAACACCTTGTAGCCTCTAACTAGCTCTAAGCCCAGAACAGAAGCTAAGACATTTGCACCCTCAAAACACATCACTGAGCTCAGAGCTCAGAGACCCTACTGGGTCTGGGTAGGGATGTATGAAGCACCACAGTGGCCATCCACAGGGAAACAGAGAGAGTAACACTGGAGGCCGGGAGCCACAAGAGCAAGCCCCTTGCTATTGGAGGAAACAGGAGACAAACCGAGTTCACACTTGAATTTCTAAACTCCTGAGAGTAAATTTTGTTTCGATTTATACCATGCAGTTCTTAGCATCAGACTTAGCTCTCCTACCTGACTCAGAACATTTTGATTTACAAATTGGAAAATAAATGGGTTTGCACATCCTGGGCCTGTCTTGCAAACCACTGCAAAAAATTCTTCATCAGTGGTTTCAGCTCTTAGCCACTTCACCTGCATTTGGGCTGCTCTGTGCATTAGAGGTGAATAAATCATATTTGAAAGAGCTCTATTCCTACCGCTACATCCTGTACTACATTCTCCTGGATGTGCGGACTGTGTATTTTGTTAAAATTAGTTGGGGAGGATGTAGTATGTTTGACAGGTCAGTGGATTCTTGCTGGAATCCACTCCTTACCCAGAATGCTAAGCCTTTTCTCACACACTACCCACTGCCCCAACTCTGGACCTTGTTCCCTCTTGAGCCTCTCTCAGCCTGTCCTTCTTTCTTTTGCAGCTGACCACCCTCCCTCCTATTCCAGCAGAGGCCTACTTTGCAATATTCTTGGGGAGCAAATCTCAGATTCAACAGACTTTGCCTCCCAGCCTTTGAGATCAGCAGGCTTCGTGGATGGCTGCCTGGGTATAGATCTTCCCCTAAATAACTCTCAAGACCCAAGCTTTCCAGCATTTAGTGACTTTTTTTTTTTTAATTTTTTTCTCTTTTTTTCGACGTGTTCAAAATTTTATTTTACTTATTTTATTTATTTTTTATTTTCCATAGGTTTTGGGGGGAACAGGTGGTATTTGGTTACATGAGTAAGTTCTTTAGTGGTAGTTTTTGAGATTTTGGTGCACCCATCACCTGAGCAGTATACATTGAATCCAATTTGTAGTCTTTTATCTCTCACCCCCTTTCCACCCTTTCCCCCTGAGTCCCCAAAGTCCATTGCCCAAATATTTTGGCATAAATTTAACAAAAGATGCACAAGAGCTCCGCACTGAAAGCCTCAAAACATTACTGATAGAAATTAAAGAATACCTAAATAAATGGAGATAATATGTTCATGGATTGGAAAGTTCAAGATTATTGAGATGTCATTTCTCCCTAACCTAGCAATTTTTTGTTTTTGTTTGGTAGAAATTGATGAACCAAGTCTATAATTCATATGGAAATCAAACGGACCTAAAATAGCAGACAATTTTAAAAATAAGTTGGAGGGTATATATTACTTGATTTGAAGGCTTACTATAAAGCTACAGAATCGAAATGGTATGATAGTAACATATAAATTGACAAATAGACAAATGAAGCAAAATATAATCCAGATATAGACAAACGCATGTATGGTCAACTGATTTTTAACAACAGAAAAGCAATGTAATAGGGAAAGGAAGTTTTTTATTAAATGGTGCTAAAACTGAACATTTATGTGGTGGGGATAAGCTGGATCCCTACCACACATCATATACAAAACCTATTAAAAGTGGATTGCAGATCTGAATATAAGTGATAAAACTATAAGACTTCTAGAATAAAGCATAGAAGAATATCACGACCTGGGGGTAGGCAAAGATATGTTGAAAATGAACGTCATCAAAACAAAAAACTTCTGCTCCAAAAAAAGCACCATAGACTGGAAAAAATAGTCCCAATCCATATATCTGACAAAAAGTACTGTTTCTAGTATATATAAAGAACTCCTATGACTCAATATTAAAAAAACAAACTCCATTTTTTTTTAAAAGAAGCAAAAGTCTTGAACAGATACTTTACAAAGAAAGATATACAGATGGTCAATAAACATGTGAAAACTGTTCAACATCTTTAGTCATCAGGGAAGTGCAAATTAAACCATAGTGACATACCACTACTTACCCACTATAATGGCTATAATTACCAAGTCTTACAACACTGGTGACTGGAGAGAAGGCAGAGCAACTGGGACTTTCATTCATGACTGATGGGAGTGTAAGATGATTAAACTACTTTGGGAAACTCTTTGACAGTTTCTTATAAAAGTTAAACATATATTTCTCTTATGCTCCAGCAAATGCCATTTCTAGGTATTATATCAAGAGAAATAAAAAACATATGTCCACACACAAAAAAAGACAAGCACAGAATGTTCATACCACTTTTATTCATTATTGTCAAAAACTAGAAACAATTGAAATGTCCATCAAATGAATGAATGATATCTACAATATTCATACAAAGCAATAGTACTCAGTGATAAAAGGAATAAACTACAAGTAGACTCAACAAAATGCATAAATCTCAAAGCATTATGGTGAACAAAAGAAGCTAGATACAAAAGAGTATATTCTATCTGATTTCATTTATATGACGTTCTAGAACAGGCACAACCAATCTATGGTGATTGTCAATCAGTGATTGTCTTAGTCTGTTATGATTGCTATATAACAGAATGCCACACACTGGTTGGCTTACAAACAGAAACTTATTTCTCATAGTTCTAGAGGCTGGGAAGTCCAAAATCAGAGTGCTGGCAGATTCTGTGTCTGACGAGATCCTGCTTCCTGGTGCATAGATGGCACCTTCTCCCTGTGTCCTCACATGGAGGAAGGGATGATGGACTTTATCACCTCCCAAAGGCCTCACCTCCTCCATCACTTTGGGAATTAGGTTTTAATACATAAATGTCAGGGGGGACATAGATATTCAGTCTACAGCCTTGATGCCTTTTGTGGGCAGATACATGGGAGTTTGACTGAAAGGGAGATACAAGTTTACTTTCTTGTAAACTTCTACTCCTGCTCTGAAACTTGCCTTGGTCTCTTCTTTTGTCTAATATTTTCCTTTTTTGTAGTATACTTATATGACTTTGGTATCCAGGTAAATTGAGTTAGAGAATATTTACCCTTTTATTTTCTAAAAAACATTTGTGTAAAATCTTATTTATACACGTAAATGATGTGTTATTTCATCCTTAGATTCTTGGTATAATTGAACCATGAAGCCATGTGAGTGTGGGGTTTTCTTTGAAGGAAAGGTTTTAGTTACAAGTTCAATGTCTTTAGAAAATAAGGGAAAATTTGATTCTTCTATTTCTTTTTAGTTCAGTTTAATTGTATGTCTTTCAAGGAATTTATTAATTTTGTATATTTAAAATATCAATAATTTATATTGAATTTGTTGGTATAAATTTCCTCTGACTTTTTTTTTTAATGCCTGTAGGGTTTATAGTGGTGGTTCCTCTTAAATTCCTGAGATTGGCAATTTTTCTCTCTCTCTTTTAAAATGAGTCTTGTTATGGAGTTACCAATATTATTAATATTTTTTTAAAAAACAACTTTTTATGTTATTGATTTTCCTATTGTTTTTCCTTTCCTTATGTTCTTTTCCTATTTTTATTACTTTTTTCTACTTTTTTCTGTTAAATCTTCTCTTTTTCCCCCTAACTTCTTGATGTAGCATCTTATACTGTCAGTTTTAAACCCTTTTTTCTCATATAATTATTTAATATTATATATTTCCCTCTAAGCATTCCTTTAGCTGCATGCCACAAATTTTAATATTCAATATTTTATTATTTATTTTAAAATATTTCTAATTTCTCTTGTGACTTCTTCTTTGACATATAGAATAGTTAGAAATATGTAGCTTCAATTCCAAATATTTGGAGATTTAGGATATTATTTTAATATTAATCTTCAATTTCATTCTGTTGTGGTCAAGGAAGATGATCCTTACGATTTCAACACTTTAAAATGTATCAAGACTTTTTTAAATGGTCCCATATATCATCCATCTTAGTGAATGTTTCATGTGTGCCTGAAATGAATGTGTATGGAGTGAGACATTGTGTTCTATAAATGCCAATTAAATGTTGACATTGTTATTTAAATTTTTTGTCTTTTTTCTATTAATTATTCACAGATGAGCATAAACATATATAACTGTGATTTTGAATTTGTCTATTTCTCTCTTTAGTGCTGTCCATTTTTTTCTGAAGGTATTCTGATGCTCTTTTATTAAGAGTATACACAAATAGGATTTTTATGTCTCTTGATGACCCTTTTTTCATTTTATCTCTTTATCTCTAGCAATAGTTTTTGAAGTTTGCCTTGACATATTATATTGACTTATAAGTGACTTATATTGAAGGAGTGGCCTGCCTCTCCACAGCTGTGGGTGTTACTTATTGGGTGGGACGAGAGACTGAGAAAAGAAAGAGACACAGAGACAAAGTATAGAGAAAGAAAAGTGGGCCCAGGGGACTGGCGCTCAGCATATGGAGGACCCGTGCCGACACTGGTCTCTGAGTTCCCTCAGTATTTATTGATCATTATCTCTACCATCTCGGAAAGGGGGATGTGGCAGGACAATAGGGTAATAGTGGGGAGAGGGTCAGCAGGAAAACATGCGAACAAATGTCTCTGTGTCATAAACAAGGTTAAGAAAAAGGTTCTGTGCTTTGATGTGCACATACATAAACATCTCAGTGCATTAAAGAGCAGTATTGCCGCCAGCATCTCTCACCTTCAGCCCTAAGCCAGTTTTCTCCTATCTCAGTAGATGGAATATACAATTGGGTTTTACACCGAGACATTCCATTGCCCAGGGACGAGCAGGAGCCAGATGCCTTCCTCTTATCTCAACTGCAAAGAGGCCTTCCTCTTTTACTAATCCTCCTCAGCACAGACCCTTTACGGGTGTCGGGCTGGGGGACGGTCAGGTCTTTACCTTCCCACTAGGCCATATTTCAGACTATCACATGGGGAGAAACCTTGGACATTACCTGGTTTTCCTAGGCAGGGGTCCCTGTGGCCTTCTACAGTGTTTTGTGTCCCTGGGTAGTTGAGATTAGGGAGTGGTGATGAGTTTTAACAAGCATGCTGTCTTCAAGCATTTGTTTAACAAAGCACATCCTGCATAGCCCTAAATCCATTAAACCTTGAGTCGACACAGCACATGTTTCTGGGAGCACAGGGTTGGGGGTAGGGTTACAGATTAACAGCATCTCAAGGCAGAAGAATTTTTCTTAGTACAGAACAAAATGACATCTCTTATGTCTACTTCTTTCTACATAGACACAGTAACAGTCTGATATCTCTTTCTTTTCCCCACATTATATTAATAACTACTCATGTTTTCTTATAATTGGTGATTGAAAGATATATTTTTCTCTATCTTTTACTTTTAATTCCTCTGTACCTTTGGTTTTAAAGTGTGTGTCTAGTAAATAGCATATGATCAAATCTCTTCTTTTTATCCAGTCTGACAAGCTCCACTTTTTAATTGAAACATTTAACCAACTTTCCTACTTGTTTTCTATTTATCCCATCCATTCTTTGGTTGTTCCACCCCCTTTCCTCCCTTCTTTTGAATTAATTGAATAAATTTTAGTATTTCATTATATCTACTCTTTGGGTTGACTTTGGGTTTTATAGTGGTTTCACTAGAGATTAAAATATATATCCTTAACTTATCCCAGTCAATCTTTACTTAGTATTATACTTCATGTAAAATGTAAAAATTCAATAATAATATTCTTCCATTTTTATCCTTCCCATCTTTGTGCTATTTTTCCTACATTTTAATTCTAAATGTTCTACCAACCCTATTGTATATTCTTATTTTTTTTCATTTCTCTTCAGTCAAATGAATTTTCTTCAACATTTCTGGTAGTACAGTGTATCAACAAATTTTTTCAGCTTCTGTTTAGTTTGAAAATCTCTTTCACTTTATTTCTTAAAGTTATATTTGCTGGAAGAATTCTAGATTGCTTTTTTTTTCCTTAGCACTTTAAAGATGCCTTTCCGTTTTCAGTTACTCTTATTGTTCTCCTCTATACATTGTGTCTCATTTCTCTGACTGATTTAAAAATTTTCTGTCTTTGGTGTTCAGACATTTTACTGAGATATCCCGAGATGTAGTCTTTTTTTGTTTATAATACTCAGGATTTGTTGAATCCGTTGAATCTGAACTTGTTAGTTTGACATATTCCATCAAATCTGGAAAAAATTCTGTCAGTATATTTTCAATACTTTTTGCTGTAAAATCTCTTGCCTCGCCTTCTGAGACTGTAATTACATACAATAAAAATATTAACTTATCTGTTGAGAGTTCTGTTTCTTATATCCACATTTTCTTTATAAATCCTTGAACAAATATGTAACAGCCCTTTAAGATTTCTTGTCTGTTAATTCCATTATCTGTGTCATCTCAGTATCTGTTTCTATTGATTGTTTTCCCCAGTATTAGATCATATTTCCTACTTCTTTATTTTTGTAGTGAATTTTTATTGTGTGCTCTACATTGTGAATGCAATATTGTTGAGGGCCTAAATTAAATTTTCTTCCTTGAAAGAATGTTGAGTTTTATTTTGGCAGGAAGTTAATTTACTGGCAAAACAGGTTGGTTTTAGGCTTTGGTAGCTCAGGCTGCAGTAGCCCCTACTTTGGAGCATAGCTTTTCAGCAATCTTAACTGAATACCTAGAATTCTTCCATCTGTAGCAAGGCTTCTTCCCTTGGGCTGATCAGACCTCCAAAGTTTCTAAGCACTATGCCTTCTCTGGAATCTTCATGCATTTCTCAGTTCCCAGAAGTTGTTCTGTCTCAGGCCTTGTGGAATTTCATGTTTACATGTGTAGTTTAGTATTTGTCCATAGACTCAAGACGTCATTATACAAATTTCTGGATAACAGGTTTGCATGCTTCCTCTTCTTTGGTATCCTCTCTCTCAAATTCCAGCTGCCTCATCAGCACTGAACTAATATTTTTTCTCCACTCAGGCAGAATGCTGCTGTGTAGTTCGGTTCCACTTTCATGTCACAATTTAGAATATGCTCTCAGGCACGAATCTGGCATAAATGTGACATCATTCCATGTGTTCTTTCAAGGGCCACAGCCCCACACTATCTGTTGTACAATGGCTGAAAAGAGTTGCTTCCATTTTTCTCTCAGTTTTGTAGTTGTTTATGGCGAGACTGTAAGTCTGATACCCAACATTGCATCATGGACTGACTGGAAGCCTCCAGTGGACCCCCCATTTTACAGAAGGGAATGTGGAGGCTTAGCAACCTCTTCTGTTTTGCCCAGTCAATATCACTCAAGCGATGGGTGTCAGAATGCTGACCAGAGCCCTGATTTTTACCTCTCCTTTTAGGTCTCTCTCTGCCACATTTTGTGTTATATCAGAGCATGGGAGTCCCGGAAATGAGAGTCTCCTGTTCTCATCCCTGCTGTGTCCTGTGCTCATGCTTCAATCTTTTGGAGACTTTTAGATAGCAAAGTGCACCAGCCGGGGTTCTGGGTCTGCCAGGCCTCAGTGGGAATCAGACCCTCCACTTAGCAGCTGATTGACCTTAGATGAGTTTCTTCATATTCTTACCCACATTTGTTATCTTTAACAGGCGGGTAAAAACACTAACTGTTGGAGGGGTTTGCAATGATCAAATGTTCCATACTCAGAATGTGCCTGCTGTAGAGGTTTGCTCCATAGAGGTGAGCATATCACAGTGTGACTCTGGGAACTGAGGGTGGGTGACTGACAAATGCTCTGCTTTCTCTCTCCATGCACGTGGTGAGCTTGAGTTATTTTGTTTATTAAAGCATTTTGTGGCAATGGCACTTAATGAGTCCCAGGTGTTATTAATATCTCTGAATCACTATACAGTTCTATAAATACCTTTCCCTCCTCTAGCTATGTTATTTTTTTCCCTTACCTTATGAAAATGTAAGTCAGCAACGAAATTATGAATTACTGGCTCCCTTATCCTCTGTTCTGTAATTAAGGAAGCACTAGGTAAGAAAGCACGTGTTGAGGAAGGTGGATGGCAGCAGAGCGCATGCTGGAGGCTGCCTGCCTGCCTGCCCACCTCCAAGGTGCCAACAAGGTAGTCAGCTGTGGAAGCTCTGCAGGAGCAGAGCCAGGTACCCAAAGGCTGAAGGTCATAATCAGTCTCTGTCCCTGAGGATTTTTCCTTTTGTGCTTTAGTCTTGTCACAAGCTAGTTTTCCAAGCTGGCAAGCATTTTGTTTCAGTCTTGAACATTTTACCTGCATCTCTTTTTTGCTTATCCATAAACTGTTACAGTCAACCAGCCACCCATTTCAGTCATCCACCGTATCTATTTTTTAAGTGAGTATGTGGGCCTTCAGCAGAATTTGGCCCTTTACACAGATCTAACCATTTAGAACCAAGAGAAAGATCTTCAATGGGAAAATCTGTCTGCAATCCGACTGGTTTTTAAAAGATTCTGTATGATGGAGGGGGGAAATGCTATTAGGAAGGGAAAAGCCATAGTTTCTAATAAAGAAACATGGCACTGTTTTCTTCAATCCACATAACGACTTCTGATTTAGTTACCTTGGGACCCATCACAGGACACTGTGAAGAGAAGTTGTAAAGCAGCCTGCTTCAGGGGCTGACTTTAAACATGGAATGTTTTAGAATTAAACAGTAGTTCGGATATAACTCTGCCTGCACTAGCTCTGAACATAAGCAAATGAACTTAGTCTTCTGATTCTCAGTTTTCTTATCTGCAAAATGGGAATAAGAACGGCTGTCTGATAGGGGCCATTAAATGACAAGGCATGGTTGATGCAGATGCCTAATAAGTGATTGTTATAATAATTATTGTTTTGTTTTTGTTTTTTGAGACACAGTCTTGCTCTGTTGCCCAGGCCAGAGTGCAATGACATGATCTCAGCTCACTGCAACCTCCGCCTCCCGGGTTCAAGTGATCCTCCTGCCTCAGCCTCCTGAGTAGCTGGGATTACAGGCATGCACCACCACACCTGGCTAATTCTTGCATTTTTAGTAGAGATGGGGTTTCACCATGTTGGCCAGGCTGGTCTCAAATCCTGGCCTCAAGTGATCCACCCGCCTCGGCCTCCCAAAGTGCTGGGATTACAGGTGTGAGCCACCACGTCCGGCCTATGATAATGATGGTTACCATGAGGAGGCTTGACCTGCAGAGAGTCTGAGTGAAGTCTGTGTTACATTAGGTTTGGGGAGGTTGCGCTTTCACTTTTTTGGACCACTTCAAATGTTATGTCCCTCCCTGCTTGACATTTAAGGCAGTGAATAGCAGTGTTCCTTGAGACTGCTGGATAGCTCTAACGGCATCTGTCTCTCCCTGTGAATCTGTTCCTTGGAGCAAACAAGGAACCCTGACACTCAGCCACCTGGTCACTGCCAGGGAAAGCTCTATGCTATTTTCCTTTCCTTTTTTTAGATTAGAAACCTAGGAATCCTCTGTTTGTCTTGATCATTTTCCTTTTCCCCATCTAAGCTGCCATTAGTCCTATCCCTTCTCCATAGCTTTAGAAGCTCCCTTTGCATCCCCTGTGGTCACCCTACTTTGGGCCTCAGCACATCTCACCTGGACAGCTGCAGGAGCCTCTGGTTGGCTTCCTCTGCCTCTAGTTAGGGTTGCCTCTTGCCTTCCACTGGCTTCTGGATTCTTCAGGATGGAGACCTTGCAATGCCTCCTTAGTGCAGCAACTGTCACAGTGACATTGCCAGGCCACCTGCTCCAGAGTCACCTGGGTGCTACTTAAGCAGGTAGATACCCAGACCCCACTCCTTCCCTACTGAATCAGAATCTTTGTGGCAAGGGCCCAAGCATGTGCATTTTAATCAACTTTCTCAGATGATCCCTATATTCATTTTTGTTTTGTTTTGTTTTGTGACAGAGTCTCGCTCTGTAGCCCAGGCTGGAGTACAGTGGTGCGATTTTGGCTCACTGCAACCTCCGCCTCCTGGCTCCTGGTTCAAGCAATTCTCCTGCCTCAGCTTCCCGAGTAGCTGGGATTACAGGAATGCACCACCAAGCCCAGCTAATTTTTGTATTTTTAGTAGAGAAGGGGTTTCACCATGTCAGCCAGGCTGGTCTTGAACTCCTGACCTCGTGATCTGTCCGCCTTGGCCTCCTAAAGTGCTGGGATTACAGGCGTGAGTATATTCTTATATTATATACTGAGTTTGAGAGTGACTGTCCTACTGCTGAACATCTAGTCTGGCTTTCAAGGCATTGCAAGACCTGACTCCCTCCTCAAACCCTGCTTATTTCCCCCTGAGCCCTCTGAGCAGATGCTCTGGTTGGCCTACCCAATAGTCTTCCCGAGCTCCAATCCTTTTTTTCCTACTGGCAGAGTGTGAATTCCCACAGTTAAGGCTAAAAATGCCAGATACATACTTTTTCAGCCTTCTTTGCAGGTAGGGGTGGGCAGGGCCCCCATTTCTGGCCAATGAGGGGAGGCTTTCTGGTAAGGGGGGGTTCTGATACCCCCCAATCAAAAGAGAGACATCTATTCCTGTCTTAGCATCTGCCACTCCCTTGCTTCCTGCAATTGGATGTGGTTGAACGGTTGTTTCTGGAGCTTCAGTGGCCGTCCTGTGGCCTGAGGTGACAAATCTGTGGATTAGAAGCCACCATGCTGGCAGGTGATGGGATGGAAGACAACTGGACCTGCGGCCCTCGATGGGACTGCTGAGCTGTTGCACCAGCAGAGCACAGCTGCCCTCAGGCCTCCCATTACGGGCTGTCACAGGACACCATTGGGGGCAGGCCATGGCTGGCCTGGTTCACTCTTTCTCATGATCGATTCATTCATCATGTTCAGGATGGACTCCCTGCTGGCCGCCACGTATTCCAGGTTTCTGCAGACCTCAGGCTTCAGCTTCTCATCTCCAACTCCTGACACCCATTCATTTTTCTCTGGGCTTTTCCAACTTGTGTACACTCTTTAAGGACCAGATTGAGTATCGACTTTCCTCTTCCGTGAATCTTTGCATACAGCAATAGGCTACATTAGCTTCTACTTTAAGTACTGATTTGTTTTCTATTTTGTGACAATTCATCTTCCTTCCCATCTAGATTTTAAGCACCTTATACCACCTTTGTTTCATTGCATCTCCCAGGATAGTGATGGGATAAATAAGTGCTCAATAAATCACTGACAATTGATGGTGTGATTGATCGCTGATCTAGGGCAACTACAACTGAAGCAACATTTTAGGTCTTCATTGATTTGCTTTGCAATTTCCTTCATAGATGACTGGAACATAAATCTTCAGTTAGGGCCAGTTCAAGGTTTTCATGACTCAAAATATCACATTCAAGATTGGTATTTTATTAACCAGAGTTGATCAATTCTGTCCTTAGATCTGTATAGATCTCCAGAGAGATAGAAAGGAAAATACTACTGGATGGAGAAAAATTACTAAAATAGGAACAATAACAATAAAACAACATGAACACTAGCTGATAAAGACCCTGCATAAAAAGGACCGAAATGAAATCAGTTGAAGTAAGACCGGAGATGGGGGGTCTTCTGTCCTCCGCTCCCTTCTCCAACCATCCCCTCTGCAATTTCCCACACTGCAGGCAAAGTTCACGGAAGTCTGTTTAAAAGACTTGTGAACTTTATAGGGTAAATGCATTCTACTTATACATTTAAGTCGTGGGAGTTTCAAGATAGCTCAAAATACTTGCTAATTTTCTAACTGGGGTCTGAATTTTCTGGTTCTTACTGAGTGAACTTTTCGTGCCTACTTATATTCTGTTACCTGAGGCAAGGGTCATCTTGCTATGCTTTTATATCTTTTTCTTAATTCTCGCCACATGTTGTGTCTCTTAGATCCAGATTTCAGTTTTAAATTTGGAACCGGGGGAAGGGAGCTCACATTTATTGTGGGCCTACCATTTGCCAGCACTTTATATAAGAATCACATTTCATCCTTCCAGCAGCCGTGTGAGGTGGATAATATTGTTCTCATTTTATGGATGAGAAAACTGAGGCTCCAAGAGGTTAAATACCCAGCACGAAACAACACTGGGGTTAATCCCCACGGCAGAAACTTTTCAGTTCTACGTGTCAGAAATTCAGCTCACACAGGCTCAGCAAAAGAGTGGTTTCCTGATTCCCATAACTGAGAGATGTCAGTACTTCCAACCCAGCAGGGCCTAGAGGCTGAGATGCTGTCCTCAGGACTCGGCCTGGCTCTGTTTCACGCTCCCTCTGTCCCCAGGTGGGCCCTTCCTTACTTCGTAGGGTCCAGAAGGCTCCCAGCACTCCCAGTTGACATCTCATATTCTCAGCTATCCCAGCAGGAAGAGGACTTCTCTCAATGTTCCACCAAAGGTCCAGAACAGAAGCTCACTGGCCTGGCTTAGACATCATGTGCTGTGGTCTGAGTGTTTGTGCCCCCGTCCAAATGTATATGTCAAAACTTCACCCACTATGTAAGGGGCGGGGCCTCTTGAAAGGTGACAGTGTCATAAGGGTTGAGGGTTGAGCACTCATGAATGGGATCAGTGCCCTTATAAAAGAGGCCGCGGTGAACTCTTTTCCCTGTGTGAGAACACATGGAAGGACAGCCGTCTATGAACCAGGAATCAGGCCCTCACCAGACACCAAATCTGCTAACACCTTGATCCTTAGGCTTCCCAGCCTCCGGAATTGTGAGAAATCACTTTCTGTAGTTTCTAAGCTGGCCAGTGTATGGATTCTGACATAGCAGCCCAAGCAACTCAGACACCCTGCTTACCCCCAGAACGCTCACTCCCCCGGTTGGGGAGCAGAGTAGACAGTGCTCCTGAGCCTCAGGGCCTGAATAGGGGCGGCGTTGTCTCTGAAGTCAAGTCTGAGGGGGTGTTTATGGTAGGAGGGGAAGGGATGGTGGGAAGGCAGAATCATGCTCAGCCCTGAGCGGGGATGCATAGGACCAGCCCAGCCGTCCCTGGACCCAGGAGCAGGTTCTAACCATACAGCCCTTCTCTGTCCTAACCCTGCACAATCTCCAAGTTGTCAGGTGGGGAGAATGGAAAGCAGATCTTTATTCCCCTTGTACAGAGGCCTCATAGCTCGTGGCATATGTATGTGGATTTGTGCTAGAGAACACAGAACAGAAATTAGGGGGACTCAGAAAGTAGGTGGGGAGGAAATGCAAACCATAGGATGCTTCTTCTGTGCCTCCTCCTGTGTTAGAATTGAGGCTCCAGGATGTCTCCCCATGCTAGGGCCACTCCCAAGCCCTCATCCGGGCCCCACTCTTCTCCCCTGACCCAAGCTCTGACCCAGGGACATGCTCCTCCTTGAGGAAGCGCATTGCATGCAGACCATCAGACCTACCGTCAGCTCTGAGGTGCCTTCTCTTAGTCCTTCATCTACACAGATTGTTGGCCACCATATTTCACCCAGGCTGCAGTGGAAGAGCCCTCGGGCTCTGGAGCCTATGACCTGGGTGACTGTCTCCTCTTAATACCACCTCTCAACTCTTGACCTCACGCAAGTTACTTAACCTGTCTGTGCCTCAGTTTGCCTTATCTGTAAATAAATTGAGGTAGATGAAGCCCTTAGCACAGTACCAGGGGCATATGCAGTGTGAAATAAACGTTAGCTATTATTATTATTATTTCCTCTGGACATGGTGGAAATTTAATGAGCTAATGCACAGAAAGCACTCAGAACAGTGACCAGAATGGAAGTTCATGCTTAGTCAATGTTTGTTGCTGTTATCCCTTAGAAACCAGCAGGACATACAAATTGTCACTTCCTGGCCAGGCTCACAACCTTAGCTGTCTGTTCAATCAATCTGACGAATTTTTAAAATATACCCATCCCAGCTCAGTGAGTCTCAGCTTTGGCAGCTCGATGCGATCACTTGGGGAGCTTTAATAGCTATGGATAGCTAAGCTACATTCCCAGAAACTCTCACAGAAATGGCCTGTCGTGTCCCGGCCACTGAAATGTGTCAAAGCTTCCCAGGGGTGGCCAGAGCTGAGAACCCTGCCTTAGGAGGATCTAATTGGAAGAGAGGACATCATAAATAATATAATAGTGACTTCATAGGTGACAGAGGAAATGCCCGGTGGCTCTGAGACTAGCAGAGAGGTGCAGGCAACTCTCTGGGGGTCCAAGACATGGTCCCGCAAGGGCCTCCCCATGGGTATTGAGCCAAGGAGCAGCCAGTGGTGATCACAGACTCCAACCAAGGGCTGGGTCCCTCCAGGGTGAGCAGAGCCCTGCTCAGCCAGCTCCTGCAAATATCAATCCTGCAGGAACGGTTGTGGGGAGAAGACACTGTTCCAACCAACTGACCTGCTGGATTGGAGGATCTAGAAACCTACACGTGACTCTGGCCAAGATAAAATGCTTCAAGGTTCCTGGATACGCTCCACATGGATGAGGGCTGTGTCTTTTTATTCACTGATTTGTGCCTATAGAAAAGCCTTACTACAAGGCAGGAGCAGTGCCAGGCAAGCAACATAAACGCAGCCTCTGCCTTCGTGGGCCTGACCATCTAGAGAGGCATGTGGATGTGCACACTTGGAGGCCCACAGGGTTACCTGGTTTGTGGGGTGTAGATGCTGCTCACTGAGCTGGCAGCAGGGTGGGACCACTAGGTTTGGAGCAAGGTATGGGATTGGGGGGCGGGGACTCTAAGTAGAGTCATTTGTTTTTGCATCTCTAACACAGTAGCTGCCTTCTTGGGCCACATGTTCGAATCTGCTAGGGAGCTCTTAAAAATGACTGAAGCCCAGTCCCCGACCCCTACGCATTCTGCATTCTTTGACTTGAGGATGAGGTCTGAGAATGTGAATTTAAACTTTCTCCTATGAGTGGACGTAGCTGGGCAAGTGCTCTAATGCTTAGCATAGAACCTGAATGACAGAAGGACTCCACATGGCATATGGAGCCTGGACGGGGGAGTCCTAGTTATGGGAGTTGGGGGTGCAGGCTGGCCCTCCAACCCCTGTAACCTTCTGGGATGCTTCCTAGAGGGGCACCAATCTGGCATTAAGAGTTGAGGGAGGAGAGAGAACAGCTGGGGGCCGGGGCAAGAGGCAGGGCTCCCATTCTTGTAGGCTTGCTGATTTTGAACAAATTTGCCAGGCAGGCCTCGCCTGAATTCTTGGATGCAGAAAGAAAGGAAGGCTTAGAATCAGATAATGTCCTTCCCCACTGAGCTCGACCAGGTCTGGCCTTGCTAACCAAGGCCGCTGCACCTAATGGCCTTGCTCCCCTGTAACCTATCCGAAGACCCTGACAGAACCCTCAGGCTTAGAAACAGGAGGTGGGTCTTGAGGGCCACTGGAGCTCCTGGAAGAACAAATGAATGAGCTCATTCTTCAAGGGAACGCAGGGCCGGGACAGAAGCTACCGTCTGCCAGATGCGGCTCTCTGTGCAGCGCCTTTCTGAAGATTCAGACTGTTCCCATGGTAATTTGAGTCAAATCGTGGGGGAAGCAGCTCATCACTGCATGGTCAGTTAGACATAAAATGTGTTTTAAAATAATTTTCTTTGACTACATCTGTTATCAAAAATCACACCCACCTCCGGAGTATACATTGCAATTTTTAAAAGTGAAAATTGAGGAAAAATGCATTCTTATCAAAATAGCCCCCTCTTTTTTTCTCCCCTCTCTCTCTGCCTCGAAGCCATCAAATTGATTCAGCTTAAGGCTAAATATAGGGATGACTAACAATGATTTCCACAAGAGCTTTAGAAATCGCTTGTAAGCGAGCAAACGGAAAATAGATCGTCCCGCAACCACATCAACCAATGTCTGAGACAACAGCCTAAATCCAGCTGCTGAACTGAAATGCAAAGGAATGTTCTGTCCCTTGGCTGGCCTGGCAGTTGCAAGGCCCCAGCAGAAGGGGAGACATCGATGGCGCCCAGTGCCCTCAAGGCGGGTCTGGCTGGTTGCTGTTTGGAGATGTTCCCTGGGAGGAGCTGAGGGGTTGCAGTGAGAAGCCCATTCATTCCACTGTGGGTCCCAGGGTGGGTTTTCTGGAAATCAAGCACTTTGTGAGCCCTGGCTCTATGTATCATAGCAAATGAGATCCTTTGCATGTTTTGTATCTCTTAGGAGGCCTGAAGTATTGGCAATAGCAGGTCAGAGAGGAAAGGTGAGCTGCTGGCCCAGGATGCTACAGAAGGGGCCTGGTCAAGAATCACGACCAAAATGGCTCCTGTTGACAGGAAAGGCTCCTCTTCATCAACTCCCCTTATTAACCTTTGCAGAACACCATGACTGCTCGGGCCTGGCAGGCAGTTTTAATACCATCCTGTTGCCTGGGCAAGAGGAGATCTTCACTCAGCCCTGTGCCCCTGAGAGCCCCAACTCCCCACCCCACAGGGTAAGAGGTCCAGGGCCCACTGGGATGTGTCCACCTAGAGTTTTTGCCTCACCTTCTAGACCAGGATTTGCAAATGACTCCTGGGCCACTAGTTTCCATTCAACTCATAAGCTAAGAATGGTTTTTATATTTTTAAGTGGTTGTAAAAACATCAAAGGAAGAATGATATGCGAAAATTACATGGAATTTAAATTTTGGTGTCCATAAGTAAAGTTTTCCTGGAACATTGCCATGTTCATTTGTTTGCATAGCGTCTATGCTGTTTTCACCACAAAACGGCAGACTTGAGTAGTTACGACAGAGACCGTATGGCCTGCAAAGCCTGAAATATTTATCATGTGGTCATTTGTAGAAATACTTGCCAATCCGGGCCTAGACCATTCTTAGTGCACCTGGGACCCCAGCATTCCCTGCCCACAGGGCCCCAAGCCCCTTCCAACGTAGGACGGGTTTTCTTCTTGAGGATGGCCAAGGGGCAACTGTTTGTAGGGGATATAGATGGAGCTTCCACAGTACTTTGCCAGGCCCCTTGGTGTATGAGAAATGGGGGTGGGAAGAGGAATGAGGTACACCTGGGCTGGAGCCTCAGAGCTGGCCATCTCTGACTACTTCATTTTAGCATGGAGCCCTATGGAGTCCAAGAATTCAATGTTAAAATCTGGCCTTCTAGGTTTGTTGGGAGAGGAAGGCAGACTATATTTTGTTAGAGTTAACTTGATTTATTTTTATTTATTTATTTATTTTTGAGACAGAGCCTCACTCTGTCACCCAGGCTAAAATGCAGTGGCAGGATCTTGGCTCACTGCAACCTCTGCCTCTTGAGTTCAAGTGAGTCTCCTGCCTCAGCCTCCTGAGTAGGTGGGATTACAGGCACACGCCAGGTTAATTTTTGTATTTTTAGTAGAGATGGGGTTTCACCATGTTGACCAGGCAGGTCTCGAACTCCTGACCTCAAGTGATCCACCCACCTCAGCCTCCCAAAGCACTGGGACCTCAGGCATGAGCTACTGCACCTGGCCAAGTTAGCTTGATTTGTAACTTTCAAATGTTCAGCAGCATGGCATGGCATGTGGGCCTCCATTTGTGTTCATGCCCTGGGGTGTCATGTGTTGGGAGATTCTCTAGACCACTCCCTTCTGGCTCCACCAGTTGAGGTGCTCTTCACCCAGAGTCACAGGGATTCCTCCCAAACCCACTCTGCCGGATGTATGTGCTATCACACTTACACAATTTAACTCAGCACTTACAAATTAATGAAACATGAATGTGAAAATGACAGCTTTTTGTTGAAAAGACCCAAGAAAGATGAGTCTCTAGAAATCAGTGGCATTGACATAGGTGTGAGCAGGACAAGTTTACATGTTTGGGAGAAAAATTGAATATTCATAGGACTCTTGCATCGTATATTCCTTTAAACATTTGCTCTATTTTTAGAATCAAAACTGCAGAGCATAGCCTGTTTATACACTTGTAGTTTGCATAAGGAAGAAGACATAAAGTTCCTGCAGAAAGACAAAGCACAAGCCAGGGCCTTGACCCTACATCAAAAGATAGGCAAATCAGTGTGCATTTTTGCTTTTTACATGAAATAATTTTAATATCTTTATCATTGTTTGTAATTCCCTACTTAATATTTTTGATTAACTCTTCAGTTAATAATTCCATAAGGACAGTTCCGTAGACGATGCCATCTTATGCCATCATGGCGAACACAATTAAGCCCTATAGGGAACATTGTGCTGAGAGGTACTGAAGCTTTATAGGCATTATTTCATTTAATTCTCACGGGTCTCATGTGACAGATGCCCCTATAGCCCTCGAGCCATAGGTAATGCAACTGTAAGTCGGGTGTGGTGGTGACGCACCTGTAGTCTCAGCAATTCTGGAGGCTGAAGTGGGAGGATGGCTTGAGCCCAGGAGTCTGAGGCTGCAGTGAGCCATGATAGCACCAATGCACTCCAGCCTAGGTGACAGGAGTGAAACTCTCTCCCTTAAAAAAAAAAAAAGAAAAAAATTAAAAGATAATACAACTAAAACTCAGACAGGGTAAGCCACTTGCCCAAAATCACACAGCTAGTAAGTGAGCAGAGACTTGAATGCAACTTAGCCCTTACTCTGAACTCGTGAGCTTAACATCTGTGCCATCCTCCACATGACAGGCTTCCCCCAATATGTGCAGAAGAAATGAACAAATGAATGATAACCCCTAAGCAGTAGGTCTTGCTAACTGGATTCTGGTTCTCTGTGGGAGTCAGTGTGCTGGATGGGAACAGACAAAGCTATAGGCAAGACATGGCACAAGAGTGTCGATTCCACCTGAGAGTGATCAATAGAAAATTCTTAAAATGTTTAAGTGAGGCCAAGCCCAGTGGCCCACTCCTGAAATCCCACCACTTTGGGAGGCCAAGGCAGGCAGATCACCTGAGGTCAGGAGTTCAAGACTAGCTTGGCCAAAAACACTGTCTCTACTAAAAATACAAAAATTAGCCAGACATGGTGGGGCGTACCTGTAATCCCAGCTACTCGTGAGGCTGAGGCTGGAGAATCACTTGAACCTGGGAGGCAGAGGTTGCAGTGAGCCAAGATGGTGCCACTGCACTCCAGTCGGGGCAACAGAGTCAGACTCTGTCTCAAAAAAAAAAAAAAAAGTTTAAGTAAACTTGTATATATCACAGAATGAGATGCAAAACATTGCATCACTTCTAAATAGAAACCAGAAGACTTCAAAGAAACTCTGAGGTTCTGCCCTGCTTTGACCTATATCCTCATACCCTGTGGAGTTCGCCGTTGTTCTCGGCTCCTTGATGGAGATTTCGAGACACACAGTCCCATGGAGTACCAAAGAGGATATCCTCAGGGTCAGGGAGGAGAAGAAAGGTGCAGGCGAGAAGGCTGAGTTTGAGCCTTACACAGCATTGCCGGGTTGTATTTGGACACCAGGCAGAGGGTTTGTGGGACAGGGTGCTAGAAAAAGCTGTTGCCAGGCCCTGACATTGCCTCATAGTGCAATTCAGGAGGAGGGTGGAGAGGTGGGGAATTCATTCTGGGCCTATGGGAGGGCACATACTCTGGGTGGCCAGAGCCCATGGGGAGCTAGAAAGGACAGAAGGCTGCTGAGGTGCAAGCCTCTATTGAGGCTGCATCATGACTGTGCTGAATGGGAAGAAAAGTGTTCTCCTGGCAAAGACTGAATAACACCTCTGCTTAGGAAAGCGACCTAAGGGTAGATCATTACCTCCAGGGGCCTGGGGCAGCCCTCTCCCCTCAGCCCTGGGCAGAGGGGCTGATGTTCCTGTGCTTCCCTAGAAAGCCCTGTGATGGCTCATTTTACAAGCCCACTTGACTGGCCATAGGGTGCATGGATTAAACATTACTTCCGGGTGTGTCTGTGAGGGTGTTTCTGGGGAGACTGGCATTAGAACTGAGGGACTGAGAAAGCAGATCGCCCTCCTCAATGTCGGTGGGCATCATCCAATCTGTTGAGGGCCTGAATAGAACAAAAAAGCAGAGGAAGGAGGAATTGGTCCCTTTTCCCCCTGCCTCATTGCTTGATCTGGGACATCTCATTTCGTCTTCTCTTGTTCTCAGACTGGGAATCTCACCATCGGTTCCTCTGGTTCTCAGACCCTTGGGCGTGAGCTGAATTGCACCATGGCTTTCTGTTTGCCTGGGGAATGCTGACTAATACGAGCCATCTCAACTTGGGCATTACTGAGGCTGTAGGGTCACGGTAAGCCCTGAAATTGCACATGTCTGTGCACTGTTACGGGGAGAAGATCCACAAGGTCACGTAATCCCCCAAAAGGTGAAGAGCTGTTGCCTTAAGGAGCCCCAGGGAGAAAAACCAGGCTTGACGGTTTTAGGCAAACCAGCCGCAGAGCCCTGAACCCTATCTTCACAGAGCACTGATTCCAGCCTCTCCCACCGACAGAAACTGTTGGGTTTATGATTTATGTATGTGTCCTAATCGCCACTCAATTGATCAAGGCAAAGGGGTATTTAAGGAATGAAACCTGAACTGCTCTGCAAGGCGAGGGTTAGGAATATCTTATGCTTCCCTGCAGCTGGAGCATGCGTGAAGTTAATTACTGCGTACAGCAGCATTGTAAAGTTTGGAGAAAGAGCATGGGGCTCCAAGAAGTATTGTCCTCAAAGTCACAGAACTGGTGCCCTAAGACAGAAGCCACCCATTAACCACCGGACCTTGGAAAAGTTGCTGTCTTCAGGATTCAGAGTCCTCATCTATAAAATGGGATTAATAGGGTTGTTGTGGACGTTCAATCATATAATGTGGACATTCAATGTGTAAAGAGTTTACAGAGTGAAAGATGAAGTCACTGATGGATAACTGTTAGTTTTTATTATACTACTGATAATTACTTTATTAAATGTTTCTGTCAGTGATAATTGGGGAAAAGAGAAATAACAGAAGATACTATTAGAACCAAGCCTACAATTGATACGTAACTTGTAGCTTGCCCTGCTGAGCAAAAAGGCGTAAGGATAACAATTCTGCCAAGGGCTGCTTCTGGGCCCCTCCTCACATGCACTAACTGAATTGCTCCTCTCAACAACTCGTCCTGTGATTGAGGAGGCTGAGACTCAAAGAGATTAACTAATTTTCCCAGCTCACTCCTCAGTTTGCAAAAGTGGAGGCAGGACATTAATTGGACTCTGTCGTAAACTGCTGGTCTCTGTCTCTGGAGCAGGGGTGTGTCTGGACCACAGAGCATGGGCAGAGAGGGTCTGCTCTTTCATCAGTGATGAGTTGTGTCGGGTGAGAGTACTCTTGGATGCACAGGTCACCAGACTCAATTCCCCTCCTCTCCTCATTAGAAGCTTCCTCTGAAATCTACACCTTGCCAGGATGCAGAGTTAGGAAGTTCATAAATCAGAGAATCGCTGAGTGACAAACTGCAAAAGAGGAAGTGACACTTCCCCAGGAGATGTGGAGATGCTGTTTGTGAACAAAAAAGTGAGAGGGACTTGGCCCCATGTCTGCAAAGAGACAGGTGTGCTTCTGCAGGGGGGCCTGCGCCAGCCCAGGTATGCAACCCTTGTGTTACCTATCCATTGCTGCACAAGCTCGGCTTTGGCCCCACAGTGCACGCCTATCCTGTCCCCCAACCTCATCACTCCCAGCTGTGTCTGCTCACTGCCTCCTGTCACCCCGAGTACGCAATTCAGACTCAGTGTCCATGAGGCCCTCTTATCTGGGATTGACCATTCTCCCTCCTCTTCCCAAACTACTTGCACCGGCCACATCGGCTTCCAGAGCTCTGCTGGGAAACACAGCGTGCTCCTGCCTCAAGGGTTTGCTCAGGTGTTCCGTCTGCTGCAGGGCTCTTTCCCCAGTTCTTTAAAGGACTGATTCTGTCCCATGGCTCAGATTTCAGCTCAGCTCTTAGCTCTTCAGAGAGACCTTCCCTGACCTCCCAATTTAAATTATACTCTGAAGCCAATCACCACGACATTGACCTTTGTAATTTTCTCCATTAAAGCCTTCAAAATCTTCACCTGCAACTATTTCATTATTTCTTCCTCCTCTGTCAGAAGGTAAACTTCCAGAGACAGAGGCCAGCCTGTCCTGATCACTAGGTGATCCAGAGTTAGAACAGCAACTGGGTCGAGTGGGCCCTCTGAATCCTCACGAGTCGGCATCTGAATCCACAAAGGAATTCAAGCTCTGGCCGCTCAGCCTGTGCACCTTGGTGGGTGCACAAGGTGTTGACTCTGGCTTCTGGGCAGCCATCATCGCACCGGTCCATGCTCAAGGCGTCTCCTCAGGTTGCTACTGTAGGTTGTTGCTTTACCAAGGCAGTGGAGGGGATGGGCAGGAGAGGCCATTGATGTTTCTTGAGTTTTGATTTTTTTTTTTAAATTATGAGGAACTAGATACAGTCTTGCATTGTTGAATGATGGGAATATGTTCTAAGAAATGCATTGCTAGGTGATTTTGTCGCTGTGTGAACATCATAGCGTATACTTGCACAATCCTAGATTGGACAGCCAACAACACACCTAGGCTATGTGCATGGTCTATTGCTTCTAGGTTACAAACCTGCACAGCATATTACTGGATTGAATACCGTACACAATTGTAACACTATGGTATTTGTGTATTTAAACATAGCTAAACATAGAAAAAGTACAGCAAAAATATGGTATAAAAGATAAAAAATGGCCAGGCGCAGTGGCTCACACCTGTAATTCCAGCACTTTGGGAGCCTGAGGCAGGCGGATCACTTGAGGTCAGCAGTTCGAGACCAACCTGGCCAACGTGGTAAAACCCCGTCTCTACTAAAAATACAAAAATATTAGCTGGGCATGGTGGCGTGCGCTTGTAATTCCAGCTACTTGGGAGGCTGAGGCAGGAGAATCCCTTGAACCCGGGAGGCGGAGGTTGCAGTGAGCACTGAACTCCAGCCTGGGTGACAGAGCAAGACTCCAACTCAAAAAAAAAAAAAAAAAGATAAAAAATGGTCCACCTGTATAGGGCACTTACCATAAATGGAGCCTGCAGGACTGGAAGTTGCTCTGGGTGAGTCAGTGAGTGAGTGGTGAGTGAATATGAAGGCCTAGGACATCACTGTGCACTACCATAGACTTTATAAATACCATACACAGAGGCTACACTACATTTAAAAATATTTTTCTCGAATTATAAATTAAACTTAGCTTACTGTAACTTTTTTACTTTATAAAATTTTTAATTTTTTTAACTTCTTGACTCTTTTGTAGTAACATTTACCTTAAAACACAAACACAGCCCGGCACAGTGGCTCACGCCTGTAATCCCAGCACTTTGGGAGGCCGAGGCAGGCGGATCACGAGGTCAGGAGATCGAGACCATCCTGGCTAACACGGTGAAACCCCGTCTCTCTAAAATACAAAAAATTAGCCGGGCGTGGTGGTGGGTGCCTGTAGTCCCAGCTACTCGGGAGGCTGAGGCAGGAGAATGGCGTGAACCCGGCAGGTGGAGCTTGCAGTGAGCAGAGATCGTGCCACTGCACTCCAGCCTGGGCGACAGAGCGAGACTCTGTCTCAAAAAAAAAAAAAAACAAACAAAAAAACCCCACAAACACATTGTAAAGCTGTACAAAAATGTTTTCTATCCTTATTCTATAAACATTTTTCTATTTTGAAAACTTTTTTCTTTATACCTTTTAAGTTAATTTGCTAAAAGCTAGGACACAAACACATCCATTAACCTAGGCCTACACAGGGTCAGGGTCCTCAGTATCACCTCCACATCTTGTCCCACTGAAAGGTCTTCAGGGGCACGCATGGAACTGTCAGCTCCTATGATAGCAGTGCCTTCTGGAAAACCTCCTAATGGACTTTCCCGAGGCTCTTTTATAGTAACAATTTTTTTCATAAGTAGAAGTACCCTCTAAAATAATGATAGTGTAATATAGCCAATACATAAATCAGTAATAGACATTTATTATCTTTATCAAGTATTATATACTGTGTGTAAGTGTATGTGCTAGACTTTTATACAACTGGCTGCACAGTGGGTTTGTTTACCCAGCATCCCTGCAAATGCATATTGCACTGGCGTGTTATGATGGCTGTGATGTGACTAGCTTATAGGAATTTTCCATCTCCATTATCTTACGGGATTACTGTTGTGTATGCAGTCCATCGTTGACCAAAACCTTGTTATGTGGCACATGACTCTATTATCATCTGTAATTAACCACATCTATGCCCAACCTTGACCTATTAGTTCATGTGAGATGGGAAATGATGCAGAATGGAAGGATGACTGGCTAATGAGCCAGGTCCCAACTCCACTTTTAGGTGCTGGGTGACCCCGAGTAACCACAGAGTATCTGAGCCTTGGTCTCTTATTTGTAAGATGATTGAGTTTGTGGATTTGGGAGTCAGACAGGCCTGATTAGCTCACTTAGTGAGTTGGGCAAGTTCCCTAGTTCTCTGTCCTGGTTTCCTCATGTATGACATGGAAGTCTTAAAACCATCTCAGAGGGTGGTCATCAAGATGAAATGAGATAGAGCTTGTAAGAATCATAGTTGTGTGCCAGGCACAGAACTCAGTGATTATTGGGTGTTAGTTGCCATTTGATACTGCCTTTACTGCTATGACCACTGGCTACCAGGCAGAGGATGTGGCTTCATCTCCTGACATAACAAGTAAAGTCTTGCTATCAACATAATCCTTTAGCTGAGTGGTTCTCAAAGTGTGGTCCCCAGACCAGCACTATCAGCATCACCTGGAAACATGTCAGAAATACACATTTTCAGGCCCCACTCTGGACCCACCAACTCAGAAAGCCTGGAGGTGGGTGGGGACCAGCCATCTTTAGCAAGCCACTTCCAGGTGATTCTGCATAGAATTCTGCATTAGCCCAAGCAGGTGAGAACCACAGTGTTAGCCCCAATCTTCCTAACCCTAGTTTCACATTAGAGCCACCTGATGTGCTTTACCAGCATGCTAATACCTGGCTCTACCTATGGGGATTGTGATTTAGGTGGTCTGGAAAGGGACTCCCAGTAAAATAGAACCCGCAGGGTGTGAGTGTGTGTGTGTGTGTGTGTAAACTAGGACACAGAGAGAGAGAGAGAAACACAGAGGTTTTAAAGAATTGGCTTGTGTGATTGTGGGGCCTGGCAAATCCCACATCTGCCAGGCAGACCAGCAAGCTGGAGACTCAGGGAAGAACTGGCATTGCAGCTCGAGTTGGAGGCAGTCTGGAGACAGAATTTCCTCTTTCTTGGGGAACCTTAGTCTTTTTCCAAGGCCTTCAACTGATTAGATGAGGCCCACCCGCCCACATTATGGAGAGTCATCTGCCTTACTCAACATCTACTGATTTTAATGTTAATCTCATCTAAAATATACCTTCACAGCAACATCTCAATGGTGGTGAACCAAGTGCCTGGGTGCTGTGGCCTGGCCAAACTGACACACTAAAGGAACCACCCGGGCTGGGCAGCAGGGAAGCAAGGCCGTGGAGGCCTCCCTCCTGGGCACATTCTTTCTGAATGGGGTCAGCAAAACAAAGAGGCCGCCCCCTCTCCGGCCACATCTCACTCGGCCCCCGCTCCTCTCCTCACTGTCACTGCTAACAGGTGTTGCGTGGAGGGAGACAATCTGTGCAGCACCCTTGTTTGGAGGTTTTCACCCTGAAGGTGTCTTCCTAGCTTCTCCCTGGGAGCGCTCAGCCTTGTGTGACCCTCTACCCTCAGCTCTGCTTGGAGGGTACTGCAGGCCCCCTGCTGGATCGTGTGTGGATGGATAGAGAAAAAGAAACAGGGCCACCCCGCACATGGAAGATGGGAGGGGGAATGGAGAGCTCCGGGATTAGTACAGATGGAGCGCCCTGCGTGGTGTCGTAGGTGGGGCGCCCTGCGTGGTGCCGTAGGTGGAGTGTGCCCTGCGTGGTGCCGTAGGTGGAGTGTGCCCTGCGTGGTGTCGTAGGTGGAGTGTGCCCTGAGTGGTGCCGTAGGTGGAGTGTGCCCTGCGTGGTGCCGTAGGTGGGGCGCCCTGCGTGGTGCCGTAGGTGGAGTGTGCCCTGCGTGGTGCCGTAGGTGGAGTGTGCCCTGCGTGGTGCCGTAGGTGGAGTGTGCCCTGCGTGGTGCCGTAGGTGGAGTGTGCCCTGCGTGGTGCCGTAGGTGGAGTGTGCCCTGCGTGGTGCCGTAGGTGGAGTGTGCCCTGCGTGGTGCCGTAGGTGGGGCGCCCTGCGTGGTGCCGTAGGTGGAGTGTGCCCTGCGTGGTGTCGTAGGTGGAGTGTGCCCTGCGTGGTGCCGTAGGTGGGGCGCCCTGCGTGGTGCCGTAGGTGGAGTGTGCCCTGCGTGGTGCCGTAGGTGGAGTGTGCCCTGCGTGGTGCCGTAGGTGGGGCGCCCTGCGTGGTGCCGTAGGTGGAGTGTGCCCTGCGTGGTGTCGTAGGTGGAGTGTGCCCTGCGTGGTGCCGTAGGTGGAGTGTGCCCTGCGTGGTGCCGTAGGTGGAGTGTGCCCTGCGTGGTGCCGTAGGTGGAGTGTGCCCTGCGTGGTGCCGTAGGTGGGGCGCCCTGCGTGGTGCCGTAGGTGGGGCGCCCTGCGTGGTGCCGTAGGTGGAGTGTGCCCTGCGTGGTGTCGTAGGTGGAGTGTGCCCTGCGAGGTGCCGTAGGTGGAGCGCCCTGCGTGGTGCCGTAGGTGGAGTGTGCCCTGCGAGGTGCCGTAGGTGGAGCGCCCTGCGTGGTGTCGTAGGTGGAGTGTGCCCTGCGAGGTGCCGTAGGTGGAGCGCCCTGCGTGGTGCCGTAGGTGGAGTGTGCCCTGCGAGGTGCCGTAGGTGGGGCGCCCTGCGTGGTGTCGTAGGTGGAGTGTGCCCTGCGAGGTGCCGTAGGTGGGGCGCCCTGCGTGGTGTCGTAGGTGGAGTGTGCCCTGCGAGGTGCCGTAGGTGGAGCGCCCTGCGTGGTGCCGTAGGTGGCGCTCCCTGACATGGCGCCACTAATAGAGCACACACAGCAAAGCTACCCAGCCAGGCTCCTTAGACCCCCGCAGAACCTTCTTCACCAAGCCCTGCCCTTCTGTGTCCCTTTGCTCCTCAACATATTGTTACGTATGTCAGGTTAGCCTCTTTCCCGGCTTCGGGGTGAGGGCAGGCAGGGGAAATTGGGCTGCTATTGTAGGATTCACAGAGGCAGCCTGAAGGAGATGGAAAGTCTGGGAAACATTCCCAGAGGAAAGCTCTGGGTGAAGCAGGTGCTGAAACGGGGTGGCCCTGCCCCACTGGGGCTGAGGCATCGCTTCTAGGACATCTGAGGTCACCGGGTGATGGTGACAAGATGGACAGGGACGGACTTCCACGCTAGCCTGGGTGCTGCTCTCACAGGTCCCCCCTGGAATGAGCACCGAGAAGGAGCAAGGTGCTTTGTGTTTCAAAATGTAGATGGATTTCATTTAAAGGGCTGCCCTTGATGAGATGATGTCCTGCTAACTTTAGGAAAGGAGATGCTCACGAGAGTAATGGTAGCTGATGGGGTTCAGGGTTTTTTTTTTTTCTTTAACGCCCTTATATGACATTAAAAAAATTGTCAGCCCTTTGTTGGTTCTCCAGTTTGGAAGAGCAGCGAACGTTAGGGTCCTTACAATCCGAAAGTCAGGCAAACCATTGATCTAGGTTCTAGAACCTTCACCTGGAGTGTTTTTATTGATTGCTGTTTTTAAAGAAGGATCTTGGGGTTTAATTTCTTTGCATCTTTTCTCAACTTTGGCCACTTGAGCCAGCCAAATCCTGAAGGCCAGGGTAAATGGAGGGCCTGCCTTCCCGTCATGGTACCATCACACACAGCAATAGGAAGTGATGAAGAACCCGCAGCCTGGCAGGAGCTGGGCAGAGACTGTGAATAAGGCACCATGACACACCACCCAAAGTTACCTCTGGGTAACTCATACGGCAAAAAAAAAAAGCGCACAGTGACCACTGCCCTACTCTGTTTTTTTTCTGCAATCTCCTCCCAGGCTCTTTTTATACAATTTAGGAATAGAAATATACAGGTTCCTGTCCGTGTGAGGAAACCATTCATGTAGTTTGGCGTCCTCAGCCTGATCATTAGGTTATCTCTGCTTCCCCTGTCCAGTGCAATGATCGGGTCAGGATGGGCACAGACCCAAGCTGGGCCAATCAGATCACACCTTGGGGCTTCTGTTTAAGCTTTGGGAATAGACGCGCTTTCTGTTTCATGGGGTGCAGTAGCCCTGAGGATGGTGTAAGCCTAGAGCCGCCAGTGGCCCCGTTTGCTACCCTGTGGCATGAGCCTGCTGGATAGTAGACAGTATAGACGAAAGAGCTGAGAGGTGGAGTGAGAGAGCTTTGATAGCATTGTTTGAATCTCTACTTTCCATCATGCCTGAAGCTGTCTGCACTCTGGGTACTTCTCAGTATATTTCCTTAAAGCAGTTTGAGTTTAGTTTTGATCATTTGTACTCCAAAATATTCCTGAAAAATGCTCCCTAACATTTTATGCTCTTTCTTTCTACCAAAACTCAGAAGCCCTTTGCATGAGTGTCATTGGAAATCCACTGATCCAAATGCCATAGGCTGAGGTTAAGCCATTATCCTTAACACATTCAATTCCATATAAGAAATTCTTCCCTGAAATCAATCAGGGACCAACTTTAGGACCAGCTTGGGGTCATCATGGCTGTGAAGAGAATAGCCGGACTTTATTAATTTGTTCTGATGAGGAACTTCCTGCTGAACTAATTTGGACCTAGATGGGCAATTTATTTAACTCCATGAGCTTCTGTTTCTACATCTGTAAGATGAGGAATGGAAGTACCAGTATTGCAGGATTGTTCAGTTTTGTTCAGTTCAGTTCAATCTCTTTCCAAACAGCTCAGGTCGACACAGCTTATCCAGTTCCACTTCCATGCAGGAGGGCCTCAAGTGACTTAAACTGTTCTTAGACAATCTCCTTCCTCACCTAATCATGGCTGAGGCTAGGCCAATCACACTCCCTTTCCAAGGAACTGGGCACTGTGTTGCAGGAGCTCTACTCTAGGGAAACCAGGATGCATCCGTGTGAGAGGCCCATTTAATAGAGCAAAGGTGTAGAGAAAAGCAGAGAGAGACGTGTAAGGACAGGGTCCCACACCTGTGAGACCCAGGAGATCTCCCACTTTGGGACCCAGGAGGTATCTCAATATATGTCCACTAAAGAGCCCTTTGGGCCTCTAGCTAGCTGGAGAGGTTTCTTTCTTTTTCTTTTCCTTTTTTTTTTTTTTTTTGAGTTGGAGTCTTGCCCTGTCACCCAGGCTGGAGTGCAGTAGCACGAACTCGGCTCACTGCAAGCTCCGCCTCCCGGGTTCACGCCATTCTCCTGCCTCATCCTCCCGAGTAGCTGGGACTGCAGGCGCCCGCCACCATGCCCAGCTAATTTTTTGTATTTTTAATAGAGATGGGGTTTCACCGTGTTAGCCAGGATGGTCTCATCTCCTGACCTCGTGATCCGCCTGCCTCGGCCTCCCAAAGTGCTGGCATTACAGGCGTGAGCCACCGCGCCTGGCGGAGAGATTTCTTTTTATTACTCCTAAAAAGCAGCAGCCAATCCCTGAGGACAGGTCTTAGCTGAAAATCACTTCCTGTTTCCATGTGATCCTGTGGAAGCCCCAGTCCACTCTTCTGTGAAAAGGGCTATCAAAGTTGCTTCACCTCAGAGGGTTAGAGCTCAGTTGGGATAATGGATGTGGAAAGGAATCTTAAACTCAGAAGACAATAATTTCCCCTAGGAACAGTTGCAATTTATTGGACCCGCTTACTCTTCTTTTGAGCTTTTGTACCAACAGGCGAGCATCACGTGCCTGTCCTCGTGATCTCTACACAGATCTTACTTCTTGAGGTTGCTCACAAGGAGCCAGCCAGCTGTCCTGAGCCAGCTCAGGAGACTGAGCCGGGTGTAAGATAACGAACGGTCCAAAGAGGTCCTTTTCTGATGCCGAATGTCCTTGCTACTAGCCTGAAATTCCATAATTACAGGTTGATTTCCTTATGACTTGAAAACACACTTGAATTAAAATGCAGACTAGGCAAAGAATCCTTAGATTTGACACCAAAATCATGGCCCACAAAAGGAAAGATGATATATTAGCCTGCTTAGGCTGCCATAACAAAATACCATAGACTAGGTGACTTAAACAACAGCAACGTATTTTCTCACAGTTCTGTAGGCTGGAAGTCCAAGATCAAGGTCTGATAGGGTTCACTTTCTGGTGAGGGCTCCCTTCCTGGCTGGTAGACAGCTGCTTTCTCACAGTGTCCTTGTGTGAGAGAGAGAGAGCTCTAGTCTCTATTTTTTTAATTGATTTTTTTCTTAAATAAAATCAATTTTCACATCCATTATAAAAACTTTAAATCTACAATAGGGTCAAAATAAAATGTATAAAACCTCCTTTGCACTCCCCTCATTTAGTTCTACTCCACGGAATTAATGATTGTTAATATTTTCTTGTTTATCCTTTCAGAACTCCATTTATTGGTGAGAATGGTGTCATATAAAATGTCTTAGCCAGGTGCGATGGCTCATGCTTGGATTCACAGCATTTCTGGAAGCCAAGGTGGGAAGATCGCTTGAGGGCAGGAGTTCGAGACCAGCCTTGGCAATACAGAGAGACCCCATCTCATATGTGTTTTCTTACGCTTTCTCTTGGACATTTATTTGTTATATTTCTTCCTCTTTTTACAAAACCATTGACTTACCTGTTTATGTGTCATGCCAAATTCAAATGAGAGTGATGGACTCTCTTGTACTGTGGGGCACCTGTTTAACTTAAACTTTGCCCAGAGATTGTCCATCAGGGATTTGCTGACTAATCTTTTCTTGGGATACTGTTTCTGTTTCTCATTTCCCTTTTCCTCTTTTTTTTCCTGTTCATCTTCCAGCTCCTTTTCATTTTCCTCTTCTTTTTCTCGCTTTCTCTTTCCGCCTGGTTCTCCTCCTCCTTCTCTCCATTTCTGCTTTCCCTTTTGTTTATCTTCACTGCGATTTCCATTTGATTGTTCTGGATTTTGATCCCAAGGCATAGCTGGTTGTTTCTGCATAAAGATTTGAATTATCAGGGGCTTCTGAAGTATCAGGATCTCTCTCCACATTGAAAAAGTTTCTTCTCCCACTTCCTGGACACCATCCTTTCCTGAGCTTCCTCAAAGTCAATGGCTGCTCTTTCAAAGCTTTCTTTGTTGCTCCTCTTTTGGCTGTCTCTCTTCTTCTTGTAAGAGCACCAACCCTGTGGGATTAAGGCCCTACCCTTATGACCTCATTTAACCTTTATCACCTCCTCTCAGGCCAAAACAGAGTCACACTGAGTCTTATTGGGAGTTAGAGCTTCAACATAGGAAATTTTGAAGGACACAATTCATTTCATAGCAGATTGATATATTCGATCTTATCTAAATTTAAAACTTCTGCTCTGCAAGAGACCAGTAAGGAGGATGAAAATACATACTATAGACTGGGAGAAAATATTTGCAACCTATATATCTAACAGAGAACTTGTATCTAGAATATATGAATCTCACAAAACTCAACAGTAAGACAAATTCCAATTAAAATATGGGCAAAAATTCTGAACAAAATTTTGGCCAGTTGAATCTAAGAATGTATAAATCCCATGACCACATGGCATTTATTCCACATATGTACAGCTAGCTCAATACTTGATAGTCAATGTGATTCACCATATCAACAGGCCAAAGAAGAAAAGTATGATCATATCCATTGACATAGAAAAACATTTGACAACTTCAACACCCATCAATGATTAAAGGCACTCAGTACATTAGGAATAAAGGGGAACTTGCTTGATCTCATAAAAAGCATCTGCAAAAACCTAAAGCTAACATTATACTCAATGGTGAAAGATTGAATTCTGTCCTTCTAAGATGGGAACAAGATAAGGATGCCTGCTCTCACCACTCTTATTCAACAATGTACTGGAAGTTTTAGTCATTACAATAAGGGAAGAAAAAGAAATAAAAGTCATTTAGAGTAAAAAAGGAGAAGATAGAAGTGTCTTTATTTGCAGACAATATGATTGAAATCCCAGGGAATCTGCAAAACAAAACAAAACAAAAACCGCATAGGACTAATAATTGAGTTCAGTAAGATCACAGGATACAAGATCAACACACAAACATCAATTGCGTTTCTATATATACTGACAATGAACAAGTGGAAACCAAAATTAAAAATGTAACACAATTAATAATTGCCCAAAGAAAGGGAAATAGTTATCAAAAAAATCAAACAAAACATACACAGCATCCTTATGATGAAATTAAAAAGTGCTGATGAAAGAAACCAAAGAAGACCTAAATACTTAGGGAGACGCCAGCTGTGGTGGCTCATGCCTGTAATCCCTGCACTTTGGGAGGCTGAGGCAGGAGGATCGCTTGAACTTAGCAGTTTGAAACCAGCCTGGGCAACATAGAGAGACCTCTTCTCTACTAAAAATATATTTTTTAAAAATTAGCTAGTCATGGTGGTATGTGCTTATAGTCCCAGCTACTTGGGAGGGTGAGGTGGCAGGATTGCTTGAGCCTGGGAGGTCAAAGCTGCAGTGAGTCATGATCATGCCACTGCAGCCTGGACAACAGAATGAAACCCTGTCTCAGAAAAAGAGAAGAAATTGATAAATTGAATCTTATCAAAATTAAAAGCTTTTCTTGTAAAAGCTTATGTTAAGAGGACAAAAAGACAAGCTATAGATTGGGAAAAATTATCTGAAAATCAAGTATTAGACAAAGGACTTGTATCTAGAATACATAAAAATTCTCAAAATTCAACAATCCAATTAAAAAATGGGAAAAAGACATGTAACAGACATTTCACTGAAGAGGATGTGCAGATGGGAAACAAGCATGTGAAAAGATATTCAGCATCACTAGCCATTAGAAAAATACCAATTAAAAGTACAATGAGATAGCATTACACACCTACCGGAATGGCTGAAATAAAATATAGTGATAACACCAAATGCTGCTGAGGATGCAGAAAAATCAGACCACTTATACACTGCTGGTGGAAATGAAAAATAGTACAGCCATTCTGAAAAATAGTTTGTCAGTTTTTTGGTTTTTGTTTTGTTTTGGTTTGGTTTTTTTGAGACAGATTCTCACTCTGTCCCCCAGACTGGAGTGCAGTGGCACCATCATGGCTCACTGCAGCCTCAATCTCCTGGGCTCAAGCAATCCTCCTGCCTCAGCCCCCCACGTAGCTGGGACTACAAGCGTGTGTTACCATGCCCAGCTAATTCTTGTATTTTGTTTGGGTAGGGACAGGATTTTGCCATGTTGCCCAGGATGGTCTTGAACTCCCGGGCTCAAGCGATCTGCCCGTCTCGGCCTCCCAAAGTGCTGGGATTACAGGCATGAGCCAACATGCCGGGCTATCAGTTTCTTTTAAAACTAAAAACGGACTTATCTAGCAATTACACTCTTGGCCCTTTATTCCAGAGAAATTTTCATTTCAAAATCTTGTGTTTTTACAAAAATTTATGCACAATGTTCATAGCAACTTAATTTGTTATAGCCAGAAAAGCTGGAGACAACCAAAATGCCTTTTAATAATCTATTAAACTGTGCTACGTCCATACCATGAAACACCATTCAGCAATAAAGGGGAGAAACTACTGATACATGCGGCGAGTTGGATGGATCTCAGTGGAGTTATGCTGAGTGAAAAGAGCCAATCTCAAAAAGTTACCTATCATATGATTCTGTGTATACAATATTTTTGAAATAATAAAATTGCAGAGCTGGAGACCAGATTTGCGACTGTCAGGGGTTTGGCAAGATGAGAGGGGAGGAGGAGCCCATGGCTAAAACAGGATAGCATAAGGGATCCTTGTATTCTATATTCCGACTGTGGTGGTAATCATATGAACTCACATTACATAGAACTAAGTATACACACACACACACACACAACTGCATGCACGTAAAGGTGGTGAAATTTGAAGGTCAATGTACCTTTTTTTTTTTTGAGATGGAGTCTCGCTCTCTCACCCAGGCTAGAGTGCAGTGGCGTGATTTCGGCTCACTGCAACCTTCCCCTCCCGGGTTCAAGTGATTCTCCTGCCTCAGCCTCCTGAGTAGCTGGGATTACAGGTGCGCACCACCACATCTGGCTAATTTTTGTATTTTTAGTAGAAACGGGGTTTCACCATGTTGGCTAGGGTGGTCTCCAGCTCCCGACCTCATGATCCACCCGCCTTGGCCTCCGAAAGTGCTGGGATTACAGGCGTGAACCACGGTGCTGTCCGTGTTGCTTCTTATCACTGAATGTGGATCTACCATCATCTCAAAAATAAAAAGTTTTTTTTAATGTGGTTACCCCAAGAAAAAAAAGATTCCATATAAGTGTACAGATTCCTTTCCACATCCATTATCCCAACTGCTTCCATTCCTGGGAGGTCAAGCAGTCTTGTTAGCCCATTTTGCAAGAGAAAACTAGGGCCAAAATGGTTAATATGGCCAAGGAAAGATCATATTCTTGGTCCTGTGACTGGCTGTCTTCAATAGCTGTAGATGGAGCATATTATCTCTATTTTACCTGTGAGAAAACTGAGTCTCAAAAATAAAACATGTCCAAGTTTATATACCTAGAGTATGAAACGGAGGTCTTTTGGTTGTAAACTATAGAAACTAAACCCAAGCTGGATTAAGGCAAAAAGGTGGCATTGGCTCAGGTAATGGAAAGTTTATGGGTTTCAGGCACAGCTTGACCCAAGTACTGAAACCATGTAATCGGGATTCCACCTCTCAATTTTAGCCCTGCTTTCTTTCACATTGGTTTTATTCCTAGGCAGGCTTTTCCCAAACAATGGCAAAGATATTTTACATTCCACCAACTTAGCAAACCATAAAAAGAGTCCCTCTTCCAATACCTCCAGAAAGGTCCTAAATTGATTCTGACTTTTCTGGCTTGAGTCACATACCCAGGAATACATACAATTGTAAGTGGCCTGGTCCTGGTCACGTGCCCACCCTTGACCTGAATTATCTGGACCAAGAGTAGTGAGGACTGGTTCTACAAGGGAGGCTGAGTACACAGAAAACACACCTGCATGGGCTCCCACGAGAACCCACAGGTAAATCGGAGGGCATCCCACAAAGGGCCTGGATAGACAGCAGCTCTGAACAGTAGCTCAGCTTTCCTTTGATGTTGGCCACCTGTCCTGCCAACCGCTCCCTCGACACTCAACTCTTGCCACTTTGGCAGGAGCCAATGGGCCCCCTCTAAGTTGCACAGCAATCTGAGCATGGTACCAGGGGCTGGAATTCGAAGCTGCTCTAAGAAACCAGCCAGCATTTATTTCCTGAAGACACCATAGATCCATCTGCTTCACAGAGTAATGAGAAGACACATGCGTTAATAAAGATGAACATTTGCAACTTGCCTACTAGAGACAGCTGAAAGTAAACACTGAATGGTGATGCTCCCTTATTGTTATCTACACCTTGCCAGGCCACTTAGGAGGATGCCAAGAGCCCGCAGTATTTCATCTCCAGCTCCAACTTCATCAGAGCCAAGTCCTCATTGCTCTATAGTCTTGCCAGCCGAGTGGGCAGTGCCAGCCCCTGCCGTGGGAGGGGGTGTCCAATGCATGGTGCCCCTGTTCCAAGGGGCGCCTTCCAGAGCTCCTGTCCCTGCAGAGCTAGTGAGGGTAGCTCTGTTTCTGCTGAGGGCCTACTGGGGACCCCATCCTCTTTCCTCGGTGTGCTTTCGTCTCTTCCCAGAAGCACCACTCATCAGTCGTCCTCACTTTAATCTCCTTCTCCAGTTGACATATTTAAAATTAATGAGGAATTTGTTCTCATCCAACTCTCTCGTTAGGGCAGTGAGCCTATTTCTCCCTCTCAAATGAATCTTCTAGGTAAAATTATGAAAAAATATGTTTTTCTCTCCTGCCCTGGCCCTACTTTTAATGTTTTTGGCAGCTCTGAACAGAGCCACTATATAAAAATCAGACACTTTATTGCTTAGTAATTAGCCCAAACTAGCCCAGGCAGACAGTTAGTTTTCGGGTGGAGAAGAAGAGATGGATGAGGAAAGGGTGCCCAGGGATGCGGTAGGTGCCTGTGTGTAACGAGCTTTTGAACAATTTCGTTTGCTGGATTTCTGTGGGCAAAAGGTGTCCCTGAGTAGGCTGTGCCAAGTTATTTCCTGAAGATGTGGGCGTTAAAAAAAATTTGTTTCCTCAATCTCATGGTGTTATGGTCTGAACGTTTGTGACCTCCCCTGCAAATTCCTGTGTGGAAATCCTCACCCCCAAGGTGATGGTGTTCGGAGGTGGGGCTTTGGGAGGCAATGAGGTCATGAGGATGGAGCCCTCATGAATGGGATTAGTGCCCTTAGCAAAGAGAGCTCTCTTGCTCTCTTTGCGTCATGTAAAGGCACAAAGAAGCTGTGGCTGGATGCGGTGGCTCACACCTGTAATCCCAGCACTTTGAGAGGCTGAGATGGGCAGATCACCTGAGGTCGGGAGTTCAAGACCAGCCTGACCAACATGGTGAAACCTCATCTCTACTAAAAATACAAAAATTAGCTGGGCATGGTGGCATGTGCCTGTAATCCCAGCTACTCGGGAGGCTGAGGCAGGAGAATCGCTTGAACCCAGGAGGCAGAGGTTGCAGTGAGCTAAGCTGGTGCCACTGCACTCCGGCTTGGGCGACAGAGCAAGGCTCCCTCTCAAATTAAAAAAAAAAAAATGAGGGCTGGGCACGGTGGCTCACACCTGTAATCCCAGCACTTTGGGAGGCCAAGGTGGGTGGATCACCTGAGGTCGGGAGTTCGAGACCAGCTTGACCAACATGGTGAAACCCCGTCTCTACTAAAAATACAAAGTTAGCCAGGCATGGTGGCACATGCCTGTAATCCCAGCTACTCAGGTGGCTGTGGCAGGAGAATTGCTTGAACCTGGGAGGCGAAGGTTGCCATGAGCCAAGATCGCACCATTGCACTCCAGCCAGGGCAACAAGAGCAAAACTCCCTCTCAAAAAAAAAAAAAAAAAGAGAGAGAGAGAGAAGCTGTCAGTCTGCAACCCAGAAGAGGGCCCTCACCAGAACCCAACCATCTGCCACCCTGATCTTGGACTTCCAGCCTCCAGAACTGTGAGGAATAAATTTCTATTGTTTATAAGCCACTGTGGTACTCTGTTATAGCAACCCAAACTAAGATACATGATTTGAAATGACAGGTATGACTGCTTCCTGGTGTCTGTGCAAGGGGAGATCTCACCGCAGGCAGGCAGGAGGGCCCTGGTGCAGGTCCCTGAACCTGCAGTCTGGGCTTGTGTGGGGCCCTGCCCGTAGCATGCTTATAGCACCAGCTCACAGACTGAAATGTTCTCTTTGTGGATCTCCCTCCCACAAGAGAACGTGGTTTCCATGAAGAAAGGGACTGCATCTTTCTTTGTAATGTGAGCCTTGTACTGTGCTTAGCATATAGCAGGTGCTCAGAAAGATGTGTTGAACTGAGCTGATGTAGGGCAAACACAGACACAGATCATACATGAAGCCAGGTGAGCCTTGGCCCAGGCATGCCCTCTGGGAGAGGTGGGGGATACATGAGAGGATGCTGCCCCCTCTTTTTCTATCAAGAAAGGCTCCCTGGAGCAGATGCAGCTTGACTCCATTTGGGAGCACTCTGGAAACTTCCGTCCTTCTGCTGGACCACCACAGGAGACCAAGCAGGCTTCCCTGTCCTCTGTCCTCCCTCCCACCTTCTTTTGTGCTAAGTCCTCCAATCGTCAAGGCCTGGTGTTCTATTAGTGACTACTCTTTCTCTGCTGGTTAAAAAGCCCATTCTCAAAAGGACTGTTCAGCGTGGCTGACCTTCACTCAGCAGGGTCTGTGACTCCCAGGTGTGAAGCCACTGGCAGAGTATCCAGGGGCCAAGGGCTGATGCGTTTCTTCTCATCCACCTCACTCTGACCCCGGACGCCAGTTAACCCAGGAGAGATCCCTGAACACAACCCCGATGCAAGCAAAGGTAAGTAAGTTCGTAAGTTCACAATGCCTAAGGGCTAGAACGCGGCAAACCTGGACTCAGAGCCTAAATCCAGCAGAAAAGTAACAGTAACAATTCTGAGGCTGGGAAGACCAGCTTGGGAAAGTTGCAAGCGCTGAAGCGTTTTCAGTTCTTAAACTGCACCAGCGCCCCTCTGCCCCACCCTGAGCAGAGGAAAAGACAATCAATTTTTCCATGGCAAAAACGAAATAAAGTGCTCAGCTGGTTAAAACTGCTGTTGCAGGAAGAAGCAAGCCCTCTGAGACAGTGTTGCCAGAAAAACACAGGATGCCCAGTTAAATTTGGATTGTAGATAAACCAGAAAACAATCTTTAGCATAAGTATCTCCCCTGAAATATTGGGGACATTCTTATACTAAAAATTATTGCTTACTTAGCTGAAATTCAAATATAATTGGGCCTCCTCTACTTTGCCTGGCAACCCTGCTCTGACAGGCAGAGGCCGCTGCTGAATCTCTGCTGTGTGTTCTGTTCACAGGTGGTGGGCAATACGGAGGAGGACGAAGAGGGATGGTCCACCACAACAGGTTGCCCAGAGAGGCTGTAGAGAGTTTAAAAGGAGGGAGTGAGAGGGATCACCAGACCATGAAGTAGGTACAAAGGTATTCCTGTCCAAAATACCAAAGACTTGGGAACAGCATAAACATTTCACATCAGGAAAATGGTTTGAAGTGATGGTATGTTTACATGATGGAATATCAGGCAGACACTAGATAGTATGTTTGGGAGGCAACTTCAACAACTTTGAAAAAAAATGCCCACCTTCTCTGTCTCTGAAGGGCCCTGAGCTCCCTGCACAGTTGGGCGATGAGAGCTTTTATCCTGTAGTTACTTCTGAAGATGAATCCAGGCCTTTAAAGTTGGCCCCTGCAGGTTCACATCTCAGTTCTGTAGCTTCCTAGCTCTGCCATCTTTGAAAAGTTATCTTTCTGTACCTCAATTGTCCCATCTCTAAATGGGGCCAATATAGGCCAACCTCATAGGGTTCCTGTGAGGATCAGGATGTGATAAACACTCAGGACAATGCCTGGGACATGGTAATAGCTTGGTAAGCATCAGCTCAGTGTGCATTAGCTGTGATTTCTCCCATTTCCCACAAGGAGGCTGAAGGACAAAACCGTGGAGAAAGTACAGGCATACCTGGGAGATACTGAGGGTTCAGATCCAGACCACCGCAATCAAGTGAGTCACACAAGTTTCTGTTTCCCAGTTATGTTAAACATATGAAAGTTATGTTTACACTATACTGTGGTTTATTAAGTATGCAATAGCATTATGTCTAGAAAACCAGTCTAAATACCTTAACTTTAAAAGATACTTTATTGCTAAAAAATGCTAATGATCATCTGAGCCTTCAGCCAGTCATAATCTTTTTGCTTGCGGAGGGTCTTCCTCAATGTTGATGGCTGCTGATTGATCAGGGTGGTGGTTGATGAATTTGTGGGCCACTGTGGCAATTTCTTAACATAAGACAACAGTGAACTTTACTGTATCAATTGGCTCTTCCTGTTGCGCAAAATTTCTCTGTATTGTGTGATGCTGTTTGAGAGCATTTTATCCACAGAATAACTTTTTTTCAAAATTGGGCTCAATACTCTCAAACTCTGCTGCTGCCTTAGTCATTAAGTTTAGGAATATTCTGAATACTTTGTTGAATTTCAACAATGTTCACAGCATCTTCACCAGGAGTAGATTCTATCTCAAGAAACCACTTTCTTTGTTCAGTAAGAAGCTACTCCTCACTCATTCAAGTTTTATCAAGAGATTGCAGCAATTCAGTCACATCTTCAGACTCCACTTCTAATTCTAGTTCTCTAGTGTTCTCTTGCTGTTTCTACCACATCTGCAGTTATTTCCTCCACTGAAGTCTTGAACCCCTCAAAGTCATCTATTGTTTCAAACTCCTATTAATGTTGTGGGTTTGTTTGTTTGTTTTTTGAGACGACAAGGTCTCCCTCTGTTGCCCAGGCTGGTCTCAAACTCCTGGGCTCAAGCAATCCTCTCACCTCAGTCTCCCAAAGTGTTAGGATCCACCGTGCCTGGCCAATGTTGATATTTTCACCTCCTCTCATGAATCACAAATGTTCTTAATGGTATCCAGAGTGATGAATGTTTTCCAAATTTTCAGTTTACTTTCCCCAGATCCATCAGAGGAATCATTATTTATGGCAACTATAGCCTTATGAAATGAATTTCTTAAATAAGATTTCGAAGTCAAAATTACTCCTTGATCTTATGAGTTGCGAAATGGATGTTGTGTTAGCAGGCATGAAAACAACTTTAATCTCCTTTGACATCTCCATTGGAGCTCTTGGGGAACCAGGTCTATTGTCAATAAGCTGTAATGTTGTGAAAAGAATCTCTTTTTCTGAGCAGTAAGTCTTAACAGTGGACTCAAAAAATTCAGTAAACCATGCTGTAAACAGATGTGCTGTCAGCCAGGCTTTGTTATTCCACTTATAAAACATTGAGTAGAGTTCACTTAATTTTCTTTTTTTTTTCTTTTTCTTTTTATTTTTTATAGCAGAAAGTAAAGGCTAAGAGTTAACATAATTCTTAAGGCCCCTAGCATTTTTGGAATGGTAAATGTGCATTGACTTCAACTTAAAGTCACCAGCTGCATTAGCTTCTAACAAGAGAGTCATCCTGTCCTTTGAAGCTTTGAAGCCAGGCATTGACTTCACTCTAGCTCTGAAAGACGTAGACAATGTCTTATTCCAACAGAAGGCCATCTCATCTACATCGAAAATCTGTCGTTGAGTGTGACCACCTTCATCAATATCTCAGTTTGATCTTCTGGATAACTTTCTACAGCTTTTACATCAGCACTTGCTGTTTCTGTACTTTTCTGTTAGAGAGAAAGCTTATTTCCTTAAACCTCATGAACCGACCTCAGCTAGCTTTCAACTTTTCTCCTGCAGCTTCCTCATCTCTCTCAGCCTTCATAGAACTGAAGAGAGTTAGGGCCTTGCCCTGGATTAGGCTTCAGCTTAAGGGAATGTTGTGGCTGGTTTGATCCTTTATCCAGACCATTCACGCCTTCTCCATATCAGCAATAATGCTAATAATAAGGTTTCACTTTTTTTTTTTATCTTCATGTGTTCCTTGGAGTAGTACTTTTCATTTTCTTCAAGAACTTTTCTTTTGCACTCACAACTGACGTTTGGTGCAAGAGGCATAGCTTTCAGCTTGTCTTGGCTTTCAATATGCCTTCCTCATTAAACTTAATAATTTCTAGCTTTTAATTTAAAGTGAGAGACATGTGACCCTTTCTTTCACTCAAACATTTAGAGGCCATTGTAGGGTTATTAACTAGCCTAATTTCAATATCATTGTGACTCAGGGAATAGGGAAGGACAAGAAGAGGAAGAGAGATGGGAGAAGAGCCAGTTAGTGGAGATTTTTCTTTTCTCTTTCTACCACCATGGGACAAACTCTTGTTAGGTTACTTTTCCAGCCCCAATCTACCAGGGTGGGAGCTGTGCAGGGCTGGGCTTTAAGGAGGTGGAATAGAGAGCTTTTCAATGTATTGTGGTGGAAGGTCATTGGCTATGTCTTCTAGCCCCAAACACCACACATCACCCACCTTCCCGACACCTGCCAATTTCAGCACCTGAAAGGTGATAATTTCTGATTTATTTCACAGGGTCTTGAAAGATGGGTCCTTTGTTGAACCGCAAGTGGCCCAACTGGGGCTAACTGGCAGCTGGGTTGTGCATGGCACTTAGGTATAGGTAGGGGAGCAGAAGTACCCAGAGGTTCCTACGATAGGTGCTTTAGTCTTAGGTTTTAAGAAACTGAGCTGTACTGTGGTTGCTTGAGTAAGCTGTGTTTATTATAAGGGCAGCTCTGGAGTAAGGGATGGAATATAGATGACGTGCACAAGCTTCAAAGGGACCCCAGAAATATTTTTACAGCCAGGCCTCATGGGAATAGGAAAGTGGTCCAGGAAGGGTGGTCTTAGGGTGATCACCACCTCAGCAGCAGGAGCCCTCTGACTCCCTTAGCCTTTACCTTTACTCAGCTCTTAAGGGTCTTTCTTCCATTGCCCCTATTGAAGCAGGACATTTTCCCTGACCTCTTCATTGGTGGGAACCAGAGTGTGGGCACTGGAGCTAGCCAGCTGCTTTGGTGCCAATGGGGGTAAACTCTACTCACTTGAACCCATTGTACTCAACCCCTCATGGGAGGTAGCATGCAGGCGAGTGGGTGTGGGAGCCAGGGTAATTGCTTTTGGGCACCAGCAGAAGGAAAACTCCATGTAGGCCTTGCAGCAGCATCTAGCAGGGAATACCCATGGCTCCCAAAGCCCCAGAAGGAGTGTTACAGTCAGCGCTCTTTTAGCTTTGCTGTCCACGGACAGTTTAAGTGTTAACAGCTCAGTGAGCCCTCTGCCTTTTCACGTGAGATGGCTGCTTTCTGCCAGTGAGAGGGTCAGTGTGACAGTCTTTTGCATCTGCACCTGTGGTACCTGAGCTTTTGTTCACTGTCCAGGAAAAATCGGATCGTACAAATTAATTAAAGGGTGATGAATGCAAAAGATTTTATTGCCAATGAAAGTGGCCCTCAGCAGGAAGGGGAGCTGGAAAGAGGATGGAGCAGGAAGGTGATCTTCCCCTGGAGTCCAGCCATCCCCAGCCAGACTCTTGTCTGAAGCAATGCCATCAAGCCATCTCTCTGAAGTCAAACTGCTTCTCCCTGACGTCCAACTGTAGTCTCTGACGTCCTGCACTTGTCCTCTTCTCCTCTCTGCCAGTGCAGCCTAGGGATTTTATGGACAGAAGATGGGAGACAGGGCAGGCCATGGGTGGTTTTGGAAAGTGCAACATTTGAGCAGGAAAACAGGAATGCATGTTCTCACTTTGGGCTGTGGTACCAGGCTTGAGGGTGGGACCCTCACTGGGGACCCACCCTCTTCTGCCCAGAATTTCCCTGCCTCCTGTCCCTATAACTGTGACTGCTTGCAACCTACTCTTTCTCTTTCCTCTACCTCCTGGCCTCTGCTAGTTACAGCCTCTGCCTAGTCACAGATTCTCCAACTCATAGTTTCTGAGTATTACCTCTCTCTGATGGAGGTTGAGTTTCTTTTCCCACGACCAAGTACTCAGTTGCCTCTCTCTGTTTCATATTCATACTGCCCCAGGAGTGAGTCTGCAGAATAGGCACTGGCCATGCTGTCTATCCACTGTCCAATCAGCTGTGGCCATGTGGTCACATGATCATGGTTCCAACATGGCAGCCCACAGTGGGAGGAACTCATGGGAAGAGGACTATGGGAGTGGCAGGCACCCCAAGACTTGTCCTGCCCACATCAGGGGGATGAAAAAGAGGGGGTATGACTGTGCCAATAACAAATTTTCTCTATTTTATAGATTGGCTGCTGGGGGAGGGTCTGGTAAAATGAAATGAGACACTGAGTTCTGTCATAGAACTTTATTTTCAATAATTAGGCTTTATTTTCAAGAATCCTTAGAGTTCATCCCACAAACCCCAGAGAGCCAAGGGGCACTGTTTGAAAAAAAATAACACTAAGTCAAATCTGACCCCCTAAGCTTGTAGCCAGGCCGCTTTTTTCATTTTTCATAAGTCAGACACGTCTTTGGGGACAGTGGTAAGAACACATGGAAGTGATCCCAAGTCCCCTAGACACTTCAGCATCATCTGGCCAGTGAGGGCAGTATTTGCTGCTCTGACCCTCTGGGCACTGCTAAATTAAAGATGTACGGGACGTATCATGTAGCTGGCTTGTCTCTGAGGTAGTCTTCCAGCTACCTTGATCTTGTCTTGGGAATGTCTGCTGGGTTCTATAACTTAATAGGGTAAGTCATTTTAACAGGTAAACAACAATGGAGTTTTTTGGTTTTGGGGTTGGGGGATTGGAAGAGAAGGAGAATGTATGTACCAAAGACATCTAAGGGGAAAGAATCCAAAAGAGAAAAGGGAATATGTATCCACTTAACATTTATGCTGAAAAAAAAAAGGTAGTTTTCTTTAAAACACTTAGCTTAACTATCAAAATGGAAATGTGCTCATGAGGTAATTCACATGAAAGAGGCAATGACTGATGGCTTAAAGATAATATATACTCATGTAGTAAGTGCCACACACTGTTCCAAGTGCTTTATCTATATCAAGTCATTGGTCTCCACAATCTTATGAGGGAGGTACAATTTTGATTCCATTTTACATATAAGAAAACTGAGGCACAGAACCATTAATTCACTTGCCCAAGGTCTTGCAGCTAGCAAGTGGCAGAGGTGGTGGCATTTAAATCCTGACAGTCTAACTCTCAGAGTTTAGGCTCTGAATTACAATGTTCTCAAAGGAAATTTAAAACTACATGGAATGGAATGAAAATGATAACACAACATATTAAATTGGATGGGATGCAGCCAGTATTTATCCAGCATGCATTATGTCTAAGTGGTTTTAAGTCCATTACCTCTATGAGGCAGGGTCACATGAGCACACCCATGCCCAGAGAGGTCAGGTACTGGTACAAGGTCACACAGGTAGGAGATGGAAGAGCCAGGATAAGAACACAGGTCTAGTTCCAGAATCTGCCATCTACCCCGTTAGTTCTCCCTGTGCACAAGTGATACCTTTCAAGGTACATTTGCATGTTGATGGGAGATAATCCATCTACCCAAGAAACAAACGTTGATGGTGGAAATTCTAGAAATAATTTAGCTTGAGGGAGGGCGTCTTCCAAGCATCCCTGAAATTATAGCTCACAATTCGCTGTTTCCTAAGTCAGCTCTGCTAGAAGGTGACAGAATCTGAGCCCTGCTTGAGCAGTTTTCTTTCTCCCTCTTCCCTCAGGCATCCCCTGTGGGAGGAAGGAGGAGCTCAAGGTCAGGAGAGCACTGTTCCCTGGGAGGTAAGTGCAGCACTCAGCCGCATTGACTCCTGCTGGCATCCTTCGGTACCATCTATCCCTGCAGGGCTTTGTTCCCCGCAGGCCTCTGAATGTGAGATCCACCCTCTTTGGATTTCTGGGGCAATTTTTGCTTTACTTTTTCACCTGACCCTTTGGTTTAAAAACACAATAAGGAGTGGGAATTATTAGCACTGGAGTTAAAGAATGCCAGCTTTTAGGACCTGTTTTTTTCTGGTCAAGCTGAGAGAGGAAATCAAAGCTTCCATTCTTCTCCCTGGAAACAGAACTTACAGAAGTGTGCCTTATTACCTCATTGTTGATAAAAAGCAAGTGGGAAATACTTGAAAATGTGAAAAATCACAGAGTAACTGTGTATGCATTCTACAGTGTAAAATCAATGGATGACATCCTTCCTGAGACTTAAGAAAGTCCAGTCCAAGTTAAGAAGAGGGAGTTGGATGGAGATGCCAGGAATTGATGAAACTCTGTGTGCAAAGCACAGCACGGTTAGTGCCAAGAGTAGGAGATGGTCCTCTCACCTCTAAGGACTTCAGAAGGCTGGGTGGCCTGGGGAATGCCAAATACTCAGTAATGCCTCTGTTTCCTAACTGGCCAAAATGTGAAAAAGTAAATGGGCTCAAATAAATATTAATGAAGTGTCGACCATGTACTACATTGCAAAACGGCCTTTGTGGTTAGGAAATTGCCTTTGCAAAAATTATGACAGTAAGAAATCTGATATAGTTGACTTCATCTTGCTTCTGATCTCCAAGCTGTCCTTGGTCATTCCTGGGCACAGGACAAGCTAACTTTCAGAGGAATTTAGTTTATGGTTTACATTTAAAGCAAAGGTGATAATAGCCCTTCCCCAAACTAAACCACCTTCATAAAACTAATGAAAGGCCACAAGGTTAAGATTATGAGAGGGGCCTGAAATCTGACAAGACAGGCATAGTTTCTAGAATCCCTTACTGCTCAGGGGTCATGTGGCCAGAGGTCACAAGATTTGTGACTTTTCCAATTGCTCCTATAAATAGCATCGCTATTGTAGAACTTAAGATTGGTTTTTGAGACATCTTTCAGACTGACCCCACCAGGACTCATGACTCATGGCTCAACAGGTCTTGTGGCTCCCATGCAGAGGCAGACTCAGTGCACGAGGACCATTTTCCACACCCTTGTGATTTCATCCCCAACCAATCAGCAGCAGCCATTCCCTAGCCCCCTGCCCACAAAATTATCAAAAAAACCCCTAATATCCAAGCCTTTGGAGAGACTAATTTGAGCAATAACTCCAGTTCTCCCACGTGGGTCAGCCTTATGTCATTTAAACTCTTTCTCTATTGCAATGCCATGGCCTCAGTAAGCGGATTTTGTCTGTGCCGTGGGTAGGAAGAACCAGTCAGGTGACTGCAGTTGGACAAAGTTAATCTGTGGGTCTTTCACTGACCAACAATGACTTCATCTCTCTGATCCTCAGTTTCCTCATTTATAAAACGGTGCTTATAGCAACTGTACCTGAATGTAACAAGCCCAATGCCTGGACTCTGATACCCCCCAAGGAAACACAAACAGGCAAGTCAGAAATCCTCTTTTATAACAAAGCAAGGAGGGGAATGCACCAGCCATCCCCAGCAAGGCTTTCTAAAACTCTCCTCAAAGTTGTATTCCACAGGATACGAGCTGTCTCTCCACTTCCCACCATCCCCCACCACACTCTCAGATATTTTCTTCCTGAGCTCTCCATGCTCTTTGTTCTATAGATCAACGTGACTGTAGATCAATGTGTTCTACAGATTAATATTCAGACGTCTCTGGTACTGCGCCCTACCCTCTGCAGCACATCAGTGGGGTGGGGTTGAGTTAAGGGTTACACAGAATAATAACTTTTTTTTTCTGATCCACAATCATGCCATAGGTTGACATGATGATTAAAGAAACCACAGATGCAAAAACCACTAACAATAAGCCTAAAATGTGGAGCAAGCTCAGTAAAAGTTCATTTCCTTCCTCCTCCCGCAGACACAAAGATCAAACGTGCAAAGATCAAATGTATCTGAGAGGGTTTTGGAAATGGAGCACACAGTAGGGCCCTATTCTGATGAAAGCGCTGATCTGATGCTGAGATAAGAGGTAGCAAAGTGATGGTCTAACCCCACTTGGGGTGCGATCAGCTGTCCTTACATGGGCCAGCTCCTAGGGAGGGACGGGGTCTCCCCTCCTGAAGGGACGGAGGAGGGGAAGGGAGCAGGGGTGGTGGGTGGTCTAATGCTAAACCTATGAAAGGAATGGTAATCTCAGAGGGGGTGGGGTTAAGACACTGATCTGTGGGCCAAAAAAAGATACCTCTAGGAGAGTCAGTTAGCAGGAGCCTATCCTCATTTGTAGCTGGAAAACAGCCTGGTTGGGGCTATTTGGTCTCTTCTAAGTCAACTAAAAACACATAGAGACCAGGCATGGTGGTTCATGCCTGTAATACCAGCACTTTGGGAGGCCGTGGCAGGGGTATAACTTGAGCACAGGAGTTCAAGACCAGCCTAGGCAACAGTGAGAGCTTATCTCTCCTACCACCCGCAAAAAAAAAAAAAAAAAAAAGAGCTGGGTGTGGTGGTACATGCCTGTGGTTACAGCTGCTCAGGAGACTGAGAATGCAGTGAGTCATGATCACACCACTGCGCTCCAGCCTGGGTGACAGAGCCGGACCCTCTCTCAAAAAATAAATAAATAAAATAAAATAAAATAAATGAAATATATTTTTATTGAATGAAAATGATAACACATGCGTGTGTGTATGTGTGTGTGTGTATATATATATACATATATATATATGACTGCTTCCTTTTTTTCTAGTATTTTCCCTAATTACACAACAGAGCAAACCAAGAAGGAAAGAAACAAGGTCAAGCTTTCTAGAAGGCCTGGATTTTTTCTCCATGAGGAAAATAAAATCATGCAGCCGCTTAGGGTTTCAGTCAGTGATCCTGTTATGGGCTGAATGTTGTCCCCCAACAAATTCACATGGTGAAGTCCTAACCCCCAGTACCCACAGATTGTGACGGTGTTTGGAGATTGGGTCCTGAAAGAGGTGGTTAAGGTAAAATGAGGTCACAAGGGTGGGCCCTAATCCAGTATGACTGGTCTCCCTATTAGAACATGAAGATGGCCATCTTCGAGCCAAGGAGAGGGGCTTCAGAAGAAACCAGTCCTGCTGACACCTTGATGTTGAACTTCCAGCCTCCAGAATTGTGGGAGAAATAAATGTTGTTTAAGCTGCCCTGCCTGGCACCCTGTCATGGCAGCCCTAGCAAACTAGTCCAGCTGCACTTGTCTGCATGGAGACCTCTGGCCCCAGGGCAAATGTTCCAGCTCCTCTTCCCTCCTGTGCCCTGCTATTCCCTTACCGGTTGGCTCCTCTAGCCTGCTGGCTCTGCAGTGGTACCAACACCGAGGCAGGGGTCAGCAGGGGTGTGCTCTGGGTACCCCTGGCCCCAGGGACCTGAGGCTGGCCCAGGAGGGTCAGGGATGGGCACAGCGGTGGGGAGAGGACAAAGCTGGAGTCAGTGCAAGCCTTGTACCTACCACAGGAGCACTGTGGGCAGGCGGCTGGCAGGGGTAGTCTCGCTCTATTTGAATGAGACCTGCTGTGTTTGCTGAGCCAGGAGACAGGCCCTGACTTCCCTGAGCTTCCAGGACGTTGAAGCATGGAAAGAGGTCATTTTCCTTGGCCCAGCTTGGGGAGCCCAGGTCCGCATATGCCTCACAGCCCTCTAGAGGATGCAGGAGCCCTCGGAGGACTCAGCTCCCTCAGTCAGGAAGAGAACCTGGTGTCTCCCAGAGGTGAGCACAGATGTGAGAATAAGCAAGTTGAATCTGACTTAGAGGTCTAATATTTACTTTCCATCCCTATTCAAACCCCCCAGTCTCCATCCCCCAGGGTGGCACAAGAACCAGGCAGCTTTTGAAGTGGCAGGAGATAGGGGTGAGGCCACAGCCCTTCAGGTCCCGGAGTTGCCTCTGAGGAGCTCATCCCCATGCACGGGGTCCTTTACAGGGGGGATTCTGCTGCTTCCAGGCCACAGGGGACCAGGGCCCTCAGATGATGCTGGCAGCCACAAGGGCTGGGGTCAAGCCCCCAAAGGACACACAGTGTTTCTCCTCTGAGGGTCTATCCTCATGAAAGCCTCCAACCTATTCTTTTCCAGAACTAGGTGCTCTCTCTCTCTCTTTCTCTTCTTTGAGAAGCTTAGGGTTCCAGACAAACAAAAGCCAGGGGGGCAGGGTTAAGTCAAGCAAGCTGCCTGCTGAAAAATTGGGTATGAGAAATTGGAGCTGAAATGCAATCATTCCACCACACCTGCTACACACAGCTTTGCTTCCTGGTCCTAGTCACGGGCTGAGGAAGCCTCAGGGTCCAGCTCAGTCCCAGCAGGCTTGTAGTTGACCTCAAGGCCACCGAATTGCATCTTCCTGCATGCAGGGACCATGTCTTGCTTATCACCATAGCTACCGTTTATTGAGAGCATTCTCTGTGTGAAGTGGCTTCATATCAGTTATCATTAACCCTCACCACACTGAAGTCAGATGTTATTATCATCTTTTAACAGGCATGGAAATTAAGGCTCAAGAAGGTGACTTGCCCAAGACTTTATAGCCCACAGCTGCTGGAGGTGGGATTTGAACTCATCTGCGAGGTTCGAAATCACCCCAGCCCAATGCCTGCTCCTGGCAGAGACTCAGCAAGTGCAGCTCTGCATGTTTCCTCCATCACAGAGGCCTGCTTAGGGGAAAAATCTTGCTGAAGAAAAGTGGCCGATGGTTTGGAGAGAAGAGACGCTTATTCATGTAATTCTCAAGAACCCCATCTCCGGCTTAGAAGGACAACTTTTCTGATTTCCCATTCAAAGGGACTGACATACACTCAAGGGCTGAGGCAGCAGCTGTTTTTGCTGTGCACAGACTGGAGAGCGATGTGTGAGTGAAGTCTGTGGCCACTTCTCTCCTCCCCCGAGCCTTCTGGGGTTTGGGTTTATGACTCCAGAGGCGGAGGAGCGTGTTCCCTTTCTGTGCAGATCCCGTCATTGACAGTCTGTTTTAGAAGAGCATTTTTAGATGGCAGCGAACGTTCCAGACCCCAAAACATTCTCTTTACAGCACCGTCTAGCTTGGGTGGGGATAGGGTGGGTCTGTGAACACGTGTGTGCGTGAGAGTGTGAGTGTGTGCAAGTGTGTGCACGTGTGTGTCAGCCCCTCTGCCTGGCTCCACTGCTAGCCACCTCTGTGATATCCTATTTCCCCGGGGCATCATCCAGCCATAGGAATCTTCAGCAAACCTACAGTTCAGACGAACACCCTCGTTTCTGCCCTGAGAAGAAAGTCCGTTGAGTCTGAGGGCTCCTGAGTCATTCTCTCAAGGCATTCATTCAGTTTTGTTTCCCCTGGTGCTACCCTCTCTGAAGTCGTTATTACTCATTAGGTATATTGCACATAGAGAAAAAGTAGGTCAAGGATTAAAAAAAAAAAAAGAAAAAAAAATCATCTCTGGGAGAAGCACAAGTATTGTGTAAAGCTATTTTGAACTTGCGTGAGATTTTTCAAGGGGGAAATGTTTTGTGCAGGGATGGCTGCTGTCACAGCTGACTTGCCAATGAATGACCATGTCTGAGCCTTTCATACGCTAACCACGTGACCTTGGAAATCCATTTTGAAATGATAATTCTGCCCAGTGGGGTGAGCAGCCTCTCAATCCAGGTTCTATACAATATAGGCCACCTCGAGGATCCTCAGTGGAACAGGAACAAGAGAATCCTGAGAAATCTCTGTAAAGGAACAGAAAGAATGAGAAAGAAAACTGTGCGTCTGACCACCGGGCCCCTGGGCCCTATGTGCCACCCAGGTTTGGAGCAAGGCTGCGGGGCAAATGATGTCCAGGAGAGCCTCAGAAAGTCCGGGCTCTAGAAAAAAACACATTCCAGCTCACTCTGCTCTGACCTGCATCTGCTCTGTGCTGAAAGTTTTGTTGCTGCCATGAATATATTTAGGGGGAATAAAATGTGCAGTGTCAAAGCGACTGGCTTGAAGTGGGCTAGATGCATCCTAGGCTCCGCGGGGGGAAAAGGCCTTTAGCTGGCAGTTGACAGAAGGGGGAAGGCAGTGAGGAGTGGGCCCACCCATGGGAGTCTGGGCATGAGGTGGGTCCTGGTTCCCAGGCTGCCCTGTGGGAATATGCTCCATGGGCTGGGGCTGCTCTGCTGGCTGCTCTTGCCCCCAAGGGGTCACTACGCTGGGTTTCTCCATGCTGGGCTATCACGATATTGCCCAGGGTTTACAGGTTTACAGGCATTATCTCACGCAGTGTTGTTTTGCTCCCTTTCACAAAGAAAGGAAGGAAAACAGAGACAGGGGGTGAGAGAGGAAGCCAGACTAGCTAGCATTCAGCTCTGCTAGTCGTTCCTTGCCTGCGTTAGGCTTCCCTGGAAAGTAGCCTGCATTGTCTCGCACCTCCTTCATCTGACAGCCAGGTGCTCCTACTGGGAGCATAACTGTAGTAGGCCATTTCTGTGCCAGTTGACTGAGAAAGCAGTGTCCCTGGTTTTCTGGAAACTTCCATACAACACAATTCCCGATGGAAAGCATTTAACAATTATGGGTGGGGCTCTGATCAAAAAGTAAGCTTTAGAAAAGGTTAACAGCTAAGCCGGGCATGGTGGCTCACACCTGTAATCCCAGCGCTTTAGGAGGCTGAGGCGTGCAGATCACCTGAGGTCAGGAGTTCGAGACCAACCTGGCCAATATGGCAAAACTCTGTCTCTACTAAAAATACAAAATACAACAATAACAAAAAAACAAAAAAAATTAGCCACTCGTGGTGGCAGACACACACCTGTAATCCCAGCTACTCGGAAGGCTGAGGCAGGAGAATAGTTTGAACCTGGGAGGTGGAGGTTGCAGTGAGCCAAGATTGTACTACTGAACTCCAGCCTGGGCAAAAGAGTGAGACACTGTCTCAAATTAAAAAACAACAAAAAAAGGTAACAGCAAGTGGTTACAACCCATGAATCTTTAATCATTTTAAATAGTAAAAGTGTTTGGAAACTCTTATAATATTAGAGCTAAAACACACCTTAGGGATGATTTAATGCACTTTTTCAAACGATAAACAAAATCCAGATAATTATGTCAAATATTTATAGTAACCCATCTTATTGGTGCCAGTTTGAGAATAGAACCTACATTTGCAAATAATCTCAACACCTTCCGTTTCACCTCATTTTTCAAAGGTCCTTGAGAAGGGTATTTGCACACTGCCTGCAAGGTAGCTGCAATGGCTATAAAGCTATTGCGTAGATGATAGAATTCTACTCTATCTGTGCTAACCTAGCTAAAATTAATGTACTTGTGATAAAACTCACCAACTAAACATGTAAAAACAATCATTACTTTTCCTTCTTTGTGTTTTCTTAGTGCGTTTTGGGGGAAATGATTTAGATAGCCAGTGTCTCAGAATTGCTGTCCAGTCCAGGGAGACTAAATTAGTGATTTCTTTTTCTCTCAACGAATGTTCCTATAACAGGCAGTGACTTTTAAAATCATTCTAGAGATGATTCCCTTCTAAAAGTAGCTGTTATATTCTTTAAACATTTGCATTCATTGGTTGGTGAAATGGGAACCTTGACAGTGTTAGGGAAGACGAGCCAGAGAACGAAATAATCCGTGATGGCATGGTAACCCCTTGGCAGAGAGGGGAGGGCTGCAGGGATGGTGGATCTGTGTGGGCAGCAGTGAGCAGTGGTGGACCCTGAGAATTGGAGAGTAGAATGGGGCAGAGCCTGGGAGGATGGTGTCGGTGACTCTGGGGTCCAGAGAAGCTCACGTCTGTTGATTTTAATGCAAACGGTGGCAGCTTCCTCCTGCTCCTCTCCTACAGTTGCATTAGTTCCTCCTTAGTTCATGCAGAGATGGCTCTGATTTCTAGGCACCATTCCCCTCTCACTTTCCATGCTGGAAACTGAGGTAGCCTTAACTAGAGGGGGCATCTAAACTTTCAAACTGTTTCACTCTGGACTCTACCCTTACTTCTCCATCAAAATTGCCCTAGCGGATGACCGCTATGTAGCCTGATCCAGTGGAAACTTTTCAGTGTTCATCCTACGTGACTTTTCAACAGCCTTTGGCATGGCTGTCCGTGCTCTCCTTCTTGAAATACTCTCTTCTCTTGCTTCTGAAATACTCACTCCCAGCACTTCTGCTATCCTGTCCCTCCTTTTCTATTGCCAGCAGCTCCTCCACTACAATGTTTAAATGTTGAAGTTCCTAAGGCTTGCTCCTAGATCATCTTCTCTTCTCACCACTTTCTTGCTCTTTAAGAGAATTGCCTTCCCTACCCAGAAATACCAAGGAAAGGAATAGGGGGAGTGCAGGTCAGGGGACACCACCCACTGAAAGAAACTGAATTTCCATGACAAGGGAAAGCCCTTCTACCCACTCAGGCAGCATCATCAGGGACCAATGGGATATCCAGAAGCACCAGAGAAACCTAGCAGACCAAAGGCTCTGAGAATCAAACTAACATTAGAACCAGAGTCCATAAGGTAAGGCGAGATGCATGTGCTAAACCTAAATAGGGTATCTGACTGCTAATATGAAATATTTATATAGGACCCAGACTCTCCTGACATAACAGACAAGATATCCAAGATATAATTAAAAACTCACCATTTATGCCAAGAACCAAAATAAAAAATCTCGACTCAAAGGAGCAAAGACAGGCAGCTGACACCAACACCAAGATGAATCAGATGTTGAGATTATCTGACAAGGATTTTAAAGTAGCATCATAAAATGCTTCAAGTTATAAATTCTCTTAAAATGAAAATTAAAAATCTGAGAAAAAAATAGAAGTTATAAAAAAGTATCAGATGAAAATGAAGAACCGAAAAAATACAATAACAGAGATTTTTAAACCTACTGTATGAACTCAATAGTAGGCTGAAGATGAAAGAGGATATACGTGAACTTGAAGACAAAAAAATGGAATTCACTCAGTCTGAAAAACAGTGAGAAAATTGACTGAAAAAAAGACCAGAGACTCAGAGACCTTTGAGACAATAAGAGAAAACCCAAGATTCCTATCATTGGAGTTCCAGACGTGAGTCACTGTGCCCAGCCCCTCAAACAATTTTAAAGAATTGAAATCATATAGTGTGATACCCAGCCATAATGGAATCAAACAAGAAATCAATAATAGAAAAACAACAGGAAAATAACAAGCAAGGAGTAATTGAACAGCATACTTATAAATAATCTGTGGGTTGAAAGAAAGCCTACAAGGAAAATTTTAAAGATACATAGAACTGAATGAAATGAAAATACAACCTATGAAAATATGTGGAATGCAGTTAAAGCAGTACTGTGAGGAAATTTTTGGTAATAATGTTATATTACACAAGAAGAATATCTGAAATTAATAATCTAAGTTCCTACTTCAAGAAACTAGAAAGAGAAGAGCAAAATAAAACCAATACAAGCAAAAGAAAGAAAATAAATATGAGTGGAAATCAATGAAATTGAGAATAGGAAAAGAAAAGAATAGAGAAAATTGATAACAGAAACTGGTTCTTTAGAATCAATCAATAAAATTGATAAACCTCTAACAAGACTGACAAAAATATAATGAGAGGAGACACAAATCACCAATGTCGGGAATGAAATGGGATATATCACCATAGATTCTGCAACCATTTCAAAGATAACAAGGGAATACTACGACTAACATTAAACTCACATATTTGACAACTTAAAAGAAGTGGACTAATTCCTTGAAATGACAAACTACCAAGTCAACCAAGATGAAAGTGACAGTCAGAATAACCCTATAACCATGAAGAAAATTAGATTAGTAAAAGAAAAGCTCTTAAGATAGAAATCTCTAGGCTCACATGGTTTCACTGGAGAATTCTACCAAACATTTAAAGAAGAATTAACACCAATTTTACACGATCTCCTCCAGCAAGTAAAACAGGAGAGAACATTTAAAAATTCATTTTATGTGGTCAGTATTACCCTAATACAAACACCAGGAAAAGGCAGTACCAAGAAGATTACAAACCGACAAGTCACAGGAAGTTAGATGTTAAATTCTCAACAAGATATCCACAAACTTCATCCAATAATGTATAAAAAGAATTATATACCATAAACAAGTGTGATTTCTATCAGATATGCAAGACTATTTCGACATTCAAAAAATAACTGAAAGGCATCACATCAATAAGCTAAAGTAGAAATATCATATCATATCAATTGACACAAAAAAGCAATTGACAAAAATCTAATTTTATTCATAATAAAAATTTCAGCAAGTTAGGAATGGAGGGGAATTTCCTCAACTGATAAAGGGTACCTGCAAAAAATATCCACAAAATCCTACTTAATGGGGAAAGACTGAATGCTTTCCTCCTAAGATCAAGAACAAGAACAAGGTAATGCTCATTCTTACAACCCTTATTCAACATAGTACTGGAAGTTATAACCAATGAAGCTTCAGTAAAGATAAGACATAAAATACATACACATAGAAAACAGAGCATGAAAACTATATTCATAGGTGATATGATTGTCTCTGTAGAAAATCCCCAGGAATCTATGAAAAAATGTTTAGAACTAATAAGTGAGTTCAGCAATGTCACAGGATACAAGATTAACAAAAATGAATTCCATTTCTATATACTAACTATAAAAAGGTGAAAACTGCAATAAAAAATACAATACTATTTACAGTCACTCCTAAGAAGATGAATAGTTAGGTGTCCTCTTAACAAAACATGTACAAGATATTTATACTGGAAATTATAAAATGTTGATGAAAGAAATTTTAAAAAGCCTAAATAAATGGAGAGGCATACTTACTGTGTTCACAGATTGGAAAACTCAACATAATAAATATGTCAATTTTCCCTAAATTGATCTATAGGTTTAAAGCAATTGCTGTCAAAATCCCAGGAAAGTTTTCTGTAGATATTGACAAACTTAGTCTAAAGTATGTATGGTAAAGTACAGGCTCTAGAATAGTTAAAACGATTCTGACAAATAAAAATAAAGTGAGAGGACTCATTCGGACCATTATTAAGACCTCTATGTAACTATAGTAATCAAGATAGCATTGTATTATAGAGGGATGGAGCATAGATCAATGGAATAATAAACTCAAAAACAAACCCACACAAATACATGCCCATCTGATTTTTAACAAGGTACAAAGGCAATTCAGTGAAGGATGGATTACCTTTTCAACAGATAATGCTGGAGCAATGGGACTCTTGTAGGCCAAACAAGTGAATTACGACCTAAACTTCACACTTTATACAAAATTAACTCAATTTGGATCATAGACTTAAATGTAAAATGTAAAACTATAAAACTGTTAGAAAAACATATGGGCGAAAGTCTTTAAAAAGTAGGACTATGCAAAAAGTTCTTAGACTTGACACCAAAAGCATGATCTATAAAAGGAAAAAATTGACAAATTGGACCTCACCAAAGCTAAAAACTTTTGCTCTGTGAAAGCTCATGTTAAGAGGATGAAAAGACAAGCTATAGACTGGGAGAAAATATTTGCAAACCACATATTCAACAAAGGACTAGTATCTAGAATATATAAAGAATGCTCAAAACTCAACAGTAAATACCAAACAATCTCATTTAAAAATGGGCAAAAGACATACACAGACATTTCACCAAAGAGGATATACAGATGGCAAATAAGCACGTGGAAAGACATTCAGCTTTGTTAGCCATTAAAGAATTTCAAATTAAAATCACAATGAGGCCAGGAGCTGTGGCTCACGTCTGTAATCCCAGCACTTTGGAAGGCCAAGGTGCGCGGATCACTTGAGGTCAGGAGTTCAAGACCAGCCTGGCCAACATGGTGACACTTCATCTCTACTAAAATACAAAAATTAGCTCAGCATGGTGGCACGTGCTTATAATCCCAGCTACCCAGGTGGCTAAGGCATGAGAATCACTTGAACCCAGGAGGCGGAGGTTGCAGTGAGCCAAGATTGTGTCACTGCACTGCAGCCTGGGCAACAGGGGGAGACTGCCCCACCTCCCCCCCCCCAAAAAAAAGAAAAAAAATTACAATGAGATATCACTACACACTTATCACAATGACTAAAATAAAAAATAGCAACAATATCAAAAGCTAGCAAGGATGAGGATAATCTGGATCGCTCATACACTGTTGGTGAGAATGTAAAATGGCACTCTGGAAAACAATTTGGAAGTCTCTTATAAAACTAAACCTGCAGGCCAGGCTTTGGTGATTCATGCCTGTAATCTCAACACTTTGGGAAGCTGACGTCAGAGGATCACTTGAGGCCAGGAGTTCAAGACCAGCCTGGGCAACATAACAAGACCCAGTCTCTGAAAAAAAAAAAAAAAAAATTAAAAATTAGATGGGCATGGTGGTGTATGCCTGAAGTCCTAGCTACTCAGGAGGATGAGGCAGGAGGATCACTTGAATCCATGAGTTCAATGCTGCAGTGCGCTGTGATTGGACCACTGCACTCCAGCCTAGGTGACAGAGCAAGATATTGTCTCTAAAAAAACTGAAGTCAACATGCAACATGCAACTACTGTATGACTCAGCAACTGAACTCTCTTTTTTATCCCAGGGAAATGAAAACTTACATCCACACAAAAACCTGTACATGTTATACATGAACGTCCATGGCAGCTTTATTTGTTATAGTCCAGGAATTTGCACAGATGTCCTTCAATAGGTGTATGGTTAAACAAACTGTGGTGCATACATGCCATGGAACACCACTCAACGATAAATAAGAACAAACTCTTAATACACTCAACTTAGTGAATCTCCAGCAATTTCTGCTGAGTGGAAAAAAAAAAGCCAATCTCAAAAGCTTCTATGCTGTGTGATTTTTTTCTCTGTAACATTTTTGAAATGAAAAAATATTTAAAATGATGGACAAATTAGTGGCTGCCAGAGGTTAAGGAAAGGGGTTAAGGAGAGTTAAGAGTAACATGAGGGGTTCTTAGGATGTTACAGGGATTTAGTATCTTGACTATGGTGGAGACATGAACCCACTTAGGTGATAAAATTATATAGAACCTAATATACACACAAACACACGTGCACCAGTACAAGGGAAACTTGGGATATTTGAATAAATCAGTGAACTGTATCAATGTTGATGACATGGTTATGATGTTATACACAGTTTTACAAAATGTTACCACCGGGGGCAGGGCACGGTGGCTCGCGCATGTAACCCCAGCACTTTGGAAGGCCGAGGTAGGCAGATCACTTGATGTCAGGCATTCAAGACCAGCCTGGCCAACATGGTGAAACCCCATCTCCCCATCTCTACTAAAAATACAAAAATTAGCCGGACATGGTGCCACATGCCTGTAATTCCAGCCACTCGGGAGGCTGAGGCAAGAGAATTGCTTGAACCTGGGAGTCGAAGGTTGCAGTGAACCGAGATCATGCCACTGCACAACAGCCTGGGCGACACAGCGAGACTCCATCTCAAAAAACAAAACAAAACAAAAAAAATGTTACCACTGGGGAAGCTGGGCAAAGTGTATAGGGGATTGGAGTTCTCAACAGGACTCATATTCTCTCAAGGTCCAAGACATCTGCTTTGGCTTCTGATTTCTCACACAACACCTAGCACAGAGCTCCTCACATCAGAGATGCTTGATGAAGCCTGAGAATTCCCATACTGGGATTGACGATGTCACCTGATGGAGTAGGCATGAATGATGATCAGGGTCTTCATCAGTGGATACCTGGAAGGGTTTCGTTGTCTGCTACTGAGCTTTCCCAAGGATGATCTTCCCTGAGAAGACCGTTGGCATATGCTGCCCACACATGCACGGCCGTTGTCACACACATACACATCACACGCACAACTGCAAACACTGCATTCTTAATACAGGAGTCCCGAGTGATGGTTCTCATGGCAACCACCAGAGAGCCACTTCCCATGTGTCCTCAAAAAATCACTGGGTGTGACACAGGCTCGCAATCCAACTTCTGCAGGGCTTGTGCTTCTTTCTCGTGTTCATCTTTCAGCTTATCATTAAGCTCATTGCAGCTACAATGTGATAAATGATCAATGTTGTTTAGTCTTAAAGGGCACTATATTGTGCTAATCTATAACCCTAGATGAAAAGTGAATGCATTCAATTCAGTTAACTGAATGTTGAGCATTTGCTATCTACAAGGCACTAAACAGGGGTTTCTAGGAGAAACAAAGATGAATCACAGTGCCTGTTCTCAGGCAGCTGACAATGGCACAGGGAAGGTCTTTGTGCCGATTCTATAGCAGAAGACTGGCTTTGGAATGAGCTGTTAGTGGGTACTGATATGGCATCTTAGGACCTTGGGAAAGTTGACTTCCTGGCTGGCACTCACCACCCAGGGGTGCCACTCAACTCTGTACAGAAGGTTTATAGAAAGAACTGTGGGCTACAATGGTTACAAGCCTGCTGGTGGGCCGGGTGCGGAGGCTCACGCCTGTAATCCCAGCAGTTTGGGAGGCTGAGGCAGGCGGATCAGTTGAGGTCAGGAATTCAAGACCAGCCCGGCCAACATGGTGAAACTCTGTCTCTACTAAAAATACAAAAATTAGCCTGGCATGGTTGTGGTCACCTGTAATCCCAGCTACTTGGGAGGCTGAGGCAGGAGAATCACTTGAACCCGGGAGGCGGAGATTGCAGTGAGCTGAGATCACACCACTGCCCTCCAGCCTGGGTGACAGAGCCAGACTCTGTCTCAAAAAAAAAAAAAAAAAGTAAGAAAAAAGCCTCCTGGCCAAGTCAGCCTGTGTAATTCAAGTCCTGGCTTCCCTACTCACCAGAAGCTAAACTTGGGCTAATTCCTCATCTTTAACATTAGGAAAATAGTATCAACCACTCAGGGCTGGTGTGGGGAATAAAAGGCAATGCATGTGACCTACTTAGCACACAGCCTGGCATATAGTAAGTGCTTCGTAAATACTGGCTACTATCATTTGAGCAGGTAGGATAAAAAAGACGAATAAGGCATGGAGCCTCTTCTTGAGCTGCTCTCAGTCCAACGGGGGTGATAGACATGCGTGCAGAGGGATCATTGGGCAGTGCAGAAGAGAAAATCTGGGCCTCACTCAGGAGGCTGCAGAGAGCAAGCCACCAACAGATGCCTGCTAGTCATTGCAGTGCCTTTCACCCACGCCTGGGGCAGGTTTCATTCACAGCGTGACCAGCTTCTGCACAGGCCAGGGACACATGCAGTGCAGGCTGAGCACACTGAGGGCCTCCGTTCACCTCCCTCCATTCACCTCCCTCTGTTCATCGTGTCGCTGGTTCAGCATTGCACTTGACTGTTTGCAAAGCTGCAGAAGGAGCTCTTCTCTAGGATGTTTTTCTCCCCTAGACCCCATGACAGATGTGGTCCCAGGAGAAGGAGATGTTGAGGAGCCATGATTATCACACCCCCCACTTCATGCACAAACGCAAGGAGCTTGCTTATTGCTCACCATTGTTGGGGTGAGAACAATGTTATTTTGGTTGCTGTTTCTTATCTCAAGGAAGGATCCCCATTTCCTGCACCAGGGGGTGTCTGGGAGGCAGAGCAATTGAATCTTGTAGCTCAAAGTATCATTTTCCTGCTTTCTTTGAGTCAGCTTTGTGGGGTGCTGTGACATAGAAATGTGCCTTCCACAGGCTCATTTGTCCTGTGGTCCAAGCTGCTTCTCAGATAAAAACCTCTCTGTGACCCTGAAACTTGGCAGAACCTGGTGTGTTTAGTGCTAGTGCCCAGCAGCTATTCAGTGTCCTTTGCACAGAGAACTACATGGGGATAGAAAATAAATCACACCTTAAAATATGCGGTGAAAATTCTTAGAATTGTCTATTGGAAGTTCTAGGACATTTTGTCCATATATAGTAATAGCGAGTTACTTTTCAGAAGGAGTAATAATGGAGTAGAAAGGCATGCCATTTGTTTGCTTTCTTGACTAATGTCATTTGTACAGGAAGCCTGGTTGGTGGTGGAGAGGGGAATCTGAGGCCTCCACGAAGCCCTCCCATCCCCGGGGCCATGGGCAGAAACTGCAGGTAAAACAGTCATGAGGAAATTGCAGCTTATGTTTTGCAACCTGAAATCTAGAAAGGGGCTGAGAATAAGAATCAGGATAATTACCCAGCAAATCTGCAAGACATCTGCCAAAGAAACACAGAAGTCAAGACAGGAGGAGTCAGCTACTCTGGAGGCTGATTGGGGAGGATTGCTTGAGCTCAGGAGCTCGAGGCCACAGTGAGCTAGGATTGCACCACTGCATTCCAGCCTGGATGACAGGGAGAGATCTTGTTCCAAAAAAGAAAGCAAAAGAAAGAAAAGAAAAAAAGGAAGGAAGGAAAGAAGGAAAGGAGGGAGGGAGGAAGGGAGGGAAAGAAGGAAGAAAGGAAGGAAGGAGGGAGGGAAGGAAGGAAGGAAGGAATCAGGCTACTGATGCGGGCCAGAGACCTGCCCAGAGCGCAGGCCCTGCAGGCAGAGTGGAGGGTGTCCCTGTGTGCCCAGAGGAGGCTTCAGTGCAGAGGGTGGGGTCGAGCGGGCACAGAGCCAAGCCAGCTGTGACCCTCAGGGCTCTCCTCTCTGAGTCAGGAGCATGCAGGAGGTGGGCCTGGGTCCCCTCCTGCCCCAGGTAGAAATTCACCATCCCAGGGAGTGTACTCTTCTCCCAAGGCACTGGGTTGGAGGCCTGGATCATCTTCCCCAGGTTTGCAGGGAGACTTCTGGTGGACGGCAGCTCCCTTTTTCCCTTTAGCCAAAGTCGCCAGGTCTAGAGACTCTTCTGCTGATCAAAAAGTCATCCCAGCAGCATCAAAGTAGAGTTAGGGTGACAGCTCGGACTCAGGTAAGGCAGGGCCTCCCCACCCTGAGCAGCCACTGGAGCCAAGTGTCGCCAGCCCTCCTCCCCTCTCTGTTGGGGACTGAGCCCAGGAGACAACCCTCATCCAAGTGCCCTGCTCTCTAACTCCTGGGACACTGTGAGTCTTCCTCAACCTGTCCTGGAAACATCACCAAAACTGCTTACCTTGTTTCAGTCCAAACCCCATTCTTCCTTAAAATGTTCTCTGTTCGTTTAAAATAAAATATAAAAAATCCTCCTGCTGCACATGGCACAGTTGAGGAATTAAAAGGAGGCACCTGAAGTGGCTGGGATATGGACAGCGCCAGAGACCATGCTACAGGAGAGATGGCTGGTGGAGCCAGGCAGTGAGAAGACTGAGGGCCTGACATGTGGCTGGCGGCCTCAGAGCTGGTGGGTGCCTGCGTGCACCTCCAAGGCCCGGAGCAGGGCCCTCGGGTGGCCACTGAGGGGTGAGGAATAGATGTTGGCACCACCTAAGGGGACCTTGAGCTTGTGGGCAGGTTCCCGCAGCCTCAATGTGGGAAGGCTGTGCAGGCACGATGCCACTGGGAAGACTCGTGCAGGAAATGTGGGAATGGAAAGGGGTACAGCTCCATCCAGCAGCTGAGCCGAATCCACTCTGAGGGCGGACAGAAACTGCAGGCCCTGGCCCGCCTCAAAGCTCCAGCATGATAGATGGGAAGGGACCCACCTGCACACCCCGAGCCACCCTTCACCTTGAATTTGGTGGAGCTGGGCATTCAGGCTCTTGGTTGGGGATTCGGGGCAGGGATTCCTGCTCTGAGCAAGAGGTTGAGCTGAATAAGCCTCCCAGCTCCCTCCGTACTCTGAAAGGCTGCATTAAGCGGTGTTTCTCCTGCTTGTCCTTTGGTAAGCTCCACACAATGTGCGTAGACCCTATATCTTTCCTCCAAATGTGGGCACCCAAACACACATACACTCTTCTCTTGTTCAGTGCCAAAGGTGTCTGCAGCTGCATAACTCCAGAGGGACCCTTCCAGCCCCATCTTTCGCTCTTCCTGCAGCCCCACTTTAAAGCCTGGCTTTCCTCAGGTGTGTACCAGGGCAATCTTGCTCCCTGGGATGCAGCTGCCTTGACCCCAGCTTCCTTATCCAGGGTTTCCACCAGCCACTGCCCTGGCTGTGGGAGCCTTGGCCTCTCAGGGGTCAGGTACATGTCCTTTCTGTTCAGGTCTGCATGGTGACCCACTGACCTACTTTCAGAACTGCTTGGCATCACTCAGCATCCTCGCCTGTCCTCTGCAGATCTGTGATGTTTAGATTCTGTGACAGGAAACATGAGAGTAACGGCCCTGCAGATAAAAATATAACACACCAAGGTGCTCACAGCCGCCAGGCTGGCTCTGTTTAATTGCACACACATCATTCATCATGAGAGATGTGACAAATTTATCTTTATTTTTCCCCAGCTTACGGCTCTGTGCTCTCTCATGCATGTTCATGAGGTATACTTCTCCTTATCCTATTTTCGTATTTAAATGAAAACAAATTGGCTCATTTACCGGGAGACTCTCAGCTTGGTAGAGATTGAAAAAGTGTGTGTTTGTGCACGTGTGTGTGTGTGTGTGTGTGTGTGTAGTGTTGTATTTGTTTTCCCTCAAAGGGTTAGGAAAGTATGGATTGAATGGATTGTTCAGAAATAAAGAAATTTTCAGAATGTCTTCAATCATCTGCACAAAACAGAGCCTGAAATAGCTCAGGGAAAAGCTCGTTGATAAAACAGCAATCACTACAAAACCAAATCAACACGGCAGTCGGTTGCAAATGTCACAGCATCGCATATTATTTCTACCTGCACAGAGAACTGCAACCAGTTGTGGAATTGCTTCCTCCTGCCTGTGTTCATGGGTTTGGAGGAAGAACACATCTGCCAGGGAAGTAAGGATGTGTTAAAAGGATTGGAACATGGAGCGGGCCCCAGGTCGGGGAGGAGGGAGAGGCAGGTGCCTGTGAATGGAAGGAAGTCCTTTCTACAGGTTGGAAGGAGAAGGAGAGGTGGGTCACCCTGAGCACCCCCTGTAGGAGGATGTAAAAGGCAGGAGCCCAAGTAGGGAGAGACCTTCTCTGCACTGCAGATAATTCCCCCTTTAACATATTGTTCTTTTTTAATTCCCCAAGTAATGCACAGACCCCTGATACAGGAGTGCAAAGAGCATGCTTCTTTTACCCCTCCCTGTCCAATCCCAATCCGTAGCCCTTTAGGTGTGTGTTCCTCCAGAACCCTCCACGAATCTCATGTCTGCTGCTGAGTTAGTCTGTCTCTGTCACCCATGTGGATATCTACTGCCTCCATGAGTGGTGTCTGCAGCAGTTATTAGCAAGGATCACTCCCTCTTCCCCAAAGCTCTCTCTGCCCTTGGGTTCCAGCTTCTACCTCTGCCTCTTCAGGCTCTCCTGCCTCACCCCATGGTCCTCCTCCGCCTGCCAAGCTGGGTCCTTCTCATATGAGTGACCTCTAAAGGAGGGGATAATCACAGCTCTCCCCTCATTGATTCCTCCAGCCCCACAGCTCTACATAATGTTTAGAAGATGGCTCTCTTCTCAGTTATAAGAGGGAGCTAAGCATTGGGTACACATGGACATACAGACAAGAACAGTAGACACCGGGGACTCCTAGAGAGGGGAGGTGGGGAAGGGCTGAAAAATGCCTCTTGGGTACTATGCTCACCACCTGAGTGATGGGATCATTTTTACCCCAAACCTCGGCATCATGCAATAAACCCTTTTAACAAACCTTCACATATACTCCCTGAATCTAAAATAAAAGCTGAAATTATTTTTTAAAAAAGAAGATGACTCTCAAATATGTTCCTCCTGCCTGAAGCTGGACCTCCAACCGCCCACCTGACACCTCAGTCTGAATTAGCCATGCAAACTGGTTCAAAGCAGAGCCCTTGACTTTGCCTTTGCCAAGCCTGCTCCTCTCCCAGTTCCGCTTAGTAAAGTCAGCACCATTTACTGGCCAAATACTGGGAATCCTCTTTGGTTCCTCTCTTTTGTTGCCGCCATCTGAAACACCAGCAAATCCTGGGGGCTCCGTCCTCAAAGTCCACCCAGAGCCTGCTGGTCTCTCACCACCCCAGCCCTACTACAATGGTTCAAACACAACTCCACTTCCCCCAAACCACTGCAATGACCACTGGACGGCTCTCCCTGCTTCAAACCACCCAGAAGCAATGCTTTTTGGAATAGACAGACTGAACTTTTAAAAATCAAAGCAGGGATGTCATGCCCCTGCTCCAAGCCCTCCAACAGCTCTCTGTCTTCTCAGAATAAAACCCAGTGGTCCTGCGTGGACCACCAATCCCACCCTTGGCCCTGTTTCCTGGCATGGCTCCAGCAGCACTGACTCCCAGGGAAGAGATTCTGTTTTGTTCATTGCTGTATCCCCAATGGGTAGCAGACTCATATTCTGTCTCTCTCATGCTGTCTTTACACATGCACACACACACACATACACACACGCATGCACATTTGTTAATTACATGAATTAATTTTTATTTTATTTTTCAAACAACTGTCATTTAGATTTTTTTATTTTGTTATACGATATCCATCTCTTTATAACTGTTGCATAGTTTTCTGTGGATTTACTACAATTTATTTACTCTTTAATGATACAAAATTGTGTTGATCTATTTTCATTATGGTGATTAACAAATAAAGTGAAGGAATTGAGAAGTCCAGATCCTTATGTAGGGAGCCCAAGGAAGGGTTTCAGGGTGCCTGGAGTCCCCCAAAGTGTAAGCGAGACTGCCTAGGTGCTTGAATATGGAAATGCTTGGTTCTGGGGAACACTGGTTTTCACCCTTCTGAAAGTTATAGATCACTGGATCAGGATACTCACTTAAATTAACCCAGGCTAGCTGCTATGCTGGCCCTGCCAACCCCTAGCCAGGAAAACCATCTAATTAAGGAGAAAGCTGCTGTCCGTTCAGAGGCTTTGCGGCAGTGTGTTCTGGGTGAAGGTGTCAGAGCCTGGATGGGGAGACCTGCTCCTACCTCCTAATGATCTACAGCAGCCTGCAGACCTCTGCAGGCCTCCATGCCCCTTCTGACCACGGGCCCAAGGAGATCTGGCTACCTCCAGGTAGCACGTGGAAAATGCCTTTATAACAGCAAATTGCCCTAAAGTGGAACTTGCTGTTTTGTTTTTCTGACTTCCCAATTGCTCTGTCTCTCAATCCCATACTAATGACGGGGTACAAAGGGATGAAGGAAAAATATAAAACGAGGCCACAATGAGATGAAGTTGATGACAGTAGCAATCAGCTCTTTAAGATGCAAAAAGTCTGTTAAAATTCTTCCGACCAGAGCAGATGCCTCCCAGCCCCTCGCCATTGCAGAAGGATGTGTGAACTGTGATGTTTGGGCTGCTGTCTGGCTCTTCTGCATGCACCACAAGTTCTTGCTGTAGCCCTGGGGTCTCTCAAAGCAGCAGGAAGGAGTACGACTGCCTGGAGTTGGGGGAAAAGGAGGCAATGTTCCATACAAAGCCTTGAGCCACAGATCCCCCAAATGGCCCTTGAGGAGCAGGTCATACCCACTGGCCAGTCTAGCAGGAGGCTCTGCTCATCCACTCCCTGCCAACTACTCAGGGGTGTGACCACAGCTGAGTCCTGGCTTTCACGCTGGACTTAAGAATATGGGTGACATCTAATTCTCCCGCCCGCTGTCGAATATCTCAAGGAAATTTCTTGACAAATGAATGACTTTGAGGCTTTGGGGCAGAAAGATACAGCAGGCAGTCAAATGTGAAGATGTGTATTGATTATATGTTAAAATTAATATTGTGTTATAAATCTAATGTAGCATAATGATCAAAGGCACGGACTTAAAGCCAGGTAGCCTGAGCAAGAATCCTATCTCCACTCCGATTATCTGTGCTCTCAGAGGAATTTTTTAATTGATCTGTGCTTGAGTTTCTTCACCTATAAAATGTCAATAAGATAATGGTATGATCTGAATGTTTCCATCCTCCCCAAATTCCTATATTGAAACCTAATCCCCAGTGTGATGGTGTTAGGAGGTGTGGTTTTTGGGAAGTGATAAGTCACGAGGACAGACTCTTCATGAATGGGATCAATGTCCTTATGAAAGAGACTCCAGAGAGGCCCCTGCCTTATCTATCTTGTGAGGTTATGGCTAGAGGGCACTAGCTCTGAACCAGGAAGTGGGCCCTCATGAGACACTGAATCTACTGACACCTCGATCTTGGACTTCCCACCTCCAGAACTGTGAGCAATAAATTTCTGATTTTTTTTTTTTTTTTTTGAGTTGAAGTCTTGCTCTTATTGCCCAGGTTGGAGTGCAATGGCACTATCTCAGCTCCCTGCAACCTCCGCCTCCTGGGTTCAAGCAATTCTCCTGCCTCAGCCCCCCAAGTAGCTGGGATTACAGGCACCCGCCACCACACCCAGCTAATTTTTGTATTTTTAGCAGAGACGGGGTTTCGTCATGTTGGCCAGGCTTGTCTTGAACTCCTGACCTCATGCTCTGCCCACCTCAGCCTCCCAGAGTGCTGGGATTACAGGCGTGAGCCACCGCGCCCAGCCAAATTTCTGATTTTTTAAGCTACCTAAGCTAAGACAGATAGCAACTCTCAGTGGTGGAGGCTGTGAGCAGCTATCCCCTCTCTGTAACAGCAGAATTCTGGCCTGGCAGGTGCTGGCTGGTTATGCCCGGTTTCCCAGCACCCCCTGAAGCGTGGCCATGTGGCTATGTCCTCTCCCATGGAACATGAATGCAAGTGACTTGTGCCATGACCAGGCTGGGCCTCAAAAGAGCTGGCATGCTACCTCGACACCCTTGTTCTCTGTTTCTGATGGCTTGAGCAGCAGTGACCAGAGTGGCTTTGTAAGCCATCTATAAACAATGGTCATCAGCCTAACCCTGTCACCTTCCAACTTGGGACAATGAGATCATCACATAAAAGAAAAGTAATCTTCAATCTGCTTAGAGCCACTGCACTGTTGAGTCACTTTCTTAAAGCAGTTATTGTTATCCTCACTAAAACCCGACCTCACAGGAGGTGTTGAGAGCATTCGATGAGTGAGTAAACACAAAGGACGTGGAGTCCACGCTGTATATGTGGTCGCTAATAGCACTGATGCAGAAAATAATAAAACATCATCATGTAATTAGGAAGCAAATGCTTGTGTAAAAAATTACATGGCATATTTCAAAGCTATGTAGCAATAAGGTTTGCATGCTATGGAGTTTTCTATAATCCAGCCCATCATGCAGGGCCATCGTCCAGGTAATCTGGAATTGACTGGTCATACAAAATGGAAAAGCACACTGTGTTAGCCCGTTCTTGCATTGCTATAAAGAAACACCTGAGACTGGTTGATTGATAAAGAAAAGAGGTTTAATTGACTCATGGCTCTGCAGGCTGTCCAGGGAAGCACAGTGCTAACATCTGCTCAGCTTCTGGGAGGCCTCAGGAAGCTTCCAATCACAGCGGAAGGTGAAGGGGGAGTAGGTGTGTCACATGGCCAGAGCATGAGCAAGAGGGGTGGGAGAGGTGCTACACACTTTTAAATGACCAGATCTTGCGAGAACTCCCTCACTATCACAAAGACAGCACCAACAGGATGGTGCTAAACCATTCATGAGGATTCCACCCCCATGATCCAATCACTTCCCACCAGGTCCCACTTCCAACACTGTGGCTTACACTTCAATATGAAATTTGAGTAGGGAAACACAGACAAACCATATCACATACAAAATCATAGATGGTATTGCTGGTTATAAGAATTCTTTATCATGACTAAAACAGTGTATATCGTTCAGAGAGTTCTCAAGAAGAGTGATTAGAATCTTGTGTCAAAAGGACAGGAATGGCCGGACACGGTGGCTCACGCCTGTAATCCCAGTACTTTAAGAGGCCGAAGCCAGGAGTTTGAGACCAGCTGGGCAACATGGTGAAACCCCATCTCTACCAAAAATACAAAAATTAGCTGGGCATGGTGGCAGGTGCCTGTAATGCCAGCTACTCAGGAGGCTGAGGCAGGAGAATCGCTTGAACCTGGGAGGCAGAGGTTGCAGTGAGCCGAGATCACACCAATTACACTCCAGCCTGGGCAACAGAATGAGACCCTGTCTCAAAAAAAGAGGAAGAAGAAGAAGAAGAAAAACAGGAATGGAAATGACCATGACTATGACCACGCTGACTGGCTTTTCCATATCCAGAAATACCTGTGTAGAAGATGGGCACACCAACCCTTTCTAATTTGATGGTGGTGTTTCTTTGTGTCTTCTTTTCTGAGTTTTTCTGCTATTCCATTGACACTTTGATTAGTGCATTTCCAGAACATCTGGGAGTCTGTGGTCACTGTAGAGCACACAGCCTCCACAGCTGTCACCCTGGGATGTGCCCCTCCCCTGTGCCTGGTTACTGGAAAGAGGAGGAATGCCATAGGCAGAGGGCAGCTGGGAGAAGCCTGCCCCGGAGTGACAGCACATGGACTGCAGAATGATGGAGTTTCCAGGAGCTTTTTGTTTTCATAAGTGCAAAGCATTGCTCCAGCTTAGCTGCATGACAGCCTATGCAGGGATAGTTGCCTCTGCCGTCAGTCAACATTCACAGACATGTGGCGCCCACACAGGGACACTGTGGTCAGCTGCATTGATCCTTGCTTTGGACAAGAATAAGAATTGCCTGAACTATTTCTAGCTCTCCTGGCTGGGAACACTGACAAGGAACTCCTACTCTCCAGCCATGGAACTGAGCTAGAGACAGACAGCTCGGGGACCGAACCTGAGGAGGCAGGAGGACGGCCGTGCTCACTCTTCCTAATTGCATGATGATGCTCAACACCCAGAAAGTGCTCTGACTCAGGGCAGCAAAGTAACCCCCTCTGAGTATGAAGTAAGACAAAGTCCCCCATGGGCAGGCAGCTATGGCAGAGACAGGGTGGCCTTTGGAACTGTGAGTCCTAAGTATGAGCCTTTCTGGGCAGTTTGTTTCCTGTGTGTGAGAGATAAAGAGAGAGAGAGCGAGAGAGAGTGACATGAACACTAAGTTCTATCAAAGGAAATCATAAAATGTGAAAATTAATTTTTCCCTCCAGGAGAGAAGCTTTGGGGCTTATGACTCGTAGGAATGGTGTAATATGCAAGAAGGAGTCTGTGCTAGCACTGGCCTTGGAGCTCAGGAAGGAGCTGTGAGAATCACAGTGTGCCCCACAGGTGTCTGAGAGGTGTCAGAGAGTCAGTGTGGCATCAGGGCCATGGGCAAGGCCCTGATGCAGAGGTGCAGAAGTGAGTCTGGATCCTGGGACCTGGGGAAGGAGGTACAGATGGGGGAGTTGGCGGCAATAGAACTTGGTGGGAGAAAGGCGGGAGTCCAGTTGCTTGACTGAGCCACAGGGCAGGGCAGGATGCATGGGACACTGAGTCCCCAGCCTCTAAGCTGGGAGCTCCTCAAGTGTTCCCTGACTCAGGCCAGTGAGAGCCACAGGCTGCACTGCAGGTGCAGGTCACCAGGAGGTGCAAGGACAGGGCTGGAGGGAGGGTGACCTGGCAGGTTCCACATGAGATCTAAAGTGTCAATCTGGACACTTTGTGTGGCTAAAACCCAGCAAAGCGTCAGGTCATCATCGCTTACCCATGGGTTTTCTGATGGGGCACCCCCGGTACCCAGCTTCCCATATGCTTCTGACAGCACATTGCATGAAGCCATTGAAAGCCGTGCCCTGGTTTGTGGTTCCAACAAGAACTGGTTTCCCCAAAAGTAGGTCAAGAGCTCCTGAGAAACTTGTGGACTCTGACTTTGATTTTTCCATCTTCAAGTTGAAAGAACAAGTTCATTGCAAGAAAAAAAAACAACACATTGATTTTTTTTTCTTCTTTTTTTGAAATTTGAAACATAGTTGCCATGATGGGAAATAAAAACTGACAAAGTCAGGGAAACACTAGTTATGGCCTAGCAAGCTCCCAGCCATCGTTTGGCCAGACCCCACGGCCATGGCTGTTCTTCAGCTGCAGCGGGGCAGGGGCCTCCCTGGATACAGAGAAGACCATGAGACCTGATGAGCATGTGGGTGGCTCTGTGGGCTGCCACCCTGCTCCCAATCCCACTTATCATGGCCACAGTGAACTCTGTCATTGAAACGGACTTTCCATGCCAGTCACAAGAACAGTCTATTATCTCAGTGAACGTCAGACACCTCCTGGAAAATTGACAGGTTTCTTTATGTCTCTTTGCTAGAAGGAGGAAATGAGGAAACTCCAGCAAGAAAGAAGGCATCATTTTTTCAGCAATCACACATAATGTGAGTATGAGCCACCTAGAAAGCTGAGATCTTTAAGAACCAGGAACACATCCTACATCTTTTGCATCCTGGGCAGTGTTTAGCCCAGGACCTTGTCCAGCATCAGTTCTCAATGAATGGCTGTTGAATGAATGAGTGAGTGAACAAGGCTTGAGTCTTCCTACTCTGGCATCACAGTGTCCACCTGGGAGGCTCTGCAGGCTGAGGTTAGGAGTACGGCACAGGGAGCAACCCCAACCTGGCTCTCACCACCCTCCATGGGCACCTGCTCATGTTGCCTAACCAGCATCGGCTCTGCCTTCTTTTCACAATGGTACCTGGATTTTCACTGATGCACTCTCTCTTTCCCTTCCTCAACTCATCTGATTCAGGTGGACCTGATGACCCAGGCTCCAGTGGACATGCAGCCTAACCTGGAAAATTACAGAATCAAGTGAGTGACTTATCATGCTTTGGATTCTGGAGGCAACAATCCCATCAAAAAGTGGGCTAAGGACATGAATAGACAATTCTCAAAAATGGCCAACAAACATATGAAAAAATGCTCAACATCACTAATGATCAGGGAAATGCAAATCAAAACCACAATGTGATACCACCTCCTCCTGCAAGAATGGCCATAATCAAAAAATCAAAAAACAGTAGATGTTGGCATGGATGTGGTGATCACGGAACACTTCTACACTGCTGGTGGGAATGTAAACTAATACAGCCACTATGGAAAACAGTGTGGAGATTCCTTAAAGAACTAAAAGTAGAACTACCATTTGATCCAGCAATCCCACTACTGGCTATCTACCCAGAGGAAAAGAAGTCATTATATGCAAAAGATACTTGCGCATGCATGTTTATAGCAGCACAATTTACAATTGCAAAAATATGGAACAAATCAAATGTCCATCAATCAACGAGTGGATAAAGAAACTGTGGTATATATGATGGAATACTATGCAGCCATAAAAAGGAACGAATTAATGACATTTGTGGTGACCTGGATGAGACTGGAAACTATTATTCTAAGTGAAGTAACTCAGGAATAGAAAACCAAACAGCGTATCTTCTCACTGATACGTGGGAGCTAAGCTATGAGGACGCAAAGGCATAAGACTGATAGAATGGACTTTGGAGACTTGTGGGGAAGAGTGTGGGGGAGCGAGAGATAAAAGACTACAAGTAGGGTGCAATGTGTACTGCTCTGGTGATGGGTGCACCAAAATCTCACAAATCGCCACTAAAGAACTTACTCATCTAGCCAAATACCACCTGTATCCCAATAACTTATGGAAAAATTAAAATTAAAAAAAAGAAAGTCAGGCACAGTGGCTCATGCCTGTAATCCCAGCACGTTGGGAGGCCAAGGCAGGTGGATCACCTGAGGTCAGGAGTTCAAGACCAGCCTGGCCAACATGGTGAAACCCTGCCTCCACTAAAAATACAAAAACTTAGATGGGTGTGGTGGCAGGAGCCTGTAATCCCAGCTACTCAGGAGGCTGAGGCAGGAGAATCGCTTGAACCTGCAAGATGGAGGTTTCAGTGAGCCAAGACCATGCCATTGCACTCCAGCCTAGGAAACAAGAGCAAAAAAAAAAAAAAAAAAAAAAGAAAAGTAAGCTAAGAGATGCCAAATAAATAAACATGTAGCAGCTATAATCTCAACACCCTAAATAAACAGTTAACATTTTAGCGGATTCAGAAAGAAAAGAAAGGAAGGAACGAAGGAAGGAAGGAAGGGAAAAAGAAAATGATTTTATCCAAGTAAGCCCCATGGCAATATTCATAATAAACTGCCTTCAATGGCCTGGTCTCTCCTTGAAAATGCTGGCAGATGACTGCGGTCAGGTTAACTTGTCCTTGGGCATCAGAGAGCATGGATACAGATGACTAATTGGAAAAAATTAGATTCCATCTTAGGCCAATAAAACTTCAACAGGCGGCCGGGCGCTGTGGCTCACACCTGTAATCCGAGCACTTTGGGAGGCCGAGGTTGGCGGATCATAAGGTCAGGAGATCGAGACCATCCTGGCTAACATGGTGAAACCTCATCTCTACTAAAAATACAAAAAAAACAAAATAGCTGGGCGGGGTGGCGGGCGCCTGTAGTCCCAGCTACTCAGGAGGCTGAGGCAGGAGAATGGCATGAACCTGGGAGGCGGAGGTTGCAGTAAGCCGAGACGGCGCCACTGCACTCCAACCTGGATGACAGAGCGAGACTCCGTCTCAAAAAAAAAAAAAAAAAAAAAAAAAAAAACTTCAACAGGAACAAGTACCCCTTTGATCTGATGGCTGGACCCAGCTCAGCTACAGTGAGATGCATTTCAAAGTTTGCAAAGAATCAGAGCGGAATTTATAATGCAACTTGAGATCTCATCTTTCAAACACCTATATTAATGCAAACAAAAGGAAAAAAGCCTCATCCACAGTTTGTCAACATGCCAACTTTGGAATGAGGTTCTCAGAAAGTCTGTGAATTTTTTGCCTTGAGTCTCTTCATTTCTGACCAGGTCCTAAGCTTTTGGCTGGGGCAGTGTCAACAGTCGAGTTCAATTCCCTCCCAAATGGACTTGGTCTCTGTTGGCTCTGTGGTCTGAAAACCCTCATAAATGACCATGCAGGGATGTGGTCATCCACATTTGTCTATAAGAACTTGCCAAGGTTGACCACCCTCAGAGGCAGGACCAAGCACCAAGCCAGGCCCATCAGATTCTCAGCTCGGTCTACTAGAAGCTGCTTTTGTTCCAGGGCAATGTGAGGATCTGAGCAGCTTCTCCGCTAGGCTGCATGGAAGGGCAACAGGATCATCTTCTGAAACAAGCCCTGGTTTCAACAAGAACTTGTGTGATGCGTCGAAGCCATTTAAGGACCACATGAGCTTTTCATGTGACTATTACAGAAGGGCAACCTGATGCAGGGATGGGATGCTCTGCACCTCTGGGCTTGGGCATGGTGAGAAGGACCTTGTGACAGTCACCTCACTGTGCGGTCTCCACAGAGGAGATTCCACCCTAAGGGGGCCTCAGATAGCAGAAAACAATAGAAACTGTTCTCACTCCTAGGAAATGTTTCAAAAATGAACATGGATGCAGAATTGGGTTCCATCATTCCTGGTGGAGAGCCAATCTTTTGGATTTGCCAAACTCACGGGTAAAACGCTGCCAGTTTGGGTCTCACAGATATTCATGGAAACCAAAAGATGATACAGTTTGGGATTTTCCCCAGTAATTTCTTTCTTCTTTTGTCTCTCAGGAAGTTCTCCCTTGTGTGTGTGTGTGTGTGTGTGTGTGTGTGTGTGTGTGTGTGTGTGTGTGAGAGAGAGAGAGAGATCAAGTCTTACTCTGTCGCCCAGGCTGGAGTGCAGTGGCGTGATCTTGGCTCACTGTATCCTCCACCTCCTGGGTTCAAGCAGTTCTCCTGCCTCAGCCTCCCGAGTAGCTGGGACTACAGGCATGTGTCACCACATCCAACCAATTTTTTTTTTTTTTTTGTATTCTGAGTAGAGATGGGGTTTCACCATGTTGGCCAGGCTGATCTCGAACTCCTGACTTCAAATGACCCACCCGCCTCGGCCTCCCAAAGTGCTGGAATTACAGGCGTGAGACACGGCACTGGGCCTGGGAAGTTCTCTTTATACCAATGTTAGTCTGCATCTGAAATGGGGTGGGGGTTGGGGGCAGTGAGGGTGCCAGAGTGTCACAGCTTAACCATTGACAAAGCAAGGAGCTCACCAGAATTCTGACTTCCAAGCTGTCCAGCTCCACCAGGGACATGGCCCCGTGCCCTGCACACATCATTTGTGCTCAGAAGAGATGTGATGGGTAGATGATGGCAGGCTCCTCCCCTGCCCAGGGAGAAAAGCCAGAACACTGCACAATTATGGCTGTAACTCTGGAGTACACAAAGTTGACACTTGCTTTTATTTCATTTCAAATGTCCCTTTCAAAAAGGAGTTTCTTCTCTATGAAGCCTTTTTAACTTAGTCAAAGGAATTCTAAGAACTAACCAATCGCTGTCTGTACACCCTTCGCTATAATCTTGTCCCCCAACCCTGCACCCTACTTTATTCCAGAGGGTATTTAAAGCAGCTGTCACCCTTAGCTCCTTTCCATAATTGTGACTGGATCTCCATGACTGGTGCTGATAAGTGAGTCATGGCTTGTCACACGCTGCTTTTGAGAGCATCAGCAGAAGACGCAGGGCAGTGTTTGCTGCTGCGGCATGGGTGACTGCCTGAAGGACAGAGAGAGAGATAGAGTGATCACTCTCCAGGCAGAGGACAGAAACATGAACATACCATGCACAGGCTCCTGGGGAGGTGTGTGCGTGTCTCTGTGCTTTCAGGTTGCCATTATGTACCCACACACATCCTGCAAAGCCTGCCTTTGCTTCCTCTGACTCTGTGCTCTGAGCCATAGGAGGGCTCCTGCCCGCCCTTCCACTTCCAGGGAAAGGTGATCCCCTCCATGAAGGGGCAGCTCTGAAGATGCTCAGGAGATGCCACTCCCAAGACCTCTGGAGGCACAGAGCCTGGGGACTACAGTGCTATGAGGGGCTCACAGAAATATTTTCATTTTAATTTGCTTCAATTAAGAATAAAAAACGAGCATCACAATAATGAATACAAAATAATAAATTGTATTTTATTAATAAAGATGATTATATTCATCTTCATACCAACTCTGCCATAAAGTGGAATTTTTAATCATGTTTTATGGAGGAAGGGCCCATAAAGGCAAAAGTTGCAGGGGGCTCCTGAAAGCCATCTGAGGCAGTGAGGACCCGGACTCTCCTGACGATGGGAAATCCTCAGGGACTGGAAAGCCAGAGCGTGGAAGTTCTTTGTCCCCTCTTCACTCCCTCTCATGTGCCCAAAGTACACAATGTGTACCTGAGACAGTGGCAGGACAGCCTGCTCCACTGAGGGCACGTTGAGGGGAAGAGGCATGGACCCCACATCAAATGGCCAGAGAAGCCTGTGGAACACCATAGGAGCCCCCAGCCTCACATGTGCTGAGGCACCCGGGACCAGGCTGGGACTGCATGGACGAACTCGCCCCTAGTTCTCATGCTCATCCCACCCTTCTCTGGGTGACATTGTTGAGCACCTACTCTGCACATGACGAGAAGGACTTCTGCCCTCCAGGGCCTCCCTGCTGAGTTGGGACAGAGCAGCACGCAGGCCAGGACCAAGCCCTGTGATGCACGCAACCAGTACAGGCCAGAAGCGCTAAGCACAGGGGCAGGAACTTTCCAGAGAAGAGGCCCCAAGGCCCAAGGCCAAAAGGAGCATGAGCGTGATGCAATTGGGTTTGCACTTTAGAGCCATCACTGTGTGGCCTGCCGAGAAGCTATTGCAAGGGGACAAAACTGGAAGCAGGAAGGCAATTAGAAAACCAGCAGTAGGCCAGGCATGGTGGCTCTCACCTGTAATCCCAGCACTTTGGGAGACTGGGATGGGCAGATCACCTAAGGTCAGGAGTTGGAGAACAGCCTGGCCAACATGACAAAATCATGCATGTCTCTACTAAAAATACAAAAATTAGCTGGATGTGATGGCTCGTGCCTGCAGTCCCATCTACTCGGGAGGCTGAGGCAGGAGAATCGCTTGAACCTGGGAGGCAGAGGTTGCAGTGAGCTGAGATTGCACCACTGCACTCTAGCCTGGGTGACAGAGTGAGACTCCGTCAAAAGGAAGGAAGGAAGGAAGGAAGGAAGGGAGGGAGGAAGGGAGGAAGGGAAGAAGGGAGGAAGGGAGGGAGGGAGGGAAGGAGGGGAGAGAGAGAGAGAAGAAAGAAAAAAGAAAGAAGAAAGAAAGAAGGAAAGAAAGAAAGAGAGAGGACGGGGAAGCGAGGAAGGAAGGAAGGAAGGAAGGAAAGAAGGAAGGGAGAAAAGAGGAAAGGAGGGAGGAAGGAGAAGAAAGGAAGGAAGGAGGAAAAGAGGAAAGGAGGGAGGGAGGAAGCGGAAGAAAGGAAGGAAGGAGGAAGGGAGAAAGGGGCAGGAAAGAAAGAAAGAAAGAAAAAGAAAGAAAGAAAGAACCAGCACTAAAGCAGGAAGAACTGAGGATGGAGTGGGTTTGGAGGTGCGGGGCTGGCGAAGAGCCAAGGACGCCTGGAGATGTGCCTGAGCTCTCAGCCCCAGGACAGGACTCAGACTCCTGGGCCATCAGGAGGATGTGGCCCCTCCTGGGAAGGCACAGAGAGACAGAGGAGTGGGAAGGGGTGGGGAGGGATTGAGGGATAGGCTCCACCTGGGGAGTTTCTCACACGCGAAGGCTCTGGTTTGGGTGTGCTTACCTGGTCACCTTGTTGCTGGAAGTGCTCAGAATGGATCTTCTGGGCTCTGATCACGTGCAACTTTTTTTTTTTTTTTTTTGAGACGAAGTTTCACTCTTGTTGCCCAGGCTGGAGTGCATTGGTGAGATCTCAGCTCACTGCAGCCTCCACTTCCCGGGTTCAAGCAATTATTCTGCCTTAACCTCCTAAGTAGCTGGGATCACAGGCACCTGCCACCATGCCCGGCTAATTTTTGTGTTTTTAGTGGAGACGGGGTTTCATCATGTTGGTCAGGCTGGTCTTGAACTCCTGACCTCAGGTGATCCTCCCAAAGTGCTGGGATTAGAGGCGTGAGCCACCGTGCCTGGCCACGTATGGCTTTTTACCATGTGTTGAGAGGGAGTTTGCACAAAATGGCTTCCCAAGCCCCTCTATAGAAAGTTTGATTCTAAGACCACCAGGAGAAGCAGTGGGCTTCCTGCAGGAAGGCCATCCCAGGATTTCCCCCAGGCTGGCAGGCCCAGCACCTCAGGCCACAGCCCAGCCCCCACACCCACTGCCTGCCTTGCAGCCATCTGGCCCCAGGCTAGAAAGTGCTGGGCTCCCAGTACAGTACCCACAGAGGCCATGAGGCATGAGGAGGGCGGGAAAGGTGGCAGGGTAGGGAGCAGTGGGCGCCAAGCTGTGGTAGAAAGGGGAGTGCCTGGGAAGGTGGTGAGGAGACTTGGTTTCCAGTGCTGGTAACCCTGTGCAACCTTGGGCAAGCCACTGCACCTTTCTGAGCCTCTGTCCTCAACCTGTGCAGGAGGGAAGATTGTCCTGGTCTCCTGGGCCTGCAGCAGGTGGATATTCAGAGTCCAGGGGAGCCCCGGCCACAGCATTCACAGGCTCTCACATCAACATCTGTGTCCTCCCCCACAGAGCTTCCTGGCTGTAGGGTGAAGGCCTCCTCCCCTAACCCGCCTCAGCCCTTTCCCAACCATCTGGCGCACAGGACCCTACAGCCTCAGTGGGTCTTGGCTTCAGCCAGACCTTCCCATTGCCAGGTGGGGAGCCCCGGCTTCCAGCCCCAGCCTCCCTCCCAGCACAGCCCTCACAAGGGCACAGGCCCAGAGGGGTGGCTCGGTGCCATCTAAATGCCTACAGAAGGCAGATCCCACACCTCGGCCACCTTCCCTGCCTCATCAAGTGTTTCCATCTTCTAGGAGCTGCCGTGGAGATGAAACGGGCATTCCCCAGGCCCTGTGTCCAAAGCCCATGGACTTTTCTTTTTTTTTTTTTTAAGACGGCATCTCACTCTGTCACCCAGGCTGGAGTGCAGTGGCACGATCTCGGCTCACTGCAACCTCTGCCTCCCGGGTTTAAGCGATTCTCCTGCCTCAGCCTCCCAGGTAGTTGGGATTACAGGCATGAGTCACTACACCCAGCTAATTTTTGTATTTTTAATAGAGACAGGGTTTCACCATGTTGGCCAGACTGGTCTCGAACTCCTGATCTCAGGTGATCCATCCGCCTTGGTGTCCCAAAGTTCTGGGATTGCAGGCATGAGCCACCGGGCCTGGCCACTTTTCTTGCTTTCTAAACAAGACCCCCACCTTGGCAGTGTGAACTTTCAGCCTGGGCTCCCCACCTTGGGGCAGAGGGGGCTGCCTTCCATACAGGGAGGCCTGTGCCTTCCTCCACGCATGGAGGTAACAAGACTCAGAATTAGCTGTCGTGGTCAAAAAAAGTCCTCCACACACGCGATGGCCCAGAGATGTTGCCATGGTAAAGGGGGCGTCCAGAGAACAGCGGGTGTTCCAGGAATCCCCAGCATTGAGATGGATGCTGGCGCTCGTGTTGGCGGGGCACACACAATGCACCCAGCTTCATTCTGCCCCACCAGCACAAGGAAGCCAAGGCTCTCTGGACTCCCGAACATACTTTATGATGCTCGAGGTTCCAAAGCCACCATGAGGATTCTCAGGGCTGTTGCTTATTTGTGAACTTAGGAGACAGGAGAAGGAACAAACAAAACCTAGTCCTTGACAGCCATCATCTGATACATGAAATTACATTGCTGAGCTCCAAGACAGCAGCGGTGAAAGGCAGAGGCCCTCGCACCTAAGAATGTATTGTCCAGTTGGGGAAACAAGGGTAAGGAGGCTTTAATGCCAAGTGGCAGGTGAAGGCTTGAGCAGTGCGGTCCTTGGTCCTCGTGGGGTCAGCACATCGCCTGGTAATTCTCTCCACCTGCTCCTGCCAGACTGATCCAGCCACCAGTGTGTCCCACAGGCTGATTGACAACTGCCTGTATAGTCGCCAGCTGGTAACTATATTGAGATCACCTTCACATAGGAAGGCATACCATCTCCATTTTCCATGAGGGGAGACCAAAGTTCAGGGAATCCAGGTAACCCCACACAGTCAGGGGGCAGGACCCAGATCCACAATCAGGCTCATCAGATTCCTAAGCCCAGGAGGCACGGGAGATAAGACTGGCATAAAGAACCTGGTCTCAGAGCAGTCAGGATTTAGTGGGCACATGGATGGTGAATATTCCAAGCAAGGAGATAAAGCAACGAAAAGGTTTAAAGAATTAAATTCCCCATGACAAACGTTTTGCCATTTATTTGAGTCAAGTTGGGTAATCTCCGTTCTAGACTTATTTTTGCTACTGAAATTCCCTGGATCGCTTAACTTCTCTGAAATTTAATTCCCTCCCTTGCAAAATGGGGCACGCTTACGCCACAGGGACGTTGCCACGAAGGCATTTTCAGGGGGTTAAGACACCACCTGAGTACAGGATGTCATTGTTGGAGAGATTAAGTTTAAGGGTGACTAATGAGTTATGAGCAATTTGTGTGGGAGCTGACCCAGGGTATCCAGAGCTGCTCAGAAAGAAGGTGCATGGAAAAGCCTCTGGGGACGCTGCTCCCCTCCCTGGTGTATTGCAAGCTTGTCATCCACCCCCTTCTTCAAAGGGGTTTCTTCTGGCTGCAGAAGGAAGGATGCACAGACTCAGGCACGGATCCCTGGTAGATCGCGCCCTCGCGTGGCTGCTTCCTTGCATGACACCTCGGCCTGCGGGTGCCGGGTTAGTGGAGGATGAGTTCCAGAGCTGGAGGCACGTTGCGGGCAAAGGGTGTGACGGGGGCATGGACTGGGTAGGCAATGTGCTCCCCAAGGCCGTGTCCACCTCAGCACCCGCCCTGTGGCTCCCTGTCCCCTCCTTCCACCGACCCCGGGACCTCACTGCCCCCAAACTCTTGCTGCATACAGCTCAGTGGAAGGGGAAAGAATTTTATTATTTCTCTTTCTCCTTCTGTGTTCACAGAATACAACTTTTGTTTCTGTAAAATTATCCAAATAATGAAAAGAATACAAAATAGAAAGTTCAGGAAAAATTTACCCAATAGGCCACCACCCAAAAATAATTTCTTAAAAAATAATATTTTGGGAGTATCATTCCAGAGGTTCTCCAAACCTATATGCAAAAGAATAGATTTCGGGAAATAATTATTAATATATAAAATGACATTTTTGTGCACAGCTTTTTGAAAAGCAAAAGCATACAATTCGGTTTATTGAACTTATAAGGAAAGGAAGCTGGGTGCAACGGGATGTGCCTGTAATCCCAGATACTCCACAGGCTGAGATGGGAGGAACCTGAGCCTAGGAGTTTGAGAACAGCCTGGGCAACATAGTGAGACTCTCAAAAACAAATATTATTAAAAAAAGAAAACAAAATTTATAAGACTGGCAAATTTCAAATGAATTCTTTTGTTTTAAGCTGATATCATTGTATTTCTTTTTTTTTTTTTTTTCCTTTAAGACAAGGTCTCACTCTGTCTCCCAGCCTGGATGGAGTGCAGTGACACAATCTCAGCTCACTACTACCTCTGCCTCCCCAGCTCAAGCAATTCTTGTGCCTCAGCCTCCCGAGTAGCTGGGATTACAGGCACGCACCACCACGCCAGTTAATTTTGTGTATTTTTAGTAGAGACAGGCTTTCATGATGTTGGCCAGTCTGCCTCAGCATCCCAAAGTGCTGGGTTTACAGGCATGAGCCACCGCACATAGCCTGATATTATTGTATTTATTCTTACAAAACATTTCCAACATATGAAAAAGTAGAGTGAATAATGAAATGGCCTTACAACTACTTTCAACAAATCTGAACATGCCCTTGGGTTGAGAAGCTTTTCTTCTTTTTTTAATAAAAATGTTCACGGAAGACACTAATTAATGGAGGTATGCTTGTAGGCAGGATTTCCCAACAGGCCGGATTCTGTTCCATAATGCTAGAACCTGGACATTCAACATCTATCCCCGCAGTCCAGCTGGGGCCAGCACCACCTGGGCACGGGGCTCCCAAGCACTTTCCATTTACTGTCTCTTGTGCTTGTGGGTACCTAGAAGGTGCATATTATTATTGTTCCCACTGTGGGGCAATGAAGGCCTGGAGAGCAAAAGCCGCTTGTTCAGGTTGGATGTAAGTTTGGGTCTGTTGAGCATCACAGCCTGGGCACTGGAGATCATTTCTGAAATGATGCAGGGGCTACATGTAAGATCCCAGGTACTTATGCTGACAAAGAACAAAACATCTGGGTGGAAGAAGATTTCAAGAGTTAGTGACCTCAAAGCCCCATTATCTCAAGCAAAATGAGAGGAAGTTCTGTCCTATCTTCCTGACTTTCTTGAGAGAAGTTTGTTTGGGAAACTTCCTCCACTGTCGGAAGTAAGACTGACAAAAACATCTTTGAGAAGATGATGGAAGCTGAGCCTGGCTGGGCCACCTGCGGGTGTCTCTAGAATTCAACCTTTTGTAGTGAATCATACCATTACCATTCACCCAAGACCCACTGGGCCATGAATCCTGGATATTAACTATGAATGAGGGTATTTTTTAATTGAAAATTCAAAAATAATCCCAGGAATAATTTACTATTTTTGCAATAACTACTGAGGTTAAGAAGCAACAGTAAATATGTGCCTCTTGAGAGCTTGGTGCTCAAAGCCAGGAGGTGGGAGCTAAGGGTCAAGCTTAGGGTGGTCTGGCTGCCAGTCCTAATGGCACAGGGGCAGTGAGATGGGCCAGTCTGACACCATGTACACTGGGATCGCCATACCTGCCACTTCCAGCCACAGCCTGCCTCCCAAAGCTTTGCCCTGATCAACAGGGCCCCAAAAGACCTGTGTGAGAGTTCTATCAGTCAGGGCACAGACCAGGCCCCTGGGTAAGTCCCACTCCCCCTGGGGCTTATCTGGTCTCAGCTCCTGACCAGGACTCTGGTCCAACCCAACGCTGTCTTCCAGGCTCTACCTGAACAGGCCAACTGCATCCCTGCCTCAAACCTGCTCTTAGCCCACCTCCGCTGTTTCCTAACAGTGGCCAGGACAAACAAGATAATTATTGTAGTCATACTGATAGTATGAACTTAGAAATCTGAACTTTAGGCTGGGCATGGTGGCTCACACCTGTAATCCCAGCACTTTGGGAAGCCAAGGGGGGTGGATCACTTGAGGTCAGGAGTTTGAGACCAGCTTGAGCAACATGGAGAAACCCTGTCTCTACCAAAAATACAAAATTAGCTGGGTGTGGTGGCGCATGCCTGTAATCCCAGCTACTCGGGAGGTTGAGGCAGGATAATCGCTTGAACCTGGGAGGCAGAGGTTGTGGTGAGTCGAGATCGTGCCATTGAACTCCAGCCTGGGCAACAAGAGCAAAACTTCATCTCCAAAAAATAAAAAGAAAAAGAAATCTGAACGTTAAACTGCAACAAATATCCAGACGATAAAAAGAAACCATACAGTCAGCACTAGCATTAATATTGTAGCATTGTAGGGAGAAGTCAAGGAAACTTAGGCAAATGAAATAAACGTCAGAAACTCAGGAAAATAAAATAAAACAAAACAAAAACAAGTTCAAAACAAAGATAAACGAACGAAAAATAACAGTAAACACACAGCAAAGTGTTAAGTGTCTTTAATATGCAGGAATGCCTCAATTTTTAAAAACGGATAAAGAACGGGTAATTCTTCAAAAACACACAAACGTCTGCCAAAGACACTGGACAAGATGTAAAAGCTCCGTCCTCAACAAGAACAAAATCTGGGCCAGCCTTCAGGCTGCCATTCTTTGCTGAACTTCCTGGGAGAAAGTATAACCTGGGTTGGTTGGTTGGTTTATTTTACTGATCCTTTCTCTTCAAAACTTACCTTAGAAGGCTCCTCGCTCTGGAAGCTGCTCCCGACTCCTCCAGGGTAAGCAGGCCCTCCTCCTAGGTGCCTTCACCGGGCTTTTGCCGGTCGTCTCAGTACTCATTGTGGATTTCTCCCCACCAGGTCCAGAAGCTCAGCCAGGGCAGGATCTCCAGCACCAGAACGTGTGTGTTGTGCCGTAGACACTCAACAGATGCTTTTTAAAACATTGTGTGCATGCACGAAGATGAATACAGTAAACGCATAATTTGTAACCATAAGCCAAAATTTTACTTGACTCACTATGACACCTAGTGGTGACTAATCTCCATTGCAGACCCGACAAAATCAGCCATCACTGCTGTGGGTGCTTGTGTTTCCCTTTGTTCCAGCAAAGGCCTTCTGAGCACCAACTATGTGCCATGTGCAGGGACCGTGTGCATGCAGAGGACCCTTGGGTGAGTTAGTCAGTCTCTGTCCTCCACTGTCCTCCAAGGGTTTATGGGCAAGATACACCCACTGCCGCTCACCACCACATAGCATCAGCATTCAGAGAATGTTATACCATCATAGGGAGAAGTAAAGGAAACTTGGGCCAACCGTGAAATCATTTGGAGAAACGAGAAAGGCATCCTTTGAGGGAGGTGGAAACTCTTCCTATTACATGGAACTACCTCCTGACAACAGCCTGTTTGTCATCCCCTTTAACGCTAACTCAGGTTCCAAGAATCAGAATATTGTCTCAATTTCACTCCTGGCTTCAGCAAACATTGACAAAAGTCAACACCTAAAGCCATGATAGTTTCCGTGATTCCTTCACCTCTGCAGAGAAAGGAGGCTGGGGAGGGAGGCACATCTAGTCCTGTCTTCAGCTTCTATTTCTTCCAGTCTCTTCTTCCCCCACCTCTCCAACCAAGTGGTAAAAAGTAAATCCTGATTGGACAGCCACTTGGGAAGCAAAATAGATTCCTGGATTTTTAATACTAAAATTATAACAGAGCAAATGAAAACAGTATAAAGCCAGAATAAAACACAGGTGACTTTTTTTTTCTTCTGGGCTTAGGTAAATTCTAGTTACTACCAGAAGCTATAATGGAAAACATGGAAACATTTAACTTTGTAACCCTTCTATATGGCAAAAAACAAAAATAAAAACTAGTTCAAAACCAAGAAAAACTGAGGGAAAACAACAGTAAACACACAACAAAGTGCTACTATTTTTAAGATGCAATGAACAGTTACAAGTCAATAAAAAATAAAGACCTCAATAAAAGTGGGTAAAAAACAGGTAATTCTTCAAGAGACATACACATAGCAAGCTACACGACAATTAAAATAAAATTGTTTGCTGAATTAATGAGGATTTAAAAACATGTAATACCTAACTAATGCTGACAAAAATATTTGTGGGAGTGTAAACTGGCACATTTCCAAAGAAAAATGTGGTAATAGATATCAAAATAGCAAATGCAAGCTGGGCATGGTGGCTCACGCCTGTAGTCCCAACACTTTGGGAGGCTGAGAAGGGAGGATCACCTGAGGTCAGGAGGTCAAGACCAGCCTGGCCAACATGGTAAAACCCGTCCCTACCAAAAATACAAAAATCTGGCCCAGCGCAGTGGCTCACACCTATAATCCCAGCACTTTGGGAGGCCAAGGCAGGTGGATCACGAGGTCAGGAGATCAAGACCATCCTGGTTAGCATGGTGAAACCCTATCTCTACTAAAAATACAAAAAATTAGCCGGGCATGGTGGCGGGTGCCTGAGGTCCCAGCTGCTCAGGAGGCTGAGGCAGGAGAATGGCGTGAACCCGGGAGGCGGAGCTTGCAGTGAGCCAAGATTGCACCACTGCACTCCAGCCTGGGCGACAGAGTGAGACTCCGTCTCAAAAAAAAAAATAAAAAGAAATGAATATACAAAAATTAGCTGGGCGTGGTGGTGGGCACCTGTAATCTCTGCTACTCAGCAGGCTGAGGCAGGAGAATCACATGAACCCGGGGGGGCGGGGGGGTTTGCGTCAGCCAAGATTGCACCACTGCACTCCAGCCTGGGCAACAGAGTGAGACTCCGTCTCAAAAAAAAAAAGTAGATGCAAATGTCTTTTACCCAAAAGTCCATTTCTAGAAATATATATTCTAGAAATATATTCTAAGAAAATAATTTGCCAAGTACATACAGATACATGTTCATCAAAGCATGGTGTGTGCGTGTATATATGTGTATACATATATACACACACATATACACACACACGTATTTATATATGTAGATACTAGAAATAATTTGTCATTCATTAGAGAAAAAGAATAATTTTTAGATGTGAGCCAAAATTATACTTGATTAATCATGTTATGATTAATAAATTCTGATAGGCTGATCCTACAGAATACCAGATAGTCATTAGACATAGTAATGTAACTCTACATTTATTATCATAAAAAGTAGGTTCAGAATATATTGCTGAGCTTTGACAACAGCAACAAAAAAGCACTATCTATAAATCCACATAAAGATTGTAGTTTGAAAGGATATTCACCAAAATGTTAGTAGTGCTTTATCTGTGGGTGGCTGGATTTAGACTAACGTTTACTTTCTTCGTACATTTAAAAAAAATTTATATGGCAAGAATGTGTTGTTTTAAAATTAGAAAAACACGAACTATTTTCATTAAAAGAAAAAAATTAGCCCTGCCTTTCAGATATGTCCAACTCAGCTACTACATTTGACAATTGAGGCAAAAAATACAGAGACTGTATAATGTTCCTCATGAGAAATACAGGAAAGCTACATTCTGAGAATCAAGGTGAGCTACGTGGTTCTTATTTTCCTTTGGAAAGATACAGTTCTTTCAACTACCCCTAATAAGGTGGATGGCTCCTAAGAACGATCTGTAACAATATACAGTATAAACACTCAAAACCTGAAAGGGGCCGTCCACGAAGGCTTTGGGTCTTTCGTGTCACAGGCCCTGACCAAGCTTCCCTGCCTGGGATAGACTCTTCCTGAGGCTCACATCTACAGTAAATGTAATTACACTTTAATGGTATTCATCGCATTCTGTCACTTTTTCCATTGCTCCTATTTTTAACTAGCACAATGGGAACATTTCTCCTCTGATTCACTGAGCGGTTTTAGGCCAGGAATCTGGCTTTTAAAATGACAGTACCCTTAATCCTATCGCTGACTTTTCAAATGAAATAACAGCCTGTAATTAAAACAATGGCGCACAGGCAGCCTCCGTGGGATAAGAATAGCAACTCAGCATGGAATTCAGGTAATGGAATTTATCAGCGGCTGTGCCAGGAGTAAGGGATGGAGAAGCAGGCTCTGGTCCTGGTGGTGTGGCCTTTGCAAGTCACTTCAAAGTCCTGAGCTGCAGTCCCTATGAAAGAGGCATGGGTTCTTAGAGTCCTTTCAGTTAGGGTCTACCCAGCAGAGTGAACAAAATCAACCTGAGACTTCTGCTCCTCTGGAAGAACCCTGGGGTCCTGCTCATTCAAGCAATACACATGGGATGTCCAAAGCTATTGGGGCAGTTGGGACCCCCCATCAGAGCAAATGTCATGGAGAAGTGGGCTCTATGTCCTCTCCCCCTGAGTCTCAGCCAACTTGCGCCAGCTTCAACTTCTAGAATGTAGTGAGTGTGATGCTCTGTGATGTCCCAGGCTAGGTCACAAAAGGCCACATACCTTCTTGAGCTCTTCACTTGCTTGCTCTTGGGACACTCCCTCTTGGAACCTAGCTCCTGTGACATGCAGAGCCAGAGCCATGAGCAAGGGGTGTACCGGTGCTCCAGCCAACAGTCCCAGCTGAGCTCAACCTTCCAGCCACCTCAGCCTGGCCCCAGACACAGGGGGGATGACCCAGCCTCAGCCTCCTGAGTATCTCCCAGTATTTTGTTTCTTTGTTTATTTTGGGTTTTGTTTTTTGGGGGTTTTTTGCTTTTTTTTTTGAGACAGGGTCTCCCTCTGTCATCCAGGCTGGAGTGCAGTGGCGTGATCTCGGCTCACTGCAACCTCTACCTCCCAGATTCAAGCGATTCTCCTGCTTTAGCCTCCTGAGAAGCTAGGATTACAGGCATGCAGCTCTACGCCCTGCAGATTTTTTTTTGTATTCTTAGTAGAGATGGGGTTTCACCATATTGGCCACACTGGTCTCCAACTCCTGGCCTCAGGTAATCCACCCACCTCAGCCTCCCAAAGTGCTGGGATTACAGGCATGAACTACCCTGCCCAGCCCTCTCCCAGTGTTTTCAGCCTCCCTTGTCAAGGCCCCAGACATTGTGGAGCAAAGGCAAGCCCTGGCCCCATGGGTCTTGATCCATGGAATTTGGGAGCATGTCCCAAAGGGTTGTTGTTCATGCCGCTAGGTTTGTGATGGGTTGCTGGGTAGCAAAAGCAACTGGAACTCCAGGTCTGATGTAAGAGTTTACGTAGGCCAGGCGCGGTGGCTCACGCCTGTCATTCCAGCACTTAGGGAGGCTGAGACGGGCAGATCACGAGGTTAGGAGATGGAGACCATCCTGGCTAACACGGTGAAACCCCATCTCTATTAAAAGTACAAAAAATTAGCTGGGCGTGGTGGCAGGCGCCTGTAGTCCCAGCTACTCAGAAGGCTGAGGCAGGAGAATGGTGTGAACCTGGGAGGCGGAGCTTGCAGTGCGCCGAGATCGCACTCCAGCCTGGGCGACAGGGCAAGACTCCGTCTCAAAACAAAAAAAAAAAAAAAGAGCTTACGTAATAAACACTTATTTAGCTTGCTGTGTACAAGATCCTGTCCTAAGCAAAATGCAAATATTAATTTGTGTTATAATTAAAATTCATCTCTATAGCAGGTCTGTGAGGTCCATAGTATTACTGCCTATATTTTACAGGTGAAGACACTGAAACTCAGAAAAGTTAGGTAACTTGCCCAAAGTCACACAGTTACCAAGTTGGAAAGGCAGCATTCAAACTGAGGCCACAGAATCCACGCTTTTTTTTTTTTTTTTTTTTTTTTTTTTTTTTTTGACAGAGTATTGCTCTGTCCTCCAGGCTGGAGTGCGGTGGCACAATCTCGGCTCTTGCCTCCTGGGTTGAAGCAATTCTCTGCCTCAGCCTCCTGAGCAGCTGGGACTACAGGTGCCCGCCACCACACCAGGCTAATTTTTTTTTTTTGGTATTTTTTAGTAGACGGGGGGGTCTCACTATGTTGGCCAGGCTGGTCTTAAACTCCTGACCTCAGGGGATCTGCCTGCCCTGAGCCTCCCAAAGTGCTGGGATTACAGGCATGAGCCACCATGCCTGGCTGAATGCATGCTCTTAAACCCCTTGGCAAGTAGTTTGCTTCTGCTCAAATCTTTATGCATTGACTTCACCTACAGCCTCTGGTAACCACTCAGCATTCTTTGTTTCTTCCTGCCTTGCCTTGATAGGAAGTGATTGGGGGCTCCAGGAAAACCCATCTATTTTGCATATCTTGAGAAAAAATCTAATAAAAAGGTACCATCTCCCTAGGAAAAGGCAAGTTCATTATGCGTCTTTCAGACCAGCCTCTTGATGACTTCTGGTCCTGACCTGATTTCTTGGAGGCCCCAGGCAGGGGCTAATTTACATCTTTGCAGCCACGCTTGCAGCCAGAGATTGCTTCTACAGTGGCAAGCTCCCATTTAGCAGTCATTTTCTTTGGGTACACATTGAGTTCCCAAGATTTTGTGAGCTTACTCAGCAGGCCTGCTGTCTCCAAAAGAGGACACTGCGTGATAGTGGCCTTCAAGAGCCTTCAGGAGCTCTTAGGGGCTGGATGTGTCTGCTTCTAAAAACATTTATACACACCCACCAGCACATCCTAATCAATAAAGTGTAATGCTTTGTGGCCTTCTAGCAGATACTCTTTTTCCTAACTCTACTTCTGCCATTTAAAGTTTTTCCTGGAGCCATGAGGTCAGATCCTGCTTGGAGTGCCATTAGATCATGTACAAATCACTTACAAAAATCTTCTCCACTCTATATACTTAAAAATCCTTCCCACCGGGTGCGGAGGCTCATGCCTGTAATTCTAACACTTTGGGAGGACAAGGTGGGCAGATCACGAGGTCAAGAGATTGAGACCATCCCTGCCAACATGGTGAAACCCGTCTCTACTAAAAAACAGAAAATTAGCTGGGCATGGTGGTGGACACCTGTAGTCCCAGTTACTCCAGAGGCTGAGGCAGGGGAATTGCTTGAACCCAGGAGGTAGAGGTTGCAGTGAGCCAAGATTGCACCACTGCACTCCAGCCTGGTGACACAGGGAGACTTTGTCAAAAAAAAAAAAAAAAAATCCTTCCCTTTGGTTGATTATTTATTTATTTATTTATTTATTTATTTTTGAGACGGCATCTTGCTCTATCGCCCAGGCTGGAGTGCAGTGGCATGATCTCGGCTCACTGCAAGCTCCACCTCCTGGGTTCATGCCATTTTCCTGCCTCAGCCTCCCAAGTAGCTGGGATTACAGGTGCCTGCCACCACGCCCAGCTAATTTTTTGTATTTTTGGTAGAGACGGGGTTTCACCATGTTAGCCAGGATGATCTCGATCTCCTGACCTCGTGATCCACCTGCCTCGGCCTCCCAAAGTGCTGGGATTACAGGTGTGAGCCACCGCACCTGGCCTGGTTGATCTTTATTTATATTTATTTTTATTTATTTATTTATTTATTTATTTATTTTTGAGATGGGCTTTCACTCTATTGCCCAGGCTGAAGTGCAGTGGAGGGATCACAGCTCACTGCAGCCTCAACCTCCCCAGGCTCAGGTGATCCTCCCACCTCAGCCTTCTGAGTAGCAGGGACTATAGGCAGGTACCACCATGCTGGCTAATTTTTGTATTTTTTTGTAGAGACAGGGTTTCACCATGTTGCCCAGGTTGGTCTCAAACTCTTGAGCTTAAGAAATCTGTCTGCCTCAGCCTCACAAAGTGCTGGGATTACAGGTATGAGCCATTATGCCAGGCCCAGTTGATCTTTTTTAAACAAATAAAAGTCTGAATAAAAATGATGTTGCTTCGGCCGGGCGCGGTGGCTCATGCCTGTAACCCCAGCACTTTGGGAGGCCTAGGCAGGTGGATCATGAGGTCAGGAGATCGAGACCATCCTGGCTAACATGGTGAAACCCCGTCTCTACTAAAAATACAAAAAATTAGCTGGGCCTGGTGGTGGGCGCCTGTATTCCCAGCTACCTGGAAGGCTGAGGCAGGAGAATGGCGTGAACCCGGGAGGCAGAGCTTGCAATGAGCCGAGATTGTGCCACTGCACTCCAGCCTGAGCAACAGAGCGAGACTCCGTCTCAAAAAAAAAAAAAAAATGATGTCGCTTCTTACCCACCTAGTGTTCTACTTGCAGAACAAAAGATGCAAACATTAATTTAAACATAATTGCCAAGAGAGGTCTTTCAAACATCACCAATTCTTCCTTCCTTCCTTCCATCCCTCCCTTCCTTCCTTGCCCCTTTCTTTCTTTAAATTATGTGCTTACCAGTTTTAGGGTAAGAACTATGAGAAGTTACAAATACAGGAGAACACTGGGAAAGTTCTGGGAGGAAACTGCATCCATTTGATAGAAGCCACAGCTTTACAAATCATCTCAAGTCCATCCTGTATGACTCAGAATTCATTTTGAAGAGATTCCCTCCCCATGTATTGCTTGCCAATTGAAGCATAAAAACATATCCACTAACACAAAGTTAATTCTCCCAAAACTTCTCACTGTCCAGATTATGTTCGGTGGAATATAAGCCACTGGATCTGCTGAGGCAAGTTAGGGAAGGGGAAGCAAGGAGAGTGGGAGGGAGTCCTCAAGTTCAGAGGCTTCCATTCGGCTTCATGGCCTGCATCTCTCTGGTTCTATTTTTCTCGTACTCATTGTAACACCACGAAAATTGGAAAATGTACCTTGAACTCCAGTGACCTTCATCCACTCTCTTTGAATGTGGTCACATGCCTCTATGGGCTGGACATTATTCTAAAATAATTCACCTCTTGGAATCCCCAAGGATAAAAAGAGTAACCCAGATGCAACAGAGCTCAGCACATGGGCTAACAGGGCTCCAACCGCCTCTTTCCATGTTGATGCTCTCTGCCTGTAACTTAGAGGGTGGGTCCATTACACGAGCTTATGAATACTCTGAGATAACCCAGTTGAGTGTGATGCAGTAGAGGTTGTAGAATTTAAAAAGTCAAAGGACCCAGAATGTAATGCAGGTGGAGGAGACTTGTCCTGGAAAGTGATAAATGTCCCACTGTGACAACACAAAGCCCTCCTCTGCTTTATACTGCAAGACCCACCTCTGGCTAAGAGACCAAAAAGATAAAGGATAATCTAGAGGCAGAGATGGGTGTTTTTTAACATCCTAAGAAAAATGTGAGACTACTATTAGAAAAAATAGATTGTACAAGGAGGATGGTGTACTGGTGGAAACATAAAAGGGAAGAAAACTATATGAAATTCTCTAAATAAGAGCATTAAAAGATGTCCTTTAAGAGTCTCCCCAAATTGTACTAAAAACCTACCTTAAGAGTTATGAGTCACGTAAGGCCCTGTTTGTAACTGCATGTACTAGACCAAACAATCTCGAATTAGCAAATCTTTCATGACGTCAAAGCTTCAATGCTTTCAAATACTAAGATGCTGCTGCTGACCACAGTGATGATGACGATGGTCACTACTATTACAGGAGCGACAACAATGAAACTCTTCTAAGTAAACAAAACCTCAGCTAAGTACTGAGAAATCTTAGCTCATTAAATCCCCACACAATCATAGGAGTTGGATCCTTTTCACAGATGAGAAAATTGAGGCATAGGGAGGTTAAACACACTCGTTTGGCACCATGGGAGGCTGCCAAGCTCTGCTGTAGGTGATGATAAAGACAAAGATGAAGCCATCTGCTCCAGGAAGGGGGGTCCTTTCGGGGTACTTTGGAGTCACCCTGGGTTTCAGGGTCTAGTCCTCAGCCTGACATATTCAACAAGCTTCTTTGTTAATTCAGAGGTAATCGAGTCTCGAGAATTGTACCAATTAACATAGGTTCAGATTTAATTATAAATCAGAATACCAAATTTTTAATTCAGAGATTCCTAAACTTCAACTGGTTCATGGCTCAGTATTTTTTTTTCATTGTGCCCCTAAGTCAAAAGAAATACAGTTGACCCTTGAACAGCAGGGATTTGAACCGCCTGGATCCACTTACATGTGACTTTTCTTCAACCAAATGCCAATTGAAAATACAGTATTCAGGCTGGGTGCTGTGGCTCACGCCTGTAATCCCAGCAATTTGGGAGGCCAAGGCGGACAGATCACGAGGTCAGGAGATCAAGACCACCCTGGCTAACGCGGTGAAACCCCATCTCTACTAAAAAAATACAAAAAATTAGCTGGGCGTGGTGGCGGGCTCCTGTAATCCCAGCTACTTGGGAGGCTGAGGCAGGAGAATGGTGTGAACTCGGGAGACGGAGCTTGTGGTGAGCCGAGATTGAGCCACTGCACTCCAGCCTAGGCAACAGGGCGAGACTCCATCTCAAAAAAAAATAAAGAAAAGAAAATACAGTATTCTCTGGATGTCAAATCTGCCTATAAGACCTTTTAGGGTCAGGTACATTGACTCATTCTTGTAATCTCAGCACTTTGGGAGGCTAAAATGGGTGGATTACCTGAGATCAGGAGTTTGAGACCAGCTTGGCCAACATGGCGAAATCCCATTTCTATTAAAAATACAAAAAATAGCCGAGTTTGGTGGTGCACACCTGTAATCCCAGCTACCTGCAAGGCTGAGGCAGGAAACCTGCTTGAACCCAGGAGAGGGAGGTTGCAGTGAGCTGAGATTACACCACTGCACTCCGTCCTGGGCAACAGAGCGAGACTCTGTCTCAAAAAAACAAAAAACAAAACAAAACCTTTTTTTTTATTTATTTATTTTTGAGATGGAGTCTTGTTCTGTTGCCCAGGCTGGAGTGCAGTGACATGACCTCAGCTCACTGCAACCTCCACCTCCCAGGTTCAAGCAATTTTCCTGCCTCAGCCTCCTGAGTAGCTGGGACTACAGGCCTGCACCACCACGGCTGGCTAATATTTGTATTTTTAGCAGAGATGGGATTTTCTCATGTTGGCCAAGCTGATCTTGAACTCCTGACCTCGAGTCATCTGCTCACCTTGGCCCCCCACAGTGCTGGGATTACAGGCGTGAGCCAACACACCCAGCCTAAAAACACCTTTTAGTATAGGCTGGGTGTGTTGGCTCACCCAGGATTGAGTACGCAGATTTGGTTATTTGCTGGTGGTCCTGGCACCAATCCCCCGCATACACTCAGCGAGACTGTAACGACTTTTATTAAGCAGTTAGCGCCAATTTATTTTTATTTCTATTTTTGTCAAACAATTTATTAAGGTTTTATGTCTTAAACTTTTAGATGCTTGACCAAATATATATGAAAAGTGAAAGGAAAACTACCTATTAATGTGAGTAAGTACCTGTTGGATGCTGCATAAGTCCTCCAACCTTGAAATTGGAGATGCCTCTCCCTCATATCCTGCTCCACATTGATTTGAGCTGTACCTCCTTTTATCACAGCAACCGCTAAAAACCCAACTTCAGAAATATCAAAGGAATGTAGCGCAAGCTAATATTGGAACTGCGAACTGTTTGGAGCTAGTGGTTCCTGAAGTATTCAATAAATGTTCAGTACTGCAGCGCTTCCCTTGAGAACTTATCTTGTGCCCGCGAACTTGCTACTGGGGTCTGAGGCACTTCAGCAAATGGTTTAGGAACTGCAGCATTAATTTACACTAAGAAATAGAACTGCTCCTTAAGAAAGATAACTGCCGGCCCGGTGCGGTGGCTCACGCCTGTAATCCCAGCACTTTGGGAGACCGAGGCTGGCGGATCACGAGGTCAAGAGATCGAGACCATCCTGGCTAACATGGTGAAACCCCATCTCTACTAAAAATAGAAAAAATTAGCCGGGCTTGGTGGCAGGCGCCTGTAGTCCCGACTACTCGGCAGGCTGAGGCAGGAGAATGGCGTGAACCCGGGAGGCGGAGCTTGCAGTGAGCCGAGATCGCGCCACTGCACTCCAGCCTGGGCGACAGAGCGAGACTCAGTCTCGAAAAAAAAAGAAAAGATAACTGCCAAGGGTACTGGACTTCTCACTTTTTTGTTCCCAATAGGATTGAGAAACCAAATCAGAGTCAGAAAGCCTTTGGTGCCCAGAGAGATAATGTGGGGATGATAGATAGACCCTGACATGGATCTAGTTATTGCAGTTACTGTGTGTGTGTCTGTGTGTGTGTGTGTGTGTGTGTGTGTGTGTGTGTGTGTCTGGGTGCAGGCATGTAATACATTGTTTCATTTAGGTATCTCAAATCTCAGATAGAACAAAAAGTTGCAAGTTTGTGATGCTTTTCTGTAACATTTGCTAAAAGACAAAGGATTGATTTGTTAATTATTCAACTTTTTATTAACTATAATTTTCATGTAAAACATGTAGATGTATTTTGCAATGTTTCTTTAAATTTTTCTGATTGTCATCTCAGAGAGAGTTACTTACCAAAGGAAAATATTGGTTTTTAATTTTTCTTTAAAAAATTGTATTTTATATATATTACAGGGATATTAACAGCCTTTTTCTTCTCAGGAAGTTGGTATATTCAATATTTTAAATGTCAATAAACAGATTCAGAGAGTTAAAGATCTGCCTTCAAAATTAAAAGCTAGAAGGGTCAAGATAAAATAACCTAACATACCTTCATCCATTGTGGGATAAAACTACAACATTTCTTGGGTTCTAAGCATCCTCCCCTCATTGTTAATATCTCTGAGGTCAGGGTGCATCTTATGGTTACTGTGGCAGGTGGCAGCTGTGATCAAGTTCTCACAGGCTGGGCGCGGTGGCTCACGCCTGTAATCCCAGCACTTTGGGAGGCCAAGGCAGATGGATCATGAGGTCAGGAGATCGAGATCATCCTGGACAATATGGTGAAACTCTGTCTCTACTAAAAATACAAAAATTAGCCAAGCATGGCGGTGCGTGCCTGTAATCCCAGGTACTCAGGAGGCTGAGGCAGGAGAATCACTTGAACCAGGAGTCGGAGGTTGCAGTGAGTCGAGATTGCACCACAGCACTCCAGCCTGGCGACAGAGTGAGACTCTTGTCTTAAAAAAAGAAGAAAAAAAGAGAAAAAAGTTGTCACTGCATGCCACCTTCTGGTGGGATCAAGAAAGCACCAGCATCCAAACTAGCAGAAAAGACACTGGAGCTGGACTCTCAATGGAAGGACATTTTTAGGAATACCTTCACCAACTTACAGGAAGACCTCATGTTATTGCACTTTACATATACTGTGTTTTTTACAAATTGAAGGGTTGCAGCAACCCTGCATCAAGCAAGCCTATCAGTGCCATTTTTCCAACAGCATGTGCTCACTTCCTGTCTCTGTCACATTTTGATAGTTCTTGCAATATTTCCAACTTTTTCATTATTATTATATCTGCTAGGATGATCTGATCAGTGATCTTTGATGTTACTGTTGCAATTGTTTGGGGCGCCACAAACCACACCTATACAAGATACACAAACTTACTCGATAAATGTTGTGTGTTCTGGCTGCATCACAGATGGGCTGTTTCCCTATCTCTCTCCCTCTCCTTGAGCCTCCCTATTGCCTGAGACACAGCAATATTGAAATTAGGCTAATTGGTAACTCTACAATGACCTCTAAGTGTTCAAGTGAAAGGAAGCATTGGATATCTCTCACTTTAAATCACAATTTAGAAATGATTAAGCTTTGTGAGAAAGGCATGACAAAAGATGAGATAGGCTCAAAGCTAGGCCTCTTGCACCAGACAGTTAGCGAAGTAGTAAATGCAAAGGATAAGTTATTGAAGGAAATTAGAAGTGCTACTCCAGTGAACACATGATAGATAAGAAAGCAAACAGTCTTATGGCTGATATGGAGAAAGTTTTAGTGGTCTGGATAGAAAATCAAACTAGCCACAACATTTCTTTAAATCAAAGCCTAATCCACAGCAAGGCTCTAACTCTCTTTAATTCTATGAAGTCTGAGAGGTGGGAAAGCTGCAAAAGAAATGTTTGAAGGTAGCAGAAGTTGGTTCGTGAAGTTTAAGGAAAGAAGCCATCTCGGCTGGGCATGGTGGCTCGCACCTGTAATCCCAGCAGTTTGGGAGGCCTAGGTGAGTGGATCACTTGAGGTCAGGAGTTTGAGATCAGCCTGACCAACATGGAGAAACCCCGTCTCTACTACTAATACAAAATTAGCTGGTTGTGGTGGCGGGCACTTGTAATCCCAGCTACTCTGGAGGCTGAGGCAGGAGAATCACTTGAACCCAGGAGGCAGAGGTTGCAGTGAGCCAAGATCATACCACTGCACTCCAGCCTGGGACACAGAGTGAAACTCTGTCTTAAATAAATAAATGAATAAATAAATAAATAAGCCATCTCCATAACACAAAAGTGCAAGGTAAAGCAGCAAGTGCTGATGTGGAAGCTACAGCGAGTTATCCAGAAGATCTAGCTAAGGTCATTGATGAAGGTGGTTACATTACACAACAGATTTTCAATGTACATGAAACAGCCTTCTGTAGGAAGAAGACACTATCTAGGACTTGCATAGCTAAAGAGGGGAAGTCAATGCCTTGCTTCAAACTTCAAAGAACATACTTTTTTATTTGGAGACAAATTCTCTTGTTAAGAGCTAATGCAGCTACTGACTTTAAGTTGAAACCAATGCTCATTGACCATTCCAGAAATCCTGGGGCCCTTAAGAATTAGGTGAAATGTACTCTGCTTGTGCTCTATAAATGGAAAACCAAAGCCCGGATAATAACATATCTGTTTACAGCATAGTTTACAAAATATTTGAAGGCCTACTGCTCAGTATAAAAAGATTCCTTTCTAAGTATTACTGCTTGTTGACAATGCACTTGTTACCAAAGAGCTCTGAAGGAGATGCTCAAGGAGATGAATGTTGTTTCATGCTTGCTAACACAACGTCCATTCTGCAGCACAGGGGTCAAGGAGCAATTCTGATTTTCAAGTCTTATCATTTAAGATATTTATTTCATAAGGCTGTAGTTGCTATAGATAGTGTTTCCTCTGATGCGTCTGGGCAAAGTAAATTGAAAACTTTCTGGAAAGGATTCATCATTTTATATATATAGATAGATAGATAGATAGATACAGAGTCTCTGTTTGTCACCCAGGCTGGAGTGCAGTGGTGTGATCTCAGCTCACTGCAACCTCCACCTCCGGGGTTCAACCAATTTTCCTGCCTCAGCCTTGCGAGTAGCTGGGATTACAGGCGCACACCACCACGCCCAGCTAGTTTTTGTATTTTTAGTAGAGACGGGGTTTCACCATGTTGGCCAAGCTGGTTTCAAACTCCTGACCTCAAGTGATCTGCCTGCCTCGGCCTCCCAAAGTGCTGGGATTACAGACGTGAGCCACCATGCCCAGCCAGATTCTTCATTCTAAATGCCATGAGGACATTCGTGATTGATGGGAGGAGGTCAAAACGTCAACATCAACAGGAGTTTGAAAAAAGTTGATACCAATCCTCCTGGATGACTTTGAGGGTTTCAAGAATTCCGAAGAGGAAGTCACTGCAGATGTGGTCAAACAGTAAGAGAGCTAGAGTTAGAAGTGGAGCCTGAAGATGGGACTGAATTGCTACAATCTCATGATAAAACTTTAACAAACAGGAAGTTGCTTTTTATGGATGAGCCAAGAAAGTAGTTTCTTGAGAGATGGAATGTACTCCTGGTGAAGATGCTGTGAGCATTGTTGAAATGACACATTCCACTGTTGAATATTCCGTAAATGTACTTGATAAAGCAGCAGCCGTGTTTGAGAGGATTGACTCCAATTTTGAACAAGTTCTACTGAGGATAAAATTCTATCAAACAGCCTTTCATGCTACAGAGAAATCTATCATGAAAGGAATCAATGAGGAAAACTTCATTGTTATCTATTTTAAGAAATTGCCCCAGCCACCACAACTTTCAGCAACCACCACCCTGATCAGTCAGCAGCCATTAACAGTGAGGCAAGGGCTGGGTGCAGTGGCTCATGCCTCTAATCCCAGCATTTTGGAAGGCCGAGGTGGGCAGATTGCCTGAGGCCAGGAGTTCAAGATCAGCTTGGCCAAAATGGCAAAACCCCATGTCTACAAAAAATACAACAACAACAAAAAAAATTAGCCAGGCATGGTGGTGCACACCTGTAGTCCCAGCTACTTGGGAGGATAAGGTGGGAGAATTGCTTGAGCCCGGGAAGTTGAGGTTGCAGTGAGCTGAAATCGCGCCACTGAACTATAGCCTGGGTGACAGAGCAAGATTCTGTCCCCCCCCACCACACCATACATACACACAAATTGAGGCAAGACCCTCTACCAGCAAAAATATTACAACTTGCTGAAGGCAAGATGTTTGTTAGCATTTTTTAATCAATAGCGCATTTTTAAATTAGGGTATGAACTTTTTTTACACACAATAGTCTACAGTAATCATATAATGTAAACATATTTGTCATACATACTGAGAAATATAAAACTTTGTGTGACTTGCTTTATTGCAGAATTGAGTCTGGAACTGAGCCTGCAATATCTCTCTTATGCCTGTATTTTACCTTTTAAAAAATGTATGCACAAGAGGGATATGTAACAAAAATCTACATTCCATTTTGTCCAAGCAAGATCTTTTAAACATATAAAATAGAACGAAGGGAGCAGGGTGAAGAAGAAGAGGCGAGAACGATCCCCCGACCGACCAAGCCCACGGGCTGCTGCATCCCACGCCCAGCGCCTACATCCTGCCACCGTCGCTGCCGTCACCACCATGCCCAAGAGAAAGGCTGAAGGGGATGCTAAAGGAGATAAAACCAAGGTGAAGGACGAACCACGGAGAAGATCCGCGAGGTTGTCTGCTAAACCTGCTCCTCCAAAGCCAGAGCCCAAGCCTAAAAAGGTCTCTGCAAAGAAGGAAGAGAAGGTACCGAAGGGAAAAAGGGAAACGCTGATGCTGCCAAGGAGGGGAATAACCCTGCAGAAAATGGAGATGCCAAGACAGAGCAGGCACAGAAAGCTGAAGGTGCTGGAGAAGCCAAGTGAAGTGCGTGCATTTTTTTTTTTATTATTTATTTATTTTTTTGAGACAGAGTCTGGCTCTGTCGCCTAGGCTGGAGCGCAGTGGCACGATCTAGGCTCACTGCAAGCTCCGCCTCCCGGGTTCACGCCATTCTCCCGCCTCAGCCTCCAGAGTAGCTGGGACTACGGGCACCCACCACCATGCCCAGCTAATTTTTTGTATTTTTAGTAGAGACGGGGTTTCACGGTGTTAGCCAGGATGGTCTCCATCTCCTGACCTCGTAATCCGCCCACCTCGGCCTCCCAAAGTGCTGGGATTACAGGCATGAGCCACCGTGCCCAGCCCATGTGTGTGCATTTTTGATAACTAGGTACTTCTGGTGACTGTACAGTTTGAAATACTATTTTTTACCATGTTTTATAAAAATGCAGAATTTTGTTTTACTTTTTTTTTTAAGCTATGTTGTTAGCACACAGAACACTTCATTGTTGTTTTGGGGGGATGGGGCATGTGTCACTAAAAGAATGTCTCCGAAGCTGGATCAATGTGGGGAAAACACCTTTCCCTTCTAGTTTTGAGAGACTTCCTCTTGGCTCCCAGGAGGAGGGATTCCCTGACTTTGACACACATGACCACCTTGGTACAAAAGCCTTGTGGTATGGAAAACAAATTCGTTTTTATGTCCTCTTCTCCCTTTCCATCTTTCAGCAGAGACTTAACTCCCTTAAACCCAGACATCTGTTGGGACCTGACCCTTAATCATTGGTTACCAGTGTGTTAGGCAATCTGGACTTTCCAATGATGCCACTGAAATGGCACCTGTCAAAAGAGCAGTGGTTCCATTTCTAGATTGTGGATCTTCAGATAAATTCTACCATTTTCATTTCACTTCCCGAAAGTCAGGGTCGGCTTGTGAAAAGTTGTTAAATAACATGCTAAATGTGAAATGTCAACACTCACTCCAAACTTTCCCTGTTCAGAGCATGAGATGAAGACTTCATTGGGTTTTATAGTGGCTTTCTGATTTCTGGTAGTCCATTGAAGAAGGGAGTTTGAAAGTTGTTGTATACTGTTAACGATTGTCTGCCCATGTCCTGCCTGAAATACCATGATTGTTTATGGAGAGTATCTTTAATAAAGCTGCATACAGTTTGGCTTGGGGAAAAAAAAAATAGAACCAAGCTCCGTGCAAGTTCAGACTCATGTTGCACCACCAGCATCCACACTGGGCCATCTGTGAAGTCCTTCTCCAAGGCACAGACACTTGCTCAGCCTTTGCGTAAGGACAGCCTGGAAGTGCAGGGCAGTTCACTCCCCTGGGGCACCCTCAAGTGGTGGAGGCCAGGGTTGGGTGATAAAACAAGATCCCATCTGTGGGTGGACAACTCTGGGAGGTCATCTACATGCTTCTTAGAGGTTTCAAAGGGATTGAGTTTCCACTGCCACCAGCCCTGACCTCACATTCCCACCCTTCTGTCACCTTTTTCCTTTCCCTGCCTCTGTCTCTCAAAGCCCTCATGCCTTCATCTTTGTTTTTTCTGTTTTGTTTTGTTTTGAGAGACAGAGTCTTGCTCTGTTACTCAGGCTGGAGTGCAGTGGTGCAAACTTGGCTCACTGCAACCTCCACCTTCTGGGTTCAAGGGATTCTCCTGCCTCAGCTTCCCAAGTAGCTGAAACTATGGATGTGTGCCTCCACAGCCGGCTAATTTTTGTACTTTTTAGTAGAGACGGAATTTCACTCTATGTTGGACAGGCTGGTCTCAAACTTCTGACCTCAGGTGATCCGCCTGCCTCAGCCTCTCAAAATGCTGGGATTACAGGCGTGAGCCACCGTGCCCAACCACATGCCTGCATCTTCGGATCTCCTCTCAAACAAACTGTACCCAAGTCCCCGCTCAGTCTCTACATCTGGGCAGACCCAAACTAACACCTATGTGTCCCTTTACTTCTGGCACTTTACTATAGACACATGACAATCAAGAACTGAGTACCATCTTTCTTACAGGATTACAATTTCCTTTTTTTTTTTTTTTTAGACAGAGTCTGTCGCTATCAGCCAGGCTGGAGTGCAGAGGTATGATCTCACTTCATTGCAACCTCTGCCTCCTGGGTTCAAGCAATTATCCTGCCTCAATCTCCCAAGTAGCTGGGATTACAGGTGTATTCCACCATGCCTGGCTATTTTTTGTATTTTTAGTAGAGACAGGGTTTCACCATGTTGGCCAGGCTGGTCTCGCACTCCTGACCTCAAGTGATCCACCTGCCTCAGCCTTCCAAAGTGCTGGGATTACAGGGGTGAGCCACCGTGCCTGGCACAATTTCCATTTTGATGTGATTCATGAACTGCCATATTTTAAAATAAATTTAATTTTTTTAGTATAGTTTTAGATTTACAGAAAAATTCAGAAGCTAGTACAGCGAGTGCTCATATATCCTGCACCAGTTTTCTCTCCTCTTAACATCTTACATGAGCATGGTACACCTGTTACAATTAATGAATCGGTATTGATACATAATTAGTAACTAAAGTCTATCTGCTTTCAGAGTTCTGTTGTTTCTGACTGATGCTCTTTTTCTATTCTAGGACCTTACCCAGGACACCATATTCCATTTACTAGTCAGGTCTTCTTAGGCACCTCTTGGCTAGAAAAGTTTCTCAGATTTTCCTTGTTTTTGATGACGTTGATAGTTTTTCTGGTCAACTATTCCGTAGAATGTTCTTCAATTTGGACTTGTCAGATGTTTTTGTCTTAATTGTGATTTGGTTTTCTGGAGGAAGACCAAAGAAGTAAAGGGTCATTTTCATTACATCATACCCAGGGTCCATACTACCTATATGACTCATCACTGTTGATTTTGACCTTGATCACCCAGCTGAGATGGTGTTAGGATTCTACACTATAAAGATACTCTTCCCAGCCGGGCACGGTGGCTCGTGCCTGTAATCCCAGAACTTTGGGAGGCCGAGGTGGGTGGATCATTTGAGGTAAGGAGTTCCAGACCAGCCTGGCCAACATGGCGAAACCCCATCTCTACCAAAAATTAAAAAAAAAAAATTAGCTGGGCGTGGTGTTGGGTGCCTGTAATCCCAGCTACTGAGGAGGCTGAGGCAGGAGAATCACTTGAACCCAGGAGGCGGAGCTTGCAGTGAGCCAAGATCGAGCCACTGCACTCCAGCCTGAGCAACAGAGCAAGACTCCAACCCCCCAAAAAAAAAAAGGTACTCTTCCCACCTCCCTTTTTATATTGTACACTTTGGAAGGAAGTTACTATGGACAACCCACCCTTAAAGAGTGGAATATCTTAAGTAGAGTATCTATGCGTTATTTGGAATGCTGCCTGGGTGACGGTCTCTTCTCCTCCACTTATTTATTTATTTTCATTCATATATATATATATATATATATATATATATATATGGGTTTCTTTGTGTTTTTTGTTTGTTTGTTTAGCTGAAGTTTCGCTCTTGTCACCCAGGCTGGAGTGCAAAACCATGATCTTGGCTCACTGCAACCTCCACTTCCCGGGCTCAAGCAATTCTCCTGCCTCAGTCTCCTGAGTAGCTGGGATTACAGGTGCTTGCCACCATGCCTGGCTACTTTTTGTAGTTTTAGTAGAGAAGGGGTTTCACCATGTTGGCCAGACTGATCTTGAAATCCTGACCTCAGGTGATCCTCCCGCCTTAGCCTCCCAAAGTGCTGGGATTACAGATGTGAGCCACTGCGCCCGGCAACTTATTTATTCAATCTTTTTTTTTTATCAGTATGAACTCATAGATATGTACTTTATATTTTGGGTTATAATCCAATATTTATTTTATTGCTCAAATTGTTCCAGCTTTAGCTATTGGGAGATCTGTCAGTTGGCTCCTGGACCTCTGACATACTCTCATCTTTGTGGTTTTGTGTTTGTTTGTTCAGCAGTTTTTTTGTGTTCTGGAATTACAAGACGCGCCAGGCTTATCCTGTATATTTCCTGCTTCAGTTTTAGAATCAGCCATTTCTTCAAAGAGCATTGGTTCCTTTTTTGAAGAATGAGATTAGAAATCAAGATCTAAGTGGCAGGTGTGTTCTTTGCTACAGGGGTGTCATTCCTTTTTAAGCCTCCCTCAACTGACAGAGCAAGGAAATATGCGTGTGTATACTACCCAATGCATATACATTACCTAAATATTTCTGTTCATAAGCATCTGTATCTATATTAAACTAAACAGGAGTGGCCAGGCATGGTGGCTCATGCCCATAATCCCAGCACTTTGAGAGGCAGAGGCAGGTGGATCACCTGAAATCAGGGGTTCGAGACCAGCCTGGCCAACATGGTGAAACCCTGTCTCTACTAAAAATACAAAAATTAGCTGGGCGTGGTGGAATACACCTGTAATCCCAGCTACTCGGGAGGCTGAGGCAGGAGAATCGCTTGAACCAGGAGGCAGAGGTTGCAGTGAGTTGAGATCCCTCCACTGCACTCCAGCCTGGGTGACAGAGTGAGACTCTGTCCCAAAAAAAAAAAAAAAAAAAACCTAAACAGGAGTTCATGGTGATGACTCCAACTCTAATCTATTACCACATGGATTATTCTCACTTACACTCACCTTTGCCCCCCACTTATCTGTAACTTCTCATGCTAACAGTGAGAAACCTGGCTCCCACCATCTGCCATCTATGTATTTAACTGTTCGATTCTCTGTATATATATAGCAGTGTTACAACTGTTAATTCACACCCATGTGATAAATGATTTTATCAACTAGAGACAGGGCTTGTGTACAGCTTCTTTTGCCCTTCCCCTCATGGACTCCACTCATTCCCAGTGCTGCTTAGGTTAGCACATTTCCCCCAGCCCCCTTCTGTGAAGTTGTTTCATACATTTGTAATGCAGTTAGATTGTCTTGTCCCATTCTGCATTTCATCCACGCGTTCCCCAACCCTCTAAAGATTTTTTGAAATTTGCATATATTAAGATTCACTCTTTGTGCCATGAAGTTCTATGAGTTTTGACAAACCCCTATTTTCATCTCTCCACTATTATTGTATCTTCAGAATAGTTTGACTCCCTAAAAGTGCCATGTGCTTTACCTATTCAACCCTTCCACTCTCCCCTGAACCCCTGGCAACCACTGATCTTTTTAATGTCTCTATAGTTTTGCCTTTTCCAGAATGTTATGTCTTAGTCCATTTAGTGTTGCTAGAAAGAAATACCAGAGGCTGGTAATTTATGAAGAGGTTTATTTGGCCCACAGTTCTACAGGCTATACAAGAAGCATGGCAACAGCATCTGCTTCTGGTGAGGGCTTCAGCCTGCTTCCACTCATGGCGAAAGCTGAAAGGAACCAATGTACAAAGATCACATGGTGAGAGAGAGGGGAGGGAGGTGCCAGGCTCTTTTTAACAACCAGCTGTCATGGAAATTAATAGAGTGAGTACTCATTCCATTGCGCGTACCCCCTTCCCTTCCAGGGAGGGTGTGTTAGTCTGTTCTCACGTTGCTATAAAGAAATACCTGAGACTGAGTAATTTATAAAGAAAAGAGGTTTAATTGGCTCATAGTTCAGTTCTGCAGGCTTTACAGGAAGCATGATGCTGGCATCTGCTTCTGCGGAGGCCTTAGGAAGCTTCCAATCATGGCAAAAGGCAAAGCGGGAGTGAGGCGCCTCACATGGTGGGAGCAGAAGCAAGAGAGAGAGTGAAGAGAGAGGTGCTAAGCACTTTTAAACAATCAGATCTTACAAGAACTCACTCACTATCAATTGTGAGGACAGTACCAAGGGGGATAGTGCTAAACCATTCATGAGAAATCCACCCTCATGATACAACCACCTCCTACCAGTCCCCAACTCCAACACTGGGGATTACAATTGAACATCATGGGATCTGGGTGGGACACAGATCCAGACTGCATCAGAGGGTATTAATCTATCCATGAGGGATCCACCCCCATGACTTAAATTCCTCCTATTAGACCCCACTTCCAACATTGGGGTCAAGTTTCATCATGAAGATTGGGAGATAAATATCCACATCCCCTTTCAGACTGGCTCATTTCACTTAGCATCCATGTTTTGTGTGTGTGTGTGTGGTTTGATAGCGCATTTCCTTTTGTTGCTGAAAAACATACCATTGTCCTGATATACCACAGTGTGTTTATACATTCATCTATTGATGAATGTTTTGATTGTTTCCAGTTTTGAGCGATAATGAATAAAGATGCTATAAACATTTGTGTGCAGGTTTTGTGTGAACATAAGTTTTCAAGTAGTTGGGTAAATACCTAGAAGCATGATTGCTGGATCATATGGTAAGACTATTAAGAGTGTCATCTATTTATGTTTACCGTGATTACTGTTTTAGATTTCCTTCTAAAATCTTATTTTGGACTTTCTAAGACCTGCTTTTCTGTTTCTTTTTATTCTTCCATCTGGTCTTCTTTTGAATTAACTGAGATTTTATTCCCCCGTTACTTTAAAAGTTATACACTCAAGTTTTTTTTCTTTTACTGTTACCTTGAATAATATATTTTTAACATGCATAAGTTTGCCAACCTCTTGAATACTTTGTAAAGGTCTAAGAATGCTTGAACTCCAGTTTATCCTCCTTCAGCTTGTGTACTGTTTTGTCCTGTTTTTTAGTTGTATTTTGTTCTTTATGTCCCAAACAAGACATTCTTTGCATTACTATGTGAAGTCAATGTTCATTAAGATTTACACTCCCCTTTTTTAGGTCAACATGCTTTCTTGAACCTCCTTAGACCTTTCATCAGTTCATCATCCTTCTGCACAAAGCAAATTCCATTTTTTTTTTTTTTTTTTGACGGAGCTTCATTCTTGTCCAGGCTGGAGTGCAGTGGCACAATCTCAGCTCACTGCAACCTCAGTCTCCCTGGTTCAAGTGATTCTCCTGCCTCAGTCTCCCAAGTAGCTGGGATTACAGGCTCCCGCCACCACACCCGGCTAATTTTTGTACTTTTAGTAGAGATGAGGTTTCACCATGTTGGCGAGGCTGGTCTTGAACTCCTGACTTCAGGTGATCTGCCCACCTCAGCCTCCCAAAGTGCTGAGATTACAGGTGTGAGCTACCGCTCTTGGCTGCAAATTCCTTAACTTTCCTTTAGTGAGTGTCCACTGGTGACAAACACATCTATTCTATGTCTGAAATGTCTATTTCATCTAGTTCATTCTAGTTCATCCCTACAATACAGCTTCACTGGCTATAAACAACTTTGGGTTAAAAGTTGCTTTTTCCCTTAAACCACTGATGACACTATTTCACTGTCTTCTGGCTTTCCTTCCTGCTGTTGGGAAGTCAGTAAGCCTCATCATTACTATCTCATAGGTTGTCTGACTTTTGTCGCTGCCTGATATCCTGCAGCTTCAATATATATGGAGGTATGGATTTATTTTCTTTAACTCACTTGGGATTTGTGTAAGTTTCCAAATCTGTGAATCGGTGTCTTGCATCAATTCTGGAAAATGTCTTTATCTTTTCAAATACTTTCTACTTCCAGTTCTCGCCTGAAATTTATTTGAGACATGCAAGAAAACCTCAGTCTTCCACATCTTTTTTCTTAAGCAAATTAACACAAGACGACATTTTTTTTTTTGAGATGGAATCTCGTTCTGTACCCAGGCTGGAGTGCAGTGGTGTGATTATCTCAGCTCACTGCAACCTCCGCCTTCCAGGTTCAAGTGATTCTCCTACCTCAGCCTCCAGAGTAGCTGGGACTACAGGTGTGCACCATACCTGGCTAATTTTTGTATTTTTAGTAGAGACGGGCTTTCACCATGTTGGCCAGGCTGGTCTCGAACTCTTGACCCCAGGTGATCCACCCGCCTCAGCCTCTCAAAGTACTGGGATTACAGGCGTGAGCCACCACACCCAGCCAGGATCACAGATTTTAAATGTAACATTTAAAATTTGTCCCACCCATTTGTCCCTGTGTTTCGGGGGAATTGGCTCTGCTTTCTAGTTCATTAATTCGCTGTTCTGTTAGTTATTTTTTTAAGGAATTCATTTTTATCTAAGGTACTCTGTTTTTTTTACACTTTTATATAACATAAAAAACTTTTTTTATACGTTTTTACACTTTTATATAACATATAAAAAACATTCATCTTATATTTTATGTCTGAAAATTCCACTCTCCTGTCTTTGCAGGTCTGGCTGTGCTGTCTGTTTTCTGCTGGCTTTCATTCAGGATGCCTTATCTGTTGCATCCTGTGATTTTGTGGGTTTGTGATATTTTTACTAGAAGCTCATGTTCTTGGAGCTTCTAGGAGAGAGTTTGAGGCTAAATCAAAGGTGTGTTCTAGCATAGATACACAGTTGCTTTGGCTATGAGCTCAGAGGTACTACCAGCTTAGGGCATCTTTTTCTTTTTCTTTTGAGAGGGAGTTCCGGCTCACTGCAAGCTCCGCCTCCTGGGTTCACGCCATTCCCTTGCCTCAGCCTCCGGAGCAGTTGGGACCACAGGCGCCCGCCACCAGGCCTGGCTAATTTTTTGTATTTTTAGTAGAGACAGGGTTTCACCATGTTAACCGGGATGGTCTCCATCTCGCGACCTCGTGATCCATCCGCCTTGGCCTCCCAAAGTGCTGGGATTACAGGCGTGAGCCACCGCACCCGGCCTTTTTTTGGGGGGAGGGGGTGACAGCAAGTCACCCCAAGTTTTGCTCTTGCTGCCCAAGACTGAGTACAATGGCGCAATCTCAGCTCACTGCAACCTCTGCCTCCCAGGTTCAAGCGATTCTCCTGCCTCAGCCTCCCAAGTAGCTGGGATTACAGGCGCCCACCACCACGCCCAGCTAATTTTTTGTATCTTTTAGTAGCGACGGGGTTTCACCGTGTTAGCCAGGATGGTCTTGATCTCCTGACCTCGTGATCCGTCCACCTCAGCCTGCCGAAGTGCTGGGATTACAAGCGTGAGCTACTGCGCCTGGCTGGGGCTTTATCTGTGGAGAGCATTTGAGGCTAAATCAAAGGTGTGCTCTAGCATAGATATGCAGTTGCTTTGGCCGTGAACTCAGAGGTACTACCAGCTTAGGGTGTCTTTTTTTTTCTTTCTTTCTGTTTTTTTTTTTTTTTTTTGAGACAGTTTCGCTCTTGTTGCCCAGGCTGGACTGCAACCTCTGCCTCCCAGGTTCAAGCGATTCTCCTGCTTCAGCCTCCCAAATAGCTGGGATTACAGGCGCCCACCACCACGCCCAGCTAATTTTATATTTTTAGTAGAGACAGGGTTTCACCATGCTGGCCAGGCTGGTCTGGAACTCCTGACCTCAGATGATCCACCCTCCTCAGCCTCCCAAAGTGCTAGGATTACAGGCTTGAACCACCACGCCCAGCCTAGGGCCTCTTTGAGAACCTGGTTTGAGAGGATTTTAGACCTGATGTAGCATGAGAATTAGAACTACAAACCTGCATGAGGGAAGGCTTGTAGTTGGCATCTCAGAGACAACTATGTTCTCTTCCAACTAGTGCCAGTTTCTCCTAACACTGAATGCAATCTTTTGGGATTCCAGCTGTTTGCAGGGAGACTTCCTAATCAGACCCCCAACTTAGGCACTCCCCTGGCTAATCCCCTGTCACCTGGTCCCCACAAGTCCATCCTAATAGAAGCACAGCATCACTAAGATTTGGTTTGTATCCCTAGGGAGAAAAGTTAAATGCCCCCTTACCTTCCTGGAGTTCTGCTTTCACTTTGTGTTTGGCCTCTCAGAATGTTTTCCTTTCTTACCAACTCAGTGAAACAGTTAAGAAGATAAAATTTAAAAATAAGTTTTATCCAACAGCTTGAGTCGTCATCAGGTGGGTTGTTCAGTGTTCTTCAAGTACTGGAAACGGAAGTCCAAAAGCCGGGCCCATGAAGTTACTGAAAGGCAATGGTGACAGCTAGAGGCAGGGAATACAGAGTACTCTTGTGTTATGTCAAGTAATTCAGCATCGGGCAGTAGAAAGCTAGAATGAATGTTTTGTCTGAGGTTTTCTTTGACAGGTGGTTTTATCAGGAAATGCATCAGCTGCTACTAACAGAGACCAAGACGGAAGTTATGTCTTTCCTAATGACAGAAGTCCAGAGAGGACAGTCAAGGGCTGGGATATAGTGGCTCCACAGCATCTTTGGGAATATTGTCCTTACTGCTTTGCCTCTATATATAAATACCTCAAGGCCCACGTAGGCTGCAGTCGCATGCACCCTTCCGTCAGAAAGTAGAAGGAAGGGGGTTAAGCCCACAAAGGGCACATGACAGTTGTCTGTTCCTCGTAGTAGCAGCTTGCCCAGAATTGAACTTCCAGCCAACCACCCACAGCTCAAGAGAGGCCGGGGTTTACTCTTTCAGCTGGTCCCATTGCCACTGGAGTGGGGTGGGGGGGGGGAGAATCCCAGATACTGGTGGGCAACAAGCAGTCTCTGCCACAGGACCCTAACACTGTCAGTACCTGAAGGCCCCATGTCCAGGGAGAAGCGGAAATCAAGACGGATGATTACTGGAGCAAAGAATGGGGTAGAGAATGTGGTCGAAAGCAGAGAGGGAGGGAGGGGACTTGGAGACAGGCACATCTTCACTTGAGACTGAGAGCCACCTGTCTCCAAGGTTATATCTGTGAGTAATAGCTGGTTTCTGTAAGCAGGACAAAAGCACTTTCTTTCTTTCTTTTTGTTTTTTTTTTTTTTTTGGAGACAAAGTTTCACTCTTGTTGCCCAGGCTGGAGTGCAGTGGAGCAATCTTGGCTCACTGCACTCTCCGCCTCCCAGGTTCAAGCAATTCTCCTGCCTCAGCCTCCCAAGTAGCTAGGATTATAGGGCGCCACCATGCCCGGCTAATTTTTGTATTTAGTAGAGATGGGGTTTCACCATGTTGGTCAGGCTGGCCTGGAACTCCTGACCTCAGGTGATCCACCCGCCTCGGCCTCCCACAGTGCTGGGATTACAGGCGTGAGCCACTGTACCCGGCCCCTTTCATGGGAGCATGTTTCTCACGCAGGCGCTGCAGCCACAACACTTGTTGCCTGCCATACCTGAAAAGTAGTTGGTCAAGATTTGGGATTATAGGCTGGGAGCAGTGGCTCATGCCTGTAGTCCCAGCACTTTGGGAGGCTGAGACTGGTGGATCACGACGTCAGGAGATCAAGACCATCCTGGCTAACATGGTGAAACCCCGTCTCTACCAAAAATTAAAAAAAAAAAAAATTAGTGGGGCGTGGTGGCGGGCGCCTGTAGTCCCAGCTACTCAGGAGTCTGAGGCAGGAGAATGGTGTGAACCCAGGAGGCGGAGCTTGCAGTGAGCCAAGATCGCGCCACTGCACTCCAGCCTGGGTGACAGAGCGAGACTCTGTCTCAAAAAAAATATATATATATATATATATATTTGGGATTATATAAGAAGGTTGAGTTTAAAGCTGGAGGTAATAAATGCCAAAAAAAAAAAAAAAAAAAAACTTTTGGCCCTCCCTGATGACGAAGGGACACCCTTCTAAATTGCCCTTCCATCTCACAGATGCCTTTCATAGCCAGCACAACTTTTTTTTTTTTTTTTTTTTTTTTTTTGAGACAGAGTCTCACTCTGTCACCTAGGCTGGAGTGTGCTGTGGCGTCCTTGGCTCACTGCAACCTCCACCTCCCGGGTTCAAGTGATTCTCCTGCCTCAGCCTCCCAAGTAGCTGGGATTACAGGCGTTGTGCCACCATGCCCTGCTAATTTTTTGTATTTTTAGTAGAGATGGGGTTTCACCATGTTGGCCAGGCTGGTCTCAAACTCCTATCCTCAGGTGATCTGCCCATCTTGGCCCCCCAAAGTGCTGGGATTATACCAGCGCAACTTTCTGAAGTCCTTCTGAACCACCAGGAAGCGGCTCTGCTGTAGGTCTCTGCAGAAGCAATGACTCAGGGTGTGAGAAGGTGAAGTTAGGCGTGCAATGAAGGAGGTGTATGTCATCTATCCACATCCTTTCTCTTCTCTACAAAAGAAGGAAGTATCTGATTATACAATCCTATCAATTTCACTATTCCCAATCATTTATTATCCCAATTTTCTGGAACCAATTTCCCACCAATCACTTAAGAAAGGGCTACCCAGCCTGGGCACAGTGGCTCACAACTGTAATCCCAGCACTTTGGAAGGCTGAGGTGGGTGGATTGCTTGACCCCAGGAGTTCGAGACCAGGCAGGCAACATGGTGAAACTCTGTCTCAACATAAAATACCAAAAAAAAAATTTGCCTGGTATGGTGGTGCTCACCTGTCGTCCCAGCTACTCAGGAGGGTGAGGTGGGAGAATCGCTTGAGCCTGGGAAGTTGAGGCTGCAGTGAGATGAGATCATGCCACTGCATTCCAGCCTGGGCAGCTGGAGACCCTGTCTCCAAAAAAAAAAAAAAAAAGTGGGGGCGGGGGGGTGGCCACCTAGCACCTGCTTAACCTTTCCCCACAACCCTTTCCTCCAAGCACAGAAGACAGCTTCCAGGTGTCCTTGTGTCCCCCACTGGTCACTGCTGTGTTCCTGCTGTGGAACTGGGGGAACTCAGTGCTTAAGCACCAAGTCTTATCACCTCTGTCACATCACTAATGTGCCAAAGGAATTAGAAAGAAGATACTAGTATTACAGGGAAGTCTCCGAGAATTAATCAGGGCTCATTTGCCAATGCCACAGGCACCTGAGCTTTTGCTGTGCTCAAACTAAATGCCTTCATCTGGTGTGCAGGCAAAATTATGAGGTGCAGTTTTCACACTTTGATTGAAGTGGCACAGCTAATAATTTAGAATTAGATCCTGTGTGGGCTTCATAGTGGACTCAAGCTCTTATCTGTCACTGTGGACACTGCCCCCTGTTCATGCACCACCTTTTTTTCTTTGTAAATGTGCACATTAAGGCTCTCAGGCACATGCAGCATTGAACTTTCCACCTCTGTTTTTCCCTCAAGATCTCATAACGTCAGCTACCAAGACCAAAATCTAAGAAGGTAGCTCTCCTACAAACCCCATGGAACCAGCATCCAAGTAAGAGGACTGACCAAATTTGTTCCAACCCTGCAATTAAAATTCCATGAAACACTTTCAAAGTACACCACCAAGGAATATGTTATTGGCAGCGCTGGCTCTTGTGTATGTGGGCGGGGTGCAGTGACTCACACCTGTAATCCCAACATTTTGGGAGGCGGAGATGGCAGGATTACTTGAGCCCAGGAGCTCAAGACCAGGCTGGGCAACACAGGGAGACTCCATCTCTATTTAAAAAAAAAAAAAAAAGGAGGGGGTGGAATCCAAATATCTAACACAGACACTTCTGTTAAAATGGGTCCAAGTTGCTTGTCATTCTTTGAATTAGAGCAAAAATAAATTTTACAACATAATCTAAAATAAATCCATGCTGATTCTTATTTAAGATTCAAACCAGCACTAAGTACTACATCATTCAACACAAATATCAGAAAATATTTCCTCTAATTGTTTAGTATCAATGTTCATTTGTTAAGTGAGAAATACTAACAGGATCTGGTTCACAAAACATCTTGATATATTGTTTTTTTCATATCATATGGGTAATGTGCCAACAGCCTAACAATATTTGAGGGGGGCACATCTCACACACGTGATCATACTTATGAACCACAAAATGAGTTTATTGAGATAGTTTATTTATGTATATGCTTATATATTTCCATAAATTAATGTCCTCTTATAGTAATCAAAATTAGTTAACAGGCCAGGCACGGTAGCTCACACCTGTAATCCCAAAACTTTGTGAAGACGAGGCGGGTGGATCAGGAGTTTGAGGTTGGGAGTTTGAGACCAGCCCGGCCAACATGATGAAACTCCGTCTCTACTAAAAGTACAAAAATTAGCCGGGCATGGTGATGCACATCTGTAATCTCAGCTCCTCAGGAGGCTGAGGCAGGAGAATTGCTTGAACCCGGGAGGCAGAGGTTGCAGTGAGCTGAGATTGTGCCACTGCACCCCAGCCTCAGCGACACAGCAAAGCTCCATCTCAAAAAAAAAAATTAGTTAACAGTCTGAGATAAACTATTTTAACAAGAAAACACATTTAACCAAATATGGCAGTAAACTGGAACCTTTCAGTTATTGCTTCGAGAAGGGAATGTTTCACAAAAATTGTTTCTTCAATACTAACATTCTTTTGTCCTAGAGACCATTCCTGTAGTTTGAGTTAATCTCATTGCTCTCTTTATAAAATAAAAATAAACAATGTTATCTATAAGGCTTAGTTTGCAATTTTCCACTGTATAATTTATTCACATTTAAAACTGTATTTCTTTTTATAGTTATATGTCAAAAAATAGTGACTAGGTTTTATGGCTTACTTAAAATAGAAATGAGGAAAACAGACATTTGCCATACAAATGGCTGGTTTTAATTTTTTTTAGAGGAAATACTATAATTTATAAAAGAGTTCCAAAATATTTAACAGAATCTCCAGCAATGATTATTTCCAAAATGTAAAGATTTGAAACATAATTTATACAAAACTAAAAACCACAAGGATTCATTCTTGCTTTTTCCTTTTTTAAAAAATCCAGACAATTTGTCACAAGAAAGTTCGGCATGTGATAGCAGCTGTAGCCTCAGTCACCCTCGGAATCGCTGTCCCTCTTCATGAGGGCAGAGCGCCGCACTGAGGACAGCAACACGTCTTCAATCGGCTTCTTAGGGTTTTCCTCCAGGTCCGTCATAATTGCTCCAGATTCAGACAGTTTCCATTCCAACTCTACATGGTAACGAAAAAGCAAATCACCTAAGGCACTGTGCTGCAAAGGTGCCCTCACCCTAAGTCCATCAAGCTAGTTTTTTCTAAGTAGAAAATACAATTATCGAAATTTGGCCCAGCACAATGGCTCACGCCTGTAATCCCAACACTTTGGGAGGCTGAGGCAGGAGGATCACCTGAGGCTAGGAGTTGAAGACCAACCCTGGGCAATACAGTGAGACCCTTATCTCAAAAAATTTTTAAATTACCTGGGTACGCCAAGTGCTGTGGCTCACGCTTGTAATCCCAGCACTTTGGGAAGCCAAAGTGGGTGGACTGCTTAAGCCCAGGAGTTCCAGACCAGCCTGGGCACATGACAAAAAATTAGCCCGGCATGGTGGCATGTGCCTGTGGTCCCAGCTACTTAGGAGGCTGAGGTAGGAGGATCACCTGAGCCTGCGAGGCAGACGTTGCAGACATTTAAGATCATACCACTGCACTCCAGCCTGGGCAGCAGTGAGACTGTCTCAACGATAAAAATAAAAGTAAATAAAAAATAAAAATTAGCTGGGTACAGTGGTGGTGTGTGCCTATCATCCCAGCTATTTGGGAGGCTGAAGTGGCAGGATCACTTGAGCCCAGGAGTTCAAGGCTGCAGTGAACCATGATCATGTCACTGCACTCCAGCCTACAGGACAGAGCGAGACCCTGTCTCAAAAATACAAAGAATAAACCTATCCTCTGATGACTACAATTTCCCAGTTTGGACAATTTCCCAGGAAGGAAATCAGCATGAAAAATTTGAAGGAAATAATTTCCACAGACCTGCTGGCAATCTAATCATTAAATCCAATTTTAATAAACTCTTCATCCTCATGTCCAGTATCTCAATCTATTGGGGTCGAAGAATAAATGTGTGGTGATACCCTAGAACTTACACATTTGTTCCAACTAATCAAAAAAGCACCAGATAATAAAGAATCAGTAACTGAAGACTCAACTCCAATACTTCACTCTTAAAATCAGCGAAATTCTTGTGGTCTGCAACCAAGTGAAGCAAAATCAAGTGATGTATTTGCCTACTTCAGAGAAGAGCCCAGGCAGAACCAAAGGACTACCTAAGAGATTCTACAACGAATGGCTTCGTGTAAAGGAACATCAAGGCAGAGAGCTCTGCTAACTGGACACATCGATTAAAATCTGAAAACCAGGCTGGGTGCGGTGGCTCATGCCTGTAATCCCAGCACTTTGGGAGGCCGAGGCGGGCAGATCACGAAGTCAGGAGATCAAGACCATCCTGGCTAACATGGTGAAACCCCGTCTCTACTAAAAATACAAAAAATTAGCCAGGCATGGTGGCGGGTGCCTGTAGTCCCGGCTACTCAGGAGGCTGAGGCTGGAGAATGGTGTGAACGTGGGAGGTGGAGTTTGCAGTGAGCTGAGATCATGCCATTGCACTCCAGCCTGGGCGACAGAGCGAGACTCTGTCTCAAAATAAAAAAAATCTAAAAACCAATTTTACTTAAGTCTTATCTTAATCTACTTTTTTGGAGACAGGCTCTCACTCCATCACCCAGGCTAGAGTGCTATGGTGCAATCATAGCTCACTGTAACCTTGAACTCCTGGGTTCAAATGATCCTCCCGCCCATCTCCCTAGTAGCTGAGACTACAGGTGTGCACCACCACATCTGGCTAATTTCTTTTTTGTAGAGATGGGATCTTGCTATGTTGCCCAGGCTGGTCTCAAACTCCTGGCCTCATGCAATCCTCCAGCCTTAGCCTCCCAATGTGCTAGGATTACAGGCTTCAGCCAACGTGCTCAGTCGAATTTTACTTGTCTTATTAACTTAAAGTGTTCCATGAAACAGAGAATAGAATGGTGGTTATCAGGGGAGGAGTGGAAATGGGAGATGATGGTCAAGGATACAAACTTTCAGTTATAAGATGGGTAAGTTCTGAAGACCTAACGTAGAACATGGTAACTACAGTGAATAATAATGTATTGTATACCTGAAATTTGCTAGGAAAGTAGATCTTAAGGATTCTCACCACAGTGAGGGCAGCTATGTGAAATGATGGTTAATCACTTGGATTGTGGTAATCATTTCACATTGTACCTCTGTTAAATCTCCATGTTGTATATCTTAAATATATTCAATTGTTTTGGTCATCATACCTCAGTCATGCTGGGAAAAAAAAAAAAGTGCTCCACAAAGATGAGCATTTTCAGCTCTAGGTACTTTGGTACTTTGGTTGAATGTTATACAAATTCAACCTGTTTCTTAAAAAAAAACAAAAAAAACAAGACTTCAAATTCCTGACTCAAGAATTTATATCCGGCCAGATGCGGTGGCTCACGCCTGTGATCCCAAACTTTGGGAGGCTGAGGCGGGTGATCACTTATCACTTGAGGTCAGGAGTTCACAACCAGCCTAGGCAACATGGTGAAACCCCATCTCTACTAAAAATACAAAACTTAGCCAGGCACGGTGGCGCATGCCTGTAGTCCCAGCTACTCAGGAGGTTGAGGCACGAGAATCACTTGAACCCAGGAGGCTGAGGCACGAGAATCACCTGAACCCGGGAGGCAGAGGCTGGAGTGAGCCAAGATTGCGCCACTGCACTCCAGCCTGGGTGACAGAGCAAGACCCTGTCTCAAAAATTAAAAAAAAATCTTTATATATCCACACATACATACATAAGTGTGTTTAATGTTACTGTTCACTTACACAAAGCAATTGTTACACGTAAGTTCACTAGACTTCAGGACGTTGTTTTGGAAATAAAAACAATTGCACACTTCTCTCTCCCCTCATGGTACATTTAAAAAAGGTCAAAATAAGATGCAAACGTATTTAGTTTGAAATGCTGTACGCCTTTGAACACTGGAATATGTAACTGATGTATCTCCTATATGTGTGTGTTTATGTGTGTTTGTATATTTATACTTTCCCCAGCTGAATATCTTTTTAAATTTGAGATAGAGTTTTGCTCGTTACCCAGGCTGGAGTGCAATGGCATGATCTCGGCTCACTGCAACCTCTGCCTCCTGGGTCAAGCGATTCTCCTGCCTCAGCCTCCGAGTAGCTGGGATTACAGGCATGCGCCACCACGCCCAGCTAATTTTTTGTAGAGATGGGCTTCACTATGTTGGCCAGGCTGGTCTCAAACTCCTGACCTCAGGCAATCCACCCGCCTCGGCCTCCCAAAATGCTGGGATTACAGGCATAAGCCACCGCACCCGGCCGCCAGATGAGTATCTTAGTGGTATAGTATATAAAGTCATGTTTAAAAATGTCTTTCTGGTAAAGCATAGTTGGAAATATTATTTCAATAAAGACATAAAGAGTTTCACTTGGCAAGAATGCCTCTGGGCTGAGGTTCTCTTTCACGTTCTGTGCGGATATGTATTTTGATACCTCCACGTTTAACAGGTAGAAAGGAATTAAAAAACACAGTCGGGCACGGTGGCTCACGTCTGTAATCTCAGCACTTTGGGAGGCTGTGGCGGGCAGATCACGAGGTCAGGAGTTCAAGACCAGCCTGGCCAACATGGTGAAAAGCTGTCTCTACTAAAAATACAAAAATTAGCCAAGCGTCGTGGTGGGCGCGTGTAATCCCAGCTACCTGAGAGGCTGAGGCAGGAGAATTGCTGGCAACCAGAAGGCGGAGGTTCCAGTGAACCGAGATCGCGCCACTGCACTCCAGCCTGGGCGAAAGAGCAAAACTCCATCTCAAACAAACAAACAAACAAACAAAAACTACATCCTTCCAAGCTAACAGGCAGAATAAAATAAAATTTTAATTTAATTTAAAAGCTGGCCAGGCGCACTGGCTCACGCCTGTAATCCCAGCACTTTGAGAGGCTGAGGCGGGTGGATCACCTGAGGTCAGGAGTTCGAGACCAGCCTGACCACATGGAAAAACCCTGTCTCTACTAAAAATACAAAAAAATTAGCCAGGCATGTTGGCACATGCCTGTAATCCCAGCTACTAGGGAGGCTGAGGCAGGAGAATCGCTTGAACCTGGGGGGCAGAGGTTGCAGTGAGACAAGATCACGTGATTGCACTCCAGCCTGGGCAAGAAGAGTGAAACTCTGTCTCAAAAAAAAATAAATAAAAGCTACTAGCCGGGCGCAGTGGCTCACGTCTGTAATCCCAGCACTTTGGGAGGCTGAAGTGGGTAGATCACTTGAGGCCAGGAGTTTGAGACCAGCCTGGCCAACATGGTGAAACCCCGTCTCCACTAAAAATACAAAAATTAGCTGGGCGTGGTGGTAGGTGCCAGTAATCCCAGATACTTGGACGGCAGAGGCAGGAGAATCACTTGAACCCAGGAGGCAGAAGTTGCAGTGAGGCGAGATCGTACCATTGCACTCCAGCCTGGGTGATAGAGCAAGACTCTGTCTCAAAAAATAAATAAATAAATAAGTAAATAAATGTAAAAGCTACTAACATACTCAACTGAGAATATTTCTGTAGAAAAATACAAATATATACATTAACATCTCCCTGTGTTCATGTGAATTAAAGCAAAAGTGAATGTTGTGATTTCAAGCTACAAAAACATCCAACTGTAGAGACAAAATATATTCCACACCAATATGAAAAATGTTTATACTTAAGTCTATCATGCCTTCCTTAAACTAAGAATCAGTAAAGCCCAGTTGTAATTGTTCCTGATTATGCAACTAAGATGAGATTAAATGTGCTTCTGTCCTCTTAACAGTCACTCACACAGGCAGAGGTGAACTTGACCCACCATCGTTAACAGGAGTCCAGGAAATACACACTCTCTCCAACAGAAATGCGCCTCCCATCTCTCACCGCCCCGCCTGTCTCCCAGAGCCCTTACCATCTCTTGTCAGGTTCATGCCACCAAACACCAGAGGACCAATAAACTGAGCCTTGATATCTCCTTCCAGGTAAACAAATATCGTGGGCAGATTCCTATCAGGATAATTGGGTATGCAGGTTGTTGAAATGGCTTTGATAAATTTGACATCAGGAAACTTCCTGGCAAGTCCACTGAGGTGCTGATTTATCAGGGCACAGAGGGGAATTCTATAAAACACACATAGAAAACAGAAGCAATTATGATCCTACATTTATACAGAACAAAGCTCAATGACCCTTCTACCCTAAGTAAAACCTTGTAACAGTTTCACAAGTAATTCTGCTGCTAGCTAAGATGAATTAATGTTTTTTTTTGACATAGGGTCTTGTTTTCACCCAGGCTAAATGGAGTGAAGTGGTGTGACCTCGGCTCACAAGCAATCCTCCCACCTCAGCCCCCCAAGTAGCACTTTGGGAGGCCAAGGTGAGTGGATCATGAGGTCAGGAGTTCAAGACCAGCCTGGCCAAGATGGCAAAACCCTGTCTCTACTAAAAATACAAAAATTAGCTGGGTGCAGTGGCAGGCGCCTGTAATCCCAGCTACTCAGGAAGTGTGATTACAGGCACCCACCACCATGCCCAGCTGATTTTTTTTTTTTTTTTCGTAAAGACAGGTTTCACCATGTTGCCCAGGCCACTCTCGAACTCTTGAGCTCAAGATCCGGCCACAATGGCCTCCCAAAGTGCTGGGATTACAGGTGAAAACCACCATGCCCAGCTGAATTAACATTTCTTAAAAACTTCCTAATATGCTGAGGGAAAGTGAAGAACACAAATCCAAAGTCCAATTTATTTGACAAAACAAGTCAGAAAAACAGCTTCAATGTAAAAAATAAAATTGCTATACATTTCTTATAAGGTTGAATGAGAAAATGCTGAAGGTTTAGAAAGTGTGAAATGTCAGAAAACGTTTTCTGCTTTAAAGAAATTCCTGGCCAGGCGCGGTGGCTCACGCTTGTAATCCCAGCACTTTGGGAGGCCAAGATGAGTCGATCACGAGGTCAGGACTTCAAGATCAGCCTGGCCAAGATGGTGAAATCCCATGTCTACTAAAAATACAAAAATTAGCTGGGTGTGGTGGCAGGCGCCTGTAATCCCAGCTACTCGGGAGGCAGAGGCAGGAGAAATTGCTTGAACCCGGGAGATGGAGGTTGCAGTGAGCCAAGATCATGCCACTGCACTCCAGCCTGGTCAACAGAGTGAGACTTCGTCTCAAAAAAAAAATAATAAAATAAAAAAATAAGCACTGGACTCTACAGTTTAACACAAGACTGAAGAGCTGAGAAAAATCAGAAGCCCTCAGTATCACACAGTTCAGGAAATTACTACTTTAAAGGCCAACCTTGCCATCTATGAGATAAATTCATTACATAGAATGTTGAAATGTCAGAGTTCCTGTAAAGGAATAAATAACTTAAGAATTCCTTTTCAAAAACAGAAAAGCATAGTCTTCATTGCTATACTTTAACAAAGGCATTCGTATTAGTCACAAATTATTAACTTGAAAGTCTTAAGATAAAAAAATTAAGTAATAAGGAAGGTGTGGGCAAACCAGCAAAAAAACAAAAAAAACTCAGTACCAGAAAAATTTTTTTTGAGACAGAATCTTGCTCTGTCGCGCAGGCTGGAGTGCAGTGGTGCAATCTCGGCTCAATGTAAGCTCCGCCTCCCAGGTTCATGCCATTCTCCCACCTCAGCCTCCCAAGTAGCTGGGACTACAGGTGCCCGCCACCACGCCCAGCTAATTTTGTTTTTGTATTTTTAGCAGAGACGGGGTTTCATCGTGTTAGCCAGGATGGTCTCGATCTCCTGACCTCGTGATTCACCTGCCTCAGCCTCCCAAAGTGCTGGGATTACAGGTGTGAGCCACCGCGCCTGGCCCAGAAAAAGACTTTTTAAACCCTCTGATATAGGTAACGCTTGAGATCCTGAAGACATAAATTCAAATTAACATTTGATAGAAGTGGAAGATCAGCTCACCCTTGTTTGTAAAGGTGCAAGATGACCCACAAGCCCTCGCCAGCTTTGGTAACTTCTTGAACATAATCCTTCCCTGAGATCTCCAAAACTTCTCCAAATTTATTCTTCAGTTTAGTTACTTTCCACTCAGCCAGTCTCTGCCGTCTGCACAAAACAAAGAGAGAAACATCTTACATCACAGACACAAACACGTGTACACATACATCGTCTAGAAGGCAATCCTTGTAAAAGCCCAGGTTTATTTATTGGTCTCATAGCAAAAATCTAAGATCAGTTTGCTAAAATTCACAATATTATTTAACTGTAGTCACTCCTAGATGTTTCAGCTGAAAATTAATTTTTTGAAGGACACACATTTAATTTTATTTTTTGAGACAGAATTTGGCTCTGTCGCCCAGGCTAGAGTGCAGTGGCACAGTCTCAGCTCACTGCAACCTCCACTTCCCGGGCTCCTGAGTAGCTGGAACTATAGGCATTTGCCACCACACCCAGCTAGTTTTTGTATTATTTATAGAGACGGGGTTTCACAGGCTGGTCTCAAACTTCTGAGCTCAAGCGATCCGCCTGCCTCAGCGTCCCAAAGTGTTGGGACTACAGGTATGAGTCACCATGCTCAGCCCACACATTTTATTGCCATGCCAAAAAAAAACCAAAACAAAACAAACAACAAAAAAACAAACAGCCCCTCTGGGTGGCACTTACCTGTACATTTCAATAGCACGTTCATCCTCCTCATTAAACTCGTCTTCATGATCCTCCAGCTCTTCCAAAGTCATATCTTCATATGTTTTCACTGAATTTAGTTACATTGGCAAAAAGCAAAAATTTAAAAAGATGAACAAACATGCATTTTTCTTTTTTCCCCTCTCTTTTCTCCTAAAGATATGCATACAACACCAGATCCTTAGCCCATCTAAACAAAAATTACTTAAGGCACCACACTACATTAGAAGCTGAGAGGCCGGGCATGGTGGCTCATACCTGTAATCCCAATTTCTTGACTGACAGCATTTTCCCCAAGCCCTCAGATCCTCCTCCCCTCTCTTCTCCTACCCTGCCTCACCCTGCCCCACTTTTTTCTTTTTTTTTTTTTGAGACGGAGTTTCACTCTTGTCATCCAGGCTGGAGTGCAATGGTGCGATCTTGACTCACTGAGAACCTCTGCCTCCCAGATTCAAGCAATTCTCCTGCCTCAGCCCCCTGAGTAGCTGGGATTACAGGCGTGTGCCACCACACCCAGCTAATTCTTGTATCATTAATAGAGACAGGGTTTCACCATGTTGGCCAAGCTGGTCTTGAACTTTCCGACCTCAAGTGATCTGCCCATCTCAAAGTGCTGGGATTATAGGAGTGAGCCAACCGCCCTACTTTTGAACCCTCTGCTGATTAAAATTCCCCAGGCTCAAACCTTTGACTACTTTCCTTCTTTATCCACACCCACTCCCTTGGTGATTGCATCTAATCTCATGGCTTTCAATGCTATCAATATGCTGACAACTCCCAAAGTATAGGCCTCCAGCCCAGACTTCTCTAATGTGGAGAAAAACATACTCAAGCGCCCTCTTAATGTGGCTATTTGTCTAATAGGGATCTGAAAGTTAATGCACCCCTTGGCTGGGTGCAGTGGCTCACGCCTATAATCCCAGCTTTTTGGGAGGCTGAGGTGGGCGGATCACTTGAGGTCAGGAGTTTGAGACCAGCCTGGCCAACATGGTGAAACCTCATCTCTACAAAAAATTAGCCAGGCGTGGTGGCACATGTCTGTAATCCTAGCTACTCGGGAGGCTGACGCAGGAGAATCGCTTGAACCTGGGAGGCGGAGGTTGCAGTGAGCCAAGATTGCTCCATTGCGCTCCAGCCTGGGTAAAAGAGCGAGACTCTATCTCGGAAAAAAAAAAAAAAGAGAGAGACAATGTCACTCCACCGTTTAAACTTCCAAAAGCTTCCTGCCTCATTAGGTGTAAAGGCCAAGGTCCTTACTAGAAGCTACTGGGTCTGCTGAGGCTGCTCTGAACTCTCTCTCCCCCAGCGCCTCCAGCTCCTCAGGGATTCCCAGCCATGCCAGGGCCCACGTTTCACTCGCTCACGTCACCCCCTTCAGGAATACCCAGATGTCTTCTTCACCTCCTTCAGGTCTCAACAACTCCCTCAGGTCTACTCAAATGTGTTCTTCAGCTCCTTCAGCTCCTTCAGGTCTTTACCCAAATGCCAGCTTCACCTCCTTCAGGTCCATGCAAATGTCATCTCAGTGAGGCCCTCTCTGACCCTGCTTCTCCTCCAACCCTTTCTAGTCCCTTTTACTGCCTTATTTTCTTTATTGTTTACTGTCTGTCTCCCCCACTCAAATGTTGGTTCTCTGAGGGCAGAGAATTGTGTCTGGCTTACGCATAACTAAATCCCCAACCCCAGAAAAGCACCTGACAATGATAATCATGCAATAAGCACTCGCTGGATACTTTCTAATAAATCCTTCTCTAAATTAGCTCTAATGTGTCAACAGAGGACAAAAGTACTAGTCCCTGTGACCAATGCTTCTCCAACTATGACACGCATCAGAATCCTTTAAGGCACTTGTTTAAAATGCAGATTCCTGGGCCTCATTCCAGAGACTGCTTCAGTAAACACTAGGTGGGTGGGGTTACCAGCACTCCAAGGGACTCCCATTCAGACAGTACGACTGCCTTTGAGAAAACCCCCCTCAGACTCCCACACATTGCAAACATCTTACACCTCCCCACATGAAGCTATTTTTAGTTAATATCCTCAATGAAACCACAGAGAATAAAGTATATGCTCAGAAAAATACAAATACTAAAAACCTTGAACAAATTTCCATGACATTATCAAAGGGAATCACAGACCAGAAAGCAGAAAGAAGTATTTTCTTCAGTGCTCATCTGACATGGACAAGGACTTGTGGGACATATCTGAAGTCCCCTAAGTCTATGCCTCAGGAAGGTGAAGGTGAGAGATGCCCTGTGTCTTATCTGAGGTCCCACAGACACAGAGAGTGTCCATGCTGGCACTCCGACCTGTCTCCTGGCAGGGCAGTCACAGGCTTAGGGAGCCATCTCCTAACCCAGACAGATGCAGAGGAAAGCGAGTGAACTCACCCACTGACTGCTGGAGGATGCGCTGCTCCTCTTCCAATTCTTTCAGACTTTCCTTGGGGGGTAAGATACCCTTTTTGCGTAAGATGTCATTCCACTCAGTGTCTGCGTTGGGGTCCTAGAAGAGCAGGACCAAGGTTACCACGAGTGCTAACTCTAGCATGTAGGGCGCCATGTTGGGCAAGGGGCAAAATGGGAAAAGTGACAGGAAGGGAGGAATTCACACCAGTCTGTGAACTATTTCTGAGAAAGTGTCAAAAGATCCACAGCCCCTGTTTTGTTTTTCCTGTCTACCCCTCCCTGAATGGAGAAGCTATTCTTGGTGTAAAAATTAGGATAGGGAGTGCAGATCAGTATCAATACAGATACCAAGGTTCTGACTTGGCATGCGTTCAATATTTTTAATAATGACTGAGAGTGCCGGGCACGGAGGCTCACGCCTGTAATCCCAGCACTTTGGGAGGCTGAGGCAGGCGGATCACCAGGTCAGGAGATTGAGAGCATCCTGGCTAACACGGTGAAACCCCGTCTCTACTAAAAATACAAAAAATTAGCCGGGCGTGGTGGCGGGCACCTGTAGTCCCAGCTACTTGGGAGGCTGAGGCAGGAGCATGGCGTGAATCCGGGAGGCGGAGCTTGCGGTGAGCCGAGATCGTGCCACTGCACTCCAGCCTGGGCGACAGAGCAAGACACAGTCTCAAAATAATAATAATAATAATAATAATAATGACTGAGAGTGACTCATTCAACAGATAAAACTTAAGTATCTACCACATGTAAATTATTATGGGCAATGGGGAAGAGTGGTGAATGCAAGAGTCACCTGTGTTACAGTCAAGAGGAAGAGACAGGCAACAAACAAGTATATATACAAACTATACACAGAGAGATAAAATTGTGGCAAGTGCAATGACAAACAGGCTGCCATTTTAGAGAATTACCCAGGAACCACATTCCACAGAGTAGATAGGGATGTTCCCTACAGAGGAGGTGACATTCCGTCTGAGGGTGGAAAGCAACCTGTGATAGGAATCTGGGGGCTTAAAAATAATCTTCCAGGCCAGGCACGGTGGCTCACGCCTGTAATCCCAGCACTTTGGGAGGCCGAGGTGGGTGGATCACAAGGTCAGGAGATTGAGAGCATCCTGGCTAACACGGTGAAACCCCGTCTTTACTAAAAACACAAAAAATTAGCCGGGCATGGTGGCGGGCGCCTGTAGTCCCAGCTACTTGGGAGGCTGAGGCAGGAGAATGGCGTGAACCCGGGAGGCGGAGCTTGCAGTGAGCCGAGATCGAGCCACTGCACTCCAGCCTCAGCAACAGGGCTAGACTCTCAAAAAATAATAATAGTAAAAAATAAAAAAAAATCTTCCAGGCTGGGTGCAGTGGCTCACACCTGTAATCCCAGCTCTTTGGGAGGCCAAGGCAGGCAGAGCATCTGAGGTCAGGAGTTAAAAGACCAGACTGGCCAGTATAGTGAAACCCCATCTCCACTAAAAACACAAAAATTAGCCAGGTGCACGCCCGTAATCAAGAAAATAATCTTCCAGGCAGAGCGGCCTGCGGCGTGCATAGTGCCCAAGAGCAAAGAGACTGTGACATTTTGAGGATCTCAGGCTGCAGATGTGGCTTGGCTGACAGAATTCTCTAATGGCCAAACCTGAGAGGAAAAGCTGAGACGTCTCAGAGTAGCTCATAACATACAGGGCACTCTAAGCCCTTTTTCTTGTACCTTGCCACCGAATCCTCACAAGCCTAGGAGAGGCATGGCATTTAGAGGCACTGCCGTGCTAGAACGGCTGGCCAAATCAGCCAGCATCAAAATCACAAAGGATCAATGTCATAAAGACTGATGTAAAAGTGGCTCTTAGATCCAGAACCCAGCTGCCCAAGCACCGGTTTGCATGCTGTGGCAAGAACACTGCTAATGGAGCTCAGGCTTGCTTTGGAATATGAAATCAGGAGCACTGTGAAAAGGGCACTGGGATAACCAGCCTCCAACCCCAACCCTGTGTAACAGTTCTGAGATACATCAAAAGAAAAATGAGGCCGGGAGCGGTGGCTCATGCCGGTAATCCCAGCACTTTGGGAGGCCCAGGCGGGCAGATCACGAGGTCAGGAGATCGAGACAATCCTGGCTAACGTGGTGAAACCTTGTCTCTACTAAAAATACAAAAAATTAGCCGGGCGTGGTGGCGGGCACCTGTAGTCCCAGCTACTCAGGAGGCTGAGGCAGGAGAATGGTGTGAACCGGGCAGGCGGAGCTTGAAGTGAGCCGAGGTCGCGCCACTGCACTCCAGCCTGGCCGACAGAGCAACACTCTGTCTCAAAAAGAAACAAACAAACAAACAAAAAGAGCAGAATCCTTTCTACAGGGTGGTCAGGGAAGGCCTCAAGGGACCTGAAGGACAGGGGATGCAAAGGAGGCCAGGGCAGCCCTCAAGCTACCACTTCACCATTTAAGAGTGTCTAGGCCAGGTGCGGTGGCTCATCCTGTAATCCCAGCACTTTGGGAGGCTGAGGCTGGGCAACATAGGGAGACCCCATCTGCACAAAAAATTAGCCCACAGTGGTGGGTGCACGCCTGTGGTCCCAGCTACTCCGGAGGCTGACAAGGGAGGATGGCTTAGCCCCGGGAGGTGGAGGTTGCAGTGAGCTGTGATAGAGCCACTGCATTCCAGCCTGGGCAACAGAGCAAGACCCGGTCTCAAAAAAAAAAAAAAAAAAGTGTCTGGCTCCTGGCAGGCACGCCCTCCCCTCTAGCCCCTAATGCCTCCCTCCCCAGCAAAACCCGCACCCTCTCCTCTCCATCTGCCACTAAGCAGAGATTAGAATTTCTGACCACTGCGGGATCCTTGGACAAGTTGGCATAGGTTTTTGCCCACAATGGTGCCCATTTCCATGGTGTTTTCATTCATTCTCTTTAGGCTTTAACCAAATTCCGCTAGTAAGTTGCAGCTACAGAAAAATAATTTATTTTACCTATTTAAAAAAAAAAAAAAAAAGACGAAACAGAGGGACCCTCGCGGGGAGCTCTGGAACCCGAGCGGTCAGATAGGGAACGCGCCCCAACTGGACCCCAGGGCTCGGGGGAAGAGGGTGTAACTAAGCCCTCACCTGGCTCTCAGTGGAGCCAGGAACACCGGCTGTGCAGCTGCTTTACGTGCGGAAGACCCCGGGCCGGACCCTCCGCTTCCTAACACCTCTGCCCAGGTGTGCCTTACGGGAGTTCAGGAGAGGAGGTAACTTTTGTTAGGCGGGATCCGGCAAGACCTTCACAGGCCCGGGTGGGTAGAGGCCGCGAGGAGACGTAGTCCCGGAGGACGAGGTTTGGGGGACCCGGTACACCGATGCGGGGACGCCCAGGCCATGGGTCCTGGTGGGACCACGCCCGCCCTCCCGCACTGCGCCTGCGCAGGGCCTGGAAGCGCCGGGCCTCCCTCGTGCCTGCGGCGCCGGAGCTTCCCACAGGGCGGGCGTCCAACGCCGGCCCGGGCCCAACAAGACAAACGAACGGGCCGCAGCCCCCAGACCCGAGACCCGTCCTAGCTCACCTGCATCTTGTTTCCAGTTCAGTTGCTCAAGCCAGCTGTGCCGCGGCACCCCTGCCCCTCAGCTCCCTTTTGTGCACGCGCACAGCGCCGCCACGCCCCTTCCCCCAGCCCAGCCTTCGGCCCGCCCAGGGACGAGCAGAGGGGAGTAAAGGCGGAAGCAACAGCTTTGAGTCTGCGCCCGCTCTTCAAGGAACCGGCAACAGAAGCTGTTCGCATGCGCGAGATAGGATCTGCCCACTGTCCTGCTCGGAGTGCACTTGACTTGGGTCTAATTCTGGTCGCTGCCTTATTAGGGCTGGTCTTCAGCGGAGGAGGAGTGGGGCTGGGTGGCGGAGGAGCCCGGGGCCGTGTGCCTTTTCCAGCTGCCAGCCCAAACCTGTAAAGACGTCTCGCTCTGACTAGCCTAACAAGTCAGAAATGGAAAATTGCCTCTAGGCCGGGCGCGGTGGCACACGCCTGTAATCCCAGGCCTAGGCGGGCAGATCACTTGAGGTCAGGAGTTCGAGATCAGCCTGGCCAAGATGGTGAAACCCCGTCTCTACTAAAAATACAAAAAAATTAGCCGGGCGTAGTGACAGTTGCCTGTAATCCCAGCTGCTCTGGAGGCTGAGGCAGGAGAATTGCTTGAACGGGGGAGGCGGAGCTTGCAGTGAGCTGAGATCGCTCCACTGCACTCCAGCCTGGGTGACAGAGCAAGACTCCGTCTCAAATAAATAAATAAATAAATAAATAAATAAATAAATAAAAATGATGCAGGGTCTTCTGGAATTCACCCACGATCACTTCAGCCTTGGAAAAGGCAACTCATTAATAAGACATTGAGATCCTGCTGTGTACCAGGCATCATTCTAGGCTCTGCATGCAGCAGTGAGCAAAACACTAAAGCAAAGGTGAAAGTCATCTGCTGTGCCTGAGTATCAGGAGACACATGTATGCAGGCACACAGGCACTGAGCAAAAAGCAGCAATCTGACTTGTAAAATGCAGGTATTGGGCTCCAGCGCTTCTGCCCAGGCACACACCGAGTTTAAGAGAGCAATATTCCTACCTGGTATGGAAGGAAGCATCTTGCACACGTGGGCTAACTTGCCGCCTCCTGGCAACTAAGCGGACACAGAAAGTAGAGACCCACACACCTGTGAGATAGGCACAGGGCTTCCAACTGTGGCTATGCATTAGAATCACCTGGAAGCCCTCAAAATCTGCTACTGTCCTGGGGCTCCATCCTTAGACAAATTAAATCCTTGGAAATGAGGCCTGGCACAGATATTTTCTTAAAGATCCTCAGGTGATGCTAAGGTGCACCATCGTTGATATAGAGTGAATCAAATGATTGCTTTAGAGCAAGGAGTTTTTATTTAATAAGGATCCTTAAGATTTTTCTAACTCATTTCAACTGAATTACAGGCCCTTTTAGGGATTTATTAATGTATCTGGCAGCACAATGTTTGTTAATGAATTTTCCTTGGGTCTCACCACCAAAATCAGGACTGGGACTAAGTTTGAGTTCGATCCTGTGCTTCTTGCTCAGTCCTGCACAGCAACAGAGCAGGTGGTGTTTTGTCCTTTCCTCATCCCCAGCCTTTGCTGTTCCCTGAGGACTGTTTTCCAGGACTCAGCTATTCTACAGTTGCTCTTCCCCACATGATCCGGTCAGAGGCATTCCAACCAAAGCCAATCCATCTTGAATAGGGGATGGGGAAAATGAGGCTGAGACCTACTGGGCTGTATTCTCAGAAGGTTACACATGCTTAGTCACAGAATATTTACACTTAAGGGAAAAAATTAATAATGTTTACCAAACAGACCTAAGACTTAACAGACCCAGGAAATGTTCTGGTGTCCTGAAAGCTTTCTTTTTTCCTTCTTTTTTTTGAGATGGAGTTTCACTCTTGTTGCCCAAGCTGGAGTGCAATGGCGCGATCTCGGCTCACTGCAATTTCCACCTCCTGGATTCAAGCGATTCTCCTGCCTCAGCCTCCCGAATAGCTGGGATTACAGGTGCGTGCCACCACACCTGGCTAATTGTTTTTTTTTTGTATTGATAGTAGAGACGGGGTTTCACTGTGTTAGCCAGGCTGGTCTAGAACTCCTGACCTCAGGTGATCCACCTGCCTTGGCCTCCCAAAGTGCTGGGATTAAAGGTGTGAGCCACCGCACCTGGCCTTGTTTTGTTTTTTTGAGTCTCTCTTTGTTCCCCACCCTGGAGTGCAATGGCAAGATCTCAGCTCACTGCAGCCTCCACCTCCTGGGTTCAAGTGATTCTCCTGCCTCAGCCTCCCAAGTACATAGGATTACAGGCATGCACCACCAATACTAAGTTTTGTATTTTTAGTAGAGACAGGGTTTCGCCATTTTGGTCAGGCTGGTCTTGAACTCCTGAGCTCCGCCTCCCAAAGTGCTGGGAAATATACAAAATACTAAGTTTTGTATTTTTAGTAGAGACAGGGTTTCGCCATTTGGTCTCGAACTCCTGAGCTCCGTCTCCCAAAGTGCTGGGATTACAGGCGTGAGCCAGAGTGCTGGGATTACAGGCGTGAGCTACCACGCCCACCCAAGAACAAAAGCATTCTTAAAGTTTTGTTTTAACAATAATATAGATTATTGGGAAAGACAGTAGTTATGAAACCTGGCCCAATAGTCCCATAGACAGTTGTTTTTGGATAAACATAGACATTGACCCTTCTGCTGTTAAAGCTTGAAACTTTTGTTTAATCTTAGTTTCTTCCTCAGGAAAGGACCTTCAGGCCTCTCAGAAAAAGTATCAAAGAACTGAAACTCAAACGATCACCTCACCAGATGCCTCCTTGCCCTTCCCTCTTCTTGTTTTCTTACACAATGTTACGTTTCTTCCCTGCTATATAAACCCCTAGTTTTAGTCAGTCGGGGAGATGGATTTGAGACTTATCTCCTGTCTCCTCTCCTTGTCTCCTCGGCTGCAGCACCCAATTAAAGGCTTCTTCCTTGGGAATACTTGTCATCTCAGTGATTGGCTTTCGTTGTGGCCAGCAGCAGGACCTAGACCTAACCCCTGGTGTTTTGGTAACAGTTACACAAATTCCTTTGTCACAAGCCTTGGTAGTAGAGCAAGTGTGCCCATGATTTTCGGTTTGTTGTATCTACACAAGCATTGTACCTAAGGTGGATGAGTTCCTCCTCTTGCTTTCTGGAATGCCCTACTCTGTCTATGGAGCAGCCATTCTTTCATTCCTTTACTTTCTTAATAAGCTTGCTTTCACTTTACTCTGTGGACTTGTCCCAAATTCTTTCTTGCCAGAGATCCAAGAACCTTCTCCTGGGGTCTGGGTTGGGACCCTCTTTCTGCTAACAATCCCTCTCCAGGGATTAACAGACCAAATGCCCATACCCTACTGCCCTATCAGCAGTTTGAAAGGTGTCACTCTTACTTTTTTTTTTTTTTTTGAGGCAGAGTCTCTCTCTGTTGCCCAGGCTGGAGTGCAGTGGCATGATCTCGGCTCACTGCAAGCTCCACCTCCCGGGTTCACGCCTTTCTCCTGCCTCAGCCTCCCGAGTAGCTGGGACTACAGGCGCATGCCACCACACCTGGCTAATTTTTTGTATTTTTAGTAGAGACGGGGGTTTCACTGTGTTAGCCAGGATGGTCTCGATCTCCTGACCTGGTGATCTGCCAGCCTCAGCCTCCCAAAGTGCTGGGATTACAGGCGTGAGCCACCATGCCCAGCCCCATCCCTCTTACTTTTGTCAAAATTATTATTTTGTTATTCTTTCCACCTGTGCTCCAGATCCTCTCACCTCCCTCAGGGACTTCTTCCATCTTTCCATCCTTCTTGGCTGTGGAGAAAATAATTACAGCTTATGAGAAAAGATTAGAGATATACAAATTAGAAAAAATAAACTATTTCTGTTTGCGGATGATACAGCATACCTGGAAAACTCAGCGGAACCGAGTCTTAAATTCATTCTAACAATACGATAATTCAGTATAGGAGCAGGATATAAAATTAACATAAAAATTGTCTTCATCCGTGTTTACAGTAACAAACTACAAGATATAATGGACTCCAATTACAATAACAACAGAAAAGAAAAAGCTCTTGGAAATAAAGAAGTAGGCAAGTTAAATTTAAAAACTTTTCTGAAGATACAAAAGTAGACTAGAACAAATGGACAAACATCCTTTATTTTTGGGTAGTATGACTCAACATCATAGAGATATCAATTTTCTCCAAGTCAATATGTAAAATTTAACACAATGTCAAAAATCCAACAAATTATTTTTTGAGGCTAGGCAGCTTGACTCCAAAATTTTTATCAAGAATAGCATAAGACAGGAGGGAGAGCTAGCCCTACTAAATCTTAAAACAATGTGGTGTTAGTACATAAATAGACAGAGATCAAGAGAGCAGCACAGCAAGTTCAGAACAAGCCCAGAAATAGAGTCCAGTACATATAAACATTAGTGTATGCTTAGACGAGACGGCATCTCAATCTGCTGGGATGGACTTTAAATAAACAGTGTTGGGACAATTGGATAACCATTTGGAAATAGATAAAATTGGATACATACTTCGCAGTGTATATCAGAATAAAAAGTAAAAACTAAAAGTACTAGGAGAACACATGGCATGATTTCTTTATAACCTAAAAATGGAAAAAATCTTTGATTACTCAAAGTCTAAAAGAAATCAAATTAAAACAATGATAGATTCTACTACTTAGTTTTTTTGTATAGGAATAATGTATATAAGCATGCTGCCTTTTGTGTAAAATAAGAGGTGAAATAAAATACATTTATGTCTGCCAGGTGCGGTGGCTCACACCTGTAATCCCAACACTTTGGGAGGCCAAGGAAGCTGGATCACATGAGGTCAGGAGTTCAAGACCAGCCTGACCAACATGGTGAAACCCTGTCTCTACTAAAAATACAAAAAATTAGCCTGGCATGGTGGCACATGCCTGTAATCCCAGCTACTGGGGAGGCTGAGGCAGGAGAATCATTTGAACCCGGGAGGTAAAGGTTGCAGCGAGCCGATACTGCACCACTGCACTTGGGCCTGGGAGACAGAGCGAGACCCAGTCAAAAAACAAAACAAAACAAAACAAAACAAATTTACGTATATATTCATATTTGCTTAATTTTATAAAAAGGATCATAGGAAGAGGAAACTGGGAATTTTTGGAAATGGTTAACTATTTGAGGAGGGAGCTGATGAAGTGGTGAGGACGGAGATAGAAATGAGATTCTTCTGATAAACTTTTATTTAGGAGCAAATAGATTTTAAGCACTTTCAATCCTGAATGCTGCTGTAGTTCAGATGTTTGATCCCCGAACCTCATGTTGAATTTTGATCCTCAATGTTGGAGATGGGGCCTAATGGGAGATGTTTGGGTAATATGGCAGATTCTTCATGAATGGCATGATGCTGTTCTCGTGGGAATGAGTGAATTCTCTGTCCATTAGTTTGCAAGACAGCTGGTTGTTAAAAAGAGCCTAGCACCTCCGTCCTGTCTCTCTTTCTTCTGTGCTCTCGCCACGTGATCTCTGCACACACCAGCTCCCCTTCAGCTTCCACGATGAGTGGAAGCAGCCTGAGGCCTCACCAGAAGCAAATGCTGGTGCCATGCTTCTTGTACAGCCTGCAGAACTGTGAGCCAAGTAAACCTCTTTCCTTTACAAATTACTCAGCCTCAGGTATTCATTTGCAGCAACACTAACAGACTAAGACAAATGCCCTCTTTAAGAATACAAAATTGGGACTGAAAAACTAGGCATGAATGTGAATATTTAGAATATTCTTCTAGAACTACCCAAATACTTCATCGAAACAGAGCTCCAAAGATTATATTCATATCCCATTATATTCTCTGGCCCTGAAACTTCATGTCACATCACTGAATGAGTGGCTGGTAGTGGTATTCTTGGAAGTCATTTCTGCCCTGAGATGGTCAGCAATAATCATGCATGGAGACAACTGCAAACCACACAAATGCTTATCAATAAATATAGCCTCAATTCAGCTTTCCCTTAGCCATAGTGATTTCCAGTTAATTGGAGCCCACTTTATTATTTATAACTAATTTCCACCAATTAACCTTTTTTTATGGTGTGTGTGCAAAGCTTTGGGATGGCTTTTACCAGATGTTGATTTTATCTCCTTACCTCTGGCAGTGTCTGTAACAATGTCAACTTTTCTTGATATGTTTGCACACATTTGCTCACTGCAGAGACGGAAGACCTGGGTTTGGCCTGTCTGCCCTTCATACAGCGCCTGCTTGTTCCCCAGTCTCTTCTGGATTAGGTGTTTATGATCTCTCACAAAAGATAAATGGGTTTAATAAAACAGAGAGGAAGACAAATTCTAAAGTTATGTACAATGTATGGATTTCTTAACAAGTAAGTACTAGAAATATGTTTCAACTTAGCTCAAGCACTCATAGTCATGTGACTCACGCCTAGACTTACATAGGACTCCTTCGATGCACGACTGCATGAGACATTACCCTTCCTTTACAAGAGCAATTTTCTAAGCAAAATATCTGGTATTAATGACTGTTGTGCAAATTGCTGGAAAAGTCGCTGCAGCTGGTGTTGAAGTTTGATGACTGTAAGTCTTTGCCCTTATGGGATCTGGGACATAGAAATGATGTTATTAGCTCACAGTTCCTTCTCCTCCTTAAGGGGAGCAGGCAAGTAGAATAACACAATAAGCGATGTCAAAATTTCATTTCCTTCTAAGATAAAAGGCCTGTATATAAAGGTTCAGCTGAGTGGCAATGGTTGAAAGAGTAATTTCAATGAGCTATCATTAAATGTGGGATTCCATGGCTACTGCCAAATACACTGGAATTCCATTTTCCAAATGTGATTTGTGTTTGATCTTTAGACAACCATCTTCCCAAGATTTACTTGTGTATAATTTCTCAGTGAAAAGGAAACTCCTTTCCCCTTCCTTTCATCGAATGGTCTCTCATCCCTGATTTACTTCTATTAAAAACAAAGAAAGGAATTGGAAAGAGCGTGTGCTGGTGTGTTATTTAGCTGAGTTCATGGCTGCTGGCTTCTATCTGTTTTCAGACTAGCTGAAAATTAAGATGATTAAGAGATGGCTGAAGGTACAACTAGATGCTAAGATAGTGTCTACAATAAAAACATCTGGAAGGCTGTAGAACTTTAGGAGTGTTGAACCCAGTGAGGCAAATACTGAAATAAACATCTATGGGAAAGTTTGGGTAACCCATGATTATGGGCAGAGCTATTTTCCTAGAAAAGGTTTTTTTTTTTTTTTTTTTTTTTTTTGAGACAGAGACTTGCTCTGTCACCCAGGCTGGAGTGCAGTGGCATGATCTCACCTCACTGCAACCTCCCCCTCCTGGGTTCAAGTGATTCTCCTGCCTCAGCCTCTTTAGTAGCTGGGATTACAGGCATGCGCCACCACGCCCAGCTAATTTTTTGTAGAGATGGGCTTCACTATGTTGGCCAGGCTGGTCTCAAACTCCTGGCCTCAAGTGATATGCCTGCCTCAGCCTCCCAAAGTGCTGGGATTACAGGCGTAAGCCACCACACTCAGCCTGTTTTCACAGAAAGTTAATTGGCTATTGAAATTCAGCAACACTGGCTGGGTGCGGTGGCTCACACCTGTAATCCCAGTACCTTGGGAGGCCGAGGTGGGTGGATCACGGGGTCAGGGGTTCAAGACCAGCCTGGCCAACATAGTGAAACCCTGTCTCTACTAAAATTACAAAAGTTAGCCAGGCATGGTGGCGCATGCCTGTCGTCCCAGCTACTCGGGAGTCTGAGGCAGGAGAATCACTTGAACCTGGGAGGTGGAGGTTGCAGTGAGCCGAGATCGCGTCACTGCAGTCCAGCCTGGACGACAGAGTGAGACTCTGTCTCAAAAAAAAAAAAAAAGTTTTTGTGTGAATACATGTTTTTAATTCTTTTGGGTATATGCCTAGAAGTGGAATTGTTGGGTCATATGGTAATTCTGTGTAACTTTTTGAGGAGTTTTGTTTTCCAATGCCGATGCCCCATTTTACATTCCCACCAACATTGTATCAGGGTTTAAATTTCTCCACATCTGTGTCAGTACTTGTTACTGTCCATCTTTTTGAGTATAGCTGTCCTGGTGGGTGGGAAGTGGCATTTCATTATAGTTTTGATTTGCATTTCCTCACTGAATAATGATGTTGAGCATCTTTTCATGTGCTTAGTGGCCATATGAATATCTTTTTTTAGGATAATGTCTTTTGCAATCTTTTGCCCATTTTAAAATTGAGTTATTTGACTTTTCATATTGAATTATAAGAGTTTTGAGCCTAGGCAAGGCGCGGTGGCTCACGCCTGTAACCCCAGCACTTTGGGAGGCCGAGGCGGGCAGATCACGAGGTCAGGAGATCGAGACCAGCCTGGCCGACATAGTGAAAACCCGTCTCTATTAAAAATACAACAAATTAGCTGGGCATGGTGGCAAGTGCCTGTAATCCCAGCTACTTGGGAGGCTGAGACACACGCAAAAGAATAAAGTTGGATTCCTGCCTCATACAGTATACAAAAACTAACTTAAAATGGATCACAATCCTAAAAGTAAGAGCTAAAGCTATAAAACTCTCAGAAGAAAATATAGGTGTAAATATTCATGACCTTGGGTTAGGTAAGAGTTTCCTAGATATGATATTGAATGCGCAAGCAATAACAACAACAAAATTGGATAAACTGTCTACGGCCATACCACCCTGAATGTGCCCGATCTCGTCGAAAATTAGGTAAACTGGGGATCATCAAAATTAAAAGATTGGCGGGGCACAGTGGCTCACACCTGTAATTCCAGCACTTTGGGTGGCCAAGGCGAGTGGATCACTTGAGGTCAGGAGTTCAAGACCAGCCTGGCTGACATGGTGAAACCTAGTCTCTACTAAAAATAAAATTAGCTGGCTGTGGTGGTGGGCGCCTGTAATCCCAGCTACTCGGGAGGCTGAGGCAGGAGAATTACTTAAACCTGGGAGGTGGAGGCCGCAGTGAGCCAAAACTGTGCCAGTGCACTCCAGCCTGAGTGACAGAGCAAGACTCCATCTCAAAACACACACACAAAATTAAGATATTTTGTGCTTCAAAGGAGAGAAACTGAAAAGAAATCCCACAGAACGGTAGAAAAATTTTGCAAATCATATATCTGATGAAGGACTAATATCCAGAATATATTTTAAAACTCTCTCTCTATATATATATACACCCATATGTGTGTGTGTGTGTGTGTGTGTGTGTGTGTGTGTATATATATATATAATTTTTTTTTTTTTAGATGGAGTCTGGCTCTGTTGCCCAGGCTGGAGTGCAGTGGCGAGATCTCGGCTCGCTGCAAGCTCCACCTCCCGGGTTCACGCCATTCTCCTGCCTCAGCCTCCCGAGTAGCTGGGACTACAGGCGCCCGCCACCACGCCCAGCTAATTTTTTGTATTTTTAGCAGAGATGGGGTTTCACCATGTTAGCCACAATGGTCTCAATCTCCTGACCTCGTGATCCGCCCGCCTCGGCCTCCCAAAGTGCTGGGATATGTATATATTTTTTGAGACAAGTGAAGTAACTCAGGAATGGAAAATCAAACATTGTATGTTCTCACTCATAAGTGGGAGCTAAGCTATGAGGACCCAAAGAATAATACAATGGACTTTGAGGATTCAGGGGCGGAAGGCAGGTGAGGGCTCAAAGACTACACACTGGGTACAGTGTAAACTGCTTGGGTGATGAGTGAACCAAAATCTCAGAAATCACCGCTAAAGAATTTATTCATGTGACCAAACACCACCTGTTCCCCAAAAACCTACTGAAATTAAATAAATAAATAAATACATGCAAGCCTTTAACAATCCTTCAAGGTTCTAGGGGGACAGCGTCACCTCTCTCTATTATTGTGGCTTCCTTGGCCATTCTAACTGTGCATCTCAGCTGTCTTGCCCATCTTTTTCCGGGGGTTCCTCCCTTGCGTGGTACTCTCTTTTGCTCTGAATCACACACTTGAATTATCTCTGTGCCAGCAAGCTCCCAGACCATTCTTCCACTTCAGCTCAATTATGACAATAATCTCTTCCGGGTTTTCCTTTTGCACTGTGGTTCCCAACTCTTAACAGACCCGCTGCCCCCTAGGTAACAAATATGTATGCCCTCCATCGTCATCTGAAATGAAGTCTATAGATACCATACTTACATGCAAAACAATTTTTAAAAAATCAACATACTGCTGCCGGGCGCGGTGGCTCACGCCTGTAATCCCAGCACTTTGGGAGGCTAAGGCAGGTGGATCACGAGATCAGGAGTTCAAGACCAGCCTGGCCAACATAGGCCGAGGTAGGTGGATCATGAGGTCAGGAGTTCAAGACCAGCCTGGCCAACATAGTGAAACCCCGTCTCTGCTAAAAATACAAAAAATTAGACAGGCATGGTGGTGGTCGCCTGTAATCCCAGCTGCTTGGGAGGCTGAGGCTGGAGAATCACTTGAACCCGGGAGGCAGAGGTTGCAGTGAACGGAGATTGCACCACTGTACTCCAGCCTGGGCGACAGAGTGAGACTCTGTCAAAAAAAAAAAAAAAAAAAAATCAACATACTGCCTTAACTATAACGTAGAATGGTAAATTTTCAGTATGCAAATCCTGTAGCACAACTATACTAGAATACACAATCAAGTCATCAGGAGATTATATAAATTTCTAAGGGAAAATATTCATTTTTCTTTACTTCAAATAGTTTGAAATAAGAGCTAAATAAGCACATTTGTCTATACACAAGTAGAATCACTGCGACTACCACTGGTACTAATGCAGACTAACACTATGTTACTTTGGTAACTGAAATATGATAGAATGACTTGATTTTCTAAAATAGTGAACAACTTGGTAAAATTCCAATCAAAGTACAATTTACCCTCAATGTAAAAGAAAGTTGTTTCCCTAGAAAATTTGGTGTATACCTAGAAAAATTCAGTTAAAACTAGAAAAAATTTATATTTAAATGTAAGCAGGCTTTACAGCTAATAAAGGGCCTGTGGCTTGTAGGACATTTAGCATCCTGACCTTTCCTGGCCAATGAATGCCAGCAGTAACCGCCTGACCCCAACCATCACTGCAGCAACCAAAGAGGCCTCACTTACTTCCAGGGTGCCCCCAGCATGGCCATAGAAACACACGTAACCAATCTGACTAGCCTTGCTTTACACATGTGACCACACATCTCCAGTGGGCTCCCCAACTACATTTCCCTGCCCTATTCACTCTCGCTCTGTCCTAAATAACTATTTTACACCTTCTCCTCTCTTCTGAAAATCCCAATGCCTCTCTCTCTCCCCATTCTCAGAAAAGAATCTTGAATATTAATACACAGAGAAAACCAAAGCACTCAGAAGATCACCTCCCCATGCTGCAATCACCAGCTCCTCAGATCCCCATGCACTTGAACCCATTGACCGGACTGTCTTCCAGCCCTGTGCTTGTCCTGTCTGTGCTTCTGAGAAAGGGCAGCACCCACTTTGCACACTTGCATTTTTTTTTGAGACAGAGTCTCGCTCTTTCGCCCAGGCTGGAGTGCAGGGGCGCAATCTCGGCTCACTGCAAGCTCCGCCTCCCGGGTTCACGCCATTCTCTTGCCTCAGCCTCCTGAGTAGCTGGGACTATAGGCGCTCGCCACCACACCCGGCTAATTTTTTGTATTTTTTTTTTTTTTTTAGTAGAGAGATGGGGTTTCACTGTGTTAGCCAGGATGGTCTCGATCTTTTTTTTTTAGATGGAGTGTCACTCTGTCGCCAGGCTGGAGTACAGTGGCGCAATCTCGGCTCACTGCAACCTCCGCCTCCTGGGTTCAAGTGATTCTCATGCCTCAGCCTCCCGAGTAGCTGGGATTACAAGCACGCACCACCACACTCAGCTTAATTTTTGTATTTTTAGTAGAGATGGGGTTTCACCGTGTTGGCCAGGATGATCTCAATCTCCTGACCTCGTGATCTGCCTGCCTTGGCCTCCCAAAGTGCTGGGACTACAGGCATGAGCCACCGCACCCGGCCTCCCCTGTCTCTTTTATCACAGCTAAACTTTGTTCTAGCAATTCCTCCTCCCACTCCTGTACCCGCTGTAGGTTTTCCCCTCTCTAGGAGATCATTCTCATCAACATATGAACATACTAAAATATTTTCAATGATAAAGACAAAAAACCATTCCTTGACTTCACATTTCCTTCCAGCTACAGATACATTCCTCCAGCCCCTTTCCAGCCCCTTTCCAACAAGATCCCAGTGAGCTCATTGTCTGCACCTCCTCCCTCCCATTCTATTCAACTTATTTGAGTTAGGCTTTTGTTCACCCAATGAATAGGCCTTTGTTGAGGTCATTCTGGACCTCCACAATGGGAAATGCAATAACCCACTCTCTATGCACATCTTCTTCTACTCTCAGTGGACTTGCCGAGGTTGTGTGAAACCCTTTCTTTGCTTGGCTACCCAGACATCATGTTCTCCTGATTTGCTCACCTCACTGGCTGCTCCTTTGCCCCCTTAGCTGGATCCTTCTTCTCTTCCTAAACTGAACAATGGCTCAGTTCTTAGCCCCCTCCTCTGCCTACCAAGCTTGTCCAACCTGCCTTATTTTGTTGTTGTTGTTTTGTTTTGTTCTAGGCTTTTAGCAGCCTGCAACCATGGTTGCTAAAAACTGCTTTTTAGTTTCTGTCTCTAGTGATAAGCAGAAAAAAGGGATGAGGAAGGGGCTTTACTGGCCCAACCGGAAACATAAACCAAGAACCCATGACTGTATTCTCTCCCTTGGATACCACTGATCCCTACACCCTCTTCTTGAGTGATCTCAATAGGTCCTATGGCTATAAGTGCCGTCAGTATGCTGAAGGCTTTGGAAATGGAGCCTCCACCCTTGGCCTCTCCCTTGAACTCCAGACTCATAGACCCAACAGCCTACCTGGATGTCTGTCAGCTGTGTCAATTTAACATGTCAGACACAGAGCTCAGGGAACTTCAACCCCAATCTACTCCCTCCAGTATTCCCATTCTGATAGCACTGGGCTCAGCCCGAATGCTTCAGTTTCTCTCATACCCCACATATAATCCGGCATTAAATTGTCCCCCTTCCCCCTCTCCCACCTGAATCATGCCACCTTCATTCTCTCATTCCCTATTCGCCTCCATGTCCTAACCAAACGCCAGCTGTAGGTTGACTTCAGGAGAGTTCCTGAAATAGAAAGAAATGTCCTTGAATCCTCAATATCGACCCCTCCGTGCATGCCCTTCCCAAACACACCATGAAACAAGAATGCCAGAACACAGAGCACCCACTAAGCTGCCTTCTTGGTGTGTGGAAGGGAAAATGCCTCCCATGATTTTTTTTTTTTTTTTTTTTAGACAAGAGTCTTGCTCTTGTCTCCCAGGCTGGAGTGCAATGGCGCCATCTTGGCTCACTGCAACCTCCGCCTCCTGGGTTCAAGTGATTCTCCTGCCTCAGTCTCCCAAGTAGCTGGGATTATCAGCATGTGCTACCATACCCAGCTAATTTTTGTATTTTTAGTAGAGACGGAGTTTCACCATGTTGGCGAGGCTGGTCTCGAACTCCTGACCTCAAGTGATCTGCCCGCCTTGGGCTCTCAAAGTGTTGAGATTACAGGCATGAGCCATCGCGTCCGGCCTCCTCCCATGATTTTGGATCCCTTACACATTAATATTCTATTACACTACAAAGATATACATAATATGATACGATGAAAAATGAGTAAATGAGAAACTCAAGACTGAGGGAACATAAAACATTAGGAAAAAAGAAACCAGGAGTAGTGTCATTACTTAAATCACTGCTGCCATGTCTTTCCTAGTTGCAAAAGGGGCTGAAAACTTGGCCCTGAGCTTCCTAGAAAACAAGGAATGCTCTATCAGTTTCAAGATTTACAATATCTCTAAGATAAAAACAAATGATTTAATAAGGTGAAATGCAGCTTTCCCTTGTTTGAGACCTAAGAAAAATGTCTATGTGGTTTAAATTTCTACTCTACACTTCTCAGCCAAAACTAGGGACCATAAATCTGGAAAAGAAAAGGCCAATCTTAGGCTGAGCTTGGAGGCCTGAGCTTTTGGAGGTTTGATATAAAATGATGATAGGACCCTTGATACTGCCACCCACATGTGAGTCCTAGGCAATGATGCTGAGCGCCTGGTGAAAGGCTAGGACTGAGTGACCCAAGGTGGTTTGCCTGATTCAGGGGGCTCCAATGATTTGATCTGGCAGAAGGTGGGATATCAGTGTTATCTAGTAAAGAGAAATTAAAAAGAAAGAAAAAGAGCAGGTAACGGGGAAGAAGCTGGTTGCTCCTGAGAGTCTGGTTTCTCAGGGGGAAGTGAGCTCTTCAGGTAAGCCCGCTACCCCCAGCCTGCTGTGAGAACTAGCTCTTAGCTTGAGGCCAGCATTTAAGTAAGATTGGTAGAAGTGGAAACCAGTAATATTTCAAGCAGCCTGGTAGAAAATGCATCTGAAGTTCACCAAAATATCACAGTTCTTTACTTTTTTAGGATGACAAATATTATAGAGATTATTACATCAACGATGTTTCTGACAAACATAATTTGGAAGAGTGGATGATTCGTGTGGTTTATTTGGTGAAATAACTCTTTCAAAGTGAGGAAGTCACAAAAAGAAAAAATAATAGGATGAACATTGCTGTAAAAAAAAAATTGGGCTGGGCGAGGTGGGTGGCCAAGCACCATGGCTCACACCTGTGATCCCAGCACTTTGGGAGGCCAAGGCGAGCGAATCACCTGAGGTCAGGAGTTTGAGATTAGCCTGGCTAACATGGTGAAACCCCATATCTACTAAAAATACAAAATTAGCCAGGCATGATGGTGTACGCCTGTAGTCCCAGCTACTCAGGAGGCTGAGGCTGGAGAATCACTTGAACCCAGGAGGCGGAGGTTGCAGTGAGCTGAGATCACACCACGGCACTCCAGCCTGGGCAACAGAGTGAGACTCGGTCTCAAAAAAAAGAAAGGGAAAACACTGGCATGGGGGTGAGCCTTAAACTGATGAAGCATCTGAGAAAAAAAAACTTCTAGGACGGGTATGGGGGCTCACGCCTGTAATCCCAGCACTTTGGGAGGCTGAGGCAGGAGGATTGCTTGAACCCAGGAGTTCAAGACCGGCTCAGAAAACAAAGTGAGACCCCGTCTCTACAAAAAATAAAAAAAATTAGCCAGGGTACATGGGAGGCTGAGGTGGGAGGATTGCTTGAGCCTGGGAGGTCGAGGCTACAGTGAGCTGTAATCACAGCACTGCACTCCAGCCTGCATGTCAGAGTGAAATCCTGTCTCAAAAAAAAAAAAAAAAAAAAGGGAAAGAATGAAGAAAATAACTTTTATGTAAGGAAGGCAATTCCTTTTAATTATCAGGCAGAGAGAGACATTGAATTGAGAACGCAATCACGCTGTACTCCCGCTTTGAGCTATGTATTCATCAACTGCTTGCTATTGCCACATTAGACACGATAATCCACATTCTACGGCTTAACAATGTATAGCCAATCACTAGGCAATGTTATTTCTGTAAACCAATGAGAATTCCTGACAAACAGCTTTGTATCAGTCCACTCCCTGCCCCCAAGTTTTGCCTTTAAAAATCCCCTTGTAACTGCTACAAATTTGAGCGCATATTCAGGGCAACTTTAATCTATGATCTGGGGTTGCAGTCCTCAAGCTTGGCCCAAATAAACTGTCTGCTTGTGTTAATTTCGCCTAAGCTTTTTCCTTTCAGGTTGACTCACCTGCATTGGAGATGGCCATGTGAGCCATGACAGAGCTGATCTTCAGGGTTGAAGTCTTCCAACTTCTAAAAGTTGAGTGAGAGAAAACAGGTGTTTATCTTTCTCATGGACTATTCGATGAGTAAGCTGCAATTTCTCTCCTTGAATTCAAATGAGTTTATGAGGCAGGTTTGTTGGACTTGAATGTAAGCGTTTGTCAATATCGATTCCTGCACTGACGACCTAACACCGCCCATGTATTCTTACCTGATTCTCACTGCATCTCTAAGAGGTAGGTAGGGATTTTTCATATTCTGAGGAAAAAGAAATCATCAGAATTTAAGTAAATGCAAAGTTACACAGCTAGAAAATGAAGGGATACGTTTTAAAAAAAACTCTTGCCCTTTTCTCTCCAACAGCTGAGAAAACAGGGACCAGAGCCAACGTGGATCTACAGTGTTTGTTGATACTGTACTGGGAAAGATGCAGACTTCTAGTGAAGAAAGAGAAAAAAATCACAGTTTGGAGTGGAATCCCCAATTATAAACTATCTCGGTGGCTCCCAACTATTTTGATATGATAAAGTCTCTTTAAAATAGAATTCTGGCCGTGTGTGGTGGCTCAAGCCCATAATCCCAGCACTTGGAGAGGCCAAGGCAGGCAGATCACTTGAGGTCAGGAGTTCGAGACCAGCCTGGCTAACATGGTGAAACCCCATCTCTACTAAAAATACAAAAATTAGCTGGGCTGTGGTGGTCATCTGTAATCTCAGCTACTCAGGAGGCTGAGTCAGGAGAATCGCCTGAACCCAGGAGGCAGAGGTTGCAGTGAACCAAGATCGTGCCACTGCACTCCAGCCTGGGTAACAGAGTGGGAGTCCGTCTAAAAAAAAAAAAAAAAAAAAAAGTTGAATTGTACCATTCCACTGGCATGGAAAAGGTGTGACTGAGATGTCAAATCACCAGAAGTTACTATGACCTCATTATGAACCTAAAGGAACCTGATTTTTAATGGGTCTATGTCATGTGTACTTCACATACTTGACATATGTGTGAAGACAATGCTTGGCAGCTGCTGCCCAGTTTTTCTCAGTTTCCTTTCAAAGTCTCTGCAGTGCCCTCATCCATACCTACACAGATCGAGGTCTGCATCTCACAGGCTATAAACCTTCAGAACAGAGATGGAAGCTTGGGGGAAATGAAAAGTTAAGTGGTTGGGGTAGAAAAATAGGAACTGTGGGGTTTTAGGGAGCCAATGTGGCACAAAACCCCAGAAAGCCTTTGAGCCTCTTCAGCCAGCACCATGCCTCACCCTCCCTGCCCACCAAGCTCACTGGTGCTGACACCCAAGGCTTTGTGAGGGAGGCAGTCATTCTTATTGTTTATCAGACTTGTAGAGTTGGCACACAGTTAGACATGAGCAGGAAAGAGAGCCCCTGGGGGAGGAAGCTCCAGAGACCACCTGAAACCTGCATGCTAAATATGAGCACAGGGGAAGATACCTATGCAGAAAGGAATGTTCCAAACACCCCATCAGATGCCCAGTCACTGCTCATTCTGCTGTTAAACTGTCAGAATGTAGCTAGCTATATGCTGATAGGAAGGGAAAAAGGAAAAAGGGTAAATTCCTACGAGATACACAGGCACAATAGGTACAGATTTGACTGCTGTAGACCTTCCTGGTGTGATGGTCTCGAGCAAGGCTACCATTAGGCAGGATTCGTATTGATCACCATGCCTCATGCATGCACGTCAACTGACTGGAAGGAGGAATCCCACAAACCTGGGCAGGCACTTAATATAGGAACAGGAAACTAGACAAAGACAAAGACAGAGACTTAAGACAGAAGTAGGCACTTAAATAAACAGTCCAACATAATAAAAACCACAAGGCTCTCAGGGCTGTGTTGGGTCAGTCTGCCCCTCTCATGATGTGTTCTTTTATTTCCTTAATAAACCTTTTTGTTTACTTTACCAATTGGTCTCTTGGCTGAATTCTTTTCTCCAAGAAGACTAAGAACTTAGGACCCCACACTTCCCGGTAACAACATTACAACATTGGCACAGCACTCTTCATTTTACTCAACACCCACGTGAACAAGGTGGTATTATTTCTGTTTCATAGGTGAGAAAATGGAAGATCAGATCAAGAGACAAGCCCATTAAATGACAGAAGAGGGGCTGAAATCTGAGCCCTAGCTGCAGGTGAGATGGAGCAGGGATCCACTCTTAGGGGCCTGTGGCACCCTTTGAGCATGGAAATAAAGGAAAATCTTGAGTTCCCTTAAGGAAAATTCCAGTCACCTAGTTAGCACTGAGAAGTAAATAAGCAACTTGATAAGCAAGAAGGTAATAGTAGCCTATGGCCAGGTGTGGTGGCTCACACCTGTAATCCCAGCACTTTGGGAGACAAGGCAGGTGAGTTGCCTGAGGTCAGGAGTTCAAGACCAGCCTGGCCAACATGATGAAACCCTGTCTCTACCAAAAATACAAAAATTAGCTGGGTGCGGTGGCGCACACCTGTAGTCCCAGCTACTCAGGAGGCTGAGGCAGGGGAATCACTTGCACCTGGAGGTGGAGGTTGTAGTGAGCCAAGATTGCACCACTGCACTCCAGCCTTGGGGACAGAGTGAAACTCTGTCTCAAAAAAAAAAAAAAAGGAAATTAATAGTAGCCTAAAACAATAGTAAAGAAAGCTAGAAGCAAAAGACATATGGTTTCCTATAGAAACTACAGATAACATTTTAACATATGTCTCTGAGTTACTTTTCAGAAACCCAGACCCTTACCAAATAGATCCACCAGCATGCAGACCTCAGATAAGGGGGAACTGGGGACTGAACTCTGACCACCATGTCTTGTTCTTTTGTTCTACATTTCTTCCTGAGGGGCCTGGAGAAAGTTATACCTATGAGCCAGAGCTAACATTCTTTTCTGCTGACCCCACAATTTTTATTTTTATTTATTTTATTTATTGTTTACTTATTTAAAAAATTGAGACGGACTCTTGCTATGTTGCCTAGACTGGTCTTGAACTCCTGGGCTCAAGTGATCCTCCTGCCTTGGCCTCCCAAGTGCTGGAATTACAGGCGTGAGCCACTGCGCCAAACCCTCAAATTTTTAAACAAAGTGTTTTTTCCTCAACAAACTGCCACTCAGAAAAATCTCTGAATCTATCTATGACCTGTAGATAGGTCCCCACTTCAAGACATTCCACCCCTTTCAGCCAATGCTCACATGCAACCTCCACGTATTGATTTACGATTTTGCCTGTAACTTCTGCTTTCCTGAAACTTACCCTGCCTTTAAGAACTCTTACCTGTGAGGATTAAACTCTGACCTTCTTCCTCTCTTGCCCAAATTCCTATCTAAGGGGCCTAGGCTTGCCCTAAAAACCATAAACTCTCATCAGAGAGGTTTTATTTAACCCGATATAACATGGCCTGCTTTCCAAACTGACTCTGGTATAACTGAAACCGCCATTGCAAAATTATAACTGAGACCATGACAGAGATCTGACCTAACAAACTCCATCTTGGTTCTAACCTCCAAGCTGTCCTTGTTCATTCCTGGGTATAGGCTGAAATAACTTTGGGAGAAATTTAGTTTATAGTTTGAAATGAAGATGATAACAGCCCTTTTTTAAAAACAAACCCCCTTCTTGCCTGGAGACCAGTCTACCTAATTTGTTAGGGGTAACAAATCAGTCAAATGGTTAGAAATTATGGTTTAGGAGTCATGCAGCTGGAGGCTACAAGATTCTGATGCTCCCCAAATTGCTACTAGGAATAACATCACTATTGTAAAACCGAAGATCAGTGCTTGAGATATTCTGCAGACCCTGCACTCGATGGATCAGCTGGCACCACCCAGATCAATAAACTGGGTCATCTGATCTTGTGGCCCCATCCAGGAACTGACTCAGCACAAGAGGACAGCTTCAACTCCCTGTGATTTCATCTCCAACCCAACCAACCAGTCAGCACTCCCGACTCACTGCCCTCCTCCAACCCACCAAATTATTCTTAAAAAGTCTGATCCCTGAATGCTCAGAGAGACTGATTTGATTAATAAAACTCTGGTCTCCCACTCAGCTGGCTTTGCATGAAATACTCTTTCTCTATTGTAATTTCTCTGTCTTGATAAATTGACTCTGTCTAGGCAGCAGGCAAGGTGAACCCATTGGGCAGTTACATAATATCATATGACAGATAAAGAAGGTAATCAAAATATTTTACCCCAAAATATGTTTCTTTGCCATATTTTGAAATGGCCTGCAAAGTCATTTTTTGTGGGGGAAGATTGCATCTGTAAAAAATTTCTCTTTTTTTTTTTTTTTTTTTTGGATATAGGGTCTTATTTTGTCACTGAGGCTGGAATGCGGTGACACAATTCAGCTCACTGCAGCCTCGACTTCTGGGTTCAAGTGATCCTCCTGTCTCAGTCCCCCAAGTAGCTGGGACTACAGGTGTGTGTCACCATGCCCAGCTACTTCTTGTATTTTTTGTAGAGATGGAGTTTCACCATGTTGCCCAGGCTGGTCTTCAACTCCTGAGCTCAAGTGATGCGCCTGCCTCCCAAAAAGTGCTGGGATTACAGGTGTGAGCCACTATGCCCACCCAAGAATCTCTGTTGCTATAACTCAATTGTTCTCCTTTCCAGGCCCCTCCCAATCCTGAAAAGATTGACTGAAAGTCTAGTACTTTTAAGGGTCTGCATAGGAAACATTTGCCATCCATTGTGTCTAAGGAGAGCATGACCCTGACTTCTGCAACTCCTTATCTATTTATTATTATTTTTTGAGACGGGGGGTCTTGCTCTGTCGTGATCTCAGCTCACTGCAAGCTCTGCCTCCCGGGTTCATGCCATTCTCCTGCCTCAGCCTCCCACATAGCTGGGACTACAGGAGCCCGCCAGCATGCCTGGCTAATTTTTTGTATAATTAGTAGAGATGGGGTTTCATCGTGTTAGCCAGGATGATCTCGACCTCCTGACCTTGTGATCTGCCTGCCTCGGCCTCCCAAAGTGCTGGGATTACAGGCGTGAGCCACCACGCCCAGGCTTGCAACTCCTTACCTTGATCCAGACACTTCTTTCTGTTGATTCCAAGTCTTTAGACAATAACTTAACTCTTTCAACCAACTGCCAATCAGAAAATCTTTAAATCCACCTATGACCCTCCCCTACTCCTACCCACTTAGACTTTGTCCTGCCTTTCTGGATGGAACCAATGAAATGTATACCCCATACGTATTGATTAGTGTCTTATGGTCTCCATAGAATGTATAAAAACCCAGCTGTAATCCAATCACCTTGGGCACAAGTTCTCTCCAGACTCTGCCTTGGGCTTTGGTCACTCATATTTGGCTCAGAATACACCTCCTTAAATATTTTACAGAGTCTGACTCTTTTCATTGACACCTGCAAGCCATCAAGGAAGTCAGGATTTAAGTATTAGCTGCCTCGTCGTCCTTGCATGGTGCCTTGCAAATAAATATCTTCCTTTCTTCTGCTGCAAACCGTAGTGCAGTTATCTGGTCTTACCATGCTGGGCAAGCGGACCCTACTTAGGTTCTATATAACCTAGTTAGGTTCTTTCAAAACATCATAGCTGACTCAACACTAGATGGGTACGAAAATGCTATATTTTGCTTCCCTGATTCTCAAAACTATGAAAAAGCTACAACTTGGTAAAGTTTGATAAAGTAGGCTGGGAAACACTGATGTCACGTTGCAGAAAAATCTAGGCTCTGAAATAACACCACGTCCCACCCAACCCAACTCCACCCTAACTGTTTTTCCTTATCTCTGATAGCTGAGCGATTATGTTAGCAAAAGCAAAAGGATTTTAAAAATGAATGCTCTTCCCAAGAGCTCTCAGCATACCAGGGCTGATTTGCCGTTTCCTTTGGGCTAGCTTCACAAGCACTTGAGAAATGGCAGCCATACTTAGAGAACTGGCTGTTTGGCTTTCAGTTATCAAGCAGTTGTGATAGAAAACCTGGTTGCCAAACTGTTATATCTGTCTGAAAATAATGTTTGTGAGAAGAAGAAAGCCTGAATCATGCTCTGCCACATCCAGCTAGAACCTGAATGCACGAGGATCTGATCAAGCTCTTTCAAGCTATGACCATCTGTAAGACTGGGTGATGCCAAACATTCATCCTAAGCTGCTTCCCCAAACTATGGAGCCAAAACCCCACAACAATCTTTTGTCTTGCTAAGAGGTCCCCCAATAGGAGGTGGAAAACAGCCTGGCTTTACTTGGATCCTTTTCTATAAGGAGCTGAATCATCTTCAGAAAATTTAATATTAAAATATTAATATTTAAATTATATATATATATGGTTTTTGCGATGGAGTCTATATTACTACTACAAGCACGTGCCACCATGCCCGACTAATTTTTGTGTTTTTAGTAGAGACAAGGTTTCACAATGTTGGCCAGGCTGGTCTCCAACTCTTGACCTCGTGATCTGCCCGCCTCAGCCTCCCAAAGTGCTGGAATTACAGGCATGAGCCACCACTCCAGCCTTAATAATATTAAAAATCAGCCCTGGTACACTGAGAGCTCTTGGGAAGCACATTCAATTTTAAAATCCTCTTGCTTTTTGCTAACATAATCACTCAGCTATCAGAGATAAGGGAAAACAGTTAGGGTGGGGTTGGGTTGGGTGGGACGTGGTGTTATTTCAGAGCCTAGATTTTTCTGCAACGTGACATCAGTGTTTCCCAGCCTACTTTATCAAACTTTACCAAGTTGTAGCTTTTTTATAGTTTTGAGAATCAGGGAAGCAAAATATAGCATTTCTTACCCATCTAGTGTTGAGTCAGCTATGATGTTTTGAAAGGACAGGACCAGTGTTATGAAATAATTGAAGCTTATATCATGTGACAACAATTATTGTAATGTATGAGTTATTAAGAAATTATTTTAGGCAGATAGAGAAGAAAAGGGGTCCTTGGAAAGTTGTTTCTTTTAAAGCAGCTCCAGAAACTTTTTTTTTTGGAGACGGAGTCCTGCTCTGTGGCCCAAGTTGGAGTACAATGGTTCGATCTTGGCTCACTGCAACCTACACCTCCTGGGTTCAAGCGATTCTCCTGCCTCAGCCTCCCGAGTAGCTGCGATTATAGGCAAACGCCACCATGCCTGGCTAATTTTTTGTATTTTTAGTAGAGACGGGGTTTCACCATGTTGGCCAGGCTGGTCGGAACTCCTGACCAGAGGTGATCCACCCCCCTCAGCCTCCCAAAGTGCTGGGATTACAGGTGTGAGCCACCGCCCCTGGCTCAAACGTTTCTTGTCTAGCAGGAAAGCCCCAGCTCTTAGAGCCAAGGGGCAACCTTTGATATGCAAATGCAAGCCATTAGAAAGTGAGTCCAGCCAAACAAGGCAATTTCCGCCCTCTTCTCCTTGCCCTTGTCCTGACATGTGCCTGACAATATGGCTGCCCTCACATATCCCCACGTGTGTACAACATCCTGACGCCTTGCATATTAAAAGGCTAGGGTCGGAGAGCCAGTTTTTCGCTGGCTATGTGAATGACATGCCTGGTCAAACCAATCCCCTGAGCCCTGTGCAAATCAGACACCACCTCCTCCAGCCTACTCATATAAGCAGCCACTTTTCTGTGGCACATGGGGTCTCCTCTCTTGAGTTTGGAGCCCCCCCTGACTGTCACTGTATAGGGGAGCTTCTTCCTTCTTTCTTGCCTATTAAACTTTCCACTCCTTAAAACCACTCCATGTGTGTCCACATCGTTTTACCCAATTTGTGGGAGACAAGAGCCCTGGTGGTGTTCCTCCACTCATCGGAGCTGTATCAGTCAGTGAAGATTGTATCTTTATTTTTATTTTATTTTATTTTTGAGACGGAGTCTAGTTCAGTCTCCCAGGCTGGAGTAAAGTGGCCTGATCTCGTCTCACTGCAACCTCCGCCTCCTGGGTTCAAGCAATTCTCCTGCCTCAGTCCCCTGAGTAGCTGGGATTACAGGCACCCACCACCATGCCCAGCTACTTTTTGTATTTTTAGTAGAGACGGGGTTTCACCATGTTGGCCAGAAACTCCTGACCTCACGATCTGCCCGCCTCGGCCTCCCAAAGCACTAGGATTACAGGCGTGAGCCACTGCGCTCGGCAAGATTGTATCTTTAAAGAGGTTTTGGATATCAGTGTTATTAAAGGAAGAAAATATTTATCTGAAATCTCCCCTTTTAAATTTTTTGAGAGAGACTCACTCTGTTGCCCAGGCTGGAGTGCAGTGGCGCAATCTCGGCTCACTACAGCCTCCGCCTCTCAGGTTCAAGCGATTCTCCTGCCTCAGCCTCCTGAGTAGCTGAGATTACAGGCGTGTGCCACCACGCCCGGCTAATTTTAAGTTTTTTTTTTTGTTTGTTTGTTTGTTTGAGATGGAGTCTCACTCTGTCACCTAGGCTAGAGTGTAGTGGTGTGATCTCCGCTCACTGCAGCCTCTGCCACCCGGGTTCAAGCAATTCTCCTGCCTCAGCCTCCCGAGTAGCTGGGATTACAGGTGCCTGCCACCATACCCTGCTAATTATTGTATTTTTAGTAGAGACGGGGTTTCACCATCTTGGCCAGGCTGATCTTGAACTCTTGATGTCGTGATCCACCCGCCTCAGCCTCCCAAAGTTCTGGGATTATAGGCGTGAGCCACTGCACCCAGCTATTTTATAGTTAATAATTTAATTAGTTGAAATTTGTAGAGGTCTAATCTTGCTATTTGCTGTGTAAGGCTATGGGGACAACCTTCTCTTTGAATAGAATTCTCTAAATCTGGAGACTGTGATTTAGATAAGTAGCATATATTAGAGAAAATGTTTTTAAATAGTTAATGCGATCCATCAAAGGGAGATTTTAGGCTGGATGTGGTGGTTCGCACCTTTGATCTCAGCACTTTGGGAGGCCGAGACAAGGAGGAAGAGGCAGTTAACTATTGAAGTGTTCTGAATGCTACATGGATTTAATGTTTGAGATGAACATAACCTAGCTATTTCCCCCTGTGCCAACCACCTCAGACAAGGCTTTTAATCAATGGAAATACATACTTAGTGCAAACATTTTCAATAAACTACATCCATCACTTTGCTTTATATTTATATGTTGCCAGGAAAATTACTTAAGCATCTTTGTTCATCTGTTCTAGCATATGTAAAGATTCAAATAAAAAATGTGGGGGCACATGTTCTCAGGATTTCCTGAGGCTGTGTCATGGGCCATGGTCACTCATATTTGGCTCAGAATAAATCTATCCAAATATTTTACAGAGTTTGACTCTTTTTGTCAACAAGGGCTGATGCTATCCCTAGGTAGAGTGTGTGGGGACTGAATAGAAGGCACATAGCTGCTGTCTGCTACTTGGTGGTTGGGAAAAACTCTGTAAACCAAAAATAAAATTCTAAGTCCCCCAACCGACCGAATGGACTGCTCCTTTTGGCCAAGGGCACTCCAGAGTTCATCTGAAAGTCTAGCTCAGGCCATAATAAGAAAGGGGGAGGATGGGGAATGCCTCATTACTCTCCTCCCTTTGGAATTCAGGCACAGCTGACCAGCATTCACATTAAAACAGAGATCTTAGGACTGACCAAGCAATACAATATCAGTATGACAGGTAGCAGGTCCTTAAAAAAAAATGTGTTCAGCAACCTTCATGAAGGAATAAAACTACTTGAACTAATCACATCAAAGTTCGAAGCTTTTTGCAATATTCTTTTTTTTTTTTTTTTGAGATGGAGTCTCACTCTGTCACCCAGGCCTCCTGGGTTCACGCCATTCTCCTGCCTCAGCCTCCCAAGTAGCTGGGACTACAGGCACCCACCACCACGCCCGGCTAATTTTTTTGTATTTTTAGTAGAAATGGAGTTTCACTGTGTTAGCCAGGATGGTCTCGATCTCCTGACCTTGTGATCCGCCCACCTCAGCCTCCCAAAGTGCTGGGATTACAGGCGTGAGCCACCACGCTCAGCCTGCTTTTTGCAATATTCTTAAATCTTATTTCTGTACTACTCAAAACAACAGTTTGTTTTTCTCCTAAGGGATTAAGATAAAAAAATCAAGAGCCAGGAGTGGTGACTCATGCCTGTAATCCCAGCACTTTGGGAGGCTGAGGCCAGTGGATCACTTGAGCTCAGGAGTTTGAGACCAGCCTGGGCAACATGGCGAAACCCCATCTCTACTACAAAAAATACAAAAATCAGCCAGATGTAGTGGCATGTGCCTATAATCCCATCTACTCAGGAGGCTGAGGTGGGAGAATCATCTGAGCCTGGCAAGTCAAGGTTTCAGTGAGCTATGATGGCACCACTGTATTCCAGCCTAGGCGACAGAGTGAGACCTTGTCTCAAAAAATTAAATAAATAAATAAATAAATAAACAAAATCACTTATTTTCAAAACAAGGGTTTGTTGCTTCTGACATCTCTTTAAGTTAGTAAAATTGAGAGAGTCAGAAAGGGGGTGACCCATTTCCCTGTCCTAACCAGCTGGGCCAAACAGCCAAAGGCTTGACTGGAGGCACTGCAGGGCCAAATGTTGTGACTTGTTGCATCAAGTCCTCTCCATGGTCTGTGGGACAGAGGGCGGCAGTGCTCTATAGAGTGGCTGGGTCTGAGTCGAGGTCAATGGCACCACGTCAAAGCACTTTTGAACTGAGGGGAGCTGGTATTTGGGAACGGTCCAGGGGTCTGAAGGAGGCAAGTGGAGGAATGAACTTTCTGAGCCAATGCACCAATGACTGCTGCAGCTTTTTCTGCTGCTGTCTGTGGTGTCCCTGGCCAATGACATTGGAACACCCAGTGACATGGGGCAGGGTGGCCAAAAGCATTACCAAAATCACTGAGACTATTCTCCCTCAATTTCTTAGATCTTGCTTAGGAAATAAAATCTAAAAATTTAGGAGAAAAATAGCAAGCATTAGAGCTGTCTTTCATCTTTGCATAATAACCCACCTAATCAATAGGAAGCTAGTTGAGTAAAATATTTTTATATTCATTCACTTAGGGACCTAATGAACACTTACTGAGCTCAACATTTATTGAGCTCCTACCATATTCTATACCCAGTGGTAGATGCTATGGATCCAAAGATAAATAAAACACAAAATTCCTACTTTCAAGGTACTCACTATTGAATAGGAAGACAAGTAAATGAATAAGTTTAATCAAATATTATGTAGGGTGTATCAGTTAGCACTTGCTGTGTAACAAACACTTCAAAATTTGGTGGTTTAAAACACCATTTTTATTTAACTCATGATTCTGAGGATTAGTTGTATGGTTCTGAGCCAGCTCAACTGATCTCTGCTGATTTCTCTTATGTATCTTACGGTCATTTGGCAGCTTGGCTGGTGGCTGGACTATTTCTTATGACCTCAGTCCCATATCTGGTGGTTGGTAGGCTCAACCAGTAAGATGGGAGTGGGTGACTGGGCCATGTGTCGCTCATCCAGCAGGCTAACCTGGATTTTTTCACATGGGAGTTGGAGGATTCTGAAAAGCAACAAGAGACTAAGCCCAGTGCTCATGAACTTTGAAAGCGTCTTCTGTAACGTATTTGATTTTTCACTGGTCAGAGCAAGTCACAGGACCTGCCCAGAATCCATGGTGTAGAGGGAGATCTGCCTAGAAGAAAGAGAATCATTTTCTGGCCCTTTTGGCACTCCCACCCATGGAGTGTCACGGAAATTTGTAGGGGGATAGAAATGAAGAAACCTATCCTGTTGGGGTGGCAGGGGCAGGAGGCAGGAGGGATTTCATAGAAGAGGTGCTGTTATAGAAAGAGAGTGAAAGATCAGACGTGCCGACCAGGCAGACACCAACAGTGCAGAGGGAGCGGGCACAGTGAGCAAAGGCACCAAGGCAGAAGGCTGTCATGTGCTTTTTAATCACACTCAGATGTGCTAGGTGTGAGGGGAGCTCAGGGATGGCTGAAGAGGTAGGGCAGGAGATGGGGAACCTCCTATGCCTTGCAACTGGAGATATTGAGGGTGGGCTAGCAGAAGACGTGTATGAACCAAATCTGAGTTTTATTTATTTATTTACTTTTATTTTATTTATTTATTTTTTTGGAGACAGAGCTTCACTCTTGTTGCCCAGACATGAGTGCAATGGCGCCATCTCAGCTCACTGCAACCTCTGCCTCCTGGGCTGAAGCAATTTTTCTGCCTCAACCTCCCAAGTAGCTGGTATTACAAGCATGCGCCACCATGCCCAAATCTTTTTTTTTTGTTTTGTATTTTTAGTAGAGACAGGGTTTCACCACGTTGGTCAGGCTGGTCTCCAACTCCTGACCTCAAGTGATCCACCCACCTCGGCCTCCCAGTGTTGGATTACAGGCGTGAGCCACTGAACCCAGCCAATTTATTGATTTATTTTTAAGACAGTATCTTGCTCTGTCACCCAGGCTAGAGTAGAGTGGCATGATCGTGGTTCAATGCAGCCTCAATCTCCTCGGGCTCAGGTGATCCTCCCAACTCAGCTTCTTGAGTAGCTGGAGCTACAGGTGTGTACCACCATGCCCAGATAATTTTTGTATTTTTTGTAGACAGGGGTCTCACTGTGTTGCCCAGGCTGGTCTTGAACTCCTGGGCTCAAGCTATCTGCCCACCTCAGCCTCCCAAAGTGCTGGGATTACAGTTGTAAACCACCATGCCCGGCCAAATCTGAGTTTTAAAAACGTTTCATCTCATCAAATGACTAAAGACTTACAAATATAGCAAACAAACAAAATTAATTTTCATCTTAAGATGAAAAGCTATGAGCAACTTGTGGAACTATATTTCTAAGAGGGGATGAATGGATTAATAGAGATTGCAAGATCAGTTTAGTTTATACCATTTTTTATGTACCAAAATACTGGTACTTTACTTTTTATTTATTTATTTTGAGACAGAGTCTTGCTCTGTTGCCCAGGCTGGAGTGCAGTGGTGTGGTCTTGGCTCACTGCAACCTCTGCCTCCTGGGTTCAAGCGATTCTCCTGCCTCACCCTCCCAAATAGCTGGGATTACAGGTGCCTGCCACCACACCTGGCTAATTTTTTGTATTTTTAGTTGAGAAGGGTTTCACCATGTTGGCCAGGCTGGTCTCAAACTCCTGACCCCGTGATCTGCATGCCTCGGCCTCCCAAAGCACTGGGATTACAGGCATGAGCCACCTTGCCTGGCCACAATACTGGTACTTTAAAAGATGCAATATTATTATTTCAGTTTTATGTTTTAAAAAAACTGAAACCTGATTTGCTTAAATATTGAGACCAACTCAGAAGTTGCATCAACATTTAGAATAAAAAGTTGGCCTTTATCCTTCTCAGCACGCATTTCTCCTAAGTAAAGCCTGCCTACATTTCTTTTCTTTTTCTTTTTTTGAGACAGAGTTTCGCTCTGTCGCCCAGACTGGAGTGCAGTGGCACGATCTCGGCTCACTGCATCCTCTGCCTCCCGGGTTCAAGCAGTTCTCTGCCTCAGCCTCCCGAGTAGCTGGGATTACAGGTGCCCACCACCATGGCCGGCTAATTTTTTTTGTATTTTTAGTACAGACAGGGTTTCACCATCTTGGCCAGGCTGATCTTGAACTCCTGACCTTGTGATCCACCTGCCTTGGCCTCCCACAGTGCTGGGATTACAGGTGTGAGCCACCGTGCCTGGCCAACCCTGCCTACATTTCTTGCTACTGAGGTAAATCATCCTTTTGTCCTCCAGGCCCACCTTGGACTTCCTATTTTTTTTATTTTTTATTTTATTTTTTGAGACAGAGTCTTGCTCTGTAGCCCAGGCTGGAGTGCAATGGCACGATCTTGGCTCACTGCAACCTCCACCTCCCGGGTTCAAGCGATTCTCCTGCCTCAGCCTCTTGAGTAGCTGGGATTATAGGTGCCTGCCACCACGCCCAGGTAATCTTTGTATTTTTAGTAGAGACGGAGTTTCAGTATGTTGGCCAGGCTGGTCTCAAACTCCTGACCTCAAGTGATCCACCCACCTTGGCCTCCCAAAGTGTTGGGATTATAGGAGTGAGCCACTGAGCTCAGCTTTTTTTTTTTTTTTTTTACTTTAAAGGATCAAATTAGAAATTCTACCTGACATTTGCATATCCTTGACATAATAAAATTGATTTCCTTGTGCTTTCAAATTTTCCCACATCCTTATTGAATATTTTGACTTTGTACTTTATAACCTGCCGAGTTAAGAGTATTGAACCAAGTCTTGATGTCTGAGCAAATTTCAGAAGTATATATTTATAGCTCTGGTTTTAAGAGAGAAAAAAGACAGAAATCCATGGTAAGAATGTTTAGCCAAGGCATTCCATATGGCAATGGAATATGGAATGGTGGGGTGGTAATTTGGGGAGGAGCAGTTCTTTTTTTTTTTTTTTTTTGAGACAGAGTCTCACTCTGTCGCCCAGGCTAGAGTGCAGTGGCATGATCTCGTCTCACTGCCAGCTGGGGAGGAGCAGTTCTTTACCCTGCTAAAATCTCACTATGGACATGGCTGCCTTCCTCTGAGGTCAGCCTGGCTATACTGGTGATGTTCATGAAGAATCAAACTGACTCTGTGTGGTTACCAGACCACAGATTTTTTTTTTTTTCTTTTTTTTTTTGAGATGGAGTCTCTCTCACTGGAGTGCAATGGTGTGATCTCGGCTCACTGCAACCTCCACTTCCTGGGTTCAAGTGATTCTCCTGTCTCAGCCTCCCAAGTAGCTGGGATTACAGGCACTTGCCACCAAGCCTGGCTGATTTTTGTATTTTCAGTAGAGACAGGGTTTCACCATGTTGGCCAGGCTGGTCTCAAACTCCTGACTTCAGGTGATCCACCTGCCTTAGCCTCCCAAAGTGCTGGGATTACAGGCGTGAGCCACCGCGCCCGGCCAACTGCAAGCATTTTCACCCTGTTTCTTGTTTGGCCTCACAACAACCTGGTGGAGCAGGCAGGATTATCTCCGGTTTTCCTAATGAAAAGCTGAGGACCCCAGATGTTGAGTCATGTAATCAAGTTACATAGAGAGCAAACGGCTGAAGCCAGGGGTCCTGACTCACAGCTGTGTAGTGTCTGAAAAATGATTCAATTCTGAGTCAAATCTTGTTTCACTGCCCTTCCTGCTAGGAAGTCTGCTACACGTGGCAGAAGGGAGAGCTGTCAGGTACAGGATTTGGCATGACTTCTGTGGTGTTCCCTACAATGGGGATGGTCTGGGAAGGACTCCTCCCCAGCTTTCTTACCTGGTCCCCCTGAAGACCAAGATCCCGGGACCCTGGCATCGTCCATGTGAGGTGCTGGTTGAACGCAGAGGATACGACAGGGTGCAAAATGATGCCTGGTGTGTTACGTAAGCCTCCTGAGGCAGCATCTTGGAATAGGTGCTAATGAAGGTCATGCGTCCAGGGTTAGAAATGAAAACGTCCGACCGGGCGCAGTGACTCATGCCTGTAATCCCAGCACTTTGGGAGGCCGAGGCAATATAAAGAGGGATATAAAGCACCACTGAGTAGTTGGGATTAGAGGCTGGGATTACTGAGGTCAGGTGTTGGAGACCAGCCAGGCCAACATGGTGAAACCCTGTGTCTACTAAAAATACAAAATAGCCGGGCATGGTGGCAGACGCTTGTAATCCCAGCTGCTTGGTAGGCTGAGGCAGGAGAATTGCTTGAACCTGAGAGGTGGAGGTTGCAGCGAGCCGAGATCACCCCACTGCACTTCAGCCCGGGCAACAAGAGCGAAGCTTCATCTCAAAAAAAAAAAATAAATAAAAATAAAAATAAATAAATAAATAAAAAAGAAAAAAGAAAAAGAAATGATATATGAAAACGTCCACCTGCAGCAGCCCGATGTGGTCTCAGTGAATGAAGCTTGTCTCTTCTTTGCCAGTCAATTACAGCAGGAGCCTCTTGGTGATGGAGCTGTGTCCTGGTTTAAATGTTCTCATCTGTGAACCAAGTCTATGGCCGCTTTAGTACTGGTAACAGATATGCTTTCTGTTGGTGCAAAAATTGGTTTGAAAATTAAAAAGAGTGAAGATTTTAAAGAAATGCATGACAATATGTACAAGTTTCTTTGGGTGGTAGGAAAACAGGATACTCTTCTATTTAAATTTCTGAATTTTGACATTTTATATAATGAACATGTGCCCTTCTTATAGTGAGAAATGGCTTATAACAAGCTAAAACTCCCCATAATAGAGACATTAGTAAGTGGAGCGTCAGGGATCACCAAGCACAAGAAGGGGCTTCACTCCGCAAACTCAGCACCTGCAGGCAGCCTTCCCCCAAATATTCTCAGTAGTGATTTCCCAGTGTCCTTCAAGGAGTGTCAAGGCTGCACACTTGGAGACCCCTGACCCTTACTTTTCATCAATAGGTCTCTTTCAGCTATGTTAGCTCCCAAGGCTGTGAGTGGAGACTGGATTTTGCTCAGAACTGGAATCAAAGTTGATATGGTTTGGATCTGTGTCCCCACTCAAATCTCATGTTCAATTATCATCCCCAGTGTTGGAGGTGGGGCCTGGTGAAAGGTGACTGGACCCTGGGGGTGGACCCTTCATGAATGGTTTAGCACCATCCCTTTGGTGGTGTTCTCATGAAGGAGTTCTCACGAGATCACAATGTTTAAAAGTGCGTGGCACATCTCCCCTCTCTCTTTTCCTCTTGCTCCGGCCATAAAATGTGCCTACTTCCCCTTCATCTTCCGCCATGATGGCAAGTTTCCTGAGGCCTCCCCAGCAATGCTTCCTATACAGCCTGCAGAACCGTGAGCCAATTAAACCTCTTTATTTTATTTTATTTTCATTTTTTCTGAGGTGGAGTTTCGCTCTTTTTGCCCTGGCTAGAGTGCAATGGCGTGATCTCAGCTCACTGCAACCTCTGTCTCCCTGGTTCAAGTGATTTTCCTGCTCAGCCTCTCTAGTAGCTGGGATTACAGGCATGCATACCATGCCCAGCTAATTTTTTTTTTGTATTTTTAGTACAGACGGGGTTTCACCATGTTGGTTAGGCTAGTCTCAAATTCCTGACCTCAGGTGATCCACCCATCTTGGCCTTCCAAAGTGCTGGGATTACAGGTGTGAGCCCCTGTGCCCGGCCACCTTTTTTCTTTATAAATTACCCAGTCTCAGGTATTTTTTTATAGCAGTGCAAGAACAGACTAATACAAAAGTGGTTAGCCAAGTACTGCTCTGGCCCAAAGCACCCCCCGTGGTACATCCTTTGAAAGACGAAGGAGCCTTTCTGAGGCCCTCTGCTCTCCTCTGTCTGCAGCCATGCCCCACCCACCTGCCCACCCTGTTGTGGGGCTGGCCCCTGCTTCATGCTTGCAGCAACTCTCTCCAGTGAATCTTAAAACACTCCTGACAGGAGCTACCAATGAACTTCTGAGCAGTGTTTTCTAATAACACTGCAAGCTCATTCCTTACCCTGGAGTGAGGAGCCGAGAGAGCCCTGAAGCCTGCTTAGAGTCAGGTGGAGGAGAAACAGTGACTGCAAAATGCATTCTGTTAAGCAGAGTATCTACGACGGAAGCAGGGCTCCTGATGGCTGGCCCACCGGAGTGGCTCTCCAGTGTACTCTTTTGATGGGGGGCAGGGGGCGTTGGAGGAAAGTGAATTTAAAAGTGTCAGTTTGCTGAGAAGGGCTAAGTTCTCTCCTTGCAAGTGTTTATGGTACCTTCCCTGGCAGACAGCAGACTAGAACTAGCTTTGCAGGAGACCTAGCTTCTACAAAGTCCAAAGCCCTGCTGCTGGTGGTGACCTGAGCCACTCAACCTAGGGGAGAAGCATTGAAAGCCAAGGACGGATGACTCGTGGAAGGGAATGGCTGGGGGGCACAGGAATGTGTTTTCACCTGTGTCTTATAGGACCTGGTTACCATCTCACCTGGATGCCTTTGCATGCCTCCTCCTTGCACCTGCAGTGCTATATGATGATGATCTCTCTGTGCCTCTTAGTCTGGTTGCTCCTCAATAGCAGGATTGTTTATCATCATGTTCCCAGCTGGCCCAAATGTTTACTGAAGGAGCCTGCTTTGACCATGTCTACTTGTCTCCTCTGGTCACTTCCCTACAGGCCATGTCCCTTTGTGAAGAAGGATCTGGGAGCCAAGGGGAATAGAGCCTCCCTGGTAGGCCCACATTTCCCTGTGGCTGCATTCACAGCTACCTGAGGAGGGGCTGCTATGCACAGAGAGTGTATATGGAGGTGTTTATCTGTGTGGCTGTCAAGCTGCCGTCCTCTCAGCCCAAGTGCTGGAGCCGACCAGCAAGGTGCCTCCCAAGCCAAGGAAAGCAAAGCCACCGTGTCCAAGATGAAGTCCAGTCACGTCCAGTTGGCCATGTACAGCAACAAGGCGCTCAACAGGCTGTGCTCCTTTGTGGCACCTCCATGTCTTCCCCCACATCCCTCTGGAGCTCATTCCCAATGAAGTGGTGAAGAATCCAAGGCCCTGGTTTAGGATGTCTGATTTGGGGGTTATCAGGCTCCCAGTCATGTACAGGGTCACACAACCCCAATCTTAATTTAGGGTGCTGTGCTTTAAATAAGAATTACTGTATTTTAGAATGTCTTTTAATTGCAAGTATTTTTAGATTTGAATCTAAGACATTACTTTTATGTAAACCAAAAAGTATCTGAGACAAGTCTCAATCAATTTAGAAGTTTATTTTGCCAAGGTTGAGCAGGTGCCACGTGACAAGGTGACAACTCTGTGTCTTTCTCCAAAGATGATTTTGAGGGCTTCAATATTTAAAAGGGAAAGGGAAGACACTGGGGAAAGAAGAATTTTTTTTTTTTTTTTTTTTTTGAGACACAGTCTCCCTCTGTCGCCCAGGCTGGAGTGCAGTGGTACAATCCAGACTCACTGCAATCTCCACCTCCCAGGTTCAAGCGACTCTCCTGCCTCAGCCTCCCGAGTAGCTGGGACTACAGGTGCATGCCACCACACCTGGCTAATTTTATGTAGTTTTGGTAGAGACAGGGTTTCACTGTGTTAGCCAGGATGGTCTAGATCTCCTGACCTCGTCATCTGCCCACCTCGGTCTCCCAAAGTCCTGGGATTACAGGTATGAGCCACCTCGCCCAGCCCAGAAATTTTTTTTAAGGTGTAGGTAAGTAAGAGGCAAACAGTTGCATTCTTTTGAGTCTTTGGTCAGCTGTTTGCATGTGAAAGTGTGTCCGGAGCTGGTTCCTTCTGGTGGGTTCGTGGTCTCGCTGACTTCAAGAATTAAGCCATGGACCTTCACGGTGAGTGTTACAGCTCTTAAAGATGGCATGGATCCAAAGAGTGAGCAGTAGCAAGGTTTATTGTGAAGAGCAAAAGAACAGAGCTTCCACAGCGTGGAAGAGAACCCAAGCAGGTTGCCGCTGCTGGCTGGGGGGTGGCCAGCTTTTATTCCCTTACTGGCCCCTCCCATGTTCCATTTCTGTCCTATCAGAGTGCCCTTTTTTCAATCCTCCCCGTGATTGGCTACTTTTAGAATCCTGCTGACTGGTGGGTTTTACAGAGCCCTGATTACAGAGTGCTGATTGGTGCATTTCACAACCCTCTTGCTAGCTGCAGAGTGCTGATTGGTGCATTTTACAATCCTCTTATAAGACAGAAAAGTTCTCCAAGTCCCCACTCGACCCAGGAAGTCCAGCTGGCTTCATCTCTCAAAAGGAGGGTAGAGGAATTGTCACTTATGCATTCATCTAGCTCAGTGAATCTGCATTTCTACATAAGATAAACAGAGGGCAGAAGAAGCAATTAGATATGCATGTGTCCCAGGTGAGCAGAAGGATGACTTTCTGTCCTGCATGTGTGAAAATCAGCTATGAATTTACATTGTAAGGGTGAAATTCCACAGAACTGTTTTAGGGTAAAGATCTTGGGGCCCACAGGAATTTCCTAGAGGGCAAATTGTGAGGGAGGTATGTAGCCTTTTATCTTTGTAGCTACCTTATTTAGGAACAAAATGGGAGGCTGATTTGTGTGACACAGTTCCCAGCTTGAGTTTTCCCTTTGGCTTAGTGAGTTTGGAGTCCCAAGATTTATTTTTCTTTCACACTTATAAGACATTCCTGTGATAAACAGGAAGACTCCTATTCTGTATTTTGCATTACTTTCAAAGTGGAAAGCCCTCTGTGTGCATGGGAGGCCAAGAATATGTGGACACCGTGACATAAGTCATGATTGTCTATATTGGTTATTCAAACTGGAGTGGTGCTAGCATTTAATCATGCAGCCCCTTTAAAGGAGGCTGGTAGTAAGGTGTTGCTCATCTAAGTCTGTCTGGACTTAGCTTCCAGAGTTCAGGGAGCCAGCAGAGTCCTGCTTGCTGTCAATATCTCAAACATTGCCTTTGGTTGCTGTCTGACTCAGGATGTATGATAATTCCTCAGTTTTGTCTGGCACCTGGCTCTTAAAGTCTTCTAAATATATAATAAATATGATATGGCTTATCATCAGAGAGACCATGCAAAATAGCAGGTATGTTCATTTGACTGCTCAGTGTCTCACAGTTGAAGGCCAAAAAATTGGGGCTGGGAAGAATATATCAGGATCTTCCAAAATGTAGGGCAGGGCTATTCTCACCATGTGAGAAAGTCACCAAAATTCTCTGTGAAAACTGTTGTTGGCTCAAAGTTATACAAGGACAGAAGCCTGATTTGTCTGGGTTTTTTTTTTTTGTTTTTTGTTTTTTGTTTTTTTTTTTGTGAGACAGAGTCTTGCTCTGTTGCCCAGGCTGGAATGCAGTGGCACGATCTTGGCTCATTGCGACATCCACCCCCCAGGTTCAAGCGATTTTTCTGCCTCAGCCTCCCAAGTAGCTGGGATTACAGGTGCCTGCCACCATGCCTGTCTAGTTTTTGTATTTTATTAGAGACAGGGTTTCACCATGCTGGCCAGGCTGGTCTTGAACTTCTGACCTCAAGTAATCCACCTGCCTCAGCCTCCTGAAGTGCTGGGATTACAGGAGTGAGCCACAGTGCCGAGCCTTGTATGGTTTTTTTTAGAGTCTAGAATCCACTCTGTAATAATGAACACAGGGTGCTTTGTCATGTCGAATCATTTTAGAAGCCTCACAAATCATTAAGATTCCATTATTGAGCCCTGGGAAATGAGTATGAAGGCTTTGTTATGACTTAAAATATCAAGATGAGTCATGGTAGGATGGAGGGAAGGAAGGTAGAGATTCAGAAATTGTTACTGCAAAGACAGTCTCCAAATATGGCTCAGATCTCACCATATTCAACTGTTTATCACCAGCATCGGTCTCTTGTCAACCAACTTCCCTAGACTCCCAAGGACCACATTTACCACAGCAAGAATGAGCAGGGATAGATTCTTACAGCCCTTGGCCATGATGGTTTGGGGGTACAGAGAAATGGAGTGGGACTTTTCTTATTGTCTAGGGATGGGCATATGAAGCCCAAACAAAGGTCGTAGGTGAAATAAACTCATGTTCTCAAAAAATGATGGTTTGAGGCCAGACACCTCCCTTGGACTTTCTAAGATGTGGGTTAACTCTTTGCATCCTATTAGTTAGATGTCTGCTGACACAGGAGATGAGCAGGTTTGCCCTTGTGCCACACTGAGCAGGGAACTGGAGTGGCCTGCTTGGCCATCATCTGGTTGGCAAGGAAAGAACAGTTTTCCAGGAGCCTGGAAATAACCAGCTTCGAATCCCTTTGTCTGGTGCATTCAAAGAGGGCTCCATGGTCTCTGAGGAGGGCCTCTGGCACTTGAGAGGCACTGAGGCTTCTGCGGGAGTGAAGAGTCGAGTGGAAGAAGAAGGGGAGCCAGCTCCTGGGGGGCTGTGCAGTGGGATGCTCACCACACCCCTCCAAGGAACTCGCAGGTGTGCTGTTTGCTGAAGAGGACCAAGGCCAGGCTAGGAACTACTGGCAGGAAAAGCAGTTGAGGACACCAACTGTTGTAGACCAGGTAAGAAGGGCCTACCCCTCCTCTTCCATTGTCCTTCCCGGGCCCCAACATCAGAGGAGTTAGGCTCTGATAGGGAGGAAGTGGTGGTATCTCAGAACCAGGCCACCTTCTCCCCTTTCCTGAGGCACCTCCTCACCCCTGAGCTAGGAAAGGGAGAGTGTGTTGGGCTGAATTGTATCCCCTTCAATTCACATGTTGAAGTCCAAACCCCTAGTACATCTGAATGTGACAGTATTTGGAGATAGGGACCTCAAATAAGTAATTAAGGTTAAATGAGGTCATTAGGGTGGGCCCTAATCCAATGTGACTGGTGTCCTTATAAGAAGAGGAGTTAGGAGACAGACTCACACCGAGGGAAGGCTGTGTAAAGAGAGGGAGAAGGCGGCGTCTACGAGCCAAGGAGAGAGGCCTCAGAAGGCCCCAACCCTGCTGACACCTTGATCTTGGGCTTCCAGCCTCCAGAAATGAGAAACCAATTTTCTCTTCTTTAAGCCACCCAGTCGGGGGCTCTTTGTTATGGCAGCCCTCACAAACTAATGCAGAGGGCATGAGATTTAAATTAGTTGGGCAAGAGTTTAAACCAGACTGAACTTCAATAACTCAGCATGTCTTGAAAACTTATGAGATCTGCCCACTAAAAGAGAGGAAAGGGGAATTAGAGAAAGCACATTTAAAATCAATAATTGCCATAAAGCAGTTTGAATTTTCAATCTTACGCTGTGTTTAGACTGCTCACTCCCCACACCAACCCCAGTTCCCTCCTGGGACTTGAAGCAAATGCTGCTTTCTTTAAGGCTGTTGGGGAAGCTGGATCTGTTATTTTCTACCAGCACTTTTGTGAGATGGCAAAGCCAACACCTGGGCTGGCTTCAGGTGTTGGAAGGAACAAGGCTAGGGGCCAGCAGACTGTCAATGCTGCCCCAATATTCAGAGTGTTTGGGGGTTTCCCTGCTTTTCCTTTTGGCTGCTTTGAGGGTTGTCACCTGGCACTAGGGCACTTGAATCTTTGGACTAGTGGTCTGCAGGCATGTGAGGAAGCAGCTGACACCCTGCTCTGCCAGTCATTAGCTTTAGCAATTATATAACACAGAGCAGGGACCTTGCACTCTGAGATAAACACCCCCCACCCCAATCACTTTGTGTAGTACCAGTCCTGGAACAAGATTAAACCTGAATTCCTTCTTGTAAATTACAGACTTTCTTCTTGACTTTCATGGTGCTGATGACTACAGATGTGGGATAGCCTTTGTGGATACAATCCCTGGGGGGGATAACACTGTGTTTACTTTTTCTTTTAATTCTTTTTTAGAGAAAAGTTCTCATCGTCACCTAGGCTGGAGTGCAGTGGTGCGATCTTGGCTCACTACAACCTCGACCTCCTGGGCTGAAGTGGTCTTCCTGCCTCAGCCTCCCAAGTAGCTGGGACTATAGGCCTGAGCCACTGTGCTCAGCCAAAACCACTCTTTTTCACCATGATCAGACCTTTGTAACATTGTGTGTGTGTGTTTCTTTCCATGTTGTATTATTTCATGAGCCAAACTTTCTGAAGTCTTAATTCCTTTGCAAGCAATCTCATTTTCTCAATATTTTGAACTCAGTTTTCCTTTGTCACATGTTTTGTTTTATTTTGACTCTAAAGTCAAAATGTAACATAGCTTTGCAACTCAATTTGCATCAGTGAAGATTCCCCTTTGCTACCCCTGTGCCTACTCCTCTAAATTTTTATTAAATTCAATTTTTATTAAATGTCAGGTTCAATGTTTAATTTTTTAATTTTTTATTTTTGAGACGGAGTCTCACTCCGTCGCCCAGGTTGGAGTACAGTGGCTCGATCTTGGCTCACTGCAAGCTCCGCCTCCCGGGTTCACACCATTCTCCTGCCTCAGCCTCCCGAGTAGCTGGGACTACAGGCGCCTGCCACCATCCCGGCTAGTTTTTTGCATTTTTAATAGAGACAGGGTTTCATCGTGTTAGCCAGGATGGTCTCAATCTCCTGACCTTGTGATCTGCCCATCTTGGCCTCCCAAAGTGCTGGGATTACAGGCGTGAGCCACTGCGCCCAGCATTGTCAGGTTCAATTTTTATTAAATGTTAGGACATGTTTAGGAGATTGGAAGACCTGGGTATCAGACTGTATTAGTCCATTTTCACACTGCTATAAAGATATTACCCAAGACTGGGTAATTTATAATGAAGGAGGTTTAATTGACTCACAGTTCCATATGGCTGGGGAGGCCTCAGGAAACTTACAATCATGGCAGAAGGGGAAGCAAGGACCTTCTTCACATGGTGGCAGGAGACAAAGAGTGAGGAGCAAAGGGGGAAGAGCCCCTTAAAAACCATCAAATCTCGGCCAGGCACAGTGGCTCACGCCTGTAATCCCAGCACTTTGGGAGGCCGAGATGGGCAGATCACAGGGTCAGGAGATTGAGACCATCCTGGCTAACACAATGAAACCTCGTCTCTACTAAAAATACAAAAAAAAAAAAAAAAAAGTAGCGCAGCATGGTGGCAGGCGCTGTGGTCCCAGCTACTCGGGAGGCTGAGGTGGGAGAATGGTGTGAACCCGGGAGGCAGAGCTTGCGTTAAGCCAAGATCGCACCACTGCACTGCAGCCTGGGCAACACAGCGAGATTCCGTCTCAAAACAAAACAAAACAAAACAAAAAAACCATCAAATCTTGTGAGAACTCACTATCACAAGAACAGCATGGGGGAAACCATCCCCATGATCCAATCACCTCCCACCAGGTCTCTCTCTAGACATCTGGGGATTATGGGGATTACAATTCAAGATGAGATTTGAGTGGGGACACAGCCAAACCATATCACAGACCTAACCTACTTTACTCCTTTCAGAATATGTTTCTCTAATGGCCAAATCTCCATTAAATAAAATGAATGAAATGTTATTAATAAAACATAATGGATATGTTCAAAGAACTTTTAGGCTAGCCTAGAAAACATTTACAAATACAACTAACTGAAAATACTCCATTCTCCCCATTTCAAATGTACACTGCTTGACGAATTTATGTACAGTCTTGTTTAGCAAAATCCATAAGAGTTTGGTGCAAACTTCAGGCCCTGGCTCAACTATTACTCACTGTCTCAAATCTCTCATGGAAGTAGCTCAGATGCAGAAGACCTGCACGTTTATTCAGGAGCATGAAGCTAAGTTGTTGTAAATCTAAATGCATGAGAATGTCACACCATGAAATATTCTCCCATGCTAGGAGTGTACTCTTGTCTTAGCAAGCAGCAAACGCAAGCATTGAGTCTCATTGATTTCTTCACCTTGCCCGATCTCTCAAGAATGTGCTAATGAATCATGAAGTCTTCAATAATGAGTCAAATGAAGAGAAGCAACAACGCTGCTGCATTTGCAAACTTGAGATAAACTTTTATGCGTCTGGGAGCCAGGTACTGTGGAGGTGGCAGGAAAAACATAAAAGGGAAGCTCTTCCTTTAGAACACTTATAATTCCTCTTGTGCTTGCAGGTGTAGCAATTTCAGGCTTGTCATATACATATATGTATATATGTGTGTGTGTATATTTAAATGTGCTTTAAATGTGCCATTATACTTCTTAATAGCTTTTTAATTTAATTTGTGGTCTTCAGGTAATTTTAGTTTTTTTTAAAATGGAATGCTACTACTAAACTTATTAATCCTCCACTTGGTACCCTTTCCTTTCCTTTCCTTCCCTTCCTTCCCTTTCCCTTTTACCTTTCCTTTCCTTTCCTTTTTCTGAGATGGAGTCTTTCCCTGTTGCCCAGGCTGGAGTGCAGTGGCATGATCTCAGCTCACTGCAACCTCCGCCTCCTGGATTCAAGTGATTCGCCTGTCTCAGCCTCCCCAGTAGCTGGGATTACAGGCACACGCCGCCACACCTGGCTAATTTTTGTATTTTTAGTAGAGACGGGGTTTCACCATGTTGTCCAGGCTGGTCTCAAACTCCTGACCTCAGGTGATCTGCCCGCCTCAGCCTCCCAAAGTGCTGGGATTACAGGCATGAGGCACTGCACCCAGCTGGATTGTTTGTTTTCTTATTGTTGAGTTTTAATTGATCTCTGTATTTTTTTGGTTTCAAAACTTTTATCAGATATGTGTCTTGCAAGTATTTTCTCTCAATCTGTGGCCTTAAAAAAATCCTCTTGCCAGGTGCAGTGGCTCATGCCTATAATCCCTGCACTTTGGGAAGCTGAGGAGGGTGGATCACTTGAGGTCATGTGTTTGAGACCAGCCTGGCCAACATGGTGAAACCCTGTCTCTACTAAAAATACAAAAATTAGCTGGGCATGGTGGCACGCGCCTGTAATCTCAGCTACTCAAGAGACTGAGGCAGGAGAATTGCTTGAACCTGGGAGGTGGAGGTTGCAGTGAGCCAAGATGGTGCCACTGCATTCCAGCCTGGGTAACAGAGTGAGGGTCTGTCTCAAAAAACAAAACAAAACAAAAAACAAACAAACAAAAACAAATTACCGTGTCATATCAAAAGCCCAACACCTCTTGATTTTGGGTTATAGGCAACTGATTGATTAGCTGATGCTGATCTCTCAGCCAACAGCCAATTGAAGAGAGAAGGTTGCTGCTGTTCCTGCAGCTAGAGAAGTGACCAAACAAGCAGAGGAGGTTGTTTCCTATGACTGGATTGCCTTTTCCTCCCTCATACAGCTCACAGTGACAGGGTCAAGACAAGCCTCCTGTCCCAGATCCTGCCTTCTTTCTTCTTTGCCACAGCTACCTCTACAGATGTAAAATCACTTGGTCATGAGTCACATAGTATCACTGGAATGCCATCGCCCAGGTAGCACAGTCCTAGAAAACTGTCAAAATCTCAGAAACATAATTCTTCCACCAAAAATGAAATAAAAAATAACTTTACTCCTTCTTGTATGTCTCATACACTAGACACAGAACTCACAGATCACAGGAAGACTTATTTATTTTTAAATTTTATTATTATTATTATTTTTTGAGACAAGGTCTCTCTCTGTCACCTAGGCTGGAGTGCAGTGGCTCGATCTTGGCTTACTACAACCTCTGCTTTCCAGGTTCAAGCAATTCTCCTGCCTCAGCCTCCTGGGTAGCTGGGATTACAGGCACACAACACCATGCCTGGCTAATTTTTGTATTTTTAGTAGAGACGGGGGTTCACCATGTTGGCCAGGCTGGTCTCGAACTCTTGACCTCAAGTGATCCACCCGCCTTGGCCTCCCAAAGTGCTAGGATTACAGGTGTGAGCCACCGTGCCCGGACATGAAGACTTATTCAAAAACTGATTTTCTGTTCCATCAATTGCCATACTTTTTGTAGCTGCACTGACAGCTCTCTTTTCAAAATAGCATGAAAAACATCCCTTCCGACCTAAACTTTAGGCCTCTTGTCTTATCCCCATTTACTTTTTATTCTGTATCCCCAAATCCCAAAGAACAAATTTTGCAAGGCAAGATGCTTCTCAAAGCTGTTTAACTCAGAATCTTCTTGGTGATCGGAGGATAGGTGGTAGGAATTGCAGCTTCAAAATGTTTCCCCAAGACACACAAATATTGTAGTGGACTAAAAGTTTACTTCCTCTAACTCTGATCTTTTAGAGCCTCTCTTCAATATCTTCACAGTGACTTTTCTCCCTGGTCCTTCATGTTCTCATGTTTGTACCCTACCCCAAATAAAATTCCTTTTATTGTCTTCTATGTGTATGATAAAGTTATCTTCCAGGGGTATTTATATTTATAGGGGTACATATGTTTAATCCAAGAGACTTTTTCCTCCCAGCAGATCTAAGAATGAAGCTGAGATATCATCCATCTCCAGGAGGAATTGACCCTAGAGGTCTTCTTCCAGCTAAGATTTATATGAAGAACTCTGCCTGAACTGCCCTAGGGATATGCAAACTAAAATTAGAAAATCAAGTTAAAGGAGCAATTGTTGAGCTCCTTCTGTCTCTTCTCCATAGAAAAACTCCTTAACACAAGAAAACACTCTATAACTTTGAAACTTCTGCTCAGCATTGTCCTTAGGGAGACGTTTTCTGCAGGCTGCTAAATGACTGGTCAAATTCGTTCATTTTCATTTTCATTCCATCCCGCAGCCTTAGTGAGATGTTTCTATTCTCTAACATGAATGAGATGTTGAAGATTCATGTTTATCTTAATGTACAGAGAACCTGGGTGAACATTTCCTAAGAATTAATGTAAAGCAGCCTGTCCATTGTTGAAGATACCATAAAGAATTAGATGCAGCTAAGGGTAAAAGAAAAGTTCAGAGCTCATGTCTTATCTCAAAGCTACAGGAGTTTGTTGGGAGGTATAGCAATTTCAAAGGTCCGCTCAAAAACAATTTCATTCACTGGATACTTAGGGATACGATCCTAATTTAGGAATGAGTTGTTCTTTATTTAGAAATGAATGTCTGCCAAGAGTTATTCTATGTGTTTTGCAAATGTCTCTCATTTTTTCAGTTATTCTACAAAGTAGTTGATCTTATCTCTCCTTGGCCTATGAAGAAACTGAGGCACAGAAGGTCGAATACCACCCCTGAGGCCATGCCATGGCTGCCCAGAGCTGTGTTCCAATCCATGATTTCTCAGGCTAAAACATGAGGTTTGCAACTCTACCATCCTACCTTTCTTTCAGGCCGTAAAGGTACCAGGGGCCCAGAAATACATTAATTTAATTTATGTTGATCAGACAGGACCTCTGACACCATTTTTTTATTGTAGACCACAGGATTTTGGGGCCCTGCTCAATTATGTGGTTTTGTTTCTGTTTTCACAGCACATAAACTCATATCTGTGTTGTATCAAATAGTTTCTCAGAATTATAGCTATTAGTCTCACACACAAAAAATAACATAATTTTTAAGAAGCAACTTGACCTTTTGTTGAAAGGGCTGTTTCTTCTTCAAAACACTGGTTAATGGCTGGGCACGGTGGCTCACGCCTGTAATCCCAGCACTTTGGGAGGCTGAGGCGGGCGCATCACGAGATCAGGAGTTTGAGACCAGCCTGGTCAACATGGCGAAACCCTGTCTTTACTAAAAATACAAAAATTAGTCAGGTGTGGTGGTATGCGCCTGTGATCCCTGCTACTTGAGAGGCTGAGGCAGGAGAATTGCTTGAAACTGGAAGGCAGAGGTTGCAGTGAGCCGAGATTGCTCCACTGTACTCCAGCCTGGGCAAAAAGAGTGCAACTTTGTCTAAAAAAACAAAAATAAACAAACAAAACAAACAAACAAACAAAAACAGCAGTTACCATTTAGCACCTGAGAAATGACAAAGTATATTAACTGTCCTGACTATTGTGGCAGGTATATTTCACTGCATTGCATTTCCTGAAACTGTAGAAGCATTTTTTAGGCAGCCGGGGCTTGTTTTAGTAAAGGAGGTACCTTGATTCCACTCAAGAATGTGGCCCTGAAGAATAACACTGTTGTTTGTAATTGCAGAAACAGAATCTTCTTCCGCAGCTTCAACCGGAGAAACAGCCTGAATTCAGCACCAAGGGTGTATAAATGTATGAGCAGAGGAGTGAAGCAAAATCCATCATGAGAACTAAGAAATCTTCAAGATTATTTGGAACCCTGATTATTTATGGACAGTAAAATTAAGACCCAGAATAGAAATAGGGTCAGCAGAAGACAATGTTATGCTGGGGCCCGACCCTCTACTCCCAGCCTTTCCTTAAGGCTTAAAAATCCATGTACACATTGGAACTGGTAAATGACATACTAAAGCCAAACCAAGGCTTTCTGATTCTGTGCTCGCCCTGTCCTATCTTTTACTTCCATACTTGCTCTATGAGGACACCTTCCTCAACTCTCGCACTTCCCACTGCTGGCCCCCACTTCCCCACGTTTGCCTGGCCAGCTCCTTGTCAACTCGCTTAGCTTGTCTACTCTTCCAGAAGCTCTACTGAAGCTGAGACTATGCTTCTCTCCACCATAGTGGACGCTGCTCTTTCTGCACCATCGCAAGATCATGTACATCTGTCTCCCACCCTGAAATGGGAATTCATTTGGGGCAAGTCCTGGGCCTTCTCTTTGTTCCTTAGGCACAATGCATAGAGCTTGGCAAAGAGTAGGTGCTCAATAAATATGTTGAATGAATGATTAAATGAGTAAATCAAAAACAAAGTTAAACATAAAAAGTCATTTTAAAGTGCTGGCCGGGAGCAGTGCCTCAAGCCTATAATCCCAGCACTTTGGGAGCCTGAGGCAGGCAGATCACCTGAGGTCAGGAGTTCGAGACCAGCCTGGGCAACATGGTGAAACCCCGTCTCTGCCAAAAATACAAAAATTAGCTGAGTGTAGTGGCGTGTGCCTGTAATTCCAGCTGCTCTGGAAGCTGAGGTAGGAAGATCGCTTGAACCCGGGAGGCGGAGGTTGCAGTGAGCTGAGTGCACTGCACTCCAGCCTTGGCAGAGTGAAACTCCATCTTAAAAAAAAAAAAGTGTTAATCATGAGGGAATTTACTTTTTTTCTGGATGTGGATGTTGGATATGTGGATATTCGCTGACCTGCAGGAAGCATGGAAAAGGAACAATCTAGGCCTATGAGGATGTGCCTTTTTGGAGCCTGAGACCAAGAGTGCCAATCAGGGGCTAGTGCTCCAGCTATTCTTCCAGGAAACATGGAGAATGGGTGAACGGTTGGGTCAATAATAACTTAATTAGTTTGAAGAAAATTAACCTTGAATTTATCCTTAGAGCCTTTTCTAGTCTCTTTCCCATGTGAGAGTTGAGACATATATATATATATAGTAAAACTTATTCATTGTTTATCTGAAAATCAAATCTAACTGACATCTTAAACTTTTATTTGTTAAATCTGGATACTGTACTTTCAATCCTTCTTTTCTCTTCTGAAGCAGGATGTGCAGGGTGCTAGCTAGTTTCACTTACCAATCTCCTTTCCTCTGTGGCCCATGTTGCTCAGCAAAGCTATTGCAATTGAGTTTTTCCAGATATAACAAATAAAACTTAGCTGGGGGCCAGGCATGGTGGCTCAAGCCTGTAATCCCAGCACTTTGGGAGGCCAAGGCAAGGTGGATCACGAGGTCAGGAGTTCAAGACCAGCCTGACCAACATGGTGAAACCCTGTCTCTATTAAAAATACCCAAAAAATTAGCTAGGCGTGGTGGTCTTCACCTGTAATCCCAGCTACTCAGGAGGCTGAGGCAGGAGAATCACTTGAACTGGGGAGGCAGAGGTTGCAGTGAGCCGAGATCACGCCACTGCACTCCAGCCTGGGCGACAGAGCGAGACTCTGAGACTCCGTCACAAAATAAAATAAAAATCCAAAAATTATCCAGACATGGTGGTGGGCACCTGTAATCTCAGCTACTTGGGAGGCTAAAGCAGAAGAATCACTTGAACCCAGGAGCTGGAGGTTGCAGTTAGCTGAGATCACTCCATTGCACTCCAGCCTGGGTGACAAGAGTGAAACTCCATCTCAAATAATAATAATAATAATAATAATAATAATAATAATAATAATAATAAACCTGGCTGGGAATTCTATATTTTATCTGACAATCTTAGTTTGAAGTAAAAAGTCCTGATTCCAAAGTCCAACTTTACCATCCACCCAGCCGCATGGTGCTGAGTAACTGAAGACCTTCTCTGAGCCTGTTGTTGCAAGGACAAAGGCACCTTGTAGGCTTAAAGTGCTATAAATATGTTGTTGTTTTTGTGTTTTTGTATCTGGCTCTTCTACTTTTTAAGCTTAGAGAGAAGGGCCCTGTGTGTCACCTTGATTGGACTGAAGGGTGCAAAGTATTTTTCCTGGGTGTGTCTGTGGAGGTCTTGCCAAAGGAGATGAACATTTGAGTCAGTGGACTATCAGAGACAGACCCACCCCGAATCTAATCAGCTGCCAGCGCCGTAGAATAAAGAAGGCAGAAGTTGGAAGGACTAGACTTGCTGAGTCATCCAGCCTTCATCTTTCTCCTGTGCTGGATGCTTTCTGCCCTTGAACATCATACTCCAAGTTCTTCACCTTATAGACTCTTGAACTTACACCAGTGATTTGCAGGTGTTCTCAGGCCTTCAGCCACAGACTGAAGGCTGCATTGCCAGCTTCCCTACTTTTGAGGTTTTTGGACTTGGACTGGCTTCCTTGCTCCTCAGCTTGCACGTGGCCTGTTGTGGGACTTCATCTTGTAATCGTGTGAGTCAATACTCATTAATAAACTTCATATATACATCTATCCTATTAGTTCTGTCCCTCTAGAAAACCCTGACAAATACAATGTGCTATTCAGTTCTGACTCTTCAAAGCATCTCATAGGTATTTTGACCTGTGGTAGGTAGTGTCACATGATTATTGAGACAATAACCACATGACATCCACCCCCTGGTGGAGTCTCATGTTGGATGCCTAGAAGGATTGGTTATGTCTACCTCTCAAAGTGAGATAGAGGCAGACAGGCTAAGAGAGGTCAGAGTGACTGCCCCTAGGCAGTGAGGCATTAGAAGTCATGGTTAGATGAACCCAGGGAGTTATGGGAGGTAAGATGTAGAAACGATTTGTGTTGTAATTGTAAGGTTCGGACAAGTGAGATGCAACACCAAAATTCTACGAAAGCGTCTTTTATACCAGTGATTCTCATCTTTAAATGGCCATGAGAATCATTTGAAGATTTTGTGAAAATTCAGACTCTGATTTCAGTAGATCTGGGTTGGGGATCAAGTATCTGGATTTCTGTTGTTGTTGCTTTGAGACAGTTTCTCTCTGTTGCCCAGGCTGGTGTGTACTGGTGCAATCATAGTTCATTGTAGCCTTAATCTCCCAGGCCCAAGAGATCCTTCTACCTCAGCCTCCCAAGTGGCTGAGACCAGGTGCAGTGCATGCCACCACACTCGGCTAATTTTTTAATTGTTTTTAAAGATGAGGTCTCACTATATTGCCCAGGCTGGTCTCAAAGTGATCCGCCTGGGCTCCAGTGATCCGCCTCCTCGGCTTCCCAAAGTGCTGGGATGACAGGTGTGAGCCACCACGCCTGGCTGAGATTCTGCATTTCAAACAAGCTCTGTGGTGATGCTGATGTTGCTGGTCCATGAACTTCACTTTGAGCAGCAAAGCTCTAAGTCAGTACCCACTCTTCCAGGATGGGAGGCTCTAACATGAAGCCACTGTGGCGGCTAGTGCAGGCAGTTCACTGCAGTCTCTCTCTCACCAACTGAGCTATGATGGTATTAATAGGCATGAAAGCCAGTGGTTCTCGGCCATGGATGTATATTAAAATCTCCTCAGAGCTTTAAAATTCACCTATGGCCAGGTGCCAACCCCCAAACAATTCACTCCCAATCTCCGAGACTATCATATTTTTTAAAAAGCCTCCCTCTCTTTTAAGCTATTTATGGTGACATCATCCCCCTTCCTAGGGAATGATTTAAAAATAAGGTGGATTCCATTCTAGCCAATGAGACAGACAGCTGGGTAGTTTGGGGCAGGATTTTGATGCAGGCAGTACAAGGGAGGAAAGATTTGTTCTTCAGGCCAGTATTGTCCTGGCTGGTTTTGATGATGTTTTGCAAACCTAAGAGTTAAATCTTGACCTGCTGAGGATGGAGGAGCCCAGATGGAAAGATCCTGCATCTTTGAGGTTAACCTTCAGGGCTACTCTTCTGTGAGACAACAATTGTCCATTGTGTTGGGGTTTCCACTACTAGGCAGCCAAAAACATTTATCTGTCAGGCACTGGGCTGGACATTTTGTACATATCACTTATTCAATCTTCACAATAGTCATTCAAGGTAAGTATTATCATCCCCATTTTACAATAAAAAAATGCAGGCCAGAGATAAACTGTGTTACCATACAATATAGAATTTAATTGGTATCATGTCTATGGGGAAGGCTCAGTATTTTCTTTTTCTTTTTTTTTTTTTTTGTGATGGAGTCTTGCTCTGTTGCCAGGTTATAGTGCAGTGGTGTGATCTCAGCTCACTGCAACCTCCACCTCCTGGATTCAAGCGATTCTCCTGCCTCGGCCTCCTGAGTCCCGAGTAGCTGGGACTACAGGCACGCGCCACCATGCCCAGCTAATTTTTGTATTTTTAGTAGAGATGGGGTTTCACCATGTTACCCAGGATGGTCTCGAACTCCTGATCTCAAGAGATTCCCCCTCCTCGGCCTCCCAAAGTGCTGGGATTACAGGTGTGAGCCACCGCACCTGGCCAGGCTCAGTATTTTGTTAATGGTGAAACCGTTGGATATATACAATGTTTTTTGTGTATGCAAATCTCTTCTCTCATCAGGCCAAGGAGCAAGTCAACAGGCCTGATGACCTTACCAGTAGGTCTCAACTTTGGACGCACATTAGAATCCCTTAGGGAATTTTTTAAAAATTCCAGTTCCCAGGCTAGAGTTTTAAAATATTGCTAGAAGTTTATCAATCTCAATGAATTTTTTTTTTTAGGAGAGCCAGCTTTTTGTTTCACTAATTTTCTATGTTTTTGTGTTTTCAATTCCGTGGATTTCTGCCCTCATCTTTATTATTCCCTTCCTTCTGCTTGATTTGGGCTTATTTTTCTCTTCTTTGCCTAGTCTCTTGAAGTAAAAACTGAAATTATTAATCTGAGATCTTTCTCTAATCTAAGCACTTAGTGTGCTAAATTTTTCTCTTAGCATTGCTTTACATGTATCTCAGAAATTTTGATATATTGTGTTTTCATTTTCACTCAGTTCTATGTACTTCTAAAATTTTTATTTATGTGTTTATTTTTTGAGACAGGGCCATAGTCTGCCACCCAGGCTGGAGTGCAGTGGTGTGACCTTGGCTCACTGCAGCCTTGACCTCCTGAGCTCAAGTGATCCTTCTGCCTCAGCCTCACATGCAGCTGGGACCACAGGCCCACATCACCACACCTGGCTAATTTTTTGATTTTTTTGTAGAGACGACGTGTCACTTTGTTGCCTAGGCTGGGCTTGAACTCCTAGGCTCAATGAATCCTCCTGCCTTGACCTCCAAGGATGCTGGAATTACAGGAGTGAGCTAACATGCCTGGTCTCTATATACTTTTTTATTTTCTTTGAAATTTTGACTTTGACCTTTGGACTATTAAGATGTGTGTTGTTTAGTTTTCAAGTGTTTGAAAATTATTGTGTATGTTTTTCTATTATTTATTTCTAGTTTGATTCCATTATGGTCAGATAATTTATTCTGTATGATTTCATGTCTTTTAAATTTGTTCAGGTTTGTTTTGTGACTCAAAATATGGTCAATCTTGGTGAATATTTCATGAACATTTGAGAAATATGTGTTTCACACCCTACTGTGAATGGCATGTTCTATAAACATCAATTGGGTTCTATTGATTGATGATGTTTTTCAGTTTCCCTATTTTTTTATTTTTTTGTGCAAAACTATTGTATTTACAAAAATGACACAAAAGTGAATTCAACAGTCAATGCACATGCATAGTTTATTCATATCTTCAACAACAAAAGGTATTTTAACTTTACAGAACTGAATAAGAATATTAGCTTCAACGGCAGCTGTTAAGCACTAGAGTCACATAAGTTACACCAAAATGGGCAAATATTGCCCAAGTAAAATTCTACTGTTAAAGCGGAAATAGGTTTAAGGCCGTTCAAGTTCAAGCACAGAGAGAGAAATCTTTTGGAGCCCCATCTAGTAGTGTTTGAAATATGTGACCTTTCTTCTAACTTGTGGTCTTAAACTTCTGTTTTACAAAATCCAAAATACATAAGAAATCAATACAATAGAGATTATATTAACTACGAGTAACATACAAAGCTGTAATTAAGATGAAGTAATGAAAACCAAAACATTAAAATTTTAAAACTTGCTTGTTACTTGTTAGAACTAGTACTAAACTAGGAGTTAGGTAATATATATACAATTATTTTCAAGTAGATTACTTACTTGTTTTGCTCTAACACGTCCTCTTCACCAGTGCGCTGTTAAACTAATCAAAAACTCTACACACGTATATTCCACAATAGCAGCACACACTACCGCTACCTACAAAGCTGTCAGTCTCAAATGACTGAGTGAATGAAAGGAAATAAAAAGTAGGTAAGTAACATATTAAGGAGAAATAATGGGAATTAGCAGATTCATGCAGTTCAGTTCTTTCAACCGGCCAGCTTGCTGGCAACAATGGATGGTTTCCGTTGAGGAAGGTCCTCTGGAGTGGGAATGTGGTCACCCGTGACCTCCGTCTTATCCGGAGCTGCAGTAGGAAGTTGTTCGTTCTTCATTTTTGCTTTAGTCATGTTGTAGTCCCCAGAATCAAAATATTTTTGCCTTTTCTGCAATCGTTTCCTTAAGAAATCTGAACCTCCAGGCATTTGTCCCAGATGAGGATATCTTGCTTTTAATTTTGCTTCTTCAGCTTTCTCTGAACTAGTCACTGTATCTTCATTTCCTTCTGCTCCTCCACAGAGGCTGCCTCGGAGACTTCCACAGACATAGTGCTCCCTCTACTAGACCCCACTTCTCCCACTCACTGTCGTGTTTGGTTTCCCTATATTCTTACTGATTTTCTGTCGAGTAATTCTATCAATTTCTGAGTGGGTGTTAAATTTTCCAACTATAATCATGGATTCGTCTATCTTCTTTTAGCTCTCAGTTTTTACTTTATATATTTTGAAGCTCTGTTTTTTGATGTATACACATTTAGGATTGCAATATCTTCTTGATGGGTTGAGCTGCCCACCAGTGTTCTGGTGGTATAGATGTGGCTGTATGGCCCAGGACTTTGCTACTGCTGTTGGTGGCTTGGCCAGCTTACCAGTGCCCTGGTTATAGAATGAGGATGGAGGATTCTCACTAGGTCTTTGTTAGACTTCTTATTTCCTGATCCTTTGGGCAGAGTTAAGGCTTTTCTCAGAATTTATGTTTATGCCTATGTACAGTTCTGGGTAGGTTTCTCCAGTGTCCAGTCCAGAAGTAAATGAGAAATAAAAATAAAACCTAGGGACATCTCCATGGTGTCACTTCCTCAAGTCATATAGTTCCTAGCCAGTTTATCTTGTTCTTTCCAGCATTCAAATCCTTTTAGCATTGCCTATTATAATTTTCAGGGCATCTAGTAGTATTTAGAGGGGAGAAAGAGTGGTTCTATGCTGTCTTGTTCTGGAACAAGAAAAATGGATGTTTTTTATTTCTTTTTCTTGCTCTCTTGCCCTGGCTAGATCCTCCAGTTTGTTGTTGAATAGAAATGTTGAGGATAGATATTATTGTGTTGTTCCTCACTTTAAAGAGATGTAATTAATTATTTCCCCATTGCATAGCTGTGAGTTTTTTGTAGATGTCTTTTTTTGAGGAAATTTCTTTTAATTACTTATATTGCTGATAGTTTTTAATCATAGGAGGATATTGGATCTTGTTAAATGCTCTTTTCCTGCATTGATGAAGTTGATCTTGTGACTTTTGTCCTTTATTAATAGGATGGTGGATATTGATTGATTTTATGATGGTAAACCAACCTTGCATTCCAGGGATAAATCTCATTGATCATGGTGTATAATCCTGTTTAGATAGACCTGGATTTGGTTTTCTACCATCTTATGGAAATTTTAAAAATCTGTAATCGTAAGGGATATTAGTCTGTAGTTTTCTTTTCTTGTGATATCTTTGTCTGGTTGGGGTATCAGGGTAATAGTGGTGTCATAGAATGAATTGGGAGGTGTTCTCTCTTCTTACATTTTTGGGAAGAGTCTGTGAATGACTTTTATTCTTATTTAGATGTTTGATAGAATTCCCCAGTGAAGCCATCTGGACCTGTATTTTTTTTTGTGGGAAGTTTCAAATTTATTTTATTTTATTTTATTTTGAGATGGAGTCTTACTCTGTTACCAGGTGGGAGTGCAGTGGTATGATCTCGGCTCACTGCAAACTCTGACTCCCGGGTACAAGCGATTTTCCTGCCTCAGCCTCCCAAGTAACTGGGATTACAGTCATGCACCACAACGCCCAGCTAATTTTTTTTGTACTTTTAGTAGAGATGGGGTTTTACCATGTTGGCCAGGATGGTCTCGAACTCCTGACCTCATGATCCACCTGCCTCGGCCTCCCAAAGTGCTGGGATTACAGGCGTGAGCCACTGCGCCCAGCCAACATTTTAAATTTATTAATCCAATCTCTTTATTCATTATATGTCTATTCAAATTTCTTCTTTGAATCATCAGTTACTTAGGAGTATGCTATTTAGTTTATACATATTTGTGAATTTCTAAAATTTCCTTCTATTATGAATTTCTAGTTTAATTCCATTATGGTCAGAAAACACACCTTTATAATAGGAATTCCTTTAAAGTTACTGAGACTTGTTTTTTGAACTAACATATGGTCTACCCTGGAGATTGTTCCATGTGAAGAATGTGATTTTACTGTTGGAAGGTGGAATGTCTATGGACCTCTTTTATGTCTATTTTGTTTATAGTGTTACTCAAGGCCCCTATATCCTTGTTGATATTCTGCTTAGTTGTTTTATTCATTATTAAAAGTGGAATATTAAAATCTCTATTGCTGTTGAAATGTCTATTTATCCCTTCAATTTTGTCCATTTTTGCTTCATGTATTTTGGAACTGTGTTGTTAGATGCATGTATCTTTACATTTGCTATACCTTCCTGATGGATTAACACTTTTCATTATAAAACAGCCACTTTTTCTCTAGTAATAATTTTTTTCTTAAAGTCTGTTTTGTCTGATAATTAGTGTAATCATCCCAGTTATCTTATAGTGGCTGTTTGCATAATATGCCGTTTTCCAACCTCTTACTTTTAAATTATGTATATCTTGGAGTCCAATGTGTGTCTCCTGTAGCTTGCATATAGTTGAATTTTTCAAAATACTATTTGACAATCTCTGTGTTGGATGAAATTGTTTAATCTATTTGAATTGAATATCATTATTAATATGGTTGGATTTACCTCTACCATTTTGCTTTTTGTTTCTATATATCTCATGTCTTTTTAGTTTTTCTGGTCTTCCTTTATTGCTTTCTTTTGAATTAAGAGGATATGTGTTTGCATACGTATATATATATATAAATTTTTTTTTTTTTTTTTTTTTTTGAGACATAGTCTTGCTCTGTTGCCCAGGGTGGGGTGGAATGCAGTGGCATGATCTTGGCTCACTGCAACCTTTGCCTCCTGGGTTCAAATGATTCTCCTGCCTCAGCCTCCCGAGTGGTTGGGATTACAGGCATGTGCCACTGTGCCCAGCTAATTTTTGTAATTTTAGTAGAGATGGAATTTTGCCATGTTGGGCAGGCTGGTCCCGCCTGAACTCCTGGCCTCGAACGATCCACCTGCCTTGACTTCCTGAAGTGTTGGGATTACAAGTGTGAGCTACCATGCCCAGCCAAGAGAATATTTTATAGTAACCATTTTAATTCCTTTAGTTGTTTTCTTTGTGATCACTCTAGGTAAGTGTCTCTAGGTAGGTGTTTACAATATATATCTTAACAGACCTACCTCAGATTTCTGACAACTATATTTCAGTGACATTTAGAAAATTGGCTTCTATATATTCCTATTTCCTCTTTCTCCCTTTTGTGCTATTATTTTTAGACATATTGAATCTATACGTATGTTATAGACTCAGCCATACATTTTTATAATTATTTCCCTGTGTAATTTATGCCTTTTTAAAAACTAAGTAGAAAGGAATAGAAAGGAGAGTGAGAATGAGTATATAGAGCTCATTATATTGAACTTCTTATTTTTCATTTCTTATTCTCTTAATTTCTTCCTGTGGATTCCAGTTAGCATCTAGTGTCATTCCTTACAATAATACAGCTTTGTTCCCATTGATCTCTTTTGTGCTATTATTGTTAAATATATTATGTTTCTATATGCTATAGGCTTCTTGATACTATTATACAATATTATTTGATGTAATTGTTTTTAAATAAGTTAAAAGAATAAAGGAGAAGAACTATTCTAACATACTTTATTTTGTAATTACCTACATAGTTACCTTTAATAGTATTCTGTTTTTTCAGTCTGAGTTTGAATTTCAGTCTGTTTCCCTTGCTTTCAGCCTGAAGAATGTACTGTAATGTATGTATTAGTCTGTTCTTGCATTGCTATAAAGAAATACTGAGACTGGGTAATTGATAAAGAGATTTAATTGGCTCATGTTCCACAAGCTGTATAGGAAGCATGATGCTGGGCAGATGTCTGCTCATCTTCTGGGAAGGCCTCAGGAAACTTACAATCATGGCAAAAGGGGAAGGGGGAACAGACATGTCTTACATAGCAGCAGCAGGAGCAAGAGAAGTTGGGAAGGTGCTACACACTTAAATAACCAGATCTCATAAGAACTCATGCACTATCCCTGGAAGAGCACCAAGGGGATGGTGCTAAACCATTCATGAGAAACCTCCCCCATGATCCAATTACCTCCCACCACGCCCCACCTCTAACATTTGGGATTATGATTTGTCGTTAAATTTGGGTAGGGACACAGATTCTAACCATATCAATGTATCTTGTAAGATGGGTCTGATCAGAAGAAATTCCTGTTTTTATTTATTTTAGAATGTCTTTATTTTACCTGCATTTAAAAAAATTAATAAACATTATTTTCTAGGCAGTTTTGGGTTCACAGAAAAATTGAATGGAAATTAGAGATAGTTCTCATATACCCCTCTGTCCCCAAATGCACAACTTCCTTCACTATTGACATTCTGCACCAGAGTGGTACATTTGTTACAACTGGTGAACCTACATTGACACATCATTATCACCCAAAGTCCATAGTTTGCATTACAGTTCACTCTTGGTGTTGTACATTCTATGGTTTTGATAAATGTATAATGACATGTATTCACAATTGTAATATCATCCAGAATAGTTTCACTGCCCTAAAAATCCTCTGTGCTCTGCCTATTTTATATCTATGTTTGAAAAATAGTTTTTCTAGACATAGAATTCCTTGCTGACATCATCATAATCATAATCATCATCATCATCATCATCATCATCATTATTATTGTTACTTTAGTTACATAGATAAATTCTTTAGTGCTGATTTCTAAGATATTGGTGCACCTGTCATCTGAGCAGTATACACTATACCCAATGTGTAATCTTTTATCCCTCACCCCATCCCATTCTTCCCCTCAAGTCCACAAAGTCCATTATATCATTCTTATGCTTTTGCATCCTCATAGCTTAGCTTGCACTTACAGGTGAAAACATACAATATTTAGTTTTTCATTTCTGAGGTACTTCTCTTAGAATAATGATCTCCAAATCCATTCAGGTTGCTGTGAATGCCATTATTTTGTTTCTTTTTATGGCTGAGTAGTATTCCATGGTATGTATATACACCACATTTTCATTATCCACTCATTTATTGATGGGCATTTAGGCTGGTTTTGTATTTTTACAATTGCAAATTAGTGCTGCTATAAACATGTGTGCGTAAATGTCTTTTTCCTATAATAATGACTTATTTTCCTTTAGATAGATGCCCAATAGTGGGATTGCTAGGTGGAATGGTAGTTCCACTTTTAGTTCTTTAAGGAATCTCCATACTGTTTTCCACAGTGGTTGTAGTTTACATCCCCACCAGCAGTGTAAAAGTGTTCCCTTTTCACCACATCCATGTCAATATCTATTATTTTTTTATTTTTAAATTATGGCCATTTTTGCAGGAGCAAGGTGGTATCTCATTTTATCTAATTAAAATTGTTTTAATTTGCATTTCCCTGGTAATTGGTGATGTTGAGCATTTTTTTGTATGTTTGTTGGCCATTTGTATATCTTCCTTTGAGAATTGTCTGTTCATGACCTTTGCCCACTTTTTGATGGGATTGTTTTTTTTCTTGCTGATTTGTTTGAGTTTCTTGTAGATTCTGGATATTAGTCCTTTGTTGGATGCACAGTTTGTGAATATTTTCCCCACTCTGTGGGTTGTCTGTTTATTCTGCTGATTATTTATTTTGCTGTGCAGAAGCTTTTTAGTTTAATTAGACCCCATCTATTTATTTTTGTTTTTGTTGCATTTGCTTTTGGATTCTTGGTCATGAACTCTTTGCCTAAGCCAATGTCTAGAAGAGGTTTTCCAATGTTATCATCTAGAATTTTTATGGTTTCAGGTCTCAGATTTAATTCTTTGATCCATCTTGAGTTTATTTTCGTATAAAATGAGAATTAAGGATCCAGTTTTATTCTTCTACATGTGGCTTGCAAATTATCCCAGTACCATTTGTTGAATGGGGCATCTTTTCCTCACTTTATGTTTTTGTTTGCTTTGTCAAATATCAGTTGGCTGTACATATTTGGCTTTATTTCTGGGTTCTCTATTCTGTTCCATTGGTCTACATGCCTATTTTTATACCAGTACCATGCTGTTTTGGTAACTATAGCTTTGTAGTATAGTTTGAAGTCAGGTAATGTGCTACCTCCAGATTTTTTCTTTTTGCTTAGTCTTGCTTTGGCTATGCAGGCTCTCTTTTTTGGTTCTATATGAATTTTAGAGTTTTTTTTTCTAGTTCTGTGAAGAATGACAATGGTATTTTGATGGGAATTGCATTCAGTCTGTAGATTGCTTTTGACAGTATGGTCATCTTCACAATACTGATTCTACCCATCCATGAGCATGGGATGTGTTTCCATTTGTTTGTGTCATTGATGATTTCTTTCAGCAGTGTTTTGTAGTTCTCTTAGACATGATTTTTCTTTCAGCACTTTGACTATGCCATCCCATTGCCTCCTGCCTTCATTGTTTCTGACAATGAATCAGCTGACAATCTTGGATTTTCTTTGTACATGATGATTCATTTTTTTTCTTGCTAATTTCAAGATTTTCTTCTTTGTCTTTGTGTTTTAACATTGTGAATATGATTAACAGGGTTGATAGAGATCCTTGATTTTTATCTTACTTGGAGTTCATTGAGCTGCTTAGCTGTGTAGGTTAATGCTTTCCATTAAATTCTGGAAATTTTTGGCCATATTTTCGTGAACATTTTTTCTCTTCCTTTCCCCCCATTCTTTTGGTACTTCCATTTCACATATGTTGATGTGTTTAATGGTCTCTCAAATTTCTTTTAGTCTTTTTATTTTTTGTCATGATTTTATTGCCTTTATTCACCAAATCACATCATTTATATCAATCAGTCTTAAAGTGCACTGATTCTTTTTTCTGTCAGCGTAAATCAATTTTTGAGCCCCTCTGATGATTTTTTCATTTCAGTTATTGTACTTTTGAACTCCAGAATTTCTATTTGGGTTTCAAGAAAAAATCTATATTGGCATATATATATATATATGTATATGTATATGTCTATATTTTAGACAGAGTCTTGCTGTGTTGCCAGGCTGGAATGCAGTGGCACAATCTCAGCTCACTGCAACCTTCACCTCCCAGGTTCAAGCGATTATCCTGCCTCAGCCTCCCAAGTAACTGGCACTACAGGTGTATACCACCACGCCCAGCTAATTTTTGTATTTTTAGTAGAGATGGGGTTTCACCACGTTGGCCAGGATGGTCTCGATCTCTTGACCTTGTGATCTGCCCACCTCAGCCTCCCAAAGTGCTGGGATTACAGACATGACACACCATGCCTGGGCGATATTTCCTATTTAGTGAGACATTGGCCTCAGACCTTCCTTTAATCTTTAAGCATGCTTTCCTTTGTATCTTTGAACATATTTATAATTGTTGTTTTGAAGTTCTTTATCTGCCAGTTCCAGCAGCTGGACCTTCTCAAAGACAGTTTTTATTTCCTGTTTTCTTTCCCCCTGTGTATGTGTCACATTTTTCTGTTTCTTTGCATTTCTTATAATTTTTATTGAAAACAGGACAGTTCAGATGTTACATTGTAGCCACTTTGGATATTGATCTCTACCCCAACCCGAATTGTTCTTGCTTACTTGTTTAGCAACTTGGCTGGACTAGTTCAACGAAGTCCAGTTATTCCACAATCTACGGAGTCTGATGTAATTCCTCAGGTGATACTTGGGCATGTAATATAGTCCTTCTGTCCACTGGGGATTACTGTGGTTTCAAATGTAGTATGTTTTACTGTCTCTTTTCCTGATCTTCTCATTAAGTTTCTGGTGGATCTCATTAAACTGACTATGTGATTATTGTTTTTGACAACACCCTGGAACTTAAATTGCTTCATAGTCTGATCCAATTGAAGTAAGTCCCTTTAGAAAAGGCAAGATGTTGCCTGTCTTTGAGGCTTTCTCTGATTTCCCTCTGTGCTATATATGTTATAAAGCAGGAGCTAGAGAGAAGGGTGGAGAACTCTGTCCCATCTGGGTCCTCCCTATGCAGAAGATGTGTGTCACGGGTTGAGGAGAGAGTGCTGAAAACTAGTGCCCATGCTGTTGCTGTTAGATCTTCTGCCGCACAGAGTCCTGGAAAATGAGATGTGCTGGAATTCACTGGTTGTTCCAAATCTGCTCATAATAGATCTCCAGCCCTAGGAATCTGGGAGTGATAGCAGTTGCCATGCATCTGCTGAGCCCACCAGAGCAGCTCTGCCACATTAGAGAGCTCAGTTGGAAATGAGGTTAATCTTTTCAACAGCTGCCCTGCCAGGATCCTGTCTACATAGTGGGAATTGAGGGTAAAGAAATAGGTGCCATCCAGCCACCACCACCCACTTGAGAAAGGCTTTCTGCAGCACGATTTTTAAAAAATGCAATCTGCCAAAGTTCACTATCTACCAAAACCTCCTTGAAGAGCTCTTCCTACCCAGGGAGCTAGGGTTATGTGAACTGCCACTTGGTTGCTGGGCCCACTGAAACAGTTCTCCCACAAGACAGGGCTGTAGGGAGATGGATGCAGTCCCTAGCTTGAATACCATCAACTTCCACTGTTCTTACTGAGTTTCCACAGATTTTACGGAATTAATCCTTCTCAATTTATTACAAACTTTTTGCTCAATCTCCAGAGATTTTAAGTGTTTGTGTTTGCTAATTTTGACCAGATAAATAGATGTTTCTCAAGGAGTGGTTTTCCTGCATACCTCACACTACCATTCTGGAGGTCCTTCCCTGGGGTCTTTTGTTATGCAGCAATAGATAACTAATACAATGGCCAAAGAAGGATGCCTCATGTGTGATTTAAATTAAGGCAAGCAATCAGTTAAGTGAAGAGCGGGGAGGGCATTTCAAGCAGGAAAACAGAAAGTGCAAAAGTGTGGAAGGTAGAAATACTGAGGAGGATCTGAGTTAGAGAAGTGAGTCTCAGAGTGTGGTGCTTACACAAGCATCATCAGCATCACCTAGGAACTTGTTCTTAATGCAGATTCTTAAGTCCCACTCCAGATCTAATAAATCAGAATCTTTATGAGTGGAATGTAGCACTCTGGGTTTTAGCAACCTCTGTAGGTGTTTCAGAAGCAGGTTAACATTGGAGAACCACTGAAGTAGAGTGTTTTTTTTTACCAGCTCTAATAGTTGGGCTTCTAATATGCCCAACTTCTAAGTGATTTTCTAGTTTCTTTTTTAAGAAATGAGAAATAAAGAGCACATAAGTACTTTCTCTTAGTGAATGCTTTAGGACCTTATTAGAGATAACCAGTCATGAGAAGCTGGTCATGCTGCAGCAGGTGGATGTTCCAATTTTGCTGGGAATAAGTCACCTCTGATTTTAGTTTGAATTTTATTAGTTCCAATTGTTTTAATGAACCGCCCTACAGTTATTCTGCATATGGCCTAATTAGGATATGCAGAGTCTTTGATCCTGTGTGTGGTTCATGATCAGTGGCAGAGGGAGATGTGGACATTTAGCTTTAACATGATTTAAAAGGGAATATTTAACATTTGACTAAATCCAATTAACTGAAAGAGTTAAAACTATGCAGGACTTAAAGAGTAAAAAGAAGTTTGAACTGAAAAAAATAAAAGCAGCTCAGCTGTTAATCCAGCTGGGAGAATAGGCTCAGATAAAGCCAGTTGCAATGATCACAAATAATGCGATTTTCTCCCAAGGTCATGCTGCAGCTGGAAAATGCCGTAACAACTCCCTCTTGAGTGACAAGAAACAGCAGCTGGCACAGGACTGATCCTGCTTCTTCAGACCCTCAATCAGAGTCTACAGTGGGAGCTTAGACTTTACAAATCTCCCTCTCAACCTAATTAAAGAGCTTCTGCATAGCAAAAGAAACTATTGGGAGTAAACAGACAACCCACAAAATGGGAGAAAATATTCACAAACTATGCATCCAATGAAGGTCTAATATCCAGAATCTATAAGGAACTTAAACAATGGAATGAGTAAAAAACAAATAACTCCATTAAAAAATGGGCAAAAGACAGGAACAGACACTTCTCAAAAGAAGACAGACAAGTGGCCAACAAACATCTGAGAAAATGCTCAACATCCTGAATCAGAAAAATGCAAATGAAAACCACAGTGAGACACCATCTCACACCAGTCGGAATGGCTATTATTAAAAAGTCAAAAAACAACAGATGCTGGTGAAGCTGTGGAGAAAAGGGAACACTTAAAATTGTTGGCGAGAATGTGCATTAGCACAGCCACTGTGGAAAGCAGTTTAGAGATTTCTCAAAGAACTAAAAACAGCTATCATTCAGCCCAGCAATATCATTACTGGATATATATCCTAAAGAAAACAAATCATTCTACCAAAAAGACACATGCACTCACATGTGCTGTGCTATTCACAATAACAAAAATGTGAAATCAACCTAGGTGTCCATTAAGGGTGGACTGGATAAAAAAAAATGTGGTATGTATGCCCCATGGAATACTATGCAGCCATAAAAAAGAATGAATTCATGTCCTCTGCAGCAACATGGGTGCAGTTGGAGACCACAATCGTAAGCAATTGTGCAAGAACAGAAACCAAATGTCACATGTTCTCACTTATAAGTGGGAGCTAAACATCAGGTATACATGGATATAAAGATGGTAACAATAGAAACTGGGGACTACTAGAAGAGGGAAGAAGGCAGCAAGTGTTGAAAAAACTAACTATTGGGAACAGTGCTCAATACCTGGGTGAGTGAATCATTTGTACCCTAAACCTCAGCATCATGCAATGTACCCATGTAACAAACTTGCACATATATCCCTGAATTGAAAATAAAAGTAGGAAAAAGCAAACAAACAAATCTTCTCCCACTTACCAAGCAGCAATTTTCTGGCTCCTCCAGAGTACCCATCCTAGCTGCGTTAAATTGAAAAATATTGTTTTTTTGGACTACAGGCTTGTCCCTAAATGGCCTTTGTCTGCTTAAACTTTAGCAGAAGGAAAATGACCCCTTTGTCCTGTATTGGAAGAAGGGGTTGGTGGTGCTGTTTTTGTTAGTATGTTTATTTTTAATATATTTATTTGACTTGATTACCAATTTTAGATCCCAGGCTACAGAAAGGAACCCACAGGATTTGATTCTTGGTGCAACCATTTGTGAGCTATGGAAGCATATCCTCAAACCATTTCTAACTGTGGCAGATGACTCTCAGCTCTGTTTTAAAGACTACATTTTCAATGATTGCTTCTTATTTCATTTCAAATAAGTCCCTACCTCCACCTCCCCACATCATTAGGTATTTTCTTGTAACAATCCCAACAAAGACCAAATATTCTCAGCCATGAATCAGGCACAGTAATCTTTCATTTAATCAAATTACCATCTCTAAAATTATTAATAACACTAATATTCTCCACCTGAGGAAATTGCACAGATACTTAAGGCAAACTATTGTTAAGAGCTTTGTGACTTGATTAATTAGTCTGTCTTAATTATTTAGCTAGTATATTACTTCAGTACCTCAAATGTGGACTAGGCACTCATTTTCACACCTTCATCTATTCATCCATTCACTCAAACATTTATCAAGAACCTTTTCTCAGGTGAACACTGTTCTAAGTCCTCAGAACTTAAAGATGAATTAGATGCAGCTCCTGTCTTCAAGAGGCTTGCCCTGAGGTTGGGAAGACAACCAGTGGGTACCAGAATGAGGTGGGGAAAGGCTCTGTTGGTGAGGTCAAGAAGTCAAAGGCCATAGTATCAGAGGTGTATCCATAGGTCATGGAGGCTAACCTGGATGGCACAGGCTATGAAGAGAGGTGGACCGTGAACAAATTGCCACATCACTCAAGAAAAGAGGGAGTACAGCCAGGATGGCTGTAGATGACAGAACTGAGGGGATGTAGGATGGATTAACCAGAAGAAATGAGCCCACAAGAAGTGGACATTTAGGGGAGGATGAAGGACACTTGGTCTGGAAATACTTAAGGCAGTGAGGAAGATCTCCCTTCAAGGTGTGCCGGAGACTGGGCAGCCTCTCCAACCCCATCTCCTTCCCAGGGAAGTTCTCAGGGAACAGAAAGGAAATGAGATGCAGTGTCCAGAGATGAGATTGCAGATGAAGAGAGACTTCCTCCTGGTCTGAGGGTGGTGGAGGAGAGGGAGGCGGTGGGAGGGTGGATAGGGGATTCCAGGGTGGATAGGGGATAGTGCTAATCTCCTCTTCAGTGCAGGCCATAGCAGCTGGCAGTGTGTGCGGTGACCGTGTTCATGGGCACTGCACGGGTCCATGGGGTGGGTCTGTTCTGAGGGATCCCAGTGACTCAGGTACTAGGCTGGACTGTCAGCCTGAGCTCCCAGTAGTGCTTGGGTGGTTGGAGTGCTGAGTCTGCCATAGGCAAGACCTTGGAAGATGAGATGCTCTGCCTGAAGCCCTGAGGTGGCTCTGAAACCCTGGAGTGTTCCAGATGCTCTGGCAGGGATGTGACCTGCATAAGACCTCAGCCTCTTCGTTAGTGTCAATCCAAGCCATTCTCCTGTTTGGCAGCAATTCAGAGGGCCTCATAGAAATTCAATTTGTAGTTATTAATTGAGTACCTACTATGTGTTGAGCATGTGTTAAGAACTCTGTGCACTGCACTGACCTAGGACATTGGGATTCCTGCCCTCATGGTGTTTAAATGTGTGGAAATGAAGACAGACTCAGATCAGAAATTATATGAGTAGTACGGGAGGCAAGAGTAAAGTCTAGGTTACCAGAGGAGAACATCCAGGGAAATCGACCTTGTGTAGGTTCACAGAGCCCTTGCTGAGAATCTCCTCCTCACTAAGCTAAAGTAGAGAAGCGCAGACCCAGCACCATGGCCCCCTCCCCATGGTGGAAGGGGGAAGAACAGTTCATGTAATTGTAAATGAGTCACTCACATACTCAGGATCAAAAATAATTTCTCTCTTTTTTTTTTTTTTTTTTTGAGACAGAGTCTCGCTCTGTCTCCCAGTCTGGAGTGCAGTGGCATGATCTTGGCTGACTGCAAGCTCTGCTTCCCGGGTTCGAGCAGTTCTCCTGCCTCAGCCTCCCAAGTAGCTGGGATTACAGGTGTGTGTGTCACCATGCCTGGCTAATTTTTGTATTTTTAGTAGAGACAGGTTTCACCATTTTGGCCAGGTTGGTCTTGAACTCCTGATCTCAAGAGATCCACCTGCCTCGGCCTCCCAAAGTGCTGGGATTACAGGTGTGAGCCACCTTGCCCAGCCCCAAGATAATTTCAAAACAGTTCTTTACTGAAGGTTCCAGTCACCCCTTCTCACCCTTTCAGAGAATAGTCACAAGAATGTTCAGGAATGGAATGTCTTGACTGCTCAGCTTGTCTTCCCTCACCCAGGACCTCTTCAGCAGACACAGCCCTTCACTTCGGCTTCCCAGGGCAGCTCCACATCTCCAGCTCTTCTTACAGTCACTGGGCCATGAACCCATCTCCTTTAGACCCTCTCTCTTCCACTTCTGAGCAGCCTGGTCTGCAGAATCCTGGTCCTCTCCCTGTTCTGTGGTTTTAATAGACAGTCATTCGGTTCCATCAGATTCTACTCAGATGAGGTGGGGAGGGGGCACTGTGCATCTTGCTGGTAGAGTGCCCACCAGCCCCTTGACAGGCTTTTACACTATCCACATGCTCCTCCTAGCATATCACAAGATTGTTTCTCTGCTAAAAGGACACCAAGACCCTTTCTCTTCTTGTAAATCTAAGGCAACAGGGTTGTAGTTGGACATGGCCACCCAGTTCAAACACTTCCTGAGTGTGGCCCTATTGCTGATTTATCTCCACGGGAGGGAAGTAACGTTTGCCCTTTCAAGGCCTGGGCCTTAAATCATTCTGCACGCACGTCACCAAGTTGGAGCACAGACTGGTGGAAACTCAGCCTTCATGATACAGGGTAGAGTGAGGCAATGATTTCCAGGGCCCTGCTCTCCTGAACGGCTTAAAGAATAGAGCTGCTCCACCAATCTGGGCCATCTACATACAGACTGCAAGCTAGAGAGAAAAACTTATTTGTTCTTTAACCCACAATATTATTGGATTTTTGTTCTGGATAATACAAATCTCATTACCAAAATGTCTCTGTTTTCTAGCGGAGTGAGAGTGTAACAGAAACTACCACCCCATCTTGAAAAACAATTATTCTTCTTTGTTTTTCTTTTTTTTTCCACTTCATTTTATGAATAGCAAAGCTATTTATATGCTCTGCTTAAAGAACTCCAAAAACTGGCCTTGAAAAACTAAGCATAGAATTAAAGTTGCAGAATATCTCACCTTGGGAAGAATGCTGAGCAGTTGATGTGTATTCCTGTTGCAATCAAGCTGGTGCCAGCCAGACCAGCAGATGGTTCATTGCTCAAGATGGTCACCAAGACTAGATGTACTGACCCACATATAGTCAACCCATGCACATAGCTTCTCCATATCCTCCCTCCCATAAAAACCCTCTGGCCAGCTTGGGAAACTTGAGATGGTCTTTGTGACACTAGCCCACCATCTCTTCAGGTTGTCAGCTCCTGAATAAACCTGTTTTTCCTCTCACCAACTCTTGTCTCTTGAGTTTGCCTTTTGAGTGGCGAGTGGCCAAACCTGGGTTCAGTTATAAGAGGGGACCCTATCCCCTGATAAAAAGGTACACTTTACAATCCTGTCCATCATGTAAGTGCCAATCGAGGGTAAAATTACTCTCCTGTAGCTCTCCTTCCCACAAACACTTCTCATTCTTCTTCACCTGCTTAAGGTCCTGGTTACAAATGGGAGTGCTTCCCTCAGCCACCTCCCCTTCTGAGTCTGCAGCCACATGGTCTACCAGCTGGCTGCCCAGTGACGCAGCATCTGCATTGCTGCCATGTGCTGAAAGCTTCCTCCCCTGAGCTTTGCTTTATTAGAACAATTTCCTAAATTCCATTTCACCAACATCCAGAAGACAGAGATGAACTATCTAAATAAAATAACTCCTACCATCTTTTCCTTCAGTTCCTATTGATTGTGACTTAATCTCTTGAGGCAAGTTGATGGGCTTAATATTAAACTGAAATACCAAGATTTAGCAAAGGAATCAGAGAATTGAGCACAAATAAAATTGTTCACAAGTGGAATTTTTCCAACTCTCCAAAGGGGTTGGTTCAGGGCATGCATGTTTGTTTTCTTTCTTATCTTACACAAGGTAAATACCTTTAGAAAGACTCAGGAAGCCAGACTTTCTGAAGAACGTTGGGTAGGGAAATAATCTGAAACCCTCAGCAAAAGTGGAGGAGGGTCCCTTCTTAACCTCCCCCAAATATGCTGCCCACTGGGATTTCTTTTCAGCCCCACATTAGATGCCACCCTGGCTTTACTTGGCCGTGGCAAACCCTTGCCTTGTTGTGCTCTTACACAAGGTACATCACCTCCACCTAACAATTCAACGACTCAGATGATAGGAATTGTGGCTTTGTGATTTCACATCCAACTGGGCCCTGTACCTTCATCCCATCTGATTGCGGGACTCAGCCCAGGGATAATTCTGTGCCCCTGTGAGAGAGCCTAGACGGTGACAAGCTAAAGATATTGAAGCCAGTGGGACCTGGGTTTGAAGTCTGACTCTGCCATTTAGTGAAAGACCTTGAGCAAGTATGTAATTTCTGTAAGTCTAAGATTTCTCATCTCCTAGGGGATAATACTCCCTAGGGATAGTACTCCCACTACAGCAGAGACTGGCTAGCTGTCTGCCAACTTGGCCTCTCCTTCCAGACCACACAGGTAGATTGCATTTCCAGCTTCATTTGCAGTCAGACACAGTTATGTGACGGTGTTCTAGTAAGAGAAATAGCCTGGTCCATAGAAATTCTCTCTCCTGACATGCTGCCTTCTCTCCCCATCCACTCACTACACTGTTGAGAACTCACTGGCTCTTGAGCCAATCTTGAGCAGAGCCTATAAGGCAGAAGGAACCGGACTCTGAATAACCAGAAACACCTGCAGTAGACCATGTGAGTGACGGAAATATAACTCTACTGGGGTAAGTCACTCAGATCTCAGGGTTTATGTGGCAGTAACTAGCATTACTCTAATACTACTCAGCAGGACTGTGGGAGTTTAAGTACCCACTACCATGCCTGAAAGAGTACATATTCAGGAAACATAACTATTCTAGGCTTCCAGAAATGGAAACTCACAGCAAAATATCTGTGATGTAACGTTAGTGTGTGTGGATATGTTTGTAATTGTACATACAGCACACTTACTGAGAACTTATATTCATTCTTTTTTTTTTATTTTTTATTTTTGAGATAGGGTCTCACTCTCACCCAGGCTGGAGTGCAGTGGCATGATCTCAGCTCACTGCAACCTCTGCCTCCCAGGCTCAAGCAATCCTCCCACCTCAGCCTCCCAAGTAGAACGGACTAAAGGCACACGGCACCACACCTGGCTAGTTGTTGTTGTGTTTTAATTGAAACAGAGTCTCACTCTGTTGCCCAGGCTGGAGTGCAGTGGCATGATCTTGGCTCACTGCAACCTCCATCTCCTGGGCTCAAACGATTCTCCTGCCTCACCCTCCTGGGTAGCTGGGATTACAGCATGCACCACGAAGTCCGGGTAATTTTTGTATTTTTAGTAGAGACAAGGTTTTGCCATGTTGGCCTGGCTGGTCTCAAACTCCTGACCTCAAGTGATCCACTTGCCTCGGCCCCCCAAAGTGCTGGAATTACAGGCGTGAGCCACCATGACCTGGCCTCTGGCTAGTTTTTTATATTTTTGGTAGAGACAAGGTTTTGCCATATTGCACAGGCAACATGTTTAATCATAACAGCAGGCTTATGTGGTGGATGCTATCATTTGCCCCATCTTACAGATGAGTAAACTGAGGCTCAGAAAAATTAAGTAAGTTTTCCAAGATCACACAGGTAGTTGTCAATGACAGAGCTGAGCCCCTAACCCAGCTCTTAACACTCTAGTGTACCCAAAGGCTAATCACTAATTTGATGCAGAAGAGGGAGAGATTTCAGAGCCCAGTCACAGCAACCTGCCCAGCACAGGTAGAAGATTGTTCCCGAGTGGAAGAACATTTGCTCATGCTGTAATAATAATAATGAAAATCAACAATGAGCACTGAGTACTTAGGAGGTGCCAGGCACTGTCTAAATAAATTATTTATAAGAATTAGCTCATTTGGCCGGGCACAGTGGCCCTGCTTGTAATCCCAGCACTTTGGGAGGCCAAGGCGGGCAGATAACTTGAGGTCAGGAGTTCAAGACCAGCCTGGCCATCGTGGCAAAAACCCATCTCTACTAAAAATACAAAAATTAGCCAGGAGTGGTGGCATGCACCTGTAATCCTAGCTATTTGGGAGGCTGAGGCACAAGAACTGCTTGAATCCGGGAGGCAGAGGTTGCAGTGAGCTGAGATTGTGCCATTGCACTCTAGCCTGGGTGACAGAGGGAGACTCCACCTCAAACAAACAAACAAACAACAACAACAAAAATCAACCTTGCAAGTAGTTTCTCTTATTTTGCTCATATTAATGGTGAGGAAAATGAGGCACAGAATGATGAAGTAACTTGTCAAGATTACAGAAATAGTAAGAGGCAAAGGTGGAATTTGAACCCAGTCATTCTGTTTCTTGATTGTGTGTGTGTATGTGTGTTTGGGTTAGGGTGAAGGAGGTTTGTAGTGAAAGAAGGCATGAAGGCCCCTCCGCTATGCCCTTTGCCCTCTGGTCAGACCAGGATACTTGTCCCTAGAGTATACCCTGTATTGTCCCACTTCCCTATCTTTGTGTTATCCTCTTTATTAGGGACGCTCTCTCTTCCATCACCATTGATGGGCATCCTATGGATCCTTGAAGGACCTATTCAAAAACCACCTCTCTCCTTGATTCTCCTGGACACAAACAGTCTCTTCCTGTGTTTTCTTATACATTAATTTATACATTATTTTCTTCATATATAAACTATTACTTTTTACACAATTGACATCCAATGTACTTGCCACCACCTTAAGAAAAAAAATTTCCAGTGTAGCTGAAGCCCCTCTGTAGCCTTTCTGGTTTGTGTCAGTCTTCCCAGGAGTTACTGATCTCCTAAATTTGATGCTTATCCTCACCAAGGTGCTGAACGTATATAAATGTTATCTTGCTGTAAAAAGCATCCTGCTTGTTTCACTCAACATCATGATTTTAAGGCTAGTCTAACTTCATGCGAATAATTCATTCATTGTCACTACTCTACACATTTGATTTCTATGAATAACACAGCATTTATTCATCTCTTGTCTTGTTAAAGGACATCTGAGTGCTTAATAACCCTTTTGCTTTAACAAACCATGTGAACACTCTTGGCCTTGTGGCTTCAAGGACTTTGCGAGACTTTCTCTGGTACCTAGATATTACAAAGAGTAATGTGGCAGTGAAGACTTATGGGACCAAGATCTGATTAACATATAGGCCCAGAAAGGCAAGCCGAGTCTTTGGGGCTGGTACATCTCTTCTAGGGATGTCTGAAGGTTTCAGGAAAAGTAGTTGTGATATTGAAAATTGGGCAGCAATTTATGTCACTCCCATGGGATGAAGGGGTAAAAATTATAGACTAGTGTGTGCAATGGGAGAACCCATGAAAAACTCTCAACTATTTCAGTTAGGACCCTAAAGAACTGTAAGAGTAAGAGTGGATAATAAATAAAAACGAGAAATAGCAGACAATAGAAACTGACATAAATGAGATGGAGATAATATAGTTATCAGAAACTGACTCTAAAATTTTCTATGTTAAAGGAGAAAAAAAGATGAAAAATTTAATCAGAAATCTAGAAATTATAAAATGAACAAATAGAAATTCTATAAATGAAAAATATAATAACAAAAATGAGTAATACAGCAGTGGTCTTAGTAATATAAGATATACAGCCAAATAGAAATTAGTGAACTGGAAGTTAAATCAAAGGAAAATATTCATCGTGAACACCAGGCAGTCAAGACAGTGTGGGAGATGGATAGATTGCAGTGAACAGAACTCATATAAATGTAATTGGAGAAAAAGAAAGTATCAATATCAATATTTACAGAAATAATGGCCGAGAATTTTTTAAAGCTGATAAAATATATCAAGCAATAGAGATGTGACATCCTATGAACTCCAAGCAGAAAAAAGTAGAAAGTCACACCTAGGCAGATTAGTCATACAAGTAAAACTTTTGAAAACCAAAAGCAGAGAAAAATCTTAAAAGCAGCTAGAGAAAAAGCAAGCAAGCAAACAAACGAACAGATTAATTGACAGTAAATATGCCTTGCCCTTTACTCTGGAGGGAGACATTGTCTGTATCTTTCAAGGCAATTCTCTGCACAAACATCCTTGAAAAGACAGGAAGAAAGGGAAGTCAGTGTCTCTGCTCCCAAGGTGTGCAGAAATGCAGGAAACCCATAGAGGATTGTCTCCCAACAGTAGCAGTCTTCTTACAGTTTTACAAGTGATAGAAATTGAGGATGGAGAAGGAGGTTGAAAATTTAACCAAGGTCTGACAGCCAGGATTAAACCCAGGCATTCTGACTCCAGAGCCTAAGGTCACATACAGATGAGTTGCACAGCAGGAACGGGAGGGAGCAAAAAGTCTACTCTTATTCCCTGCGCCACACAACTCCTGAAAAATTGTGTATTAACTGCATTGGTATGAATATAATTCTATACATTCTCCTTGAGCTGCTTTCAGAAGGGATCCTCAGTCTATAGGGAGATTCAGAGGAGGTAGAAACTGCCCCCAAATAAGGTGCCTCTGAAAATTCATGTTAAGGCTGGTTCAAGGCCAGTCTTCATTTTGGAATGGGAGAGGTTCTCTGGGGTGTGATGTTTGGGGCAAGGAGTGGCCAGGGCCTGTACCTCAAAACGTCTCTTCCAAGAGCCCAGGGGTACCCTGTTAAGATACAATTTCTAGAATGAATTCTTAAACAATAAATTTTTCAATAAATGGAAATAAGAAAAGTGATCACTAGAGGTCAGTTTGGTTCCTGGGAACAGTCCCACTGTTTTTAATTTGTCTGAAGACAAAGATAATACCACATAAAGCTGTGAGCTCCTGCCCAAGATATGTTGAAGAAGAACATGGATAACCCCATGAGAACTGAGGGGCCCATCTGCTCTGGCCATGGATTTGGATTTACAAAGTCCTCCAATGTCTCCAAGGTCTCTTCTCCTTCTGATTCTGGGGAATAACAGGGAGAAGAGTACCCACTAACCCACGATAAGCTATTGGGCTTTACTCGGGACTGGCTTGGGTGAGAGCACAGCCTACACCTTATGCAGTTCCGTTATGCCAGCCGGGACTGGTGGTTTAAACTATAGGTTTTATTAGTATTCGGATATGGTGAGGCCAACAGATCAGGAGACAACTGCCGTTGAAAAGATTGTTATACTCAGGCTCACAGTTCTCAAGTGGAAGGGGCCCACCATGCCATGCAGAGGGGTAGAGGGGACTTGGGGAAGTCCTAGGGTCAGTTGGGAGGCAGAAGTAATGAGAGGAAAACATGGCCAAGAGCCTTTATTGTGGTTTTCATGGGAAGGAGCATGCCAGCCAGTTTAAGAGGGCTTGACATTGACTAGTTTAAATAATGTCAGCAAATTCCGGGACATAGAGGCTGTCCCTAGTTGTCTGGCACCTGGCCCTGGGTGAGAGCCTTATAGAGAAGATGGTTGGGGATATGGGCTCTGGATTGGTTAGTGTGCATTTGAAAGGCACATTCATAAGCAAGGTGCTTGCCATTTCCAGGGATTATCCCTGGGAGAAGCAGTCTCTCCAGGGTCAGCAAGTCCCCAAGATGGCAAAACATCAAAAATACAGAGTAAAAATAAATGATTAATACACTTTGTATCTAGCAGGCATTCAAATATTGAAAGAATGAATGAATGAATAAGTGTTTGCACCAGTGAGATACTGAGCGGACCTATTTGAAAAGAGAGAGTGGAAGAATGGGCTCCGGATGTGGGACTGCAGAGGACACTTGGAACAGGGGCCGGCAAAAGGGCTCTGAGCTCCAGAGGGGAACAACAAAGAGTAATCCAAAGATGCAGCTTGAGCTGTGGCCCCCAAAAGATATGTCTACAACCTAATCCATGGAATCTGTGAATGGACCTTCTTTGAGAAAAAGATATTTATGAAGGTAATTAAGTGAGAGACCTGAAGATAATAACATCCTAGATCAGGCCAGAGCCTAAATCCAATGACGAGTGTCTTTATAAGAGATGTGAAAGGGACACAGACACAGACACAGAGAGAAGGCCACTGGAGGGCAAGGCAGAGATTGGAGTGATGCTGCCATGAGTTGAGAGGAGCAGCTGGAGCCACCAGAGGTAGACGAGGCAAGGCCAGACTCTCCCTTGATGTTTTTGAGGGAGAGTGTGGCCCTGCCAACACCTTGATTTTGGACTTCTGGGCTCCAGAACTGTAAGAGAATAAATCGCTTTTGTTTTAAGCCACCAAGTCTTGTTTATTTACGACAGTCCTATAAAACTATTAAATAATACAGGATAGTAATATTACAGTGGAAAAAGCATCTAGGCTTTTAAACAAAAGACCCAGGCTTCATCCTAGACATGGTGCCTGTTGCTGTGTGGCCTCGGGCAGGCCACTTGGCCTTTCGGGGCTCTTTTCCTTGGCAGCCCATGAGACGGCGGGGCTGAATGATCAATGAGACCTCTGTCCACTCCAAGGTTCTAAGAAGTCCCTTTCACAGCTCTGTTTTGGCCAGACATAGATCCCTGATCTTGTTGAGGGCCACACAGTGACCCTGTGCAATGGGCTGAGGTGTGGCCTCTCCTGTTAAAGTGAGTGCCAACAATAAGTAGGTGAGCATCCTCCATCCAGTGACTGAATCCGGGCCTTGGATTCAAACTTATTAGAAAGGACACTAGGGTAGAGTAACCTTATAAGGCTCCTTTTCATGGGAAACCAGGCCAAAAGCAGCCCAGCTCCATAGGTGGGGAGGCCCAGTTCTCACAGTGTAGAAACTATCAATTAGAATCTCATTTCATCTTTGGATTCATTGGCACTGGTAGAGTGTTGCTGGACACTGCTGTGGGAAAAAAGAGTGAGGTGATGTCTGGGAAGGCAGAATCTGTCTCCAGTTCCCCAGCATCACAGACAGGCTTGGCCAAGGAAGAGTTTTTAGCTCACATAGTGTTCCTGAGAAACAGGGGTCTTCTAGGCCTGTCCCACCCTCTTTAACCATCATCCCCCTGGGCTTGCGCCAAGGGTATGGACCCTCCATTGAGGTGGGATTTATTATTACTAGTTTAGCAAAGAGGATTCTGAGGCTCTGTTTGGGGTAGAAACTACCATCTTTGGTCAACTCCCAAATCTTGAGATTGTTTCTGAAGACTGGTGTTAGCAGCTTCTCACACCAACACTGTACTCTGCTCATCAAACCCGACCTGCTCCCTACAAATGCTGAGCACTGGGCCAGTGGGTTGGTCCCTCCCCTGCACCCGTGATCTCAGAAAAATACCAGGCAGAACTAGGTTTGCTCATCTCATCTCTGTGTAGCAAGATCTACTGAGGGGTCTTAAAACATCCTATTCAAGAAATAGGCTTCAGACTTAATACAGAGTCTTACAAACACTAAAATACAAAAACAAATTCTAACTGACATTTTAAAAGGAGGAATTTTAAGTTTGATGAAGCACTTGAGGAGTTAAAAGAAGGAATAGCCAGTGTGATTTAGGTCATGTCATTAGGGTCCCTCCTTGCATTGAACACACATCTTCTGCCTCATCTCCTCCATAGGATAATCTTGGGAGGTCTTCTAGACTCCTTCTAGTCAAATGCAAACACAGATATTTACAGAGGAGGAGGCTGAGAAGAAAGGCTGAGTGAAACCACCTTTGCAAAGATTATGACGGTAAGACAAATCTAGCATGGATGACTCCATCTTGCTTCTAACCCCGCAGGCTGGCTGTCCTCACTCCTTGCTACGCATAGGCCAATCTAACCATGGGAGGAATTTAGTTCATAGTTTAACTTTGTTGTTGTTGTTGTTGTTGTTATTCTTGTTTTGAGGTGGAGTCTTGTTCTGTTGCCCAGGCTGGAGTTCAATGGCACAATCTCGGCTCACTGCAACCTCCACCTCCTGGGTTCAAGTGATTCTCATGCCTCAGCCTCCCGAGTACCTGCAATTACAGGTGCGTGCCACCACGCCCAGCTAATTTTTGTACTTTTTAGTAGAGGCAGGGTTTTGCCACATTGGCCAGGCTGGTCTCAAACTCCTGACATCAGGTAATCCTCCTGCCTCAGCCTCCCAGAGTGCTGGGAATACAGGCGTGAGCGACTGTGCCAGGCCCATAGTTTAACTTTGAAGCAAGGATAATAGTTTCTCTTTAAAACTAACCTCCTTCTTGCCATGAGATTAGGATTATACGACGGGCATGAATTCTGCTAAAATGTCAATGTCATTTCTGTAATTTCTTATTGCTCAGGAGTCATGTGGCCAGAGGTCTCAAGATTTGTGACTTCCCCAATTGCTCCTACAGATAACGACACTATTGTAGAACCTCAGATTGAAATGTTTTTCAGACTTTTGCATTCTGGCAATTGACTGACCCCATCTAGACCCATGATTCATGACTCAGCTGGTCTTGTGTCCCCCACCCAGAGGCTGACTCAGCGCATGACGACCCTTTTCCACACCCCTATGACTTCATCCTCAACCAACCAGCAGCACCCGCTCCCTAGCCCCCTGCCCACCAAATCATCCATAAAATCTCTAGATTCTGAGTCTTTGAGGAGACTGATTTGAGTAATAACTCTGATGCTTCCACTTGGCTTGCTATGCCTTAAACTCTTTCTCTACTGCCATGCCCCTGTTTCAGTGAATTATTTTGTCTGTGTAGTGAGCAAGAAGAACCCATCAGGCAATTACATGAGCCTTGTGGCTTCTTAAGAGAATCTGGGGTTGCTGTGCCTTAACTTAATGCTGTCGGCAATAAGGAAACAGCCCTAGAGTCCCTTTGGTACACATTGTGTGATGAAAGCCATCTGAATGTAATCAGAGCCAATGGTTATTTACTGTTCACTGTGTCCCACCATGCCAAGATGCTCCCATATGGACCATCTTCTTAGTCCTCACAAAGTCTATGTGAAGAAGTTATTATTATTACCATACCAACACCATTTTACCATAGAGGAAACCGAGGCACAGGAATGGGAAGTGACCTGTCCAAGGTCACCTAGCTAAAAGTAGAGGAGTCAGGATCTGGAGCCATCCCGCCTATCCCAATCCCATCCCTCAATCCTCAATAATAACAAGATAGCTAGGCCATGCTAAGCCAATGCCAAAGATGGTGAATTTTAAAAATATGTCCTATTATTTAAAAAATCATATACCCAATCCTCCCACCCCTCAAGACTTTCCAATAGGATATGAAAATAATGTGTTAGTGTGAATGGAAAAAAACAGTGTTTCCTCTGCTCTCATACCCAATGCCTGTGTTCCCCCAAGCAAGCAATCAATTCTGCAGCAGATATCAGCTGGTGCCCTCCAATTCAATTCCGACACCATCTACCTGGAGATGGCGTCAGATCCCACAGGTTCAGGGCTCAGTCCCCAAGACTGTGCCCCACTTCCAACACCAGTCACAAGCCCCAGGTTATTTTACCTGTGCTTCTGGCCAACAGGTTATGAATTGGGGCTCCCATGACCACCTCCTGAAGTTTGACTAATTTGCTAGAGTGGCTCATAGAAATCAGGGAAACACATTTGCTAGTTTATTATAAAAGGTATTACAAAGGATACAGATGAAAAAATACCACCCTCCAGCAACCTCCATGTGTCCAGCCATCTAAAAGCTATCTAAAACCCTGTCCTTTTGGGTTTTTATGGAAGCTTAGGGTTACATAGTGTCCTCCTTAAATAACGAGATTCAGAAAATATGATTAAATACAGAGTTTATTCTATTTGAGCTCAAAGCTTGAGAATAGCCACCTGGAAATGCCAACTCCAGGCTAATGGAATCAGCATTCTTAAGTGGAGAGGTTTGAGAGTTGTTGATATCGGCAAGGTTTCAGGAAGTTCAATAGGATTTTAACATTGTCCATACAAGGTTAGTGCATAGTTACAACAACTGGACGGGTTATAGGCAGTGTTCTTTTTCGGGATGGGTATTTAACATCCCACACTGAGGATGTAATAGTCATGGGGTCTTCTGCATCATCTGGTCTGAGTTGAGCGCAAGACAACAAAGGAAGAAATTAATCTCTAACAAAGGTCAGTAATGAAGAGCGGAGGGGTCTTATCTCTGGTGCCATTCAGTCTTTTTTAGTCATTTTACAGAACAAAAAATAAGGAAGGGAGTTCATCTATATTGGAGAAGCCAAAGTGGCAGCTGCGTGTTACACGACTGAGGCCATACAGTCACAGTTCTGTCATGGCTCAAATCATTTAAAGTTCCAGCAGCCTTAAGTTTGAATTGTTTAATTTCACAATAGGAATGACTGATTAAAACATTGGCCATGGGTGACCAACTCAACTTTCAGTGCCTCTTCTCCCTGGAGATTGGGGTTGGGCTGAAAGTCCCAAATCCTCTAGTCCTGCCTTGGTCTTCCTGGTGATCAGCCCCATCCCAAAGCCACCTAGGGGCTGCCAGCCTCTGCCAATCATCAGCATACAAAGAAACACTGAACATTTTGAAATTTTCAAGAATTTTAGAACTTGCATGTCAAGAAATACGGACAAAGACCAAATATATATTTCACAATATCACATAACACTACTTTATTTTTATAAAGCTAAATATCTAGTGAATATAGAGCAAAAGAAGTATCTTTAAATATTGTTCGTGGAAAGAAATTTGATATTTGTTCAACATAATCCCCAGATGGCCCCATCAGATCCAGCTTTCTTTCACCATTGAATCCTAAAAAAAAAAGAAAAGAAAAATGCACTGCTCAGGTCAAATCATTCTAAGAATCAAGACAAAGCCCATGGGCAGGTTATTATGTAACATATTTCACAATTAGACCTCAGTTTGATGTGTCATAAATGCCCAGGTTGCTTTCCCCACAATCAGTACTTACAAGATTTGTTTTTGGTCTATCTAATTAGGCCATTAGGTTGGTGTAAGCACTATGGCCTCAGGGAATATCTTTGCCTTGTGTTTGCTGGGTACTGCCATTTCCCAGCAGTGGAACAGCTTTCTTAGACACCTTGGACTGCTGGGACCCTGACCGCTGACCCCTGCTGGCAGCATCCATTGGATAGCAGTCTCATTTCCTTGGGACCACATCCTCATGAGAAACAGAGGAGGCCCGGAGCTGCCCTTGAGCATTCACTTCATCTTCCACAGGCCTGAAGGCCAAGGAATTGCTCCAGATTAAAACTCTGGATCTCAGAGCACCATTGGAAGGGGGAAACAGCCTTGCCTGGCTGTACTTAGAAATGCTCTCACTATAGGGAGACTGGTAGCTTCCAGAACTCCTTGGTGCACCACCCAAGCATGACAGGGTGGTGTTTCCTTATCAAGGGGGCCAGGTGAGAAGTCACGGAGGGCCCAGCTGGGCTGCAATGAGCCTGCATCCCCATTACAGTGACAGCTGGAGACCACATGAATCCGAAGAGCTGGGCATGGAAGTGAAGGCTGCAATATTGCCCAGACAGCCTGCATCTGCTAGGCTGGGGTGGGGGTCTCTGTGGTCCTGTGAGCAGGACAATGGAAGGGGCAGAGTTCTTGGGGGTTATGCAGGGTCCTCATTTCTTGAACAATGGTCCTCCCCGTGGCTGCCTCTCACTCTCTCCAGTCAGACACATAAAATTTGCTTGAAAGAGAAAAACTGTGATGAAGCTGACCTTGGACTACCTACTGGGCCTCATCTTCAATGTTTCTTCCATTCCTGGGCTGAAAAAAAAAAGGAGCAACTTACGGATACTGAGACACAACTTCCTGCAGCCTGTATCTTGATTCAGCTCTTCTCTCTGTTGAACCCTAAGGCCTCATTCTTCTAACTGGGATTTCACTCCCCTCCATGGGGACTCACCTGGGAAGCCCTCACCCTGTGCTAGCGCTAGTCTGTAGGTCCTCTGGGACAGTGCTCCAGGAACCTCGCTGCTCCTAGGACCCCAACACTGTCACCCATCATCCCCACTCTTTAGCCTTTGCTTATGTGGTGGGAGGTTCCACAAACCATCCAACACAGGACTGCCCAGTCTGGAGACGTCAAGGAGATGGACTGTTTCTCAAAGCACTTTCCAGGAAACAAGTAAGTCATACAGACCCATGGGAGTGAGAGAGTGGTGGGAAGCAGCTCCATGGTCCATATGTTTGGGAAACAAATGATTAAGCCAAGTGACACAGGTTGTGTTCTGCAGGACTTCTTACAGCCTGTGATGGGCCAGTGTGTATTGTGAGACTTCACAAATGTCGGGTGCGGTGTTTTCCAATCTTAGCTGACTTTTGCAGACTACCTTTTAGCGCCAGTGATTCACAGAATGCAGTTTCTGGGGGCATGGATCTAGTCTGATTTGCTCATTTTTCTGTGCAAATACTGAGAATCTCAAGGGTGGAGCACAGCTAGTGAATGGCTGATCAAAATCTAAAAGATAACTCTTCTGATTCTGTGACCTTTGCAAGAATCTCTGTCACCCAGGAAAGAGTAGAGGATGGTGCCTAAGCTCTTCCTGCCATGTGTTTTTGAGGCCACGAATCCTAGACCCTAATGCTATAAAACATGGGCTCAGATTCTTGTCTACCTTGTGTCTGTCTGTCAGCAGAACTCCCTTATGCCTACTCTGGTGCTCTCAGCCTCTCTCCTGTTGGACCCTTGCCTTTACAAGCTTGTAGGAGGAGATTTTGACTTGGAGTGATTCCCAGTGAAGGATGAGAGAGTCCCCACAATTATCCACCAGTTTACCAAGGGGTCATGGCTCTGCTGTTTGCAGTCACTCCATGATTGGGATGGCTGCAGTGAATCGAGGTTAGAAAGCAAAGGTGAGAAAACATGCTATACCCTGAAAAGGAAAAAGGGTCGTCCCCAGGTCGCAGTGTGATCCTGCAACATATAGAAACATAAGCCATTATGCAACCATGTTGCATTACAAGTTCTTAAAAAATGTCTATAGGAACAGTTTTCAAAATGGGTGGTCCCAGACCAGTGGCACCAAAAACCTCTGGGAACTTGTAAGAAATACAAACTCTTTGCCCCAATCCAGACCCACTGAATCTATGGGGGTGGGGCCAAGCAATCTGAATTTTAGCCAGGTGACTCTGATGCATGGCCACGTTTGAGAACCACCAGTGTTTGGGGTTTGTGCTATGGCAGTACCTCTATTGGAGTCTGTACAATGGCATGCGGGCCCCTGAGCGAGAGAAAGCAAGGCCTCAGGAGCAGCTGGCTCCAGGTGACTCATCTCTGGGTCTGGAAGTGAAATCTGAACAGCCAAAGGCATTGCCCTATGGTTCCTGTCTGCCCCAGGGAAACCTGAACTTAATTGCTCAGCCACAAAAATTCTCAGGGTCCTTTGGAGACCAGCTCTGCTCAGAAGTGGTCTGGAGGGGCTGCAGGGTGGCTGGCTCCAATGACTTCCCCATCCTTCTAGGGTAGGGCTTTCTTTGGGGGTCGCAGTCTCCAAGGCTCTTGTGTACCTTCTTGGTGAAGTCCACTGCAGCAGTCCCCGAACCCTGCAAGGAAATGAGGCACAGGTTAATTCAACAGGAACCACATCATGACCTTGCAGTTGTCTTGTGGTGATCCTGCCCTCCCTGGCTTCCTTCTAAGGTAGTCAGAAGTCTGGTGCAAAAGAGGAGGTGGAGAGCATGGCAAATGGTGGGATCACCGCCGTGATCTTCTCTAGCAAGCTCCTGCTCAAGAAGGCAAGCTTGTCGTCTTGGCTGAGTTACCATCTGTGTCCAAGTACGTTAAGTTTGCTTGCTCCTCCTAACAGCGCCAACTTTGAAATGGGCACATTGCAAAGCTTAGGAAACTTTTAAAGGATTAGCCATTTTGGCTTCTTCAGCTTGTTCATTGCCTGTGAATCTGGTGTAAGAATGGAATCAGACTGGACCTGGAGGCTTGCGGTTAGCAGGGGGTCAGAAAAACTGCTGCTGATGCCCAGGATGGCCAACAAGTTTTCCAGGCACTTGGGGCCCTAGGATTTTCAGAGCTAAAACTAAGAAAGTCCTGGACAAACTGGGATAGCTGGTCACTCTACCTGGGCAGGGTGTTCAAAATAAATTTTCTCTCTTGCTATTTGTTTATTTATTTTTGCTACCATGAAACAAAACTTTGATTACCATTGAAAAGGTTCAGCTGGTAATTTCTAAATTAAAAAATAAAAATGAAAGAAGAAAGCTCTGAGAAATGCACAGCGGGCAGGTAGGGCAATGGGAAGCAGAAGATATCACCAGGGCAAGTTTCGTGTCAGGAGAAAGAGACAGGGGAAGTGAAAAAAAAGTACAAAACCAAGACACAACTTAGGGATGAAAGGAGCAGAAGAGGAGAGGGATGGAAGCAGGCTGGGCCATGGTGTCTCTCCCTGGGCCCTTCAAACCACCTCATGGGGTTTCAGTGGAGGAAACTGAGGCCCAGGGAAGTCAAAGGACCAGCAGTTCTGCTCAGTGCTCCCTGCCAAGGTGGAGACTGAGATTTGAGGAGAGAATGACAGCAAGCCCCAAGGTGACAGCATGCTTTTACCATGATTCAATGAACTGTGAGGGGCATAAACTATGGTGGAAGAATAAAAGTACATACTCGCTGTAGAATTCTCTTCATCCGTCTGTTGGCGAGCTTGGCAGCCAGGTGCATTAGAGGATGCACTGGAGGAAACTGCAACAGAGAGGCGCAGAGAGGGTCAGACAGGGGGACATCCACAGAGGGGTATTTTGAGAGCCCAGGGCTATGTGCATTCCTTTCTACTCACTTCCCTTACAAATGGGTTTAATTTTCAGAGTGAAATCCATTTTTGAGCTGAAGCCTGAAATTTTATGTTTGCAATAAAGAGCTGCTTGCCTTGAGAACAGGTTTCAATTCCAACACAGCCCTTAAAAATACTCCCTTAGGGTAAATCGGACTTTTCCCTGCATTAACCCTCGGCACTCTGTGCTCCTGGAGCGGAGCGCCTTGTCCTAGAAGCAGCTCCACATGCATTCTTTCTCCCTCCCCAGGGGTGAGCTCCTCATCCAAGGGAAAAGGTGGAGGGCAGCCCCCGTAACCCTCCCCAGGCACTTCTGGTTTACTAATCTTGTCTGTGACTGCCGTGCGCACCCAGGTGTACACACCTGTCCTCATCTAGTCCTCATGAATCCTCCCTGTGTGCTTTGGTTTAGAGTAAAACTTGATTCGTGTTACAGACAGTTTTTTTGCTTTCCATTGTTCTTTCTCCTTTCGTGGTGCCCTTGTTGGTCTTGATAATGTCCACCTCCTTGGCCAGGTGCAGTGGGAGGCCAAGCACTTTGAGAGGCCAAGGTGGGTGGATCACCTGAGGTCAGGAGTTCGAGACCAGCCTGGCCAACATGGTGAAACCCTGTCTTTACTAAAAATACAAAATTTGCCAGGCGTGGTGACACGTGCTTGTAGTCCCAGCTACTTGGGAGGCTAAGGCAAGAGATCATGGCTTGAAGCCAGGAGGCATAGGTTGCAGTGAGCCGAGATCGCACCATTGCACTCCAGCCTGGGCACTAAGAGCGAAACTCTGTCTCAAAAAAAATAAAAAATAAAAAAATCCCTCTCCTTACCTGATCCCCATTCCTACATCTATAATATTGATTGATTCTTAAGGGAAACATTTTTTTCCTGGTTATTTGCTTTTTCAAGGATCCTCTTAAGACTCAGAGAGCCTTGAATATATAAACAAGAGACTTTCTAGTGGTAGAGTTTTACTTGCTGTGACTGGGTACCTGAATTAAACGTTATATTCTGGCTGGGCATGGTGGCTCATGCCTGTAATCCCAGCACTTTGGGAAGCCGAGGCGGGTGGATCACCTGAGGTCAGGAGTTTGAGACCAGCCTGGCCAACATGGTGAAACCCCATCTCTACTAAAAATACAAACATTAGCCAGGCATGGTGCCACATGCCTGCAATCCCAGCTACTTGGGAGGCTGAGACAGGAGAATCACTTGAACCCTGGAGGCGGAGGTTGCAGTAAGCTGAGATTGCGCCACTGCACTCCAGCCTGGGTGACAGAGCAAGACTCTGTCTCACATATATATGTATATTCTATGGCCTCGCCAATATTCCTCAAATCATACCCCATAGAAATTCACCTACACAAGCTGCTCTTGAGGGTAACTCAAATCTGTAGGAAGAAAGTTAGAGGTGATGGTTACTATTCCCATTGCACATACATATCGCGACAGCCACGGAAGATGTTCATCCATGGATCACCACTGGGGGATGGTACCATACACATCACAAAGCACAAATTTAAAAACAGATGGTAAGAAAAACAATATAAAGAGAACACAGTGTTTACTAGGCTCTTCCTGTACCTCTGTTTAAATGCATAATAAAAAGTTATTTCCTACTTACTTCTCCTTTTCTGTAATTTATTCTCTAACTTCTCAGATCAGTTGGCCACCCACCAACCCCAGCCCAGAGGGAGAAAGAGAATCCCTGCAGCCCCAGGGAAAAGCTCCTGGGAAGCTACTATCCAGAGGATGTCCGGAGCCCCCAGCTTTTCTACTTGTTTGCACATATTAAGAAGGGATGGACGACACGCAGTGGAGAGCCACTTTTACAGACAGATGATTATGATAAAATACTGACCCCAGTTTTAACTGGATGTGTTGCCTCTTGAGTTCTGGAGTAGTGAAACAAAAACTAAATAAGAAAAGAAGTGATATTAGTATTGAGTGTCACTTGCTCTAAACATGGAAGCTGCATGCCCTTGTACTGGGCTGGGTGATACTCACCCTTTTGTATATGTCTTGATTATCCTGGAAAGAGAATTGTGAGGGTAAATTAGATGAAATTTTACAGGGGCAGGTAATGGATAACGTTTTCTGTATAAGGTACACCATGGACCTTAGTGGATTTACCTGAATATTATGATAAATTGGCAATCTAAAAAGAAATTATTAAGCAAATTTAATGAGTCTATAGTTGATGCAGGATCTTACAATAAAGAAAATTGCCAGCAATACATCATCATGTGAAAATATAATCTCATTTCATCTTTTCAGTTTGCAGGGGGTGGGGAGGAGAGACCTACTCTCTGATGCATAGAAGCAAATAACCATCTAACTACTGGTGGAATAAACTAACTATTACAGATTTTAATTTGCCGCAGAGTGTATCCTAGTATTCAGTTTTTATAGTTCATATTGGCCAAGCTTCTTTTTCTCCAAAAGCTTTCTACATGAGTTTTTGCTCTCCTTGCAGAAAGTCCAATTTTCCATTTCTAAATCCTTGCCAGTGCACACACCTCAGCCCTGGCTTGCATGGATGATGGCTGCATGTGCGCTTATCTGACTCAAGGAGATGCCGGGAAGAAGACTTCTTACAAAACCATAGCATAAGTGTTCATGTCCATGTTTTATGAAGTCACAAGAGATGATTACTATGAACAATCATTTAAATCTTCTGATCTGGCTAGTACTGATCATTCACATCTCATTCATGCTTAAAGATTTTTGAATCCGCTGAAACCTCAATCAAGACAAAAATTAAAGTTGTTAATAATACTTCTAATTGTATTGCTGTGAATACAATTACACCTTTCTGCAAACTTTGTGGAGAATTTCTTCAGTGGAAGAGAGCAATACCTATACATCCTCTCTCTCTCTCTCTACCATGTACATATGTGTGGATGCACAAACATGAGCACACACACAGAAACACACACTATAATCCACCAACATTACCAATAGTGGGGGCTCTGTGGAAATTAACTCTAATTCCTTATAATCACAATTTTTAACCAGCAGAAAGTACTTGCTATTTTTACAGCTCCTGGTCTTCTTGTCAGCATCTGTTCACAACAGCGTGTGTGTGTGTGTGTTTATGGACACTTATTGGGCAAACAATTTTTTTTTGTACCACATTCATCGGCTGTATACTGTTATGTTTACTTTTCAGGTCAAAAATTGATGAGGAATGTGAAGATGCTTTTCCTGGTGCTAATTACCCTGCTCAACATTTCATATGCCCCTTACTTTACTTTTTTCTTTTCTTTTCTTTTCTTTTTTTTTTTTTTGGAGACAGGGTCTCGCTCCATCACCCAGGCTGGAGTGCAGTGGTACAATATTGGCTCACTGCAGCCTCCACCTCCCAGGTTCAAGCGATTCTCCTGCCTCAGCCTCCTGAGTAGCTGGGATTACAGGCACACGCCACCACGCCTGGCTAACTTTTGTATTTTTAGTAGAGATGGGCTTTTACCATGTTGCCCAGGCTGGTCTTGAACTCCTGACCTCAAGTGATCTGCCCGCCTCAGCCTCCCAAAGTTCTGGGATTACAGGCGTGAGCCACCACACCCGGCCTAGTTTTTTCTTTTTAGAGAAAAAATTATTTCAAAGTTTACTGATCTATGTTGTTTATTATTCATTTTCCCAACTAGAATACAAATGCCATGAGAGCAGGTGCTCAGTTCGTTTTACTACCCCATCCCTAGCACCCGGCCCGTGGCATGCTGTCAATAAATATATCTTTTGAATGAGTGAATGGTAGAGCTCTGTTCACAAGAACTTATTGCAGTTTTCCCAATTGAAACATCTTCTAATCCCATGTAGTGACCAGAAACACGAAACATGAAGAGTTTTGTGGATGTCATCATTTGCAGAATGTGACTGCTTTCTGAATTGCCTTGAGTTAAAAGTCCCCTAGAGTCACAGACTTGGCCTACTCTGGAAACCAGAACAGGAGTGAACTTAGAGCTCCAGCAACACATCCAGACTTTGGGCAGTTGAGGAAACCAAAGCCCCAAGAGATGAAGTGACATGCCAAAAGTCACATTTCAGGGAAGCAACAAGCCAGGAAGAGCCAGTTTCTCTATTAATACCTTTAAATATTGGCAGTTTTGTTCACTGAGTGACCCCTTGGTCTTCTGCAGTTCGAAACAATGAATGGGATAGGCTTGGAAAAATGGAGAAGGTAGAAGGAAATTCATTCCTAGTGGGCCCTTGCTCTTGGGGATCCTCATAACCCAATTTAATACTGCAGGTTGCACATGGGACAGGCCACCTACTTCCACTGCCTCTGCTGGTGCAGAGGACACCACCACAGTCTTCACCTGAGGGATAGGGAAATCCCTTTTGTGCAACATGTGGAGGAAGTAACAAAGGGATGAAGAACTCTGAGTTTTCAGCCTGAATTTTTGCTCCAGGACCAAGGCTGTAAAGATTATTCCTGAAAATGAGAGCTAACAATTGCCTTCAAACATATGCATAGTAAACTGAAAATAAGAAGAAATGGGCATGATATATTCATGAAATTTGAGAAACTGATGTTTGAGTCTTGAAGAATGAAAATTAGTTGCATCAACAGGCAATGGCAACAACTAGCACTTAAGTGCTGTCGTTTGCCACGTTCTGGATGCTGTTGAAAGCACTTCATAAATATGAAGCATTTAATCCTTACAACAGCATTCTGGGATACTATGACAATTACCCCTATACTACAGATGACAAAACTGAGGCACAGAGCAACTAAGAAACTACCAAGTTTAAACAGAGCTGGACTTTGAAACCAGGTATTTTTGTTTTAGAGTCTGGACTGTTAACTGCAGCCTGTAAAGGAGGCAAAGTCATTTCTGACTAAGGAAAAGACTGTGCAAGGACATCAAGGGCCTGGTGCATTTGGGGAATACTGATAGATTCACTGATAGATTCACTGTGGCTGGAGCATAGTGTGCTGTGGGTTGGGGGAGGTGAGAGATAAAGAGATGTGGCTCAAGGTGAAAATGTGGAGGCTATCCTAGGCATCATAGGCTATCCTACCACCCTTTTGTACTTTCAAGTAAATCAACTTACTTTATATCCATTGAAATATTTGTGTGGTTACTACAGTTACTGTAAAGTTTTTTGTTTTCATTTTGGTGAGACAGAGTCTTGCTCTGTCACCCAGGCTGGAGTGTGGTGGCATGATCTCAGCTCACTGCAACCTCCGCCTCCCGGGTTCAAGCGATTCTCCTGAGTAGCTGGGATTACAGGCATGCGCCACCTCACCCGGCTAATTTTTGTATTTTTAGTAGGGACAGGGTTTCATCTTGTTGGCCAGGCTGGACTCAAACTCCTGGCCTCAAGTGATCTGCCCACCTCGGCCTCCCAAAGTTCTGGGATTACAGGTTTGAGCCACCATGCCCAACTAGTTACTGTAAAGTCTTTTAAATGATAACTATTGTTTTGGAGAACTGCTATATCATGGTATATCAATTTATAATATGCAATATATCATAACATATAATTAGCTTAACTATACATGATTATAGTAATTGTAAGAATATACATGAACTACCCATATTTTATAGTAATTTATATTTAAGATATTTGCTTGATTTTTTCTAAAATTATATTCTCGAAAACAGATATGCATGCACAGTTACACATACATACAGCATTCTCCTGTAGGTAGCAAAAGAGTGTGTTTGTTGCATATATATATATTTTATATATATTGTATATATATACACATTTTTTTACCTTAGATTCATGAGAAAGAGGTGCCCACTGACTCAGACAATATGCCAGTTGCTAAAAAATAAAATGAAGAAAACAAATCAAAGGGATGAGGGGGATGAAGAGAGATTGATTAATGGGTAATCAAATACAATTAGATAGAAGAAACAAGGCCTGGTGTTTGATAATTCAGTAGAGTGACTATAGTAAACCATGATCTATTGGATATCTTAAAACAGCTAATAGAGAATAATTCGAATGCTCCCAGCATAAAGAAAATGTAAATATTTAAGGTAAATGTTTAATAACCATCAACATTCCATTTCCCCCAACTGGGTTGTAACACACTATATGGAAGTATCAGAATATCACATGTACCCTGAAAGTATGTACATCTATTATGCATTTAAAATTTAGACAACGAATCAAAGATAAGCTTAAATTCTTCAGTCAGCAGAATTTTATTACAACAGATTTAAAATTCTAAAATTGTCCTATTTCTGAACCTCACATTATCTTCTCACACAGCGGCAGTGAATTTCAACACAACCCTCAGGATGCCTTAAATGAGGCCGTGAAAAACGGCAACAGTGAGTTTCTGCTGCAGCCAAAAATCTGATCTCAAAATAGTTTTAAGTGAACATTATACACGTGATGTATTCAAGGTCCAGACTAAATAAAAATATCACATTACTGAATAATTGGGTACCTCAAGCTGCACAATATCCAAGCCATCTGGAGGATCAGCTAAAGGTTGAGGAAATCCTATTGTGAGAAATCATAAAATTATTAATTAGAGAAAAGAGGTCATAGCATTTACTTCAAAGTCTTTACCATGAAAAACAGAGATTCTATTAAAATAATAAACCACCAAAGAACCATTCAAAAGAGGTCAGTGGGAAAGTAAGATTTGATCTGATGTTGTTAAAAGGATTTACAAAGAAAATACACTTCTACTTGCCACTAGCAAATCTGAGATTTATACAAAGATTAATTTAAAATAGCATGGTTGTTAATTTACCATGAGTGTTCAGTACAACTGTTAGCAAGTCAGCAAAGAGGAGCAAAAAAATTCCAAGGTAACAACTTAGTTTGTATTTTGATAGAATTCATGAGGATGGCATCTCAGAAAATGGTGTCAACAAAGGATGGACATCAGAATCACCTTTGAACTTTGAAGACACATGGATACCCATCTCTCTGCTGCTACAGACTCTCTAGGAATGGGCTCTGGGGAAGGCTCCTGGCATGCAGCTGGACCCTGTCAACCTTTTTTCTAACTTCAATGAACTCTTCTCATTTGCCTGTGATACAACACTTGGTGGGATAGCTATAGTGCAGTTGAAAGAATCAATTGGATAGGTCAAAACTAACAAGATGAAATTAGATGGATAAATATAAAACCTGGCACTTAGATTTTTAATGTGTGGAACAGGGAATGTATGGCTCAAGAGCAGTTTATGTTTATAAACAAGACAAAAGAAAATTGTGTGGTATTTTGTTCCCTGCGTTCTCTCTGAGCCAAGATAAAGCAAAGGCAATGTTATGTTATATTCAAATAACAGTGCCGAAACCTTAAAAGGTAATAGCCTGACTTGAAATGATAAGATACAAGGTAAAGGCACTGAGCATAGTTTTCTCTGGAAACAGGAAAATTAGGAAGTATATGTTAACTGCTTTCAACTATTTTGAGAACTTCAATAAGTAAGAGATACTAGTCTTATCCTGTGTTTCCCCCAAATAACAGAATAAAGGCTGATGGTTAGAAAGTTACATGTGATCACACTTAAGCTTAGCCTAAAGAAGTTTTTGATGATTGGAATCATTCAATAATGCAAAGTAATGCAAACCAATCCTATAAGGATTTATGGAGAGGTTCTTTGCTGATAAAACATAAAGACCTACCCTCAGGTAACATAAAGTCAAATAGGAAAAAATAGGGAGGTGAGTATAAACATATAGAAAGATACATAAAAGGTAATAACAGATTCACAAAAATGTAATATAAACAGGACTCTACTGGAGCAAAGAGGCAGAACCTGGCTGTCATGGCTGGCAGTGAGTTGGGGTCATTGAGAGGTTAAACCAGATGACCTTCAGTGTCCTTTGCAAGGCCCAGTTTTGTGATTACATTGTAGGACATGACAAACAAGCATACTGTTTGAAATATGTTTTCTCTGTCAATGTATTTCCAAAGATTTTCTACTCCCCTAAGTCTAAATTCTGATGGAAAAATCTAAAATGGTATGTGTTTCCAACCATAGCTGTTCTGCCACCGCCCACTTCCCTACATCCTATGAAGATGGCGGTAACAGATTCCAACCACAGACCCTCACTCCACCCCTGTTTCCTAGAAGCCAGTTCTCTAGAGTTGGTGAGGCGATGCCCGCGCCCGGTCAGCACCTCGGACAGCTCACTGGCCCCGGGAGGTAGCGACTTCCAGTACACTCTGGAACCCTGCCTCTCTAAAACCCAACAGAAAGGCTTGGAAAAGATTCCTTTTTCCAGTGTGCGCTCCTCCCGCGCCCATCTCAAAATGCCCATCAATTCCCACTCTTCAGGGCTGTAAGCTCAGTTTTACCGACTCTGTCCTCGTCTCTTCAGAATCCAGGGAGCAGAAATGGCTACAAGTGGGATCTTCCCCTAACTCACACCAGGAAGTGCCTCTCCCTTCAGTTTTAGCGACACATGTTCAGGACATCCCTAGGGCAGGAGCAGCTTAAAGACAGTACCACAGGGAAAAGTCTCCTTTGGTAAAAGGCTGCAGCATCTCGCTCTGTCGATCCTCTCCTAAAGGTTCGAAACAAACTGCAGCCAGAAAGCAAGAAGGTAGCAATGAGGGCTGGCGGGGGAGAATAAACCTTGACTCCCTCCAGAACTGCCCTGGGGGATCAAGGTCTGTCTCAGACATCCTCAGAGTTCAGGCCAGATGGAGTCTGATGAAGCTCCCCTTACCTGAGGAGGGAATCTGTAGCATGCAGAAGCAGTAGATGGCCAAGATGAGAGAGAACTGGGGACGAAGAGGTTTCATTGTGAGAGTCTGGTTTCTCCTTGCTGGCCACAGACAGGTGCTGCTAGGACAGGAGCTGCTAGGTCCACAGGCAGAGGCAATCCTCTGTCCTGCATATGATCAGCCCAGCGAAGAAAGTGCCTTTATTTGCAGCGCCCCAGAGCCCACTGGCTGATCACCAATCAGCTTTGCACAGGAGGACCCTGGCTTTCTCATAAATGTCATGCTGAGTCCTTATTTGTAGAATAATATCTTTCTGGAGTAGGCATTGTAGAGAGCCATCTTTTACAACCCAGCAATGAAAATAAAAGGTGGAGAGTCCTGATTGCTATTCTATAATGATCCGAGAAATATTTCTGAATCAAGAATGGCTTTTTCTCTTTTTAATAAAAAAAGACACAAATCTATAAATTATTGCATGATAAAGTCTTGTTTACTATGAAGCTGTTTATTTTCCACCTCTAACAAAGGATGTTGTGTCATCTTGGTGCATTTAAGCAGTACAAAATTTGGAGTCTTGGGTATAATATTTGTAAAAATCTAAAGTTCAATTGGGGCTCTGTTTGTTTTTTAGATCATGGCTGGAAATTAGCCTCTTTAAGGTCTTTCCAGATTCATTTTAAGGAACAAGTTAAGTATTTCAAATTGTCAATATTCAGGAAAACATGACAATGTTTAATAATAATAAATAACTTCATCTACTGTGCTTCTACGTGTTGGGATCTGTTTTAGGCATTTCACATAGGTTATTTCATGTAATTCTCACAGAAAATCTATTAGGAATGTGTTATTACCCTAATTTTATGAATGAGGAAACAGAGGCTAGGAAAGGTGAAGAAACTTGTCCAAGATCATCCAGCTATCAAGGATCAGAGAAGAAATTTGGACTCAAAGGTACCTGAGCCCAGTCATTTCTGTAAGAATATGAAATTTTAATTGATAAGTAATTTTTTAAACATGCTTCCTTGGGATTAGATATCAGACAGAAAGAAGAAGGAGAAAGACTGAAGTCTTCTATTTCTTGCAAAAAGGGCAACATACATAGTATACATGAAACAAATATCTTTTGTTTTTTCATTATGCATATCTTTAATTTTTTTTTTTTTGAGACGGAGTCTCACTCTGTCACTCAGACTACATTGCGGTGGTGCGATCTTGGCTCACTGCAACCTCTGCCTCCCGAGTTCAAGCAATTCTCCTGCCTCAGCCTCCTGAGTAGCGGGGATTACAGGCGCCCACCACCACGCCCAGCTAATTTTTGTATTTTTAGTAGAGACCAGTTTTCACCATGCTAGTCAGGCTAGTCTCAAACTCCTGACCTCGTGATCTGCCCACCTCAGCCTCCCAAAGTGCTGGGATTACAGGCGTGAGCCACCGCGCCTGGCCGCATATCTTTAATTTTTGCTCTTTTAGAGATTAGGTGGTTACTAATAACTGCTGGATGTTTACACATGGCTCAAACATGTTAATACTTTACCTAAGTCATAATATATAATTGTTTTAATGAATGAGATTTTAAAGAATAATTTTGAGTGGGAGTTGCTCAGAAGGAGCTGTTTATTTTTGACTTAAAATGTGGCATTTTGCCAAAACATTTTCAATTCATAACAGAGCGATAATTATAAACTACTTTATAGCCATAATATTTTGCCTACTTCTTTGAGCCAGTAAGAAATAGAGATTTCTGTTTATTACAGTATTTACCACTTTGGTTCTAGGAGACTAACCCAAGGTCTTTAAATACCAGGCAGGGATTATGCCATTTACATTAAAATCTACCCACTGCTTAACAGCAAGTCTTTACTGAATGAAAGGAAAAAACATGAATGAATGCTTTTTCAACTTAAACCACTTATCTACATGGTATTAAACACAGTTACTTATGGTCATTTTAGATAGATGACACATATAATAGCAAATGGTTGTGGTATTTTTAATAAGTGTCAATCAACAAGTACTTTTTCAACATCCGTTCTGTCTATCAGTGAACTGGTGTTTATGCATAAGCATCAAGTAAACCTCTGTGATAGCTCTGATTTATATCAACTCTATGTTTCTTCTGCCTATTTTGCCTACACTATTTTTCAGATATTCAGGAGAAAAACATAAAAATATTATTTTAAATACTAACTTAGAAATGGAAAAAGATTTTAAAAGTCCGTGCTGTTACTATTTAACAACATGGTTACGAACTAATTTGTGTTTTCCCCATAACTCATATGTTGAAGCCCTAGACCCCAATGTGACTGTATTTGGAAACAGGGCTTTTAAGGAGGTAATTAAGGCTAAATGAGGACATTAGGATGGGACCCTAATCCAACAGTGCTGGTGTCATTATGAGAAGAGGAAGAGATGCCAGAAATCTTTTTCTCTCTGCATGCATGCACAGAAAAAATGTTGTGTAAGATTGCCTGCAAGCGAAGTAGAGAACCTCACCAGAAACCACCTTGCTGGCACCTCGAGTTTGGACTTGCATCCTCCAGAGCTGTGAGAAAATATATTTCTGTTGTTTAAACTACCCAGTCTGTGGGTTTTGCTATGGCAGTCCAAGCAGACCAATACAAACATGTAAGCATTTTTATCCAATTCAATACAAAAATAAACTAAAATAATGAAAATTAAAAATTGGAAACTCTACTTGATTTCAAATTATACAATTATCTACCCAGAATGTCTACTAAAAATTCAATGAAATCAACTGGCGGATGATTAGAATTAATAAAAGTTTACCAAATTGACTACATTTAGGGGAAACTATTTTCAGTACTAATTTTCTTAGGACGAGAGCAAAAATAAATTTTAAAATGTGTCAAAATGTAAATAGCTTAAAAAACTATGAAATACTGAGGGCAAAACTAGGGAATAAATGTGCAACACATTTAAAAAGAAAACCACAAAACTGTACTGAGGGACATAAAAGAATGTGTGAATAAATGAAAAGGCATAACATTATCCTCACCAGCAAGATTCAATGTTGTTAAACATTCAATTGATGACAAAATTCATACACAAAATCATGTAATCCTAATTAAATTCAAAATGACCTTTCATGAAATTTTAAGACTTATTCTGAAAGTAGTTTGGGAAAGAAAATACACATTTGACAAATTTTTGGGAAAAAAACTTGACACTTTACCAATGCCAAAACGTACCATAAAGTGGTAGCAATTGTGGTATTGTGGTCAACATTTTGTTACTGATCTTACAGGCAAACCAATCAACAGAATGGGATAGAGACAGTTGAAGCAGATTAGATTAATATAGAATAAAGGCACATTTCAAATTAGTGAAAAATGGTGAATTACTCATTGAATGGTGTTCAGGATCATTGGCTATCTATTTGGTGAAAATTAAATACCCTATTTCTATACAGTAGTCTCCCCTTATCCTAATGGGATATATTCCAAGAACCCTAGTGGATGCCTGAAGCTGAAGATAGTACCAAACCCTATAGATAGTATGCATGAATTTCTCGTTCCTTCTTCACAATTTCACAGCTAGAAAATTGTTCTTACTGTAGATCTTAGCCACCTCTGCATATGATTTTTTTTCTTTCCTTATTATGCCAATAGCTTTCACCTTTTCACTTAAAGGAAGCACTTTATGCCTCTCTTTGGGATATTTCAATGGCCAGCATCATTACTCTTGTGCTTTGGGGCCATTATGAAGTCAAATAAGGGTGGCTTGAACACAAGCACTGCAATGCCGCAGCCATCAATCTGTTAACCAGGGCTGCTGCAGAGTGACTAATGAGCACGTAGACAGCGCAGAGATACTGGACAGAGGGAGGATTCAAGGAGAGAGGGGCAGGACCCAGAGACTTCATCACGCTACTCAGACGGGCACACAATTGAAAAACCTATGAATTGCTTATTTCTGGAATTAGCCATATGTAATATTTTCAGACCACAGTTGACTAGTGGAACTGAAACTGTGGAAAGTGAAAACATAGATAAGAGGGGACTACTGTAGGCTGGGCGCGGTGGCTCACGCCTGTAATCCCAGCACTTTGGGAGACCGAGGCGTGTAGATCACCTGAAGTCGGGAGTTCGAGATCAGCCTGGCTAACATGGTGAAACCCCGTCTCTACTAAATATACAAAATTAGCTGGGCGTGGTGGCATGTGCCTGTGATCCCAGCTACTCGGGAGGCTGATGCAGGAGAATTGCTTCAACCCACGAGGCGGAGGTGCAGAGGTTGAAGTGAGCCAGGATTGCGACACTGCACCCCAGCCTGGGCAACAGAGCGAGACTCCATCTCCAAAAAAAAAAAGGGGGGGGGGACTACTGTAAATTAAAATAAATTTCAGAAGATCAATAAACTAAACCTGATTCACACACACACACACACAGAGTATTATAAATATTTTAAAATTCTGTGTACATTATGCTGTTTTGAGATCTTAAAAAAAATCTTTGTGGCTGGAGAGAGACTGTTCCTCCCAGGGCTAGCCATGCTTAGAGATAGCAAGGGCTCTGCCTGGAGCACGCCTGTGATGATAAACTAGGCAGTGCAGGGCCATAAATCCTCTATCTGGCCCCTAAGCCCCAGGAGGCAAAATCCCTCTGCCTTAAACATCCCAGGATCAGCTGCCAGGCAACTAGGAACCATTCCCACAGCCCCAAAACTTCCACAATTATTCACATTAGCCAATCCTAAACTGTTCACCCTGCCCTGCCTTGCCCTTCCCCATAAAACCTCGTAAAGGGGGTGGACTAGACCTTCTCTTTGCTCCTGTCTTCTGCCTCCTGACCGCCCTGGTGCCTTTCCCACATGGTCCTCCTGTCTCCAGAACCTGTGAATTAGTACACTTTGTTTTTTCCTGTGCCACTCCTCTGTCTCCTCTTGAGGTCACACCTGACTGATCATCACATAAAAGAAAACGAAGTACACATACACAGACACACAGATACTTATATAAAATCCTGTATTAGAAAAAGATTGAGCAAAATTTTTATAGGAAAATTGCTCTAGCGCAAAACTTAAAATAGGGACGACAATAAGGAAAAGATTGATACATTTTAAAGTATTTTAAAACAATTCTGTGTAAAAAGATGCCATAATCAATATTAGCAAAGAACAAAACACCATAGGATAAGTGTTTCCAAAAGCTATAGGGGTACTTACTGATAATACAAAAAGAGAGGGAAAGAAAGGAAGGAAGGCAAAAAAGGAACAAGGAAAGGAAGAAAGGAAGAAACAACATAACTCTCCATCAAGAGGTGAATGGGAAAAAAAGCTGATATATACATACAATGGAATTGAATATTAAATAAACTAAGGGATCCATAATATGGAAATTTATGTAACTGTGTTTTTTTTTATTCTCGAGATGGAGTCACTCTGTTGCATAGGCTGGAGTGCAGCAGTGTGATCTCAGCTCACTGCAACCTCTGCCTCCTGGGTTCAAGCAATTCTCCTGTTTCAGCCTCCTGAGTAGCTGGGATTACAGGCACATGCCACTATGCCCAGCTAATTTTTTAATTTTTAGTAGAGATGGGGTTTCACCATGTTGGCCAGGCTGGTTTGAACTCCTGACCTTGTGATCTGCCAGACTCAGTCTCCCAAAGTGCTGGGATTATAGGCGTGAGCCACCATGCCCGGCTTATGTAACTATTTAGAAGAATAAGATAGGTCTACAGGTATTCACAGGAAAATTCTTTATAACATGAGTAAAGAAAAAATGTTACAAAATTTCATGTCATAGTCTCTTGCCTGCCACCATGTAAGACATGACTTTGCTCCTCATTCACCTTCTGCCATGATTGTGAGGCCTCCCAGCCATGTGGAACTATCTGGCTCATTTTCCGCCTTTGCTGTGATCTCTGAGCAGGGAAGCCTTGTGTCTCTATTTCCAGACTACTCCCTCCTTTACATCAGAGCGATTCGCACACCTCTCTCCAGCAGGAGACTAAAAGCTACCTGAAGCCCTGGTGTATGCTGCACTCATATGGGTCCCCTCTGTTATATTCTTACACATTGCTTCTTTTTCTTAGTACAAGAAAATACTAGGAGCACTTAGAGGCTCCTAGCACATGTAGAACAGCCATAAATGAGGAGTCTGAAAAGAAAAAAGAAATTGCATGCCATGCGCTCCAGTATCAGTTAGCTTCTGCTCATAACAAATCACTGCAAAACTTAGTTGTTTAAACAACCATTTATTTAGCTCAAATTCTGAAGGTCAGCAATTTGGGCTGGGTTCTACAGGGCAGCTATTCTCAGGTGGACTCATTTACACATTTGTAACCACCTGGTGAATAGACAGGGTGCCTGAGACCTTTCTCCATGTAATCTCTCATTCTCAGGGTGGTTAACCCAGGCTTGATCTCACGCTCATTTCAGAGTTCTAAGACAGTGAGAGGAGAAGCTACAAGGCCTCTTGAGTCCTAGGTTTGCAACGGGCACTACATCACTTCTGCATTATAAGGACAAAGCCAGTCACAAAGCTAGCCCAGATTCAAGGGGTGGGAAAATAAATTTCACCTCTCAACGATGAGATGAGCCACAAAGTGTTATGGCCAATTTTGCAATCTACCAACTTATGTAAAATTTTTAAAAAATAGAACATGTAGTTATGTATGTACAGATGTAGGTAAATGCAAAGTAAAAGAATGGGATGCTACACACACCCAAAAATAATAGCAGAGATTCTCATGTAGTGAGATTGTGAGGAATCATTAAAAGCTTTTGAATTCTTGGCCGGGTGCGGTGGCTCACGCCTATAATCCCAGCACTTTGGGAGGCTGAGGCGGGCGGATCACGAGGTCAGGAGATTGAGACCATCCTGGCTAACACAGTGAAACCCCGTCTCTACTAAAAATACAAAAAATTAGCTGGGCATGGTGGTGGGCGCCTGTAGTCCCAGCTACTTGGGAGGCTGAGGCAGGAGAATGGCGTGAACCCAGGAGGCGGAGCTTGCAGCGAGCCGAGATTGCACCACTGCACTCCAGCCTGGGCAACACAGCAAGACTCCATCTCAAAAAAAAAAAAGCTTTTAAATTCTTGCATTCTATATTTTTGAATTCTTGCATTGATTATTTATGAATTACTTGTAGAAGTAAAACTAAATTTAAAAAATTAAATAGTCTGAAACACTCATAAGCATATGGGTGAATATTCAAAGATCTAAACTTGCATATATAAAAGATCAACTGCTTTCATATCCTTTGCAGGGACATGGATGGAGCTAGAAGCCATTATGCTCAGGAAGCTAATGCAGGAACAGGAAACCAAACACCACATATTCTCACTTATAAGTGGGAGCACAATGATGAGAACACATGGACACATGGGGGTGAACAACACACACTGGGGTCTGTTGGGGGAGTGGGTGGGGTGAGAGAAAACATTAGGAAGAATAGTTCATGGATGCTGGGCTTAATACCTAGGTGATGGGATGATCTGTGCAGCAAACCAGAATGGCACATGTTTACCTATGTAACAAACCTGAATATCTGCACATGTACCCCGGAATTTAAAATAAAAGTTGAAGGGAAAAAAAAGATCAACTCCTTTCTTTATGTTATTCCATTTATTTTTTCCAAAGTGTTTCATTTGTTAGTCATTATTTAAAACACTATAACGAGTGGATTTGTCAGTGCCAAGCCAATTTAATAAGATATAACTTCTTTGAATAAATGAACTCACCATGTAGAGTTCCCAGACCATTTGAAACAAGCAAATGTCACAGAACTACACTAAAATGTCAGAGAACTACACTAAAAATGCCTCCTCCTTTTCACTTTAAATTAGCTTCTGCTTTGTGAATGGTTATTATGATAAAACTCAGCAGGCTTTCAAGGAACTCAATTTTAATTTGGAAAATACAAGAAAATGGAATTTCTAAATCGATTATAAGTTTCTGTATTAAAAGCATAACTTTCTGAGTGACTCAGTGATACCCAATGTCCTTCAAGAACTCTTTTAAAAGTTTAAAGTAAATTAAGATGTAGATACAAGAATATTTGAGAGCACTGTAAGGGAGGAAAAAGATAATACTTCCTCTACACTTTCTGAGATCTTAATTGGGATAGACCCCTATAAAGAAAGAAAGATTAACAGGAGAAGAACAAGCAAAAGTTTAACCATGGTGCTATGGTTTGAATAATGGTGTTCCCTCCAAAATTCATGTTGAGACTTAATCCCCAAGGTAACAGTATTAAGAGACATGGTCTTTGGAAGGTGATTATCTCCCGAAAGGGCAGAGCCTTCATGAATAGGATTAGTATCCCTATGAAAGGGCTCCAGGTTGAAGGGCATACTCTCTTGCCCTTCCATCCCTTTCACAATGTGAATACCTCACATTCTTCCCCTCTAGAGGATACAGCAATAAGGCACCATCTTGGAAGCAAAGAGCCATCCTCACCAGACAATGCCAGTACCTTGATCTTGGACTTCCCAGCCTCCAGAATTGTTAAGAAATACATTTGTCCCTTGTAAATTACCTAGTCTAAGGTATTTTGTTAGAGCAATACAAGTAGACTAAGAAATATAGATTCTGCCTGTGTCTATGGGTGATACACAGGGAAAAAGCACATCTCAAAGAAGTGGTTCAAATACCATCCTCAGCTGAAACAAAGAAAGAAGGGAATGAGGAAGGCCAGGGAAAGCACCATAAAGGTAGGTGAGGTTTGTTATGCAGATTTAAGTCAGTGCCTTCTCCATTGAAAAGAATTTCTAGTGATTTAGAGTCATCCTTCTCATCCTGCTGCAGAGAGACACTCTTACAACTGGAGATTTCTTTACAAAAGTACATTTTTCTTAAAAGGGATAATGTCTCTGTTTTTAGAGCTTCTCCTGTGTCTGCTACTTCCAAAAATAATCAGCTGAAAATAAACTTTATGCCAAAATGACATATTTTGGGGTGGCATTTTCTGGTCCTCTACCATCACACTTTGGGGTGGCATATTTTGGGGTGGCATTTTCTGGTCCTCTACCATCACACTTTGGGGTGGCATATTCTGGTCTCCACTGTCATATTTTGGGGTGGCATATTATGAGCCCCAGCAGCATTTATCTACACAGCAAGGGTTTGTAGAAAAGTCTATTTAGAGCCTGTCTGTCAAATCCCCCAAAGCTGTTTGGTGGCAGAAAAGGCCAGCTTCCCCCATTAGCTGATACTGTCCCCACCCACATGAATACACGCTCTCATTTCCTCCCACCCTCTGTGCCTGAGTCCTGCACTTTCTCCTGGGCTTTATATCTGCTTTTACACTGGGCTATTTAGTAATGGCAGGGGATTAGAGAATTATGTAATGTTGGAAGAACCAGGGTGTTCTGACAAAGATCCCTCAAAGTAAGAACCACATACCCTTCCCTGTTTTATATTTTCCTTGTCAAAAGTAATATATCAGAGAGTTGCGCCAGCTATTTGACCATTGGACTTTGACTCCATAAACATCTTTCCTTCCTTCCCCCCCACCACATCATACAGAGCTGTAAACATGCAAAATAAACTCCCTTCCTTGCTGGCTTGCAGTTTGTTTCTGTCAATGGGAGAGAAGGCTGGAAAGAAGCTGGAAAACAAAAAGAAGAAAGAAGTCTTTTTTTCTGCCTGGGGTTATGCCTCCAGCAGAAGAAGTACTCATGGGTTCTAGCTCCAGCAGCAAAAACAACACCTATGCATGACTTCAGGCTCCCCAGGTCCTGCAGGGTAATTAGAATGTGTGCTCCTAGCTTCCTGAAGAGAAGTAGAGATGATAATTAAAACAGCAGCACCAGTGGGGTCCCATCAGTCTTAGTGGCCAAGTAAACACAGGCTTTGCAAACACACCATTTTTCCTTAGGTTCCTCAAACCCTAGGCATGAATGAGGCTTTCTGTGGTGGGGTAATGTTTCTTTTTACCATTTTGTAATTCTAGCCTCCATCCAGGATGATTTCTTTACAGTTTTGTTGAGATATAACTGTGTGAACCCCAAAGATCTGAGACAGGACTCAATTAATTTAGAAAGTTTATTTTGCCAAGATTGAGGACAAATGCCCATAACACAGCCTCAGGAGGTCCTGATGACATGTTCCCAAGGTGGTCAGAGCACAGTTCGGCTTTACACATTCTAAGGAGACATGAGACATCAAGCAACATATGCAAGAACATTGGTTCGGTATGGAAAGGCAGGACAACTCAAAGCAAAGGCAGGAAGACTTGAAGTGGGGAGGGGACTTTAAGGTCATAGGTGGGTAAGAGATGAATGGTTGCGTTCTTTTGAGTTTCTGATTAGCTTCTCCAAAGGAGGCAATTAGATATACATTTATCTCAGCAAGCAGAGGGGTGACTTTGAATAGAATGGGAGGTAGGCTGGCCCTAAGCAGTTCCCAGCTTGGGAACTTTAGCTTAGTGATTTTGGGGCCCCAAAATTTATTTTCCTTTCACATTTCCCCCTTTTTCTTTTCAAAAATCTTTTGGAGAAAGCATTTTAGAAGAAAATGGGTCTGTGGTCTCAGGTTTTGCGTGATCTCTCATGGTTAGGATGGTTTACTCCTAGACAGGTAGGTCCCAAGTTATTAGGAAAGCTCATTTTTAGCATGTTTTGAATTCTCATGTCCTGTGAAGAGAAAATAGGGGGAAGAAGAGAGAAAAACAACAACAAACAAAAGAACAATCTTGGAAAATTGACATAGGCCATATTACTCTGAAGCCTATATATCAGTAGGCAGGTATGAAAGTGGCTTATGTATGTAAATAGGTTGCTGTTATTTTCTTCTGAAGTTTAAGTTGTCTGGCTTCATTTCTCAGGGCTTAAAAGAAGCACAGCTTAGTTTTCAGTGACTCCAAATTAGAAAAAATGAGGGGAAAAAAAGAAGGAAAAAAATGGAAAACATTATTTTGAAGACTTGTAGCCAAAATAAATTAGAATTCAGTCCAAACTGTAAAAAATAATAAAAATTGAAAAATATTAGGCAAGACTAGAATCTAACAACAGGTGTACTATAGTTTTTGAAACATAATTTTTCTCTTCAGTTTCCCATATTTACTAAAGACAAATCATGGTAGGATTAATTTGCTTTATTATACTTGGCCTGATTATTTGTATACACTGCAGCCAGAATATATGTATTTTTTACATAAGCTTTTAAGTTGGCTTTGATGGAACTTTGTTCCATAGATGGAATCTCAGATGAGATTTTTGTAAAGCTGAGCCCAGCCATGGATTTTTACCATCAAATACCTATGAGTTGAGTGAATTCCTCTCTTCTTGAGGTCCCAAGATAAACTTGGGGCTCCTGGGCCTGTCAGAAAGTGACATTCTTTACTTACCACAGATCAGAAACCCTGTACAGATACTGTGTAGACCAAGGCATGAGGCCAGTTTTCCCAAAGGGGATTTTATTGGCTCCATAAGTCAAGTTTGATTCCTTAAAGGAAAGCACACCATTCCACTCAAAGCCTTGGTGAAATAACCAGTTTCTCCAATTGTGTACTGTTACAAATGAAAATAGATTCTTATTGCACTTATGCAAATAACTCTATTGCCATAAGTTAAGAATACTCACAAATAGTTTCCAAATTCTAGAGAAATCAGGTAGAGAGAAACAAGTATGCTCCAAATTCTGTTCACAGGAGTATACTAAATTGTTAAAAGCTGTCAATAGCTCAAAAGAAAAGTTCCCTTGACTCTGAAAAACAAAACAAAGGATCAGCAACGTTTTATGCAAAAAGTTAAAAAGATTACTTCAGACTTCTATTAGTTTAGTCCATGCAGTTAATGCTTGTTCTGCTTGATATTTATCAACATTTCAGCTGTCTGTGAATCCTGAAAGTTTTTCCTCTATTCTGATGTTACAATCTCCAGAGTTATCGGAAACCTGCATTCAAGAGCACCTGTTAGAGTTTTATAGTTGATTATGAAACCACCTTCTAAAGAGGACCTAAACAAGACAATTGTCCGTGGATGACAAAAAGTTTCAGGACAGCCATAGTCAAAGGCACAATTGACAAGGAAATTTGTTACCTCCGTGGCACATAATAATTTAACATAATAATTATAATTATTACTTATAATGTACATTAAGTCATATCAGAATTATAGGAGTTTCTCATAATTTTGGAATACATACCAATAACATATTTATACAAATACAGCCCAAAGAAAACCAAACACTGTTTCATATTGGACAATGCTTCCTGTATAATTTTTATACCAAATAAGCCAAATATGTCATTTTTGGACTTTAGGGATCCTAATATCTTAAAAGATTAACTAGGCCAGAAAAAGACATAGTTTATAATTTGATTTGGAAAGTTTGTCAAATATCAAAGGTTTAAAACACTTGATCATAGATCACTGTAAAATTTCCAGAAAAAGGTGAAAACATTTATTCTTTGAGAGAGGACACTTAATTTTGCAAACAATAAGCCCTAATAGTAACAGCATGAAGCCCTGCCATAAAGACACATGCACACATATGTTTATTGTGGCACTATTCACAATAGCAAAGACTTGGAACCAACCCAAATGTCCATCAATGATAGACTGGATTAAGAAAATGTGGCACATATACACCATGGAATACTATGCAGCCCTGAAAAAGGATGAGTTCATGTCCTTTGTAGGGACACGGATGAAGCTGGAAACCATCATTCTGAGCAAACTGTCGCAAGGACAGAAAACAAAACACTGCACGTTCTCACTCACATGTGGGAACCGAACAATGAGAACACTTGGACACAGGGTGGGGAACATCACACACCGGGGCCTGTCGTGGGGTGAGGGGAGGCGGAGGGATAGCATTAGGAGATATACCTAATGTAAATGATGAGTTAATGGGTGCAGCACACCAACATGGCATATATATACATATGTAACAGACCTGCAGATTGTGCACACATACCCTAGAACTTAAAGTATATAAAAAAAGCATGAAGCCAATTAAATTTTTTTTAATTTTACAAACAATCTATAAAATTTTAATCTTGATCATGATATAACTTCTATAAACCTTTATAACCTATATAACCTTCATTAATGAGTTGGTTAATGCTTCAAGAAAACCTTGTTAATCTGACACAGGGGCCTATATCCTGGTCTTGCATCAGTGTGCTTTTCACACCAATGGTTAATTTATAAAGAAATGGAACTTATTTTATCTCTTAAAATCATCCCTTACAATCTCATATGCCCACCTCTTCCATGATAGTCCCTGGGCCTTGAGGAGTTGAATGGCTTTAACTTCTGGCCCTGTGTCTGGGGAATGCAGTTTATTTTGATGGGCATCTTCTATGAGGCCTGAAGATGAGGTTTTAACTGCTGTCAGTGTTGAAGATTTGGACTTGGTGTCCTTTTTAGACCCAGGAGTCAAAACTCTGTAACTTAATGTCACAAGTACTTTAAAAGCACATATAGAAAGATACATGGATATAATAACCTTAATTTGAAAAAAAAGTTTTTTAATCTTGTTTTTTTTTTCCTAAGCAAACCCAAACATAATAATAATGGCATAGGAATTATTTCAATAAAACATAAAATCTGTTAGGCCAGTTACCAAAAGGCAAAAGAAAAGACCTTCTGCAGTATATAGAATATTATGTTGGAAGAGAACATTTCCTTCAGATCTTTAAGAAAATATTAGCATCAGATCACAACAAAAAGAACTTGAGAAAAAAACTTATATGAGCTGAAAATGAGTTGAAGGAGAGTGTTTTTTCATGCCTTTTAAAAGGGGAGAGAAAACTGAAAATGGTGAGATGCAGTAAAAGTTAAACTTTGGGTTAAACAAAAAATTAAAATCTCATAATTTATTAAGAGTAAATCAATCCCTTAAGGAAATTTTGTTGTTCTAATTAATTCTTTAGTGTATAAGTGCCTTTTTTTACATTAAACCCAATCTCTAGAAAGACCATTATAATTTCCCTTTAATTATAGACAACTTAATCATATAAAAGTTTTTTTTAATAAATCCTTTTATATTGTGACTTACACAGACCATTCATGACATGCTTGGACTTTCTGGTTTGTCCTGAATATCCCTCCTTCTTAAACAACCAGTCATTTTATTCTAGGTCTAAATTTACCATACAAGGTTCTTTCTTATATAAAATTATTTCTCTTTAAGCTTTCTTTCCAAAAAATACCTCTTTATTTCTATAACTTCCTTTACATCTCTCTTATTTCCTGTTTTTTAATCTAGTTTTATACGTAACCTTTGAATTAGACAAAAATTGTTCACCTTTTTTAAAAGGACACTCTTTTTAGAAAGAATATTTTCCTACAATTTTTTTTATAGAAAAATACCCTAATACTGAAATATATATTACTTAATTTAATATAACTTTAGAGTCTAAATTATAACATTTCTCTACAAGTATTTATCCCATTACATTTTCACACATATTTTATTTTATTGGTTTACCTAGATTGTTTATGAAAATTGCAATAGTCATGATGTAAAGTTACGAAACTCGCCATTGCAAAATTCTAACTGAGACAGTGAAAAAGATATGACCTAACTACTCCACCTTGCTTCTAACTTCCAAGCTGTCCTTGTTCATTCTTGGACTTTGGAAGAAACTTAGTTTAGCTCTGAAACAAAGATGATAACAGTCCTTTCCCAAAACAAACCTCCTTACTGCCTGTGGACTCAACTGCTGAAAACCACAAGATTAGAAGTTATGGTAATTTTACTAAATAATTCAAGATGTAGCTATTTTCATTAAACCAATATCAATGTCTTATTTATTAAAGATTACACAAGCAAAGATCATTCTGTCTTGGGCTGCATTTATAGTTTTGTAACTCCTATGCCAAATTTTAACACCTTATAGTATTTGGCAGGGATAAGTATGAAATTACTTGATTGATAAATGCAAACAAAAATGTATGCTGGCAATTCTTAAGACATTTCTAATGTTACTTTACCAATAATTTTAAAGCTAGCTTATTTATTAAAGATTTTACTTAAGTCATGTAAACTTGAAAAAGCATTTGACTACTCTTTCCTTTTTCTGATGAAGTATTTAAGTGCTTTTATTTTTTTAAGCCACTTAATTAGAGCTCCTTTATATACTTTTCAGCAGTGAAACTACTGAAAACTTTAGTACACAACACACAAATGCATAGATGTATTAGGCATACCAACAGAAGTACATCTTATAGATTGATAAAAACTTTTTTTCCCCTATCTTAGACTTTCAGATTCTTGATAATCTGTTTCACAACCCTAGGCAGCTGTCAGCTAAATAGCTTTAAATTTGCATATTAAAGGAAACAACTCAGATGAAAATCAAATAGCAAAATTTATATCATAAGGTATGGAGAGAAAAAGTGTGGTGTGCTAGATGGAGATTAAAGATGAACACCAAATCAAACATAAAATCATAAAAATCTATCATCAGATTGTATAAAGAGACCAATTTTATTTAGATATGGACTACCTATCTTTTTTTTTTTTTTTTTGAGATGGAGTCTCACTATGTCACCCAGACTGGAGTACAGTGGCGCAATCTCGGCTGACCGCAAGCTCTGCCTCCCAGGTTCATGCCATTCTCTTGCCTCAGCCTCCTGAGTAGCTGGGACTATGGGTGCCCACCACCATGCCCGGCTAATTTTTTGTATTTTTAGTAGAGATGGGGTTTTACCATGTTAGCCAGGATGGTCTCAATCTCCTGACCTTGTGATCCGCCCACCTGAGCCTCCCAAAGTGCTGGGACTACAGGCATGAACCACTGTGCCCAGCTGACTACCTCTCTTTTAACTGGATCTCTGAGCTCTGGGCAGAGCCCACACTGAATCCTGGGTTTCCAAAAAGGGAGAATTATTATGAAGCTAGACCATGTGATGTTTTTACAGTGCATTAAAAAAATTTTTTTTAAACAAACACATTTCTAAGTGTCTAAACTACACTCTTCTTAAAAAATAAAAAACCCAAGGGCAGCCTCTGTTGTAATAATAATTTTATTCAATAAATCATGCAATGCAATACAAAAGCAAGCAGTTTAAGAGCTGAGATGAACTTGTCTGTTTACACTCTTGGCATTCCATAAGGAAAAACAGGTTTCTCTTCCAAAGGGAGTCTGGTGCATTTGCCATTTTTTTAAGGAACCCCAGACTACTATAAATGATTTTAGGTCCCTCATGCAGCAGAGGGTGCAAGAGAAAGGAGAGACAGCAGAAGTAAATGAAGAAAACAGAATCCAGTCAACTAAGAAAGAAAAAAAAAAAACACTTTTGCTCAAAAAAAGGACAAGGTCCTAGAAGAGAAAAAACAAAAAAACCCAAACATTAAGGCCTTTTAAATACAAACATGCACACATGCACACATACACACACACATCTTGGATATGAGCTTTTAATTAAGCTGACTTTTAACCATTGAGCTCTTTGTAAAAAAATTTTTTTAAATTCTCATTACTATATTTCAGCTAGGACAAATTGTTGCTATTTCAGAAGCACCAAGTATTAAACCCGAAAGGCCTTGAATTAGGAACCAAACTGAGGCTGTCGTGGTGGAAAAAAAAAGACAGAACCTTAGCCGTGGAACTGCAGTGTGGGGTGACAGCCACTGCTTTCAGTTTGACCTGGCTAGCAAAAAGGTGGCCTTGTTATGTAAATAAAGACCCTCTAGCAGTTAAAATTTAAAAATCCTTTTTTTTTTACCTTTTGCTGGCCATTTCTCTCCCCGACTACACCACCTTTGTGTGTGTGGTGAGGGTAATTTAGCCACTTCAGAGGGCTTGTTCTCCATAATTTGGAACTTTCCTTTGGATTTGATCAAGTCAGATAGAGTTGATCAAACCCAATGGGAAAAGACTGAAACAACAAAAACAGAAACAAACAACAACAACAACAACAAACAGTTAAGCAAAACAAACAATGGCACAACTTATATGATCATTATGATCTAATGGTAAAGAGAAATTAAGACCAGCTGGTTGTTAATCTTAACTTTAGCCAAGACAAAACCCAATTCAGTAACTTACTTAGGGATGGGTCTCAAGCTGTAGACTGCTCTCTACCATCCTAAAAGCAGGAAAAAACAAAACAAAACAAAACTCAACTTCCCTATTGGAAGCGAGCTCAAACTCCATAAAGCAGTTACCTGCCTTCCATCGTCACAGAAACAGGAAATCTTGCCTTCCTTGTTGGAAGCAAGTAAAACTTCAAAGAAAGAGGAGTTGTACAGTGAAATAAACTTTAGATCTCAACCAAATTTTGGAAGATCAGGGACTCTCTGGAGTGTGTACTCTCAGACCTCAGCAAATTGTCCTGTAGGTTTGAGCCATAAAGTTAGCTCATGCTGGTACCAAGCACCAATAGGAGAATTGTCAAAGATCAGGGATATTGCCACTTAGAACCCCCTTGTAGTTACTAAAATGTGAACCCTGAAGATCTGAGACACATCTCACTTAATTTAGAAAGTTTATTTTGCCAAGTTGAGGTTGCACACCCATGACACAGCCTCAAGAGGTTCCGATGACGTGTGCCCAAAGTGGTCAGAGCACAGTTTGGTTTTATACATTCTAGGGAGACAATCAACACACGCAATGTAAACATTGGCTCAGTCTGGAAAGGCGTGACAACTCGAAGCACAGCTGGGGAGACTTGAAGCAGGGAGGGGGCTTCAGGGTCATAGGTAGATATGAGACAAACAGTTGCATTCTTTTGAGTTTCTGATTAGCTTATCCAAAGGAGGCAATCAGATATGCATTTATCTCAGTGAACAGAGTGGGTGACTTTGAATAGAATGGGGGGTAGGTTGGCCCTAAGTAATTCTCAGCTTGATTTTTCCCTTTAGCTTAGTGATTTTGGGGCAAGATTTATTTACCTTTCACAATGGACATACAATAAACTATATATATATCTAAAGTGTATAATTTGATAAACTTTAGCATAAGTATAGACTGTGATATCATCATTGCAATAAAAATAATGAACACATCCATCACCTCCAAAAGTTTATTGTGCTTCTTGGCAATCTCTCCCTCCCCTTTCCTGCCTGCTGATCGGCTTTCTGTGATTACAGCTCGCATTTTATAGAATTTTATGTAAACGGAATTATGTATTATATAGTATGTACTTCTTTTAATTTTTTTTGAATTTTTACTTAGCATAATTAAACTAATTCCTGTTGTTGCATGTTTCAATTGTTTATTCCTTTTTATTGCTGAATAGTACTCCATTATGTGAATATACTGCAATTTATTTATCTATAACTCTGTTGATAAACATTTGGGTTGTTTCCAGTTTTGAGCCATTATATATAAAACTTCTGAGCATTTTTGTACAAGTCTTCGTATGAGTATCTGCTTTCACTTCATTTAGGTAAATACCTAAGTTTGGGATGGCTGAATCATATGGTAGTCATATATCTAACTTTTTAAGAAACAACCAAAATTGTATTATTTTACATTCCCACCAGCAGTGTATAAGAATTCTACTTGTTCCAAATCCTTGTCAACACTTGGTATAATTAATGTTTTTAATTTTAGCAGCTCTACTCTTTCCAACATTTTTGTAACCAGTTCCCTAAATTAAAGTACCTCTGTTTAAAACACCTCAGTGACTTCTTTCTTCCTAGTTGGGTGATGACTCAATACAAGTATTAGGTGACTCAACACTCACTACCTGTTAGATGAATGAATTAATGAGTTATTTAGAGGAAAGCTCTCAGGGATATAAAAGGCTGAAAAAGTAAGAATCATGTCTAGGCAGTCAGAGACTATGATGAAATGACACTACAAAAACTCTATTTTAAACATAGACACAGAAAAGAAGCAATAAAAGAATCTCTAACAAATACACAGGGGAAAGTTCAGAGGCTTGGAATGAGAACCATTTAAGAGTAGGAAAGAATAGTAAGTAGCTAGTGTTTGAAAAGAGAGACTAAGTAATTGGAGAGTACAGATGAAGGTCAGGTAATTTAACAAGAAAGAGTGAATAGGAATGGCAATCAATAGAAAAGATAATGGCTTACAAAGATGGAGAGAGTTTCCAAGGGCAACTTTGAAGAAGGAGGAGTTTCATGGGGACCAATTAGCCAAAAAGTTTAACTGAAGGCGAGAAAATATAAGTGGCTTGCAATAAACTCTGAAAAGTATATTACAAAGTATGCAGATTATAGAGAAACAAAGGCTGTGAACAGGGGCAAGCAGCCCATGTGCCCTTGGGCAGATTCAGAAATAGATTTGATAGTGACATAGGCACTGGCTCTGGTGCCTGCCCAGCCTGTTTCTTCTGGGTTGGTGACTGGGTTGGGTGGGTGGTATGAGTCAGTTTGGTGTAGGCAGACACACGAGTCCTTCTATCCCACTGATTAGGGATGGAGCTGGAGGAGAAGGGGGGACTATTGGCTTTGGGAGGAAACGAGGACTCTTGCTTTGTGTGTGGAGAAACTGGACGCAATGACTCCTCCTCTCAACCTTGCCGTGTATTTGTTGCTTACACTGCCTTGTCTTATGGGGTTTCCTATATATTCACACTGCAGCCCCTACCACCTGTACCCTCAGGACTATGGGGGCTGTGTTTTCTAGCTCCATTGCTCTTCCACAGCCCTAGGAACAATGACAGTAATTTGTTCATTTCTTTAAACATTTATGGAGCTCCTACTCCATGTCAGTCTCCAGGGGTAGGAAGATGAAGACATAATTCCTGAGCTCAAGGAGGTCACAGCATGGCAGGAAAGATGGACACATCAGTAGTTCCCTACAAGAGCATGCGAGAAGTGCTATAAAAGAGGTATTCATCAAGAGGCAAGGAAGTAGGCAAAGTTCTGCAGCTGAACTGGAGCTCGCTTTGGCAGGGGGCTTAAGGACAAGTGGGGGTTTGCCAAGCAGAGAAGGCAGGGGAGGGGGAACAGGGAAGCCAGGGGAGGGGGAACAACAGGAGAGGTAGGGAGGTTGGAAAGCATCCAGAGAAAAGTGAAGTTTGAGGTTCCTGGTGTGCAGGGATTGAAGTATGGCTGACAGCTAGAGTAGAGGGAGAAGGAGAGTTGCAGCATCTTCCAGAAAGTTGCTAGAACTAGGCCAGAGGATGCTAGGGGAACAGTAAGAAGGGCCCAAGGGAAACAGGTTTTCAGGATGCAGATTGTAGAGACAGTGGTAAACAAGTGGTGTTCTTTTTATACGATTACTGTCTCTATTTGCAAGCCGCACTGCCCACCATCAGCTGGGTATCCTCTGATGTTAGAACTTGACCTCACCTCTGATTGAGAAGGGAAGTGAAAAGGAAGGGCAATACAATAGTTACAGATGAGGCTGGCACTGAACATTGTATTTAAAGAGCCTGATGGGGCAGTGGGGACATGCTGTGTAAGTGTCAGGAAGACATTGGTGTTTGAAAGCAGAGATGTTGGGATCTGACCCAGCTGTGGCTACAGAGAGAAGCTCATGGTAGACATAGGAGCTGAAATGAGAAATCAGTTGTGAGGCATGTGCAGGGGGAAGAAGTGTGAGGGCCAGATACACGGTAATTTTGCCACAAATGGAAAAGGAGGAGGTGGATACAACAGACATTTTAGCAGAAGAACTGGCAGAAATTGGAAGTGATTGTGTGGAGGCTGAATGACAGGAAGGGGTCAGGCCTGCAAGGCAGAGCAGAGGGTGGTGGTCTTGATGGAAACCGGGAACGGAGGGCTGGAGGGAAACCGTGGGTTGATAGGTTGGATTCCCGCCTGTGGAGGAGGCAAATGGAGGTGTTAGGATGTCACTGGAAACGAGTGCCTTGCGTTTAGGAAAGAGACATAAGTCACGTGTAGATTTAATCACCAGAAGCACACACATGGTGGCTGAATACTGGAAAGGGTGAGATTGCTTTAGGAGAATGAGTGAGTGAAGGAACATGAGACCAGGGATGGATGAGACCCAGGAGAATATCAGGGCTCAATGACAGGGTAAGAACAGAAGCCAATAAGGGGTTGGAGAAGGATTTGTCAGGGAGAAGACCCTGCAGAGGAGGAGCGTTCAAGGAGGACTGGGCTCAGAAGCATTGAATCTGGGTGGGGGCTGGAGGGAAGGCTTTGGGTTTGGCATTCAGGATGTCATGGGTGAGCAGGGGCTGGGGTGGGCGGCAGAAAATGTGACAGCAGAGGAAGCAGATGCAGGCCAGTCTTGCAAGGACAGAAGGCAGGCCCTGGCACAAGAAAAAGGCTGGTATCGGCTTAAGGGTGGGGTAGACTTGAGAGTGTGGGTAGACAGAGAAGAAGAATTGGTGGAGATGGGAAGGTGAAGGGAAATTAAGGAACCAAGTGTAGTAACATAAGAGGAGAAAGTCATAAGCCAAGGGGAGAGAGTCATAAGCCAAGAGGAGGGATGAGTCTTCTTGTGCCTCTGACAAACAGGAGGGAAGGTAGAGGAGTGCAAATGGGTCTGGGGATGGCGGGCAGGCATTGGAGCCAGGTCAGGAGAGGGACAGCTAAATCACCCAGTCAGTGGCAGGGAGGAAGAAGCCAGGCATTAGAAAGGATAATTTAGATGCAAAACATTACAAACCGCATATTCAATTTATTAAATTCTCTTTTCACTTTTTCCTTCTCTATATTTTATTTTAAAAATATTTTGATACTTTAATAAAGCAGGCCTATTTTATTTCTCTCAGTGCTAGGTAATGGAAATCCAGACGTTGAAATAACAGGCACTTTCAATTGCTGGTGAAAAAAATCATAGCTAGTTAAGGAGAAGGAAATATATCCCTCTTTCTCTAACTGAAACAAATAAAACTAAATGAAACACAAAATGTTCTTCTACACCATTTAACTATAGTTGCCAATGTTATTAATATTTCCAATACAAGAGTTTTACAATGGATCTTAACTTCAGAGACTGTTGCTATGGCTTGTGGAAGTAATCTGTAGCTTCCGTGAAGGCTGTAATTCTCACTGATCTTGCTTTAAAATGTGTTGCTCTGGTAATATGCCATTGGAGATCTGTTTTCTGTAAGGTATGGGTACCTGTGCATCTTCTCTGCTAAGTCAGAAGAGGATTATGAGCACTTCCATCATATCTTATTTGCACAAAGGTAAAATAATAATAATAATAAACTAAAACCTATGACTCTTTGGGGTATCTTATTTAAACAAAGAGTTTGAAAGAATAACTCATCTAAATTAATGTTTAAGTATTTTATAATTAAATGTTTGAGAAGACACGTGAGAAATGAAAACATGACAAAGCTTGGGGTTGAGGTTAGCATGTCAATGGAGAGGCCCTGCGTAACTGTGGACCATTCTTTACAGTTTTGCATAGCTGAGGGGGCAGGTGAAGAAGATTCTGGGGGCCCAAGGAGGCAGAAAAGGGCCTCTGAAACTGAAGTCAAAGGACTAGAGGACCTCTTCTTTCTAGTCAGATCTTTGATACTTGGGCCGCCTCCACGAGTCGTTGTGATGAAGGAAAAGCAGCACCACGGGGAGCTTCTTCCTGCTCTTGCTCTTTGGAAGCCATTAGGGGGCTGGCTTGCTAATGACTGCACAGCTGTCTCTGTTTGCAGAGACAAGCTGCTTATCCATCTCAGCAGGATGTCCCCTTTGAATCACTTTTTCAATAGTGAAGATAAAGTCACAGAGACTCAGCCATTCTCTATGACCAAAACCTTCTCTTGGTGCCAAGAACATGTCTCTGTGAGATGCTGGATGGATCTCAGGGAGCAATCTGAGGCTGGAAGTGACAGAATTAGTTAAACAGCTCCATTGGAAACTGAGATGCAATCATTAGCTTTGGTACCACTTCAGGAATTCAGGCACATGATTTTTTTTCTACAGTTCTTTCCGTGAACCTCCATCACAGACAACTACCTACTCTCAGGAGAAGGTTTCTCTGGACGTAGTCCCCAGATCACCTGCTTCAGAAACATGTGGGGCATGCATGAAAAATGCAGGTTCTTGGGTCTCGTTCTACACTCTCAATCAGTATTGCTGGGTGCCGTGCACAAGAATCTGAATGGTAAACTTTCTAGAAGATTCACTACAATCTAAGTTTGAGAACCCCTGCTTATAGGTGAGAATCTCAGTTTGAGTAGAACTAGGCAATTTCTTAGCCTGCTTTGGATCCCTTCTGCCTTCTGCCTCTAACCAGCACGATCCTGGGCTCTCCTCTCACCATTCCCATAGGGATGCTGAGGACATGCAAAGGTATTTTTCATGCTGGCTCTGAAAAAACACAAAGATAAGTCTTATGCCAAAATAGATAAATAACTGACAACTTCCATAAGGCAAGTGAAACATCTTGGGTGACCCGAGCCACAGCCCAGCTCCATCGCAGCTGCTGTCATCCATGCTATCTATGTGCAGTTATCCAACCACTTTAGATACTATTTGTGCGCTCGTTTAAGCAGCCCTGGTGGATGGGAAGTTTCAAGGAGCCTTTTATGACCAGAATTTGTCATTTAGAGAGGCAGTATGCAAACCAAGCTTTGCTGGCTCCTCTGCTCTGTGGGCATCCTGGCCTTTTCATTTTATGACCCACCATGAATAACTTGCACGATGCTCCAACTCCCTGTGAGTCGGATGTCACAAGCTCACTTTTTCATCCCACGTCTATACTTTAATGCCATTTAGCAATGATCTTCCTTGGGATTCTGTGTTTTTATTGCCTGTCATGACACCACAGGAGCATGTTTTCCAGAATGCACTGAGGCATAAATATTACTCACTATGGAGGAAGCCATTAGTTCACAGGAAATAAAGCTGAACTATGACAACACATTGATTCCTCCATTTCTCATGTTAGTAATTTTCTATTTGGAGAGTCTGCAGATGAATTCATGGGCTGACTCAGTTTTTTACTGTGTGAAGACCACACGATTCTTGCAATTATAATTACCCAGCTATAATATCTGACACCACTGTATTTATCAGAAAGCACAAATCCATATCCTAAGTCCATGCCATACCATTAAGCATCTTTATGAAAAGATTCTGGGCTATCTTATGAATCTTGAAATGTATCAGTGAATGGAAAACTAGGATTTATTTTTCTTTCACATCAGCCCTGAAACATTCAGACCATTATTTCCTTTGAACATTTGGAATCCACAAACCAAAATCAAGATTGCCAATATTTGAAGTTGTCTATTTTATATATATGATTACATTAGCTATTTTATTCAGAAAGAGACCCCAGCTTCAGGGTTCCTTGGTCTAGGAGACAATACCAATACCAATCACTGGGAAGGCCTGGTTCCTGAAAAGTAGGTAGAAGAAGGCACACCAACTGGGAACCTTGGAACCCAAAAATTGACACGGTGGTGAGTTCCTTGGGTTTTTGACTAGGTACTGAAGGAGTCAGTGACCCAGAAATGTCAACAAGTTTCTTTCTTTCCTTTTTTTTTTTTTTTTTGAGAGTCTCACCCTGTTGCTCAGGCTGGAATGCAGTGGCGCAATCTTGGCTCACTGTAACCTTTGCCTCCCAGGTTCAGGCAATTCTCATGTCTCAACCTCCGAGTAGCTGGGATTACAGCTGTGTGCCACCACGCCCAGCTAATTTTTGTATTTTTAGTAGAGACGGGGTTTCGCCATTTTGGCCAGGTTGGACTCTAACTCCTGGCCCCAAGTGATCTGCCCACCTTGGCCTCCCAAAGTGTTGGGATTACAGATGTGAAGCCCTGTGCCCAGCCAAATGTCAACAAATTTCTGATCAAAAAAGAAAAGTCCAATTTATTCTAAGTATGTAAGGCTGGTTCAACACTTGAAATTTATTCATTGTAATCTACCATGTAAAAAGGTCTAGGAAGAAAGAAACCACATGATTCTATCAATCAATGCATTAAAACATTTGACAGAATTCGACACCCATTCATGACAAAAACAACAAAACCTAGAAAAATAGGAATAGTAGGGAGCTTCCTCAATTTGTTGAAAGGTATCTAAGAAAAACTTACAGCTAACATTATATTTAATGATGAAAGGCTGAATGATGTCCTTCTAAAATCAAGAACAAGCCAAGCATGTCTGTTTTTACTACTCTTATTCAACATAGTGTTACAAATTCTAGCCAGCGCAATAAGACAAGAATAAGAAATAAAATAAATACATATAGATTGGAAGGAAAGAAAGAAAACTCTCCTTGTTTTCAGAGGACATGGTTGTCTGTTCAGAATATCTCAAGGAATAAAAAAAGAAAACTGTCTTAAAATTAACAAGCAAGGCTGGGAGCAGTGGCTCACGCCTGTAATCCCAGCACTTGGGGAGGCCAAGGTCGGGAGTTCAAGACCAGCCTGACAAACCCCATCTCTACTAAAAATACAAAACAAACAAACAAACAAACAAAACAACTAGCCAGGCATGGCGGTGCATGCCTGTAATCCCAGCTACTCGGGAGACTGAGGCAGGAGAATCGCTTGAACCTAGGAGGCGGAGGTTGTGGTGAGCTGAGATCGCGCCACTGCACTCCAGCCTGGGCAACAAGAGCAAAACTCCATCTCAAAAAACAAACAAACAAACAAACAAACAAAAACTAACAAGCAAGTTCAGGAAAGTGACAGAATACAAGGTAAACATAAAAAAAGTATTTCTATATGCTTGCAATAAACAAGTGGACGCCAGAATTAAAAATACAATACCATTTACAACTGCTGAAAAAATAAAACACCAAGGTGTAAATCTAACAAAACAGATACAGGATTTGGATGCTGAAAAGTACAAAGTGCTGATGAGAGAAACCAAAGAAATTCTAAATAAGTGGAGACACACCATGTTTAAGAGTTAAAAGACTCAGCATAGTAAAGATGTCAATTCTCCTCAAATTGATATGAAAGTTCCAGCAAGAATTTTTGTATAGACAAGTTTATACTAAAATTTATATAGCAATGTAAAGAAACTAGAACAGCTAAAATGACTTTGATAAAAAAGAATAAAGTAGGAAGAATGCATCTAACCAATCTCTAGACTTCTTATTTAGCTTTGGCGATCTAGAAAGTGTGGCATCAGCAGAGGGATAAACACAGAGGTCAAAGGAACAGAATAGAGAACTCAGAAAGAGGTCTACATAAATATGCCCGACTATTTTTTGACAAAGATGCAAAAGCAATTCCATGGAGGAAAGATGGCCTTTTCTTTTTTTTCTTTTTTTACTTTTATTTTAGATTCAAGAGTACATGTGCAGGTTTGTTATATAAGTAAACTCAAGCTATGGGGATTTATTATACAGATTATTTTGTCACCCAGGTACTAAGCTTAGTACATGTTAGTTATTTTTTCAGATCTTCTCCCTCCTCCCACCCTCCACCCTCAGGTAGGCCCCAACGTCTGTTGTTCCCTTCTTTGTGTCCATGTGTTCTCATCATTTAGCTCCCACTTATAAGTGGGAACATTCAGTATTTGTTTTTCTGTTCCTGCATTAGTTTGCTAAGGATAATGGCCTCCAGTTCCATCCATGTTTCTGCAAAGAACACGACCTCATTCTTTTTTATGGCTGCATAGTATTCCATGGTGTATATGTACCACATTTTCTTTATCTTATTTACCATTGATGGGCATTTAGGTTGATTCCATGTCTTTGCCTTTGTAAATAGTGCTGCAATGAATATACGTGTGCATGTGTCTTTATGGTAGAACAATTTCTATTCCTTTGGGTATATACCCAACAATAGGATTGCTGGCTTGAATATAAGTTCTGTTTTTAGTTATTTGAGGAAACGTCCCACTGCTTTCTACAATGTTTGAACTAATTTACACTCCCACCAACAGTGTATAAATGTTCCCTTTTCTTCACAACCTTGCCAGCAAAAAATAGCCTTTTCAACAAAGGATGCTGGAGCAATCGAATATCCATAGGCAAAAAAGTGACCATCAGTCTAAGTCCCATGCCTTACCCAAAAGCGAACTCAAATTAGGTCCTGGATCTAAATGTAAAATGTAAACCTATAAAACATTTAAAAGAAAGAAATCAGAGAAAATATTCAAGGGCTAAAGCTACGCAAAGAATTCTTATACTTGAAACTGAAACCATGAGTCCTAAAATGAAAAACTGATAAACTGGATTTCATCAAAAGTAAAGACTTTTGCTCTGCTAAACACCTTGCAAAGAGAATAAAAAGGCAAGTTAACAGACTAGAGGAAAATATTTGTAAACCACATATCTGATACAGGACGGTGTTAGTCCATTTTCACACTGCTATAAAAAATACCTGAGACTGGGTAATTTATAAAGAAAAGAGGTTTAACTGACTCACAGTTCCACATGGTTGGGAGGCCTCAGGAAACTTACAATCATGGCGGAAGGCAAAGGGGAAACAAGGACCTTCTTCATATGGTGGCAGGAGAGAGAAGAGTGAGGAGCGAACAGGGAAGAGCCCCTTGTAAAACCATCAGATCTCATGAAAACTCAGTCACTATCACGAGAACAGCATGGGGAAAACCGCCCCCATGATCCAACCACCCCCTTCCCACCACACATGGTGATTACAGTTTGAGATGAGATTTGAATGGGGACATACAGCCAAACCATATCAATGACTAATATCTAGAATATATAAAGAACTCTCAAAACCCAATAATAAACAAAAATTCCAATTAGAGCATGAGAAAAAGGAAAAGACTACTACAGATGCCAATTAAGCACATAAAAAGTATTGGATATCATTAGCCATGAAGGAAGGATGAAACTATTTATTGAGGGCTGGTGAGGCAGGTATTGTATTAGGCATTTGTGGGGATACAGAGATGAATTAGACAAGGATCTTGCCTTCAAGTAATTCACAGTTGACTAGGGGAGGGAAGTTCTAAGACAAATATGATGTCAAGATAGTGGTAAGTGGCCCAACTGGGAGAAAATAATGTCGCCTAGAGTTTCTAGCTGACATGCATCAGCAAAGACATTGTGTTGACATTTGGCACAAAGAATGGGTACGATCTGGGCAAGAGAAGATATGATGAAAAGACATTTCAGATGTAGAGAGAGGCAGGAGCAAGTGTTGGAGTTGGGACAGTGTAGGGTTTGGTCAGGCTGGTGTCCTCAGATAAGAAAGGTAACACTGAGCTGGGAAATGAGGCTGCAAGGGTGAGTTAGAGTCAGGAGGACTGTGAAAATATTCGTTTGAAATGTGCTCCTTATGTCAAAATCAGCATGATCTATTTTGGTCACCTATGAAAGGCCTTTCCTCAGGTAATGATTCCATAAACTGAAAGCCCTTCTATTCCTAGGCTGCCACTGTGAACTTTGAAAGATGCCAGTTGCTGATCCCATCGCTCTGATGGCTGATAAAATGTGGAGACTGGAGCTAATGGAGGAAAGCTAAGGACAAGAGGAATATGTACCCATCTTCCCCAAAAACATTTGCTCCAATAGATCATCTACCTACCACAGATAGAGTCACATCAAGCAGCATATCCACAGGAAGGCCTCTTTCAATCATTTGATTTCCAAGCTTCTCTTTTAAAATGCAGACATTCTTAGCAGTTTGAGATTGGACTGGAGAGAAGGTGGTTTGAATAATTTACAGTTATGCTTTTTAAAATCTGACCATATGTTTCGATAGTACCCTGTTTCCTTTGCAAGCTTTTAGAAAATCCATCAGATTAGGGAGTAAGAAAAAGATCAGAGACATCTCTCTCGAGGAAGGTACAATCACTGTGTTTTTGGCATGTCCACTGGAAGTTTCAAACACATAACTTCAAACTATGTAACAGGTATGCAACTCCAAGCATGCATGGGAACTAGATCCTGGAAGCTTACATCAGGCAAAGCTTAAATTAAATAAGGACTATCAATTAGATCACCTTCTCATCAAGCCCAGAAAAAAATCAGTGTCAAATTTGAATAGAAGAGTATCTGACCTCCCAACCTTATTTTGTGGCGTAGGATAGTATTATACATAGAATATTGCTTCTTGAAATATAGTGTGCACACAAATTACTTGCAGATCTTGTTGAACCTGTAGATTAGGTCTGAGTGGGGCCCATGAGGACGTGAGCAACACAATAAACTAACTAGATCAAACAAACATATTCAGAGCACCTACCGTTACAGAGCACACATTCTTCTCAAATGCACACAGGACATTTTCTAGGACAGATCATATTTTAAGCAACAAGTTAAGTTTCAACAGATTTTAAAAACAGATATCCTACAAAGTACCTTCTCTGGCTACAATGGGATGAAATTAGAAATCAATAAAGAAGGAAATTTTTTAAATATCCGTCTAAATTAACAACAACAAAAAAAATCCCACAATTTTTGGCCCAGGACCTGACACACAGTAGACACTCAACACATGATAACAAGTCACACTTGGGTTCAGTGGGCATGATTATTATGAAAGGGAATATGCTCACCATGTGTTTACAGCTTGACAGAGGAGGGAGCTGTGAGTTGCTGTTTTCATACATAGTTAAGAGAAACATTATCATTGTTTCCCATGTGATTGGAACATGGGGGTGGTTTCCCCCATGCTATTCTCGTGACAGTGAGTGAGCTCTCATGAGATGTGATGGTTTTATAAGGGGCTCTTCCCCCTTTGCTTTCTCTCTTCATTGTTCCCAGCTCAGTGTTCCCCTTCTTATCTGAGGGCACCAGCCCAATCAACCCTACACTGTCCCAACTCCAATGCTTGCTCCTGCCTTTCTCTACACCTGAAATGTCTTCTCTTCACATCTCCTGTTGCCCAGATCCTATGCATTCTTTGTGTCAAATGTCAACACAATGTCTTTTCTGATGCATGTCGGCTCGAAACTCTAGACAACATTATTTTCTCCCTATTGGGACATTTACTAATGATAAAACATTATCATTGTTTTCCCACTTTTCCCATGGTGAGAAGTCCCAAGGTATTCACTTGCTCTTCACAGATGGCTGCATACCCTTAAGGGCTATTCTTGGCTCACATACACATGCTTCTTTCTATTGGATCTTAACATTTTATTTTAATAGTTGGCTTCACATTAAGCAGCATATCCACACACAGGCCTATTTCAGAGAACAATCAATGCATGTAAAACAACTTAAAATGATGGTACAAAATGAATGCAAACAGTCGCCTAAAATTTTTTCTTTTCTTTCTCATTTTTTACTCTATATGTACCCAGCAAGAAGGGGCTAGTGCTGTTTTCTGATTACAGTGGAGAGGTTTGGGGAGCCAGAGAGGATAGGTCACTTTGTCCATGATCCTCCAGCAGGTGAGTAGTAAATAGGCACTGTGGTGGCTTTTACCAGGGCAAAGTAGTTAAGCTGTATGGCTAGAATTCCTCTGTGTGGCCACGGGAGGCACATGTGTGAGGCTGGAAGTGAAGTAGTACGAAGGCCAGTAGTGAGTCAGGTGTCAGGCGCAGGTGCAGCCCATGAATGGTGCTGCGGCTCTGCGGGCACACCTCGGTGTGAGGCAGCAGCTGACCCACAGCTCTTCCAGTTCTGCTGAATTTCTCCTCGGGATTCTCTGCCTCCTGGGCCAGGTACGTGTTTAGCTCTGTGGCAAAGGGCACCAGCCTTTCCCGCTGGTCACACGCATCACCCAAGTCTGAGGTGTGGAGGCAAGAGAGGAGGCAGATGCTGGTGGGAGTACCTCCTTGTGGGTCTCAGCTTGTCCCTGCCTGCCCTCATGTTACATTCTTTTTTTCTTTCCCGAGATTTATTATAGGCCAAAGCCCTATAATAGGTCTCATACTCTATATCACTCCTAGTGGCCATGTGCTTCTTTGATTGAACCCTGATGGATACATGAGCAATATCAAGATTTTCCTTTTTTTTTTTTTTGAGACAGAGTTTCGCTCTGTCTCCCAGGCTGGAGTGCAGTGGCACAATCTCTGCTCACTGCAAGCTCCACCTCCTGGGTTCATGCCATTCTCCTGCCTCAGCCTCCAGAGTAGCTGGGACTACAGGCACCCGCCACCATGCCTGGCTATTTTTTTGTTTGTTTAGTAGAGATGGGTTTTCACCGTATTAGCCAGGATGGTCTCTGTCTCCTGACCTCATGATCAGCCCACCTCAGACTCCCAAAGTGCTGGGATTACAGGAGTGAGCCACTGTGCCCGGCTGATTTTCCATTTTTTACTAAACATTGTCATCAATGCTAACTCACTAGAATTGAGAAACTCAAATTTTGGGGGATCCAGAGATCATCCAATGGCGGAGATATAGGTATACCACCAAAAAACAAACAAACAAAACTGGGAAAAATTCACCAGAACAACAAAACTCATCAACATTTTAAATATAGAATTTTGGTACTGTGATTCTTTTGTTTCTTTTACGGCTTTTGGTTTTTTTCTTTCAATGCCATGATGAAACTTTTAGAAATTCAGCTAAGTAAAAAGAAAACAATTAAAGCAAAACTTAATCCCATCGCTCACGTATAACCACGGTTAGCACTCTGTTGATTATCTTCCTGACATATGCTATGCCTACAGACAAGCTCATTCAAAAAGAATTAAACACTTTTAAAAATGTATTATTCAGTAAATACATTATTAAAAATGTAATATTCAGTAAAATGTCAGAATACATAGTCAAAATCAGTTTATAAAGGAACTGTCACAGCTATTTCTCTAATCTTACTTATAGTTGTCCCCTTTATGCCTCTCATGTCACCTGATGGTTAAGCGCAGACTCTCTGTAGCATATCTCTGTCAACAAGGGTTGAAATGGCCTTCTCAATGTGCTCCTTCATTTCTGCAAGAGGAAGTAAAGGGAGAGATCTTTGGATATCTCACAGGAAGCCTCCAGTTTGTGTATCATCTAGTCTCTGAGTGACATAATTTTGAAAGTTCAATTCTTTTTAAATTACCACATATCGGCTGGGTGCAGTGGCTCATGCCTGTAATCCCAGCGCTTTGGGAGGCTAAAGAGGGTGGATCACGTGATGTCAGGAGTTTGAGACCAGCCTGGCCAACATGGTGAAACCCTGTCTCTACTAGAAATACAAAAAAAAAAAAAAAAATAGCTAGGTGTGGTGGCAGGTGCCTGTAATCTCAGCTACTCAGAAGGCTGAGGCAGGAGAATTGCTGGAACCCTGGAGGCAGAGGTTGCAGTGAGCAGAGATCGCACCATTGCACTCCAGCCTGAGCGACAGAGGGAGACTCTGTTTCCAAAAAAAAAGAAAAAAAAGAAAAAAAATTACCACGTATCTTCCTAAAACAAAGGGGAACACACTATGCAAATACTGTTGTGTATTTGTGATCTACATAAACAAGAAAAGATGTTCACAATCTATTTTTTTTTAGATAGATAAACATTGTTCAGGGTCTTGCATTTTTAACATCAAAATATATAGAATCACTACATCTTTATCAGCTTTATTGGGGTTTAATTGACAAATAGAAATTGTATATATTTAGCTGGGTGCGGTGGCTCATGCCTCTAATCCCAGCACTTTGGGAGGCTGAGACAGGACGACTGTTTGAGCTCAGGAGTTCAAGACTAGCCTGGGCAACATAGTGAAACCTTATCTCTACAAAAAATCAAAAAATTAGCCGGACATGATGGCATGTGCCTGTAGTCCCAGCTACCTGAGAGGCTGAGGTGGGAGGATTGCTTGAGCCCAGGAGGCTGAGGCTGCGGTGAGCCATGATCGTGCCACTGCACTCCAGCCTGGGCAATTGAGATCCTGTCTCAAAAAAAAGAAAAAAAATGAAAAGGAAATTGTATATATTTAAAGTATACAACTTGATGCTTTGATACACATATGCATTGTAAAATGATCATTACAATCAAGCTAGTTAACATTTCCATTACTTCACATTTCACATATTCACACTCAGTGAATTTCAGTTATACAATATTGTACTCTTAACTGTAGTTATTATGATCCAGGATTTACTCATCTTACTAACTGAAATTTTGTACCTTTTGATCACTGAATTGTTTTCTAATGTTTTTATTATAAAATAAAAATAGATACAATAGTCCCCCACGTCTACAGTGTAACTTTCCATAGTTTCAGTTACCCATGGTCAACTGTGGTCCAAATATATTAAATGGAAAATTCCAGAAATAAATAATGCATACGTTTTAAACTGCATGCCATTCTGAACAGCATGATGAAATCTTGTGCCATCCCACTCTGCCCCACACAGAAGGTGAATCATCCCTTTGTCCAGCATGTCCACACAGTGTACACTACCTGCTCCTCAGTCACTCCGTGTCCATCTTGGTTATCAGATCAAAAAAACATAGTATACGGGTGGGTACTAACCACAGTTTCAGGCATCTACTGCGGGTCCTGAAATGAATCCCCTGAGGATGAGGGGGGATCCACTGTATAGAAAACCACACAATTAAAACATACAGTTTACTGAATTATTATAAGGCAAACACCACCCAAGTTAAGAACTTCATCAGTCCTCATCCTAATCACAACCTCTTCACTCTTTATCATTTACCACTAGCCTGACTTTTAAGGTAATCACATCTTTGTGTTTTTTCATAGTTTCTTCACCCAAATATGTATTCCAAGTTCAGAGTCACAACCATGACTCTCAACATGGAAGAAAGGAAATTCAGATGCAATAGATAAAAGCTGAAAAGCTCTAGTCTTAAATTAAAATTGGAAGTAACAGTATGAACTTTTGAAGTATACATATAGGTATGTATGTATGTATTTACTATATATAATCTCTATATATATTTTCTTAGCTTGGTTGAAAAGGCAAAAAGACAATACAAAACCTAGTAACAATGAACATCTCTGGAGCCTAAACAAAAATTAGTCTTAAATTACCATGTCTTACAAAAAGAATCCAGAGGTTCTTCGGGAAATGACTCCAGCTCTGGCATAAGAAATGTACAGGATAAACCTAGCACATCTTATCATACCAGATGATTAGGAAGCACTCAAAGACTACCAGGATCATGTCAAAAGGACTCAGGAGCCAGCCCAAGGAGACTCCAACTGATCAAATATGAGCCAGTACAAGCTTCAATACTGTTCATTGCAATGTATTGAAACCCTTGAAATATGTTCGAGTCTATAAGTTCACAGTGATATTTTAAAAAAAGACTTATTCACCTTCAGAGGATGATGAGCAATCAATTCATTATATTGCAAACTAGTAAGTAAAGAGAAAGAATCAAGCAGTTTTCCTGCCTTTCTCATGTGAACTAGGTTCTCAAGCAACCAAATAGTGGATGGGAGGTAGTGAAGGTAGTGACCATTTGTACAAGTTTTACAACTGATAAATGAAAAAGAAATTTTAGAACTGGAATATCACATTTTGCAACTGGCAAAGAATGGTAGTCATTAAGCATCAATGGTTGATAAGACTACAAAAGAGACAACTAGAAATCTCATGCCTCCCATGGCCAAACATAGCCCAGAATCTGGCCAAAGGAATTGAATCTAATTCTAATCCAGTCTCTGGATGGAGCTGCCAATTGGCAGGAAACACAAAGGACAGAGGACATGTGAACTGCACCATGAATGTGTAATCAGCAAAATCCAGACTATGAGAAGCTCTTCTGGTCACAGAGACCAGGTCCTGCAACAGATAAATTGTAAAGAAATGAAAGGATGGAGGGGGAACCTATAAATTGAAAGAAACTTAAAAGGAAATCACATTTTTAAGAAATTATCAAGACTGGCATGGTGTGGTGGCTCATGCCTGTAATCCCAGCATTTTGGGAGGCTGAAGCGGGCGGATCACTTGAGGTCAGGAGTTCAAGACCAGCCTGGTCAACATTGCAAAACCCCATCTCTACTAAAAATACAAAAATTAGCCAGATGTAGTGGCGCATACCTGTAGTCCCAGCTACTTGGGAGACTGAGGCACGATAACCACTTGAATCCAGGAGGCAGAGGTTGCAGTGAGCCAAGATTGCACCACTACACTCCAGCCTGGGCAACAGAGCAAGACTCTGTCCATTAAAAAAAAAAAGTATCAAGACTATGCTTATGTTCCTCCATTTTCTTCTAGCATAATAATTGCTGTCAAAAAGACTGATGATAATCTAATTACATTTCCCTCGGAAGTCACGAATTCTTTTTATTTTTTAGATGTTAAAATAATTTGTTTTTCATTAAAGCCCAGTAACTTTACTAGAATTCATCTCAGTGTTGATCACACCAGTATGATTATGGTGTACATTATGGGCTCTTTCATATGTAGTTTCAAGTTTCCTTTATTTGGGGAAATAATACAATACAATTTTTAGTATAGGTTTTGTTCCCTTGCCTTGGTTTTCTTCTTCAAGGACTCTTATTATCATCATCGCTGTTCTTTGTTTATCTTCAATATCTCTCATTTTCTCTTAAATCCTTTTTGTTTGTTTATTTCTTTTTTCTTTTTTTCCTTTTGAGACTGAGTCTTGCTCTGTCGCCCAGGCTGGAGTGCAGTGGCACGATCTCCGCCCACTGCAACTTCCGCCTCCCAGGTTCAAGCAATTCTCCTGCCTCAGCCTCCTGAGTAGCTGAGACTACAGGCACATGCCACCACGCCCGGCTAATTTTTGCATTTTTAAGGCAAATACAGAGATGGGGTTTCACCATGTTGGCCAGGCTGGTCTTGAACTCCTGACCTCAAGTGATCTGCTTGCCTCTGCCTCCCAAAGTGCCAGTATTACAGGCGTGAGCCACCGCACCCGGCCTTTTTTTTGGTCTTTTTGAAGAAACTAGTCTGCTGTGCTGTTTTGGGCTTCTGTTCTCTGGTCTTTTGGATGCTGCCTTATCACTTCCCTCTTTTCCTCCTGTACAGATGCTGCTACAGACAAGTCTGTGGTTTGTCCCTGCCCACTGGTGTTTTGAGGCCCTTGTGTAATACCTTTTCACCTTTTGTTGTGAATGTTGTTCGTGGGTTTTGGCTTTATTAGCTTGTTACTCTCTTTTTTATGTGGATATTTTGAGAGGCTGAAAAACTATGCTGCCATTACCACCTTCATATTCCTGGGATCCTTCTTTTATTTTTAAATATTCTCACATAGTATCACTAGTAATGGTTTCATGTGATTCCATTTTATGGGGCAACTGGAGTGTTCTACACAGACCCCCTTTGTGGGACATTTAGGCTACCTCTAATTCTCTTATATTATACACAACAGGGTGGTAAAACTTGCCATGAAAACCCTAGCTTTTGAGTTATCAGGGAGACTGATTTGAGTAAAAACTCCAGTCCCCTTGCTTGGCTAGCTCTGCATTAATTAAACGATTTCTCTACTACAATACCATAGTCTCAGTGAATTGGTTTTGTCTGTGCAGCAGGCAGGAAGAACCCATCGGGCTTACAATAATTTCCTCCAAACTTGAAAGGGTTGGTCAAAAGATGCTGGGCAGCCACCACTATCATAAATGTCCCCTGGCCTGGGATCTCTATCATGGTTATTGTTGTGACTTGTTTCCCAGGCCTAGGTTAGCTAACAAGTCAGGGAGGATTTGGGGAATAAGATTTACCCCCAGAGGTTGCAGAGGAGAAAACAAAAACAAACCACCCAAATGTTAGATATCTGGAAATTTTCACAGCAAGGGTCCATATTTATTCATATCTCAATTGCCTTAAAGCAATTTATAAAACAAGTGTTTGTTTGTTTGTTTTCTGAGACAGAGTCTCACTCTGTTGCCTAGGCTGCTAGAGTGCAGTGGTGCTATGATCTCAGCTCACTGCAAACTCCACCTCCCAGGTTCAAGTGATTCTCCTGCCTCAGCCTTTCAAATAGCTGGGATTATAGGCATGTACCACCATGCTCAGCTAATTTTTGTATTTTTAGTAGAGATGGGGTTTCACCATGTTGGCCAGGCTGGTCTCAAACTCCTGACCTCAAGTGATCTGCCCGCCTCAGCCTCCCAAAGAGCTGGGATTACAGGTGTGAGCCACCGTGCCTGGCCAATTGGTTCTACTTTTAGTATTACAAACATAAGGCATGGATGTTTTTAGAAGTTTTTTAAACTGCAGATAAGCCAAAAGTTCTTTAAATGCAAATATTAGAAACTATTTTAGAAAATAAAATCACCTATAATCTTCAAGGGATAACCACTGTCGACATTTGGTATTTATCCTTCTGGTCTTTTATCAATGTATAAATATATAATATATCATATACCATAAATATATACTTTTTAAAAATATAAAAACTGAATTATATTAAACATATTTTAATTTAAAAATACAGCGTGAATGTTCTTCTATACTATGAAATATTCATCAGCATCATTTTTGCTCCATTATATTCTAATATAATAAACTTATCTTGCCTAACTGAGAAGACAGGCTTTTTGCAGATTTTATAGAATTATAAGTGATGTTATAATGGACACTCTTATAGTTAAATCTTCACACATATAAATGGTTATTTTCTCAGAACAATCCCTAGATATAGAATGGCTAAGTCAAGGGCTATGCAAAATGTTAAGGCTTCTGAAACAAATTTTCTGATTTTCAACAATCAAAACAACTTCTACCTCCTTCCTGAAAGCCTGGTACTGCAATTAACCAAGCCAGTTTTCATCCCACTGTGTGCCACGAGTCAAGTAATGTCTATATCAGGAGGTAAAATGAATCTTTAAGGGCCTTCCATACATGATAAAACGACTCAGAATTGTAGAAGAAAAACATTAGCAGCCCCACATTCCATTTGTTAATAATTCTTTTCTGCCCCATTTTCATATTATAAGATTTGGGTCTCCTGGGCCTGCCCTTTTCTCTCAGTGCTAATAGAATTCTAGTAGTTAGTCTTAGACTACAGGCCTTTCTAACCATAGGTGAGAGATATCTCAGGAAAAAAAGATGAAAACCTTTTGCTTTCCTCCACATCTCTGGGAAAACAGATTTTGTTTTGCATAATAAAGCTGTTCTTGCAAATATAACTGGATTTCAGATACTGTTACTATGAAAGTAAATTTTTATATGTACAAAGTCTATAATTCTGATTAGTTGTCTTAATAAGGTATTTCTCTGGTTATAATACTTAGCATCTCCATTCCCTGGAAATACACTGAGTCTTATTTATTAAGACAAAGAGGATCATTGTCACTTCCTTATTTGCCCAAATACAAGGAAGTTAAGAACAGTAACACTTACTAGTGTGTGTGTGTGTATATATATAATTTGATGAAAAAAGAGTCAAAAGAGTCAAAACTCTGTAAAATATTTGAAAACATTTATTCTGAGCCAAGTGTAAGTGACCATGGCCTGTGACACAGCCCTCAGGAGATCCTGAGAACATGTGCCCAAAGTGGTTAGGGCACAGCCTGGTTTTATACATTTTTGGGAGACATGAGACGTCAATCAAGTACATGAGACATCAATCAAATATATTTAAGATGTACATTGGTTTGGTTCAGAAAAGGGGGACAACTCAAAGCGGGTGGGGGGATTCCAGGTTGCAGGTAGATTTAAATATTTTCCAGGTCACGATTGAGTTTATCTGAAGGCTGGGATCAATAGAAAGGAAATGTTTAGGTTAAGATAAAAGACTGTGAAGACCAAGTTTTACTGTGCAGAGGAAGCTCTCAGATAGCAGGCCTCAGAGAGAACAGATTTTTTTTTTTTTTTTTTGAGACAGAGTCTCCCTCTGTCGCCCAGGCTGGAGTGCAGTGGCGCAATCTCGGCTCACCGCAAGCTCTGCCTCCCGGGTTCACACCATTCTCCTGCCTCAGCCTCCCAAGTAGCTGGGACTACAGGCGCCCGCCACCACGCTTGGCTAATTTTTTGTATTTTTTAGTAGAGATGGGGTTTCACCGTGTTAGCCAGGATGGTCTCAATCTCCTAACCTCGTGATCCACCTGCCTCAGCCTCCCAAAGTGCTGGGATTAGAGGCGTGAGCCACTGCACCCAGCCAAGATTGTTAAATGTTTCTCATCGGACCTAAAAGGGTGGTGCCTAACTCTTAGTTGATTTCCTGGATCTGGAAAGCAAGGAAGGAAAAAAGGGAGGGGAAAGGGGATTCTCTATAGAATGCGAATTTTTTCCCACAAGAGAAAACTTTGCAGGGCAATTTCAAGATTTGGCAAGGAAATATATTTGGGGTTAAAATATTTTGACTTATTGCCTTATTTGTTATATGATGTTATGCCAGAGTCAGGTTAGAAAGCACACCTTGCTCTATAGGGTTAAAATAAAAACCCCTCTAATGAGACTTTATGGTTTGTAAGATGTGACTCCCCAGACCCCATAGGTAGGAATTTGGGCATGTTAAAAAAAAAAATCAGAGCTTAGTTCTCTCTCTCTCTCTTCCCTTTCTCTTACACACACACACACACACACACACACACACACACACAATTTGAGACAGAGTCTCACACCGGTGCCCAGGCTAGAGTGCAGTGGCACAATCACTGCACCCTTGACCTCCCTGGGCTCAGGTGATCCTCCCACTTCAGATTCTCAAGTAGCTGGGACTACAGGCGCATGCCACCACACCCAGCTAATTTTTGTATTTTAGTAGAGACGGGGTTTTGCCATATTGCTCAGGCTGGTCTCGAACTCCTGACCTCAAGTGATCCACTCCCCTCGGCCTCCCAAAGTGCTGGAATCACAGGTGTGAGGCATCGCACTCAGCCTAATAGTTTATATTTTAAAAGACTCTGCGGTGCTGTTTCTCATAGACTTTATAGAAGCAGAGAAGAATCAGAACATGCTCTCCTGATCAAAACCATTTCAGGACTCAATGCCAAAAGATATTTTGTTAGATACGTTATAAGGAAAAACGATTTGTGAAACTATGTGAATATTGCTCTGATGTTTGCAAAATTATGCTGTCTACTTCTGAACTCCCCAAGACAAAAGAAAAGAAACGATAACTGGACATTGACAGAAAAAGTGAGCCAAATTAAATAGAACAAGCATTGAATGATGACCTTATATATCAAAAGTTAGGAGGTACAGCCAAAGTAGTACTTACAGGGAAATTTAGAGCTTTAAGTACAAATATCAGAAAAGAGAAGGTTGGATATAAATAATCTAAGCTTCTAACTCAAAAAGAACAGGCAATAAAAGGATGAGGCGGAAGGAATTAAAGATAAAAGCAGAAATTAATAAAATAGGCTGGAACAGAGAAAATCAATAAAACCAGAAGTTGGATTTTAAAAAATATTAATAAATTAGAAATCTTTGCAAGACTGGACAAGAAAAAAGAGAAAACACAAATGATGAATGTCAGGAATGAGAAGGGAAACCTCAATCCAGATTTGACAGATAATTTAAAAGATAATAAGACATTACGGATAACTTTGTGCAAATAAATTCGAAAACTTGGTGGATTAGTCCGTTTTGATGCTGCTGGTAAAGACATACCGGAGACTGGGAAGAACAATAGGTGTAATTGGACTTACAGTTCCACACGGCTGGGGAAGCCTTCAGAATCATGGAGGGAGGCGAAAGGCTCTTCTTACACGTCGGTGGCAAGAGAAAATGAGGAAGATGCAAAAGCGGAAACGTCTGATAAAACCATCAGATCTCACGAGGTTATTCACTACCATGAGAACAGTATGGGGGAAACGACCTCCATGATTCAATTATTTCTCACTGGGTCCCTCCCACAACCCATGGGAATTATGGGAGTACAATTCAAGATGAGATTTGGGTGGGGACACAGAGCCAAACCATATCACTTGGATAAATGGAAAAATTTTCTCCAGAGCACCACATATTAAAACTTAAATAAAAAATAAAAATTTGGAATAGCCTTACATCTGTTTAAAAAATTGAGTCTATAATTAAGTACTTTCTCACAAAAGAATTTCAGCAGCAAACTTCCCTAGTGAAGTCTTCCAAACATTTAAAGAAGGGAAAATATTAATCTCAGAAAATCTCTATCCAGCTATAGCATTGTTGTGAGGATTAAATGACTTAATATATCTAATTGTTTGGTTTTTCTCTGTACTCAATCATTTCATCTGTTTGTAAAGATAGTTTTATTCTTTCTCTCTAAACTAAGATCCCTCCAGCATAATGTTGAATAGAAATGGCGATAGTGTATTGCTTTGCCTTGTTCATCCAACAAATATAGTGTTAGCTATAAGATTTGGGGGTTTTGTTCATTTTTATTTGTTTGTTTGTAGGTGCCTTTTATCAGATTATGAACATTTTCTTCTCTATGTCTAGTTTGCTGAGAATTTTATCGAGTGGGTATTTAATTTTATCCAATGCCTTCTTCTGCATCTGTTGAAATAATCACACTGTTCTTGCCTTTATTCTTTTAATGTGGTGAATTATATTGGTTGCCTTTCAAATATTAGGCCTGTCTTGTGTTCCTGGAATAAACTCTACCTGGTCATGATGCATTAACCCTTTTCTATATAACGGAATTCAATTTGCTATTATTTTACTTAAGATTTTTCTGTCTTTTTGACAAATATTACTCTATAATTTTATTTTCTTGTAATGTGACTAAAATTGTGAAAAAATGCATATTTTTTTCTGTAATTATGCTCTATATCACTGGTTTTAAAACTTTTGACCAAAACAATACAAAATACATGTTATATTGTGACCAGTGCACATAGATCTGTGAGTGTGTGAAGTCTGTGAGTGTATGCATAAAATAAAGGTTTTCTAATACAATTCTTTTTTTTTAATAGGGTCTCACTCTGTTGCCCAGGCTGGAGTGCAGTGGTGTAATCACAGCTCACTGCAGCTTCCACCTCCTGGGCTCAAGTGATCCTCTCACCTCTGCCTCCCAAGTAGTTGGGATGACAGGCACATGCCACCACACCTAGTTAATTTTTTATTTTTAGTAGAGATGGGGTCTCACTAGGTTGCCCAGGCTGGTCTCGAATTCCTGGGCTCAAGTGATCCTCCCACCTCAGCCTCCCAAAGTGCTGGAATTACAGGTGTGAGCCACACACCCAGCCTTATGAAATAATTCTTACCCTTCATAAGAAGGAAGCACTCTACTATTTCTGATTCAATTATCTTCTATTCTTTTAAATGATGGGTGGGTGTGAAGCACGAACTTGATTTTTGTGACCCACTAATGGGTTGCTATGTGCAGTTTGAAAAACATTGCTTGCACACAGTGGACACTATGTAAGTGTTCACTATTGCTATTAATAATTTATGGCTCTCTAGAACCTTGTGCAGTACCTGCCATACAGTATGCACTTGAAAAACGTCTATGAATGAATTACTTTATCAGTGGCTTTTAATGGAGTGGTTTCAATAGAGGGTTGAGAGTAGTGCCTTCTTTTAAGATATTATTTACCTTGACTCTTACTAGGAATTAGGGTATCACTTGGATTCTTGTTGGCCTCTTACAACTAATAGCAAAGAACTTTGCTGGCCACCAGAAAGAAGAAAACATAGTTGCCACGGTCTGCACATATACAAACTCATTCATGAAGGCAGTGTTCATCCCATTGTCACTTCAGTTAGGTAAATTACTTTGGAGGACCCATATGTGGCTGATTTATTTTTTTTTTTTTAAGAGACGGGGTCTTGCTCTGTCACCCAGGCCGGAATGCTGTGGCACGATTTCAGCTCACTATAGCCTCGACCTCCTGTGCTCCAGCGATCCTCCCACCTCAACCTCCCAAGTAGCTAGGACTATAGGTATGCGCCACCATGCTCAGCTAATTTTGTATTTTTTATAGAGACAGGGTTTCACCATATTGCTCAGGCTGGTCTTGAACTCCTGAGCTCAGGCAATCTACCCACCTTGGCCTCCCAAGGTGCTGGGATTACAGGCACTGAGTGTGGCTAAATTTTAACTTAAATTTGGATTCTTAATTTTCATTTAAAAAGAAAAGGCTTACAACTACAATGCAGCATTGACACAGTGTCTTTGGGTGTACAAAGCAAAGCAATTTAAAGGCTGGGGGAATTATCAGGGCTCTCATATCACAGAATGCCCAGAGCTAGGAGAGGTGATTGTAACCAATGGTAACCAATGTATACATTGCAATGGTCTATTTCAGTGTTTTGGATTACTCATTGTCAAAAGCCTCAGCCAAGTCCGAAAAAGAGCTTTTAAACATCCAGTAATGAGTGGTCCAATTAAGGGGAGGTAAGGGTGTGTACAAAACTATTTTTACCAAATAGAAAATGCAGATAAAATACTAGTATTCTTTGATGTGCTTCAGAATCACTCATTCAGTTCAGAGAACTCTCAAGTGATCAAGATCACACACTCGGATTACGGAGGGCAGCTCGCTTCCACAATGCTTTGTATTATTGCCAGGGAAGCAAGGCAGTCTTTAGACTCTAAAAACAAAGAGGACTTAGGCTAAAACTTTGAAAGTAGTCCTGAAAGAAAAAAAAAATACACAATTGCAAGGATATGTGATTACTTCGCAAAAAGAGTTTTAGTACAATCAGTGTAGTCTTTCTCTGCCCTGTTCCTGCAAAAACTGTTTGTAAATGAACATAGAATCTTATTATAGTCAATGGCATCTGAGTACTGACTATATCCATCAGTTTGGGGCCTTGATTAGGTCAGTATTCCCAAACCTGGCTGCTCACTGGAATTGTTCAGGGAGCTTTTAAAAATTAGGTTCTCCCAGTTTCACCTGGACCTACTTGAGTAACACTGGCCCACAGATCTGCATTTTTTTTTACATGCTCCAAGTGGTGCCTTCCTGCTCAGAAGAATCAATGCACCTCCTTTGCAGCTAAATTATTACCAGGAAGAGATTTGGATGGTAAAGAAAATAAAGCACATGCGTGGTGAGTTTCCAACTTTGCAATTGATGCAGAGCTTTCCTGATATCAACCCTACGATATTCAGTAATGAGACAGCAGGAGTTTGATACTTTTTTATACTTACAGTCTATTCATGCTTTATTATTAATAGGTCTTATCACAGAGGGATACATTTTTTCATGCTATGTGAGCTCAATATTAGAAGAGAGATAGGACCAATTTTTCAAGTGCCAACCTAGCACTACATTACTTTACTATAAGAGATGGTCTCACAATTGTATTCTGAGCAACATACCCTGTATGAAAAAAGAAAATAGTTAACTTTATTTTAATTAGCATTCTCCTTATCATAAGACACATAAAAATAGGTCTCACCCTTCCATGATTGGAGAGAAAATAGTGATTATATTTTCAACCAACTGGATGGGTAATTATCTAGCTATATGCCACATACAAAAATCAACTTACTCATTTCTTACATTTTCTCCTTATTTCTCCTAATTTTTTCTACATTTTTCCTTCCATATTTTGCTACTTTTGTTACAGGACACAGATCCAGATATAAATGTATATTCCCTACAGTGACTGCATGGATTCAGGTCTAGCTTCTATCAAATAATAGGGTATTAGAGCTGGAAGGGAACCCAGCAGTCACTCAAAATAACAGACTGATTTCTTATTAAAAAACGTAAGCCCAGAAGTTAAGTGATTTACCAGAGTCAACAACAAAGCCAGAATGAAATGAACAGTAGCTGAGCCTTCTTTCCACCTACCATTCCATTCATTTGATGCATACAATGAAGTGAACTGGAGTATGCGTGAGGGTATTAGAGTTCTCCAGAGAAACAGAACCATAATGTGTGTATATATATATATGTAATATGTGTGTGTATATGTGTGTATATATTTACATATATATACATAATAGATGCAATATACATAGTAGTACACATAGATATGTGAGTGTGTTGGGGAGGCAGAGAGGAGAGAGCGAGAGATTTATTATTGGAAGTGGCTCACACAATCACGGAGGCTGAGAAGTTCCACCATCTGCCCTCTGCAAGCTGGAGAATCAGGAAAGCAATTTATTCTGAGTTCAAAGGCCCAAGAACCAGAAGCTCCAATGTTGAAGGGCAGGGGAAGATGAATTCTCAGGTGAAGGAAAGAGAGAGATAATTCACCCTTCCTCCACATTTTTGTTCTTTTGGGTCCTTAATGGATGGGGTGATGGCTGCTCAGACGTTCTTTCCTCAGTCTACTGATGGAAATGCTAATCTCTTTCAGAAATGTCCTCACAGATACACCCAGAAATAATTTCACCACTATGTGGGCATCCCTTAGCCCAGTCAACTTGACATATACAATGAACCATCACAGTCAGGGTATTTTTTAAATCACCACACACCCACATTTTATCTATCTATCTATCTATCTATCTATCTATCTATCATCTATCTATCATCTATCTATCTATCTATCTACCATCTATCTATCTATCTATCTATCATCTATCTATCTATCTATCTATCATCTATCATCTATCTATCTATCATCTATCTATCTATCATCTATCTATCTATCTATCATCTATCTATCTATCTATCATCTATCTATCTATCTATCATCTATCTATCTATCAATCATCTATCTATCTATCATCTATCTATCTATCTATCATCTATCTATCATCTATCTATCTATCTATCATCTATCTATCATCTATCTATCTATCTATCATCTATCTATCTATCATCTATCTATCTATCATCTATCTATCTATCTATCATCTATCTATCTATCTATCTATCATCTATCTATCTATCTATCATCTATCTATCATCTATCTATCTATCTATCTGTCATCTATCTATCTATCTATCTATCATCTATCTATCTATCATCTATCTATCTATCATCTATCTATCTATCTATCTATCATCTATCTATCTATCTATCATCTATCTATCTATCTATCTATCTATCTATCTGAGACGGAGTCTCACCCTGTCACCCAGGCTGGAGTACAGTGGCATGATCTCAGCTCACTGCAACCTCCACCTCCCGGGTTCAAGCAATTCTCCTGCCTCAGCCTCCCGAGTAGCTGGGATTACAGGCATATGCCACCATGCCTGGCTAAGTTTTGTATTTTTTTTTTTAGTAGGTTCAGGGTTTCACTATGTTGGCCAGGCTGGTCTTGAACACCTGACCTTGTGATCCACCCACCTTGGCCTCCCAAAGTACTGGGATTACAGGTGTGAGCCACCACATCTGGCCCACATCCACATTTTCAGATAACACCTTTATCGAAATATAATTTCACATATCACAAAACTCACCATGGGCTGAGGCAGGAGAACTGCTTGAACCCGGGAGGCAGAGGCTGCAGTTAGCCAAGATTGCACCATGCATTCCAGCCTGAGTGACAGGAGTGAAACCCTGTCCCAAAAAAATAAAAATAAAATAAAAGTTCATTCACCACTTGATGGAAATGTGTGATTTTTCTACTCTGGCTATTACAAATAACAATGTCTTGAACATTAACGTACAAGTTTTTGCATAGACATATGTTTTCATTTCTCTTGGGTATATACCTAGGAGTGAAATTGCTGGGTCATATGTTAACTCTACATTTAACGTTTTTAAAAACCGCCAAACAGTATTTTTTTTTTTTTTGAAACGGAGTCTTGCTCTGTCGCCCAGGCTGGAGTGCAGTGGCATGATCTTGGCTCACTGCAACCGCCGCCTCCCTGGTTCAAGTGATTCTCCCTTCTCAGCCTCCCAGGTAGCTGGGATTACAGGAGCATGCCACCACACCAGGCTAATTTTTGTACTTTTAGTAGAGACCGGGTTTCACCGTGTTGGTCAGGCTGGTCTCGAACTCCTGATCTCAGGTGATCTGCCTGCATCAGCCTTCCAAAGTGCTGGGATTACAGGCGTAAGCCACCACGCCCAGCCTGCCAAAAAGTTTTCCAAAGCAACTGCACCATTTTACATTCTCACCAGCAATGTGCAAGGGCTCCATTTTCCACAACTCACCGACACTTGTTATTGTCTTTTTTCATTATAGCCATCCTGGCTGGGGTGAAGAGGTATTTCTTTGTGATTTTCATTTGCATTTCCCTACTGATGAATGATGTTCAGCTTCTTTACATGTGCTTATCAGCCATGTGTATATCTTCTTTGGAAAATGTCTATGCAGACCCTTTACCCATATTTAAATTGGGCTATTTGTCTTTTTATTATTACACTGTAAGAATTCTGTAGATATTCTAGATGTTAGTCCTTTATCATATTGCTATAGTTTGGATGTTTGTCCCCTCCAAAACTCATGTTCAAATGTGATCCCCAATGTGGGAGGAGGGACCTAGTGTGAGATGTTTGGGTCATGGGGATGGATCCCTCATGAACGGCTTGGTGCCCCCCTCATGGTAATGAGTGAGTTTTCACTCTATGAGTTCATGTGTGATCTGGTTAAAAGGAATTGGGGATCTCCCCACTCTCTCTCTTGCTCCTTTTCTCACCGTGTGACATACCTGCTCCCCCATCACCTTCTACCATGAATAAAAGCTTCCTGAGGTTCTGACCAGAAGCAGATGCTAGCACCATGCTTGCCAGACCCATGCTTGAACAGCCTGCAGAACCGTGAGCCAAAATAAACCTCTTTTCTTTATAAATCATCCAGTCTCAGGTATTCCTTTATACTAATGCAAAATGGACTAATACACATATATATGATTTGCAAAAAAAAAATTCTGTGAGTTTTCTCTTCATTTTCCTGATAGTATCCTTTGAAGCACAATTTTTTTTAAATTTATTTATTTTTTCTTTTGTTGCTTGTGCTTTTGGTGGCATATCTAAGAAGATACTGTCTCACCCAAGGTTACAAGATTTATGCCTATGTTTTTACTAGATTTTTAGTTTTAGCTCTTGTTAGGTCTATGGTCCATTTTGAGTTAATTTTTGTGTAAGTGTGAGAGAGGCATCTAAATTCATTCTTTTGCATGTGGATATCCAGTTGTCTCAGTACCATCTATTGAAAAGGCTATTCCTTTTTTATTTTATTGTCTTAGCACTTTGGAAACCAATTGGCCATAAATGTGAGGGCTTATTTCTGGACTCTCAATTCTATTTCACGGATTTATATATCTGTTTTTATGCTGTTACCATGCTGTCTTGATTACTGTGGCTTTGTAGTACATTTTAAGATCAGGAAGTGTGATTCCTCAGACTTTGATCTTCCTTTTGAAGATTGTTTTGGCCACTCTGAGTGTCTTACATTTTCATGTGAATTTTAGCTTCAGATTGGCTATTTCTACCAAGAAGCCAGCTGGAATTTTGATGAGGGTTGCAATAAAGTTGTAGATCAATATGGAGAGTATATCTTAACAGTATTAAGTCCTCTGATATATGAACATAGGATGCATTTACGTTTATTTAGGTATTCCTTAATTTCTTTCAAAAATATTTCTAGAGTATATGTTTTGAACCTCTTTTGTTAAATTTATCCCTAATAATTTTATTCCCTTATATGCTATTTTCAATATAATCATTTTCCTAATTTCATTTTCAGGTCGTTCTTTGCTAGTCTAGAAAAATACAATTGTTTTATATCTTGATCTTATAGCCTGTAATTTTCCTGAACTCATGTATTAGTTCTAATAGTTTTCTGGTGGAGACTTTGGGATTTTCTATGTGCAAGATTATGCCATCTGCAAACAGAGATAGCTTAACTTCTTCTTTTCCAATACAGATGCTTTCTTTTTCTTGCCAAACTGTCCTGGCTAGAGCCCCAGTAAAATGTTGAAAAAAACTGATGAAAGCAGAATGTTGAATAGACATGATGAAAACAGACATCCTTGTCTTGTTCCTGACCTCAGAGGGAAAGTTTTTAGTCTTTTCTCTTGATGTTATTTGTGGGTTTTTGTAGATCATGTTTATCAGGTTGAGGAAGTTGCCTTCTATTCCTAGTTTGTTGCATGCATTTATCATGAAGGGGAGTTAAATTTTGTCAACTGCTTTTTCTGATTCTATTTAGTCATATGATTTTGTCCTTTGTCCTACTGATATATATTAACGCAACCTTTAATTCCTGGACACAATCCACTTGGCTATAGTATACAATTCTTTAATATGTTGCTGGATTCAGTTTCCTTGTATTCTGTTGAGAGTTTTTGTGTCTATAGTCATAAGAAGTATTGGTTTCTTGTTTTCTTGTGATGTCTCAATCTGGTTTTCGTATCAGGGTAATACTGACCTCAGAGAATGGGTTGGGATGTGATATGGTTTGGCTGTGTCCTCACCCAAATCTCATCTTAAATTGTAGCTTACATAATTCCCTCATGCTGTGGGAGGGACCCAGTGGGAGATAACTGAATCATAGGGGCAGTTTCCCTCACACTGTTCTCGTGGTAGTGAATAAGGCTAATGAGATCTGATGGTTTTATAAGGGGAAACCCCTTTTGCTTGGCTCTCATTCTCTTCTCTTGTCTGCCGCCATATGAGATGTGTCTTTTGTCTTCTGAGGTGATTGTGAAGCCTCCTCAGTCACATCAAATTGTGAGTGTATTAAGCCTCTTTCTTTCATAAATTGCCCAGTCTCAGGTGTGTCTTTATCAGCAGCATGAAAATGGATGAATACAGGATGTATTTCATCCTCTTCTGTTTTTTGGAAGTGTTTGTGGACATGCTGGTATTAATTCTTTTTTAAATGTTTGGTAGAATTTAACAGTGAAGTTAAGTAGGCTGTGTCTTTGTAGGAAAACTTTAAATTACTAATTCAATCTCTTACTTCTTAAGGTTTGATCCGAATTTTCTATTTCATCTTGAGTTAATTTACCTGTTTGTTTTGCTAGGAATTTGTATATTCCATTAGGTCCTCTAATTTGTTGGCATACAATTGACATATGACCTTTTTTGTTTCTGTAAGGTTTGTAATAATGCTCCTTCTTTCAATCTTGATTTTAGTAATTTGATTCCCCTTTTTATTGGTCAGTCTAGGAAAAGGCATATCAATTTTGCTGATCTTTTGAAAAAACCAACTTTTCTTTTTTTTATTATTATTATACTTTAAGTTTTAGGGTACATGTGCACAACGTGCAGGTTTGTTACGTATGTATACATGTGCCATGTTGGTGTGCTGCACCCATTAACTCGTCATTTAGCATTAGGTATATCTCCTAATGCTATCCCTCCCCTCCCCCCACCCCACAACAGTCCCCAGTGTGTGATGTTCCCCTTCCTGCGTCCATGTGTTCTCATTGTTCAATTCCCACCTATGAGTGAGAACATGCGGTGTTTGGTTTTTTGCCCTTGCAATAGTTTGCTGAGAATGACGGTTTCCAGCTTCATCCATGTCCGTACAAAGGACATGAACTCATCATTTTTTATGGCTGCATAGTATTCCAAGGTGTATATGTGCCACATTTTCTTAATCCAGTCTATCACTGTTGGACATCTGGGCTGAAAAACCAACTTTTCATTAGTTGATTTTCTCTATTGTTTTCCTATTTTCTCCTTCATTTGTTTCTACTCTTTATTATTTCTTCATCTTGCTTTGAGTTTAATTTGCTATTCTTTTTACAGTTTCTTAAGGTGAAAGAGTAGGTTAGATTTCAGATTTTTTTTTCTTTTTAAAAGTTGACATTGACAGCTATAAATTTCTGAGCATTGCTTTCAGTGCATCCCAATAAGTTTTGGTATGTTTACTTTCATTTTCATTCATCTGAAAGTATTTTCTAATGATATGGCTTGGCTGTGTCCCCACCCAAATCTCTTCTTAAATTCCCACGTGTTGTGGGAGGGACCCAGTGGGAGTTAATTGAATCATGGGGGGCAAGTCTTTCCTGTGCTGTTCTCATGATAGTGAATAAGTCTGCCGAGATCTGATGGTTTTTTTTTTCTTTTTCCCAAATGGCTGAATTTATTTGCTTGATCAATAATGGTCCTGGCAAAAATGAGTTAACCAATGCTGAGACATTTGTAATGAAATACTAATTTTAAAAATCCATGACACCTTGATAGAAATTAGAGTTTACACAAACCAAAAAGACACCTTCGATATTGCCAGCAGCTATAAAGTGAATGTACTGAGACCGACAGGACAGCAAGAAGGCATTTGCACATTTATATCTGACACCTGACCATACTTTCAGTCACCAGAATATCTTATCTTCAGATTTAAAAAATAATATGCTGATTTCTATAACAAAGCTTTTTTTTCGTACAAAAATCAAATAATGGCCAACGAGTCACAACAGTGCAATATGTAGAGGATTAAAAACTGCATCAAACAGGTGCTGAAAATAAATACTACCTAGGAGGAGGAGGAGAGCGCCCTCGTGTGGGGTTTGTTTTCATTTCCTTGAGTGTGTATGGGGTTTGTCTTCTGAGCCACAAGCCTGGCCTGTCTCTTGGTGCTATTCACCGTGACAGAGTGTGCCTGCAGCACATTGCCTCCAGAGTCTGGCCTCCCAGAAGCTTCAGAGCATCACAGCATCCATCTCATTGGATGGACCAGAAACAAGAAAATGGGACGGGGTGAACCACGGCTATCATTCAAAGGAAAGGAATTTTTTTTATTGCTCAATCTTGTCAATTGGGAGTCCCCCAGTAGGTTCACTGAGACCATATGGATAATTTCAAACTTTTGTTTAAGAGCATATATATGGCTTATTCAGGCAAGAAGACATGTACATTTTAGCCCAAGCAAGCAATCAGAGTCATTCTGTTTTTAAGGAAGGTCAGTCATTTAAAAGATTTCTGGTTTGAGCAACATCCTCTGTGGATGCACCAGGCCAAGGTGACTACCTCTGATCAACCCAGTGAGAAGGCCTTTGCTGGTCCCCACAGTAAGAAACCGGCGGGAATGGGCGGCCTCTCGGCTGGCCTGCGCTGCCTGGGGTGGGGGGGCTGGCTCCATAGGCCGCCCGTCTGTGGCCAGATAGGCCGTCCTGGTGACTCTGGCTTACGGACTGTGGTTTAGAACTGCAGAAGGAAAGAGTTAGGAGGGTGGGCCAGGTGCTGCTCTGACCAGTCAGAGAACCTGAGGTAGCTCCCCCATAGGGATCTGCACCAAGGTGTTGAAGGCACAAGCAGAGTGAAAGTGCCAGAGACCACGGAGGGCGCAGCATTGACCTGGTGTGGTTCCCCCCTTGAATGATCCTGATTCTGCTGTGATAAAAAAGCAAAGAAAGATGATTTGTGGTTTAAAAAGAAGCCACTCAAGGGTTAAAATAGTTATTTCCAGTTAAGGAAGAAAATTAATCTTCAAATATGCTGACACTGTGTGGAAAACTCATCTGTCCCTACAGCCCACTGCTTCATCCTTCCATGGAACCTAAGCCTGACGCGAAGGAGTCAGACGTGTGACAGAGGAAGAGTCTGAGAGGAGATGACACCTTTACAGAATGTACAGTGAAAGAGCCGGCCTGGCCCCCGGGTTACAGTAAGATGCACGAGTCCTTTCAGTCTCATGGACTCCGGACGGCCACGGAGGCTGCTCAGATGGACGTCTCCTTCCCGTCCCTGCTGGGCGATGGCTTTGCTGGCTTCTTGCCTGCCTTTGGTGGCTATTTAGCTGCTATTAGCTCGAGGATGCCATCCTTGTGTGGCTGGATGGCACCCCCGCGCCACGTGGGCTCCTTGGCCTCCTGCGCCTGCTGCTCGGCCTTGTCTGGCTGCATCTGGAGCAGCCAGAGCTGCATGCGCAGCTCGATGATGGCCTCACTCTCCTAGTGAATTGCTTGATTCAAATGGTTGTTCTTTATTTCCAGCTCTTCGTTCTGTCTCTGTAAATCTTCCAGAATGATCTGCAGCTCCTCCTCATCCTCACTCTCGCTCTTGGAGGAGTACTCCTCAGTCTCGCTTAGGCCCTGCTGCTGGCGACTCTGAATTTCCGCAATCTCGGCTCTGAGGCATTCAATCTCTTCTTTTTCTGAGGCAGTCTGCCGGCGCAGAAACTGCTCCATGGCCAGGAGCTCCTCCTGTTTAGTCAGGATCTCTTTCTCCTGAACAAGGAGAATATTTATAACTTCTTCATTTTCATTCATCTCGTTTTTGGAAACAGCCTCTTTCGAAAGACTGGCTATCTCTTGTGCAATCTTGGTTTCACACCCTTGTCTTTTAGCTTCTCTCAGTTTTCTTTTGAGGGCTGTCAAAATTCTTTGTACTTCCCATAATCTTTCTTCTTCAGACAAATCCTTTATCCCACCCTGCAGATCTTGATGTAAACAATTCAAAAGCAACTCCTGTCTCCTGATCTCCTCCTTGATGCCTGCCTGGGTCTCTGGCAGCGTGGGCATTGTGGCCACGTTAGACCATCGCCGAGGTTTCGTCACTTGCTTTAGAACCACATTTCCAAAAAGTTCTTGCACATGTGTGAAGAACACATACAGGACTAGGTTGCTGAACTGCACAGTTGGGCTGAGCACTATATAAATGTTCTGTATGTTCATTTTTGCTTCCAGTTCCTTTGCGATGACATGGTCCATGTGCACAATGAGCCAAGAAATCAGAAGACAGTTACCTTCTGGCAGTTCTTTGAGTAAACGCTGGAATTCCTGCACTTTCTCAGTCTCCGTGGTCCTCCCATAAGCCTCTTCAAATCTAGGCATAAGCTCTTTGGTAAGCAAATTCTCTGGAAGGTCTCGCAAATACTGCTTCCACAAACTGGCTACAGTGTTAGGCTCATATTCTTCCAAGTTTGTAGACTCCTCCTGGTCGTAGGCTGCTTTTAGCTCATCCACCTTTGATTTAATTCCTGATACTCTGTAGATGCCTTCGCACTTCATGCCATACTTCTCTACGTAATTCACAGAAAACAGCTGGCAGCCAAATGCCGTCATATATCATGGTCCTCTCTACTGCACCAGCCAAAGGAATTCCAAAAATGGGTTTGAGACTTGGAACATCAATCTCAGGCACCTCTGGCTCCTGAAATGGCTTTTTCTTTTACTTCTTTTCCTTCCACTGTTTTAACAACATCAGCTGCTGTCAAGTCTTTTGACTTTTTTTTTTTTTTGACTTCTCTTTTTTTCTTCTTTGTGCTTTTCTTCTTTATGCTTTTCTTCTTTGGGTTTCTTTTATTTTAAAATCCTTCTCCTTCTTTTTAGAAAAGCTGGGATTCTTGAACACATGGATTCCCGTGGGCCTCCTTATTTTAGAAGGACTTTCTGCCTCATCTGCAGAGCTATCTTCCTGAAAGGCTGCATAGCCTTCAGTCCTCTTTTCCTTTTTCTTAAAATTTCCTTTTCTCTTCCCATGGTCTTTCTCATCATCAGACACTGTATCAGGAGGCTTGTGGAGGATGACATGGGGAGGTGAGGGCTGGCCAGTGTGGTACAATCCAGGAAATTAGTAGGGCTGATCTCTTCAGAGCTGGAGGTCCGGGTAAGCCCACTGCCATGCTCCACCTTGTGGTGTTCACTGGGGCTGCTGGTGGGGGGCAGGAAGCACTTGGTCATGCTGATTGATGCCCTGACTAGGAAGGGATGAGGTCTCCTCTGTTACCTATCCATTACACCTGTGCCCGCCACCGCGCGACCACCTGCCCCACCGCAGCCACCACCTCCTCGCACTCACGCTGCCACCACAGCCACTGGAGCCACCTCCTATCTGATGGTTTTATAAAGAGGAGTTCCCCTGCATAATTTTCTCTCTTTGCCTGCTGCCATCCATTGATGACGTGACTTGCTCCTCCTTGCCTTCCACCTTGATTGTGAGGCCTCCCCAGCCATGTGGAACTGTAAGTCCATTAAACCGCTTTCTTTTGTAAATTGCCCAGTCTCAGCTATGTCTCTATCAGCAGCATGAAAACAAACTAATACATCTAATTTTGCTTGTGATTTATTTGACCCATTGGTTATTCAAGTATGTTATTTGATTTCCACATTACTTGTAAATTTCCTAGATTTCCTGCTGTTGTCAAATTATTAACAAGTTTAATTCTGTTGTGGTTAAAGAACATACATTGTATGATTTTAATTTTTAAAAATGTACTGGGGCTTATTGTACAGATTAGCCTACAGCATATATATGAGGATAAATGTTCTATGTGTCCTTGAGAAGAATGTATATCCTTCTCAAGGATACTGGGTGTTACTGGGTGGATTAGTCTATAGATGTTTATTAGATCTGATTTTTACAGATGAGAAAAATGAGATCCAGATGGGAGTAACGGATTAATTCAATGTCACATACCAAGCTGGTCAGGGCTCACATGAATTACTGGGGTGAATCATGTGAAACTGCCACTTGAACATCAAAAACTGTTAAAAATCAATAAATTCTTATAGTTCAACATCATAGAACACAAGCCTCCTGACTTTCAGTCCAGTGTTTTCATCACTGAACTGGTATCCTGTATTAGGGCAGGCTGTGCTGTGTAAATCATATGTCCTGAATTATCCTTGGCTTAAAACAATAGGTATCAACTACTTGCTCATCACATTCCTTGAGGATAATGCAACTTTCCTCCAAATGGTGATGTAGGGGTCACAGCTGCTTTCATCTTGTGCGTCCATCTTCTAGAACACATAGCACATATCAGGGGAAGAAAACTTTAGGATCATAGGTATGTTCTTAAGGGTGAGCCCTAGGGGTGGCTTAGATCACATCTATGCACATCTCATTGGCCAGAACCCAGTCACGTGGCCCAAACCAACTCTGTGGGGTCACCTTACTTACAGCATAATTTTGTATCCTTAGCCAATTCCACTGGGAATGCAGTCTAACTTGACAGTGGGAGGTGTCTGTGATCTCACCTCAAGAATTCAGCACTTTTTAAAATTTTCCCATTTTGGTAAGTGTTAAAATATATTTTCAGGAATTCAAAATGTAGGTCTTGGCAGGGCATGGTGGCTCACTCCTTTAATCTCAGCACTTTGGGAGGCCAAGGCAGGAGGATGGTTGGAGGCCAGGAGTTCAAGGTCAGCCCAGGCAGCATAGCAAAACATCATCTCTAGTGAAAATAAAAATTAAATGTAGGTATTGAAAATGTCTCTTGGGCTTAAAATATGAAATAATTCCTCTTGTTGAATTTTTCCAAATGTGCAGCCCTATTATGTTTTGGATAATTTAGAAGTTCTTAACAAGGCAAGACAGCTCCCCATTAAGACTGTAATAAACACACCAAAGGTTTCCAAGGTCTAGAGTATGGAATCCAGCTTGTTTCATTCAGCCATCTCCTACTTAAAAACAAAAAGTCTTTGAACTGCATTGCCATCTATAAATAGGAAAGGGAAATCAACTTGTGTGGGTTTGTAATCCCTGCCTCCAACTCTAAGTCTACTGAAAAGGGCCGTCTGGCTGAACATTTCTCAGTTATGGTACAACACAGAGATGCCTGGCTGCGGTCACTACAGTTCTGCAATTTTACTCTGGACAGAGTCTCATTTCAAATCTGGTAAGCTTCTCATATACCCACCAAGTGAGCCAAATGGAAATTTTCAATGTGCTCAGAGAAAGGAACTGAGATATGTACTCTGCAATTTTCTATTACATTTACTGCCAAGAGTGGCCAAGAAGTCATTTCCAAACCCACTTCTTAAAGGAACCCCAAGAAAGCCTGAGTGACTGGTAGCCACTGTGTATACTGAGAGGAGAGTTCAGGACTAGGAGGGTCAGGATTCTAGGAATTGTCCCCTCCTCTGGCTGACACAGAAACTGCAGGAGCTTCTCTGTAGCACAGCTAGGAGCTGGGGAAGAGGCTGGAGGGAAAACAAAGTCAGATTCTAGCACCTAGCACTAAAGGACTCTGAGTTCACACAGGTTGAACCCAAAATGAAGAATAGGGGAGAAATTTATCAAATTGTCATAGAATGCTGAGGGGAACTGGCAAATCCCTACCTGTGTAGGAGATGGTTCTCCACATGACCCCATCGCTGTAAGAGATATCTTGGTTTTTCTAGATGCATCTGTTCTATTATTCCACTTTCAGGAAGGGCCTTGGTTTGGTTCAAAACAGAAATATTCACTTCGTAGTGGGTGGGGTGGGAGTAGCGGGTTGTTAAAGAACCTGGTATATTTTCCTTTAAGAATCTGGGTTTCTTTGAGAACAGAAGTTCTCAATCATTTTGTCCTGAGAACCCATTTACATTCTTAAAAATTATCAAGGAACCCAAAGAGCTTTTGTTAATCTGGACTATATCCATCTATACTTACAACATGAGAAACTAAAAACCTTTAGTAATCCATTTTAGAAAATGAATATTCCCATTATATGTTACTTTAAATAGCATACTTTAAGGAAAAACAGCTATGTTTTTCAAAACAAAAATATGGCATTGTTTACCCTTTTGCAAATCTCTTTAATGTCTGGCTTAATAGAAGACAGCTGGAATCATATACTTCTCTTTGCACTCAATCTGTTGCAATATATTGGTCAAAGAATATGAAGAAACTCCTTCCTCACACAGATAAGTAGAAAAAGGAAGAGATATTTTAATCTTTTCAGATAATTTGGGGGTATTTTGAGTTTCCACACCTAAACCCAACAAGTGGTAGCCATCTAAAGGTTAGTACAATGTGCAATCCAAAACCCTATCAATAAATATTTTATATTTGGTGACATTAAAATTCATCAGTTTGGCATGTTTTCCAACACCAACAACCATTTATCTGATTCTCCACACACCAGTTGGCTGTCCTATAATTCAATTTAATCCTGACACTAACTACCTGGAGTTACAGTCAGACCCCACAGGTTCAGGGCTCAGTCTCACAAGACTTCCCTCACTTCAGATGCCAGTTGCAAGAATTGGGTCCCCAGATTATCCCACTTCTTTCCAGCTTGGCTATAAATCAGGGGTTCCATGACTCCCTCCCTCCTGTTTGGTAATCTGATAGAACAGCTCACAGAATTTGGGAAGACAGTTTATGTCCTACTATGTCCAGTTTATGTCCTGTTATAAAGGATACAACTCAGGAACAGTCAGATGGCAGAGACGCATGGGGCAAGGTAAGTGGAAAGGGTGCAGAGCTTCCCTGCTCTCACTGGGCACACCACTCTCCCAGCACCTGAATGTGTTCACCAACCTGGAAACTCTCTGAACTCTGTGGTCTAGAGGTTTCCATGGAGGCTTTATCATGCAGACATGATCCATTATTAACTTCATCTCCAGCCCCTCTCATCTCTCCAGAGGACTGGGTATAGGGCTGAAAATTGCAGGCTTCCATACGAGGCCTGGTTTTTCCAGTGACCAGTCCCCATCTGAAAATATTTAGGGGCCCAGCAAGAGTTGCTTCATTAGAACAAAAGATACTCCTATCACCCAGGAAACTCCAAGGAATTTAAGTGCTTTATGTCACTGTATTAGTCCATTCTCACACTGCTATGAAAAAATGCCCAAGACTGGGTAATTCATAAAGAAAAGAGGTTTAATTGACTCACAGTTCTGCATGGCTGGGGAGGCCTCAGGAAACTTACAATCATTGTAGAAGGCACCTCTTCACAGGGCGGCAGTAGAGAGAATGAGTGCGGAGTGAAGGGGGAAGCCCTTTATAAAACTATGAGATCTTATGAGAGAACTCACTCACTATCAGGAGAACAGCAGCACGGGGGTAACTGCCCCCAGGATCCAATTACCTCCCACAGGGTCCCTCCCATGACATGTGGGGATGATGGAAACTACAATTGAGATTTAGGTGGGGACACAGCCAAACTGTATCAGTCAGGAACCAGGGTCAAAGGCCAAATATATATTTCTTACTACACTACACTTGGTTGATCGCTATACAATATTTTTTTACAACTAGTTGTTAGTACTACTTCTGATCTCATCAGAAAAATCTTTAAATATTGGGAGCTGTCAAACTTACAGTGATGGATACAGGTTTTGCAAAAGTCTGATTTTTCACTTGAAAGCTTGAATGTTATCACTGGCAACAAACACTATCATTTGTTTTTCTTGAAGTGACAGGCTCATGTCATTCATTTTGGAGGAAATGTCTGCCAAATGCCCAAATCTGAGTAACTGCAGTTTGTCTGTCAGTTCTGCTTTCAAGTAAAATGGCGTTCCATAAAAAAAGAGCTGCAGCTTGTGCACTGCAGGCCATCGCACAAGGGCACGGCCTTCAGCAACCATCATCCTTGGGATGCAGCAGGAGTGTTTCTGTGCATTTCTCACCCTGTCATGAGTGGCATGACTGCTTCACGGGGGACATTCTTCAGTGACACTTTGTGTTTGTTTTTACTGCAAGTGCACGGTGGTGAAGGTTGCAGTTACTACTGATTTGGTGTTGTCCCACTGCTGGGATTTGTGCTTACTTTTGCACAATCAGAGCAAATGTCTACATTGTAAAGAGGACAAATAATGTCCCAGTACAACTATGAAAACAGTTTTGTCATTGTAGATCCTCTAAAAGGATCTTGGAGACTCCTAAAGATCCACTTTTTGGAGATCACTCTTTGCGAACTGCTATTTTAGAAACAATCCTCCTGCTACAAAGACTAAATATTTGGCTCACACGTGTAATCCCAGCACTTTGAGAGGCTGAGGCGGGTGGATAACTTGAGGTCAAGAGTTTGAGACCAGCCTGGCCAACATGGTAAAACCCCGTCTCTACTAAAAATACAAAAATTAGCCGGGTGTGGTGGTATGCACCTGTAATTCCAGCTACTTGAGAGACTGAGACAGGAGAATCACTTGAACCCAGGAGGCAGAGGTTGCAGTGAGCTGGGATGGCACCACTGCACTCCAACCTGGGCGACAGAGCGAGATTCCGTCTCAAAAAAAAAAAGACTAAATACTAATATTTTCCTAGAAGTTCATTTATAGGAAAAAAAGAGGAACTAGAATAATTCGGAAAAACTCCCCCCCAAAAAAAACAAACAAAAAAAACCCTCAGTTACCTTAGTTGTCAATGTGTAAGCCTCTAGAACAGACTCCATCTTTTAAAGTTTTGAACAGTATCTTGGGAATTCAGTAATAACAGTGACAATAGTGTGTATTTGTTGCAATGTTTACTACTGGGGGATGACTGTGCTTTGTATTTTAAATGCATCCTCTACAATATTCTTTAGTACCACACTCTTTTTTTTTTTTTTTGAAGGAGTTTTGCTCTTGTTGCCCAGGCTGGAGTGCAGTGGCGAGATCTCGACTCACTGCAACCTCCGCCTCCTGAGTTCAAGCGATTCTCCTGCCTCAGTCTCCCGAGCAGCTGGGATTACAGGCACGCGCCCCCACGCCCGGCTAATTTTTTTTGTAGTTTTAGTAGAGACAGGGTTTCTCCATGTTGGTCATGCTGGTCTCGAACTCCCGACCTCAGGTAATCCACCTACCTCCACCTCTCAAAATGTTGGGATTAGAGGCGTGAGCCACCGCACCCAGCCTAGTACCACATTCTGTAGATGAGAAGACTGGGACACAGAGAGATGAGAGTGTGACAAGGTCACAGTCATATGTGGTGACTAAGGCTCTGAATCCATGTGGTCTGATTCCCAGAGCCTTGATCCTTAAATCCTGCATAATATGCTGCATCACATCTAAGCTTCACATTTACTTACTTCTTTTCTGCCACGCATGTGCATCGATTCAAATCCTCAAAGGGAAACCCAATGTCTCATCTCAACCACAGGACCCCAAAAAAGGACTCAGTAAACGTCTTCTGCATGAGGGACAGAACCTTTAAACCATGATTAGTAATGGCGCTAGAAGTGAAATATTCAAACAGCCAGCTCCCTCAATATTATTAACTCATTAAGGAGGGAACCAATAAAAAAGAAAAAAAACAAAAACAAAAACGCTTGTTCCTTGAAAGCTTTGATGAAAATTGTGTCTGTGTGTGTGGGGGTGTGTGTGTGTATACATACACGTATCTATTTTACTTGTTTGCTAAACAGACACAGATATAGTCGGGTAGTTAACAAACATGTAGCTTGTATAAAAATAAAACTAGTTTATCTTCTCTTGGGCAATAAAATCCCAATACCTTTGAGGTTGACTCAGGCCTTATCCATTTCCGCAAGTTAAGAAGTTACAACTCTTCAGGTCTGTAAACTGTTGAGGCCGTTATCATTGTCCTTCGTTAATCCACTATACCTAGACCACAGTTACATCCCCAACCCGGACAGCCAAGGGGGTTCTTTAAAGAATAGAACGTCCCCCTTTTACTAAGTAGGCTTATTAGAAAATGCTAGAAGTTACCCTTAACGCAAGCAAGTGGCCTTTTTCCAAGTTGGGGATTTAAGAAATTTACTTATCTATTTTTTGCATTTTTCCATGGTGGTTTTTTGTGTGTGTGTGGCTTTGTTCTTGTTTTGGTTTGGTTTTTTGCCTTTTTCCAAGTTTGGGATTTTTTTTTTCGTTCTCAAAAAGCAAACCTGTTTTCTGGATGGAGGCCCAGCGGGACTTGTTCCGGCCGCAGGTCTCGGTCAGAAAGAACGCTTTTGCAGCAGCAGGAATGGAGGCTCGGGATCCGGGCCTGGGGTCCCGCGGCCGCGCCCCCCCCCCCACTCCCCGCGGCCCGCTGGAACGCGCACGGCCGGGGACGGCGGCGGGGACGCGCGCGGGTAGGCGGCGCGCACGGCCGGATAGGCGCGAGGGGGCCGCGTGGGGCGGCGGCGGCGTCCTGGTCCCCAGAGCCGGTCTCGCGCGCCGGGCGTTTTCCTTCCTTCCGCCGCCGCCGCCGCCGCCGCCGCCGCCACATCCCGGGACCCGAGGGGCCGCGGCGCGGAGGCCGCCGGCGGCGGCGCGGAGGCCTCGGGGCAGGGTGGGGCGGGCCTCCCGCGCTCCCGGGACCCCGCGCGCTTCGCCCACAGGCCAGGCGACGCCCGACCCGCGCGGCGCCTCCAGGGCCAGGGGAGGAGCCTAAGAACCCGGACGAGCGCCGCTCCAGTAGGGTGAGCTCGGGGACGCGCAGGCGGGTGGGTTTCAGCGCCCGGGCCGCCGCGGGGCGCACGGAAAAACCGGAGAACCTGCGGGTTTTGTCCTGGCGAGCCACATCCCGGTGTGTTTTGGCGACTTGAAGACCTCCCTAGTTCGCGGGAGTAGCGGGAAGAGCCTTCCTCGCGTTAATTATGCAATAAGAAGGCGTCCTTGTGCCGGATGCTGTGACCCGCGGAATTATTGATACTTGTGCGAGGCTACAATTTACTTCTTTCATCCTTGGCTGAGAATTTGCGTTTGTAATTGTCGATGGAGAGAGGAAGAAAGGGTTCCGTTCGGGTCCAAGGAGCATGCAGAGGAAGGCAGGGAAGAAGGAGCATGTGCAGCCTGGGTGCGAGGGGAGGCAGGGGTGGGAATGCACGTTCCCTGCCTGAGGGGCCCCGGGGTGCCCTGAGCCTCTGATCTTCGCTGTCAGGAGGCCTGTCCGAAGTTGGAGGTTGAGGCATGCAGTTCTGTACTTCTGACTGGGAAAGTGAACCGGGTTTTCCAAAAACTGTCATTTTTGCTTTCCAAGTCTGCAAGGCAGGAAAGGGTTGGGCAGTGAATGGAAAGTAGTGCAGCCAGGTTCTGGTTAGCTCAGCGGCAGGACTGCCATAAAGGTGGGTTTTTTTGTTTGTTTGTTTGTTTGTTTTGTTTTGTTTTTGTCTGAAAACCAGAGTCTGGGGCTTTGGGCCATGAGGAGTTGGGTTATTGCATTGCTTAGAGTGCCAGAGTGAGAAATGTCTCAGACGCTGTTAAAATTAGGCAGCTCAGTTTAGCTCTGGCTCTCTGATCACCAACCACCTCCTCCTTCACTCTTTTCAGTGACTGGGTTAAAAAGAAAAGACACAAAGAGAGAAGTGGTCTTTCCGTTTCCCTCCCCATTATAATTAAGAGCTTAGTCCATCTTGGCTCAGAATTGGAATTCAGAATTGCTCTTGACCCTGAAGAATAGAATCTCAAAGAAATACCTAAGCAGAAAATTCTTTCCTTCGCTGAAATGAAAATTGGGGTGTTTGCAAAACTGAACAAAGAAAGGAAAGAATTTGTAAACATCACAGGCAACTTGCAGTTATATTCGGATCATTTTTCAGTGTTTGAGGAGTTCATACAATGAAAAGGTGAGAGAGAGCCAGGAATAGAAACAGGGGAGAGAGGTGGTTGCAGGACCTTAGAGATTGCAGAAACCCAGGAGTTCATTTTCTTTTCATACTCGTCTGGATAACCTGGATGTGAGGACCATCAAATGCCGTACATGATGTTTCTGACAATGATGGACCACATATACAACAGTGGTCCCATAAGACTATACTACCTTATTTTTACTCTACCTTTTCTAATTTGAGATACACAAATACTTACCATTGTATTACAGATGCTTACAGTATTCAGTACAGTAACAGCAGTACAAGTTAGTAGCCCGGGAGCAATAGATGATTCCATATAGCCTAGGTGTGTGGTCAGCTGTACTATCTAGGTTTGTGTAAGAACGCTCTGATGTTTGCAGAACATCACCTAACGACACATTTCTCAGAAGGTATCCCTATTGTTAAGTGATGAATGACTGTATATAAAGCTTAATTTTTCAATCGACATAATAGGAAATTGCTTTTAATTTTAGCATTGAGTTCTTAAAGGGAGGCAGAGAGAGACCGTGCTGCATGTGTCCCAGTCAGCTTGGGCTTTATTGTATGTTAAATGAGTTGTATGTTTATTTTGGTAGATCTTCTAAATCCATGATCTAATTCCATGAATTTGGCTTGTTTCTGGTTATTTATGATATGACATTTGGCTAGAATTTTCCAGGTGCTAAAGGTGTAAGGAGTACAAAAACTCAGAGAACATTTTGCATTGGAAGAATTGATCATCTTATATAGGAATCCTTTACCTATTTCAAACATATGAAACAGGCATAATTGGATTTGATTATTTTTGCTACAAAAAATGTTTCATTTTTCACACTATGTTCCATGGAAGAGTCTTTTAAACAGCTAGTGGTTTTGGTACATTTAGAATATTCATTTACCAATAAATCCAAATATAACCTGTCTTTGTAAGAAACCCATTCTGCCAAGTATATTTGAATCATCAAAATGGTTAACTATTTCCTTCCTAAGTATAAACCAAGTTGTACTAAGTAAGTTGATCTTGTAACTTTTAATGATGCTTTTTTTTTTTTTTTAATTTTCCTATCCAGTGACAAGAGGAACCAAGAACGTCAGTTCAGGGGAAACACAGCAAGGAAATGTAAGCCCCAGGCTGCAGAAGGTACGCGAAGGAGAATGTGAGCTCATCAGTTATTTGAGCATGCCATTCAGTATTGTTCCTGCCTTTTTTCTTGCCTGTGCAGATTTTAAACTCTTGATTAGGAGTATGTAAATGTGTGCTTAGAAACGTTTCCTTAAATATAATAATAGGAGTGTGCTCTGAGGCTGGGATTATGTTAGTACCTGCTGAGACCTGTGCTTGGTACAGAGTGAACCCCATACAGGTGTTTACTGTATATTATTATTATTGTTCATGAAAACCTGTCATAACTACAGGTGTATTTCTCATTGGACAGTTAAGAATATGTTTTCATTCTCCTAACTAAGTGTGGTTAATCATTCCAAGGCGGTAAATTGTAAGGATGACAACAGAGAAGACAAAGGAAATTTCTGAACGCAGATTGAGAGAAACCTTTACTATGAATTTGAAAGTCTCAGTGACATGCAATAGAACTTTATAGTATAAATTCATATGCCACACTTTGCATTATGAAGTTGTAATTTAATGATTCTATTGATAGGGTAATGCATTGTAGTTCAGAATGTGCTCAGGGTTGACGGTGAAATGTCCCCGTTTCTGCAGCCCTGGTCTGTCTAGTTCTCATCTCTCCTGTCATCCTCCTGGGGTTACCAGTTCCTTGTACATTACCAGGTTTGTGTGTGTGTGTGTGTTTGAAGTTTCCTTTAGAGTCTGGCTGTGTTTTAAAAGTTGAGCCCTGGACATGTGATCCCTGGTGTGTGTATGAGGTGAGGTTGTTAGTAAAGGGCCATTGACAGGCTTCCTCATCTGACCCACCCGTGTCCCTGCTTGCTCACTCTGCATGAGGAACACTGGCCTTCTTGCCACTTTTGGAATTCTGGGACCCAGACCACAGTCTTTGCCCAGGGGTCTGCATGGCTTGCTCCCACAATCTGTCCTGCCTTTTCTCAACATTCTGCCCATGCCCTTGTTCATTAGCCACTGCACCTGTCACCTGGCTTGATCCTATACATTGATCACTTGATTTGTTTATGGCCCATGTATGTCTGTTAGTAGGAAGCACTGTGAGAGCAGGGAATGTGTGTTTCTATATCCCCAGGGCCTAGAACAGCCTCGGCTCAGAGGAGGGCTTTGGTAAATATTGCTGAATGAAAAAATGTCTGGAAAAAGGCTGGTTAAGCAGAGTTAAGTGGGCTTATTTACCATGGGACTTTTCAGAACCTTTGATAAGTGAATGCGCATATTAGAAATGGGGCCTGGGAGGTGGGAGGCAAACTCATCAGCAGAGTAAGAAAGGCACTGTGCTTCTGGATGACAACTCAGACGTGGGGAAAAGCTGCTGGCAGGAATGGTATTGGCAGCTGAGCAAAATGAATTTACAAGTTTCCTTTTCAAAATGCAGGGGAGGAAGGATTTGCATCAAGAGATGGTAATAGTAACATTTCCATTGTTAGTAATTACAAACATGTACAATGTGTGCTATTTATCTTTTATTTAAGGTGGGGAAGGGGGAAGATTAGGGCTTCTTGTAGTTTCTTCCTTCCCTGACCCTGCTTTCCCCATAAGGCCTTAAGTTCTTCGGTTGCCAGTTCAGCTTGTGGGTTGAATTGAGGAACCAAACCCTCTGGCTTGGTTTCAGATCCTGACATCTTGACTCGTGAAAATCCCATTTAATGACTGGAAGTAGGAAAGCTCTGAAGATGGATATGCAGATTCTGGGGGTCAGGAGGCTCTGTTCAGGGCCTGCGCCATGACCGAAGGGAGGGCGTGCAGGGGCTCAGGTTCCGCTCCCACCATTAGCTCTAGAGGCACTCTGGGAGTTGTCTTGGCTCCTTGAACAAAGGGGAGTTAATTACAGAAAATGCCAGGCTTTTTAAAGGCCATTTGTCCCCTAGCTGTAGGGAGAGCAGCAGCCCTTGGCAGAGTCCTGAGGAAGGACTCTTTATGTCAGGCCCCAGTCCTCTTGTAGACAGAAATAATGAGCCTTGGTGGTGTCATCCTCAGATAGGAGGCAAACCCCATGGTGAAATTCTGTATTCAAGGAAACAATGCAGAGGATGGGTCGGACTTAGAGGAGCTGGAGCGAAGTGAATTTGGAATGCCTCTCTTTAAAAAAAAAAAAAAAAATAGGGCAGAGTTTTGTGTTGTTTTCCAAAGTCAGACAAAGCCTAATTCTACAGAGTCTAGTTAACCGTAGATGGGAGGGCTGGAAAGGAGAGTAAGATGAAGGCAGTGATGGAAGGTCTTAGATTCTAATTAAACCTCTTTTAGCTGTGTATTTGGAACACTTGTAATTCAGAGCATCAATAGACTCTCGTTGACTAGATGCTTTTTTGCTGCCAATTTTCCTTCTTAAGATGGAAGGAGGTGGTGGGAGAATGGCATTTATGCCAGAATGCCTAGAGTCTGCATTTTAACAAGATCCCCAGGGGGATTCATGTAGGCATTAAAATTTAAGAAGGGGTGAGGTCCTGGACCAGCAATTTTCAGTCCCAGCTGCTCATTAGAGTCACGAAGAGAGCTTTTAAAAAATGCCTGGGTACTGCCTCCAGAGATTCGTGTTGTCTTGGCTGGGGTATTCTTGGGGCCTGGGGTATCACTGTGTTTCTTGGAAGTTTCTCAGGTGTCCAGCCAGGGCTGTGATCCACCACCCCAGACATAAAGCCAGACACCTTCAGGTAGATGTCTAGATTCAGAAGGCACATAATCCTGAAGCAAATGACATCACGCTTAGCTGGGCACACCACTCTTTAGGATTCATCAAAACCCACCACACCAGATAATGTGGATCCTCCTAGCTCATCTGCTGGCTTCTAGAGCCACAGCCAGAGATGATGGGATGTGGAGCACCCAACTGGGGTTGCTTGTACCCAGTTAGAATTCTCCCTCCTCCATGAATGAAAATGACCTTGAGACCGGGCAGTGGCTGAGTGGACATTTGCTTTTTGCACCTTTGACTCTGCTGCTGAAGAAACTTTCAAAATTTAAATCAGATCATGATATCACCACCCCTCTTCTCATGTAAAACTCTCTTCAGGGGCTCCCATTGCTTGCAAGGAAAAGACCATAATAGCTCTGGAAGGCCCCCTGTTGTCTGGCCTGCATCTGCCTCAGCCTGTGCCCCAGAACTCCAGCCACATGGGCCTGCCTTTAGTTACTCAGGGGCCCCTTCCCTTGGCCTGGAACCCTGCCCTTCACTTTAGGTAACTCTGCTGGCCCGGACCACTCTGCCCAAGGCAGATCCCCTTGTATTTTCTCCCCACAGCACCATGTGCCTCTCATACCATCAAGTACCACTCCTCAGATAGATTCTTTCCTTCGTGTGGGCCTGTTAGACGACAAGCTCTGTAAGGACAAGAACTGTGTGTGTGTTTGGTTAGGGACTCAGGGTCATATCCTTGGCAGCTGTTTTACTGGATGAATGAATACACTGGATACTGGATAACGAATAATGAGCTTGAAGTCATTATTTTTAGGTTATTTTGTCCTTAAACTTGTATGCACATACACACCTATTGATGTTTGAGCACTGTATTTTGTCAACTGTAGAGATATTGGACCTGAGGGAAGTGGGTATTTTGAGAGAGGACCGGGCTGTAGCCTTACTGGTTCTGATTGGCTCATGTAGGATGTGACTTGTAGAACAAGTCCCAGTTTTCTAAATTTTTAACTAGGCCGGGTGCGGTGGCTCATGCCTATAATCCCAGCACTTTGAGAGGCCAAAGCAGGTGGATCACTTGAGGTCAGGAGTTCAAGACCAGTCTGGCCAACATGGTGAAACCCCATCTCTACTAAAACTACAAAAATTTTCCGGGCGTGGCGTGCCTGTAATCATAGCCACTCAGGAGGCTGAGGCAGGAGAATCGCTTGAACCCAGGAGGTGGAGGATGCAGTGAGCCAAGATTGCACCATTGCACTCCAGCCGGGGCGACAGAGAGACACCCTGCCTCAAAAAAAAAAAAAAAAAAAAAAAAAGATAAAATGCTTATTACAAATATTTAAAGTATAAATTGTATAAAGTACAAAAAAAGCTCTTACTGTCCTCTCATGATTTTATTCTATGTATTACATATATGTGTGTATGTTTGTATATGTGTGTAATCATATATATTTCACACATACATGATTTTTTTAGCAAATGGGATCATACATTCCATCCTGCAACTTGTCTTTTTTGTTTACTGGTATATCTTGACACTTTGGATATGGATCTATGTCATTGGCTTGCCTTTCATCATGGAGTTTTATTTAAAATGAAAATGTTTTTGGACTTTGGCATGATTTCCTAACCCCCCCAATCAATGTGTTTTACGTAGTAAGTGTATTTGAATGCATACGCATGCTGTGGCTTAGATCATTTTGTTTTCAAATAATACTGAAGTGCTCATAGCATTTGGTTGTTTTCTAGTCTCAGTTAATGGATATTAAACATAGAACTGCTCTGTGGAGACTAGAGAAATATTTTGAGGTTGAAAGGGGGCCTCATTCTTGAAAAAGCCTGGAGACCCTCAGGGAGAGGGTTGGGCAGGCTGCCTCCTAAAGTACCTTTCCACGTTCCTGAGTTCTAGTAAGTTGCTCAGTTGACACAGTCATTCAGCAAATAGTGATTGTTGGCTCGTGGTGCGCCAGGCACTGTGCTGGTCCCTGCTGTCCTGACCAGCATGAGCCCACATTCTGCAAGGAGAGCAAATGGCACACAGCGAGAGCATCTGGGCTGTGCTAGGTGCAGTGGAGGAAGTGGAGCAAGGTCAGGTGGCGCAGTGCGGTGCTGGGGGTGCCACCTCGGTGGTGATGAGGCAGAGCTGACTCTTCCTCTGCTGCCCATGGGAAAGGGAGCAGGCCCTGCTTACACCGAGTGTACAAGAAGCCCAGTGGCCGGGAGCTCCTCAGAGAGCTCCCTCCTGGACTCCGCAGTGACCGCCCACAGGCTTTGTGGCCTGCAAGGGGCCCTACAGCCAGGTATGGGCATGCTGGTAGGCAGCTATGCTTGAAATGCTGATAGGGGCCTGGGGTGTAATGCTCTTCTCAAGAGAGTGGTTTTGGCAGGGCTAGGGTTTTGCCCTTGAAGCTTTGCAAATCCACATCCCCCACTGGAGTCTCCACATGTCCTGGTACCATCCCAGGGACAAGAAGCAGGGAATAAGCAGGGGAAGGAGGTGGGAACCCTGCAGTCCACCCTTCTCCTGTCCTAATGGAGTGGCCAGGGAAGGGACTCTCTGTATATCTTAGTTTAGTAAGAGTTTGCAGAAGTCAAGTTAAAAATGGATTTTTTGAAAATGAAATACCCATGTGAAAGAACACATTAGATGGTACATTGTCAGTTGAATGACTGTTGAGAAGGTCTTCTGACTGATGGGTGTGCAGGTAGCTGTTTATTCTTGTGGATGAAAAATGGGAGCCCGAAGAGCTCTTCAGTGACACACCCACAGCCACCTAGCTAGGGAGAGGGTGAGTGTAGACCAGTCCCTGACCCCCGACCTGGGTGAAAGACTAGCTAGGGAGAGGGTGAGTGTAGACCAGCCCCGGACCCCCCGCCCGGGTGAAATAAGCTAAGAGCTCATGACTTTAAATGAAAATTCAATACTTAGGAAGGCACATATGGCTTCAGGATAGTGCGCCTCTCAGTTTTCAACTCGCATAGATGGAGAAATCCTATCCCTAGGCCACCTGGCTTCCTGGAGAGCAGAAGAGGTGCTCTTCATTTTCAGGTAAGGCTTCATTATCTTCCCACTTTACCTGCAGATGAGCTCAGTGGGCGAAATCATATTAGATTCCTTCAGAAGACTAGTTCCATTGGAAAGATTTGATTCTTAAACTATAAAAACCTCCCAAGTGCTGTCCTGAGGCCGGGCAAGGGTGCTCAGGGATTGGAAGCCTGGAGGGAATGAGCAGAGCAGGCAGTGGAATGTGCAGTTCCCAGGTCCTCCCGCCACATGCTCTGCAGAGTCAGCGCGTCACGTGCAGGAGGGAGGCAGTGCCTCTTATCACTGTTCCCTTTTTCATAGCACTGATCCTAGGAGAGGGTGGGTTGCAAGCCCCAGGATACTCAGAGCCAGGACCTCTCTGTTCAGAATTGCATGGTACATCCTGTTCTTTTTACTCCCTCCCCAACCCACCCTGGTGCCTCTGCTGCTCGGTTAGAAATGGCCTGCAGCTGGCATTTTTCAGGGGGGTACTCTCACTGTGACCGATGAGGATGGACCCCCCTGAGTGTGCTGTCTTAGAGGGATGAGCTCAGTGGACTTGGTACTGCTGGGCCCTGCATCCTCTGGCCACAGTGTAAGCCTCAGTTTCTTGAAGGGAAGTTAGCAGTTGCTGGAATAAGAGTATGTCTTGTTTTTTTCTCTCTTCTTGGTGTAGACCATACTGTTGCATTAATTTCTGGCAACCACACTGAGAAGGGTATAGATTAAGCTGGAAAATCATGAAGAGTGCCAAGGGATTGGTCAGTTTTTACTGGGGGTCTGCACCAGGCCAGGTGGGTGCTGGTTTTTTGTCTCATTTAATCCTCATGGCCACTCTGGTAGGAGGAGGGCCTTCTATTAGAGATGGGACATTGAGGCTTAGAGAGGTTAAGTGACTTATGGAGTCACAGAGCTAATGGGTGTGAGCAGGGATTTGAACCAAGTCTGGGGTTCTTTGTGCCTCACTGCCTCTGACAAGGAGTGGCGGAAGGAGGAGGGGATTGTGGGATGGAGACAAGAGACAGGACAGCTGGCTTCCAAGGAATTTGGCATGCCCCCTGCTGGGTGGTGTTGCTGATAAACTACAGTACACTCGGTTAAATGTGGAGTTCAGAAAACAGCACATAGGTTGTTTTTTTTTGTTTGTTTGTTTGTTTTTAGTATAAGTATATGTAATATTTGGGACATACTTTATACTAAAAAAATTAACTGAAATTAAACCTAACTGGGTATCTTGTGTTTTTATGTGTTCAACCCGACTTGGGGAACCCAGGAAGGACACTGGGCCTCATATCTGGGCACAAAGAGTACTGGATTTGGAGGGGGGTATAAGTATGTCTTATGCAATATTTGGGTTATACTTACACTAAAATTTTATGTTATCTGAAATTCAGTCTTAACTTGGGAGGTGTCCTGTATTTTTATTTGTCTAATCAGGCAACCCTATTGGTGACCCCAGGAAACACACGAAGCCTTATACACGGGCACCTGAGGGTGGCTCGCGAGCCATTCGGAGAAAACCCAGGCAGCTTGGCAGGTGGTGAGCTCCCCACTGCAGGCTGTATTCAGGTGTGGCCGGATAACCACGTGGTGGGTGTGTCATGGAGCCTATTTGCATTCCAGATGCCTGGTTCCAGTGAGATTCTAGGATGTAAATGTTGAGACAAGGAGAGTGATTTACCTGGGTCTTCATGGAGCTCTGACCCACCCAGGGTTAGGAGGCTCTCTCTGAAATTATTTGCCGTCAGCACCGTGTTGAGGGGACCACTTCTCCCTGCCATGCAGAAGTGATGGATGGCCTCAGTCAGTTGGTGGAAGCCAGCTCAGCCCGGGGTCGTGTCTGTACGTGGAGAGCTTTGGCTTGAAGAAGCACTATGTTAAAGGTGAAATGAAACACACTTTCCTGTGTCACCTGCCGAGAACTGACAGTGACTTCCCAGTTCTTTATGTGCCTCCTGCAGGAGAGTGTGGCTTCTATGCCAGGCTGAGGACCAACATGCCCCGTGTTGCTCCCTGGCTGTGACAGCATGAAAAACACCCACCTCAGTGTTCTACCCAGGCCGTTGCTGGCGAGTGGGCGGAGGCGAGAAGCATCAGTGTTCATTCCTTTGCTTTTTTAGAGCTTCTCTAGGTGTGGCTACATCTTGTCAGCCAGTCAGAATTTTAAACACAGCCAGCTCATAATTGCCCCAGCATGGCTTCTGCCCACTATGAATGACCCTCAGCTAAGGCCTAGTCCTTGGCAGGCCTCTTCCTGCCACCTGCTTCCAGACCATCATGGGAGCTCACTGGGACCTTAGCCTGGGCCCAACAGGAGTCAGGGATCAAATGTGCAAAGGAGTCTTATTCTGTGTTCTGAGAACACACGGAGGTGGTCTTCTCTCCTTATCATGTCTCTCCATTAGGGTGTTCTAAATTTGATTTTATTATTGAATCAATCATTTATATTATTCAATATGAAATGTTAAATGCCAAGTCAAACTACCTATTGTAGCAGTGGAAAAAAACGGAAATATTTGTGCTGATACTTACTGACTGAAATCATCTGCCGTCTTCATTCCTCTTTGTTGACTTGATGTATTTGTAAGCAGCAGGGGCATCTCACTTGTGTTTTCCAGGAAGAGTCAGTGAATGGCTGCAGTGTGACAACATGCACCACCAGTGGCTTCTGCTGGCCGCATGCTTTTGGGTGATTTTCATGTTCATGGTGGCTAGCAAGTTCATCACGTTGACCTTTAAAGACCCAGATGGTAGGTATGCTTCCTGGTGGAATGAATTTTGGCTAATTCAGACCTTGCTGCAACACTGTTCCTAGGTACATGCACAGATGACTTCTGTCATAGAGTCAAAGGACTTTCATGCCAGCAGGGCCAGCAGGGACCTTGGAGGTCATGGCCTCCGTTCCTTCATGTTACAGAGGTGTGAGGGGAGGTGGGGTGGGAGGGGCTGGAGGGTTTTTTCAAGCATCTCCCCTGGAGGAAGGAAGGTGCTCTTTGTGGCTGAGGCCTGGGTGGTGCCTAGGAGCAAGGAGCAGGGTCTCCTCCCAGCAGCACAGTGGCCTTATGCCTTGCAGCAGAGTGCCTCTCAGGCTCGCAGTTGGGAATTCTCTCTGCCTCGTGTCATCATGAGAGGTGCAGCCTCAACTGCTCGGCATGCCCGTGTGGTAGCCACAGGTTTGAAGGTCACCCTCTGTGCAGTGGAGGAGGGTCATTTAAATATATGTCTTCAGGTTGTCTTGGAGGCTTTCTTAGCTCTCCTTTACTGAACGTAGGCATTCAGATGAGGACGGATAAAGAGCGCCAAATTGGGTCTCAGAATGCTGATTCTACTTCGTGCTCTTGTCATTTGCTTATCTACATCACAATGTTTCTTCTACCAAATGGACACCCTGCCTGCTCCGGCACCGCCCGTGATTGCCCTGAGCATGGTGAGGTGCTCTGTGGTCTGTGGAGTGCTGGATATGTCCAAAGAGGTGTGTGATGTGCTCTCCAGCCCCAAGGCCACTTCACTGAGTGGCCAAGCAGGCAAGCACGAGGAGGCCAGACACATGGAGTCATTGAAGTCCTCATTTGTGCCATGGATTGGCCCATTCCTTTAGGCTGATCGGGAGATACTGGGGAACGTGGGTAAGCACACCATCTTTACTTTGCACCGCACTTTGTGTGTCCTCCTGCCGATGGTGGCGTTGGGAAGGGGCAGTTAGAGATGCCTCTGTGCCAGCAGTTCTTCCTGGAGGCTGCACCGACCTGTGCTGTTTGTGTGACTATGGGGGACAGGCCCCTGCTCCACCCCACAGAGCTCCCAGGCATGTCCTGGCTGTGTCAAGGACTGCCTGATGTCCTACACCTCCTGCCCCATCCTTTCTCTGCCCCACCCTGTCTGCAGAGGGACAGCAAGGTTAGAAGGGAGGTCTGCAGGGAAAAGAGGGACACCCTGAAATTAGCCCACATGGTGGTTCTCCCCATGACAGTTGTTGGGCCCTGATTGGCTGTCATCACATCTCCCGCCTCATCCTCCAGGAGCCCTGGAGAGAAATCTGTGAGGTCTGCACAGCCTCGGGAGGTGGTATTACACCTGCAGGTATCTGGGCAGGTGTCACGGAGCATGACAGCTCACACCCGGGACTTGGGGTTCCGTCACCAGAGCAAGGGTCGATTCTTGGAGGGTTGCTGGGATGTGACACAATGATCTCAGTTTGACAGTTTAGACATTTCCATGGCAGCTTCAGCACAGTGACATGCCACTGAGAGATCCCTCCTGAAGCCCTAGAGCTGGGTTCTCGTCCCTGCAGCACTTCAGAATCACCTGTGGGACTTTACAGACCTGCTGCTGCTTGAGACCCAGTGAAGGAGAATCACTAGGGGTGGGGCCCAGTTGAGAAGCACAATTGTAGATCCTAGCTGGAGAACTGAAGAGAAACAGAGCTGCTGAGAATAAGAAATAGGTGTTACTCAGGATTCTCCTAAATGTCACCTTCTGGTATGGCAGGCACTCAAAAGGCAGGTCATGAGGTTAAATTGTTTATGGTTTATCTTGCTTAAAAAAGTAGGAGTAGATGTAATACATTTTAGTGAGATTTCTATCGGTAATAGTTAAATAAGATGTGTGCCTTTGTGTTTTACTGTTATCTGGCAGAATGGCCTCTAAAGAATGCCTTGTTTCCCAGCGGCACCTGGTAAATGAGGTCTCATTCTCCTTTGATGTATCAAGTTTCGTGCTGAATGTTTTCAGTGTAGACACTGATCCTGGAAGCTAAGCAGGGGTGGGCCCGGTTAGAAAAAAAGCAAGTGTAGGCGCAGAACAGGGTTTTGTGAAGAGGAGAAAAGGAGTGGTAGGGAGTGTTAGAAGATAAAACCTATGAAGAAAGATGAAGGGCTTTCGGATTTTACACCTGGAGAGGAGCACCGCAGCGGTCCTTAATACTGCCTGTGAGATCTTTCCAGCCGGCTGCCTTAAGGCGAATAGAAGGGGGCACTTCCCCTGCCCTGTGAGATCTGGTGTGATGTGTGGGTGCTGGGTCACTGAGATGGGAGTGCTGCCCCTGACCCCGAGGCAGGGGGTGCTGGTGGTGAGGATGCTGTTGGCCGCACAGTGTGCAGTGAACTCAGCGAGAATCCTCTGTTGTGGGCCCACTCCCGTTGCGAGGTGGCCACCACAGCACTACCCAGCCTGCCTCACTCACGTGAGATGTTACCTAATTGTCCCAAGGGACCTGGTTAGGTTAGGATCCTGAAGGTGGATGTCCGCCGGCTGAGTTCTGGATGCAGGATGCGAGGTGACACGCAGCATCTTGCCCAGTGCACAAGGACACTGGGCTGAAGCAACAAGAGCACTTACCCCTGCAGGCGTCAGAGAGGCCCTGGGCTGGGGTGGTGTAGGCCTCTCCCCTGGAGCCTGCCCCTCCAGCACTGTGCTTTAGAGAGTGTGTCCCGGAGCCTGGATCTTGGGCAGCACAGGAACCCCTGTAAGCTCGTGGCCATAAAGGGTTTCTCACGTGTTGGAGTTTATTTCACACAGGTTCACGGTGTTTTTGATTGTGAACCAGAAGCCCATTGTGAAGTGTCAAGATGAGGAAATAACAGACGCGGCAGTGTCCACGGTGGGGAGTTCCATTTCCTGGAAAGTGTGTGAAGAAGCCTTGGCCTCACGGGCTCCCGACTGCTCCTTTCAGCTGTGTCCTCTGGGACAGGGCCGGCCTCAGAACCCCCATCAGTGGTGTGCATGTTCTTCTCACCTAGCTGCCTTTCCCAGTTTCTCCTGCCACTGGAGCCCCTAGGAGGAGCATGGTTGTCTTGAGTTGCTGTTTAAAGCAACACTTACTTTTTTTAGTGTTACAGTTTCTGTTCAGCTCAGCAGTGGAGCCGGTGATATTTGTGGCAATGATTTATCCTCAGTTAGCAAATTTCAGTATCATATTGAACTAGGATCAGGTGTTGTAATTAGATTTTCTCATAAGAAAATAAATCCCCCTCAGCGAAGGGAATGTGATGGAATCATATGGCGAGACTCAAAATGACGCCCTTGTGGACCTGGTTTGTGTTTGTAGGCGCTGGTTTTTCCTCTCTCCTGGTTGACTTCCTCACCGGTTGTGAGCCGCTTGAGGGCAGAGCCTGTGATGTGAAGGTCTCTGCACCCTTGACCTTCTTTGCATGTACTTCTTTGCCATCTGCGGATACTCTCCAGTGAAATGTCTGGGTGTATCGTACTTATTTTCTAATTGGATTGGTTGGTTTTTTAATTGTTGAGTTTGAGGGTTCTTTATATATTTTAGGTAGGAGTCCTTGGTCAGATAAGTGGTTCATAAATATTTTTTCCCTGTCTGGAGCTTGTCTTTTCCTCCTCTTCAAATGGGCTTTCACAGTGCAGATTTTCTCTTTGGTTGTTTTTTAAAAAGATTGATGGTTTTATGTTTCACATTCAGGTCTGTGATCCACTTTGAGTTCATTGTTGAATAAGGGGTGAGGTCTGGATCAAGGTTTGTTCCGTGTGTGAATGTCCAGGTGCTCCAGCACCATTTGTTGGACAGACTGCCCTCCTCCGCTGAATGGCTTTTATGGCTTTGTCAAAAGGCATTTGGGCATCTTTGAGAGCTTCTATTTCTGGGGCCTCTGTTCTGTCCCATCCACCTGTGTGCCTTTCCTTTTAGAGAAGATATTCAACCTCTCTGTCTTCCAGTGTACAGTGCCAAACAGGAGTTTCTGTTCCTGACAACCATGCCAGAAGTGAGGAAGTTGCCAGAAGAGAAGCACATTCCTGAGGAACTGAAGGTGGGCACAGCCAGGCCGTGGTCCTTGTCCTCTTGAACACGGCACCCCTGTCGCGGGGAGCTGGCCTTCCCCTGTGGCCGGTTCCGCTTGTCATCACGTCTGCATTAGAGCCTTTTCCTGTGTTACTTCTCCATGTTTAGTTCACCTTGTTAATTTCCATTTCGGGGAGGCACAGGTCACGTCAATATTTGTGCCCCTCACAGAGCTCTGTGCATCAGGGCTGCTCTGTCACTGTTGGTCGTGCAGCATTCCCGACCAGCTGAACATGAGCCTTGCCCAGGGAGCCGAGCGTATTGGGCAGGGGCAGGAGGAAACCAGGAGTGGGAGAAGACATCTCACCCAGTCGTGGGGTTTTAGAGTGTAAGGGGGCCCTGGACAGCAGAGCAACTAATTCGGCCTCCAAATTGTATGGATGAGACAACTGAGCCTAGAAAAAAGGCAGATCCTCCACAGTCCCATGGAGTTCCTGGCGGAGCCCAAGGCTGCTGACTTCACCCAGCCCTTGCCTGGCTTGACATTCTGGCTCCATGGCTTTCTCTGCAGGCTTCTTGTGCACCTAAATTCCTGATCATTCCCTAGCTGGGATGGGGGGTGCACTCTGGAAGGCCTCTCACTTCCTAACCCCCATTCTGGATCTAGAGGGTTGAAGTTGCAATTGTACCAGAAGGAATGAAATGGGTACAGCAAGCCCTAAAAATATTTTAGCCCAGAATCAAGCTGTAGAGGTGGGGACAGCTCCTATCCATGGGTCACAGTGTAAGGATGATAAATTAGAACTCAATAAACATAGAAAACATACACCATTCAGAGTAGAATGCTGCTGGAGGTTACTTCTCATACGACATTGATGGAATGGAGGTCAAGTCTACAGAACTCTGAGATGGCCTAGGTGTTGCTTTTAGGTTGAGGCATCCCAGGGTAAGAAAATAATTTGGACAGGCTACAGAAACGAAACTAAAAAATCATACGGAAAACAGGAGAGTGGCTTTAATAGGATGGATTTAATAGAAAATCAAAGTTACATGGATAAAAACAAAGGTAGGGTAAGCCTTTGGCAAAGTGTCGCAACAAGGTTCCCTCGAGGATGCCACACCCTGTGAGGAAGAGGGCGGTCATCTTGGTGCTCCCTCTCCCCCTCTCTGGGTGGAAGGTGCTCCCGGAGAGATTGCCAGCCTGCAGGAGTCATTGCAAATAAAAAGACTGTGCCTGAATGTGCTTTACAGTTTGCAGTGTACTTTACTGGGTTTCAATCTCATTGGTTTTCTGAGCCACCCTCTGAGGTATATTTTTATTCTCAGTTTGCATTTGGGAAACATGAGGCTCAAGGAACTGTGCTCACTGGGTCAGTATCTCCTGGACAGCAAGTTGTGGGCCTGGGCTTTGAACTTAGTGTCCTCTGTGCCCCTCTCTTACCCGCTGCCCCATTCATTCTCTTGAGACTCAGATGAGAGGTGAGGGAAGTGGGGGATGTCAGAGGTGATGTCCGCTGAGGCCACATGCCGTTAGGTGACACCAAAACTCAGCATGTGTCTTCTCACAAGAAAGGGGATTTATCAACATGATCAGATTCTGTAGCTCACCTTTAAAAGTTTATTTTGGCCAGGTGCCGTGGCTCACTCCTGTTATCTCAGCACTTTGGGAGGCTGAGGCGGGCAGATCACCTGAGGTCAGGAGTTCGAGACCAGCCTGGTTAACATGGTGAAACCCCATTTCTGCTAAAAAATACAAAAAATTAGCCAGGTGTGGTGGCATGTGCCTGTAATCCCAGCTACTCGGGAAGCTGAGGCAGGAGAATCACTTGAACCCAGGAAGCGGAGGTTGCAATGAGCTGAGATCGTGCTATTGCACTCCAGCTTGGGCAACAAGAGCGAAACTCGGTCTCAAAAAAAAAGTTTACTTTGTGCATGGTGTAGCCGAATGTTTGAATGGAAAATAGAAAATAATATCTATCTTTAAGTTGGCTTTGTATATTTCCAAAGGGAAAAAAGAAAACAATGCTCATTCGTACACACAACTGAACAAGAAATCTTTTTTCTTTAGCTGGGCATGGTGGCCTACGCCTATAATCCCAGCACTTTGGGAGGCTAAGGCAGGAGAATTGATTGCGCCTAGGAGTTTGAGACCAGCCTGGGCAATATACTGAGACCTCATCTCTACACAAAATACAAAAATCAGGTGGTTATGGTGGTGTGTGTTTATAACCCCAGCTACTTGGGAGGCTGAGGTGGGAGAATCACTTGAGCCCAGGAGTTGGAGGCTATAGTGAACCACGATTGTGCCACTGCACTCCAGCCTGGGTGACAGAACGAGACCTCGTCTCTTAGAAGAAGAATTTTTGTCTTTGTCTCTAATGCTTTGCTCAAAGAAAAGCAATATCTAGTATCTTATCTTTGTTCAAAGAAAAGCAATATCTAAAAGTGCAGAGTTTTCTGCATTTTCTAAAGGGAACTTGCTGGGAGGTGCTCTCCCCTGATGCGCTGTTCTTGAGTGCCATCCGTGATTGGTGTTAGGTTTGGAACGGAGAGGGAGGAGAAGACAGAGAGACTCTTTTGGGATAAGTGAGCAAGAGGTGGGATGGATGAGGAAATGAGGTTAAACGAGACCCGTTCGTGTAAGAGCAAGGAGAGTGCCTGGCGTGGCTCCTGGTTTTCCGTGGTGGGTGGAGGGCCCGGGCAGCCGCTGGTGCCCTGTGGGAGGAACGGAAGCCACTCTGCAAAGGGGCCCCTTGCTTCCCCAGTGTCTTCATCTCGAAAAGCAGGCAGTCGGTATCCCCCAGGATGCTCTTCCCACCACCAGGGAATCCCAGGAAATTCGCTTAAACACACAAGGGAGAAAGCATCCTGGCCAGAGGTCATGAGTGTAAGGGAGTTTGGTTACAGTAGATCCACAAAGGAAGAGCTGGGCAGGGGGCGCTGAGGGGGGACCTCTGTCATCCTGATAATTCCAGCGTCCCGGTTCTAGTGTGTTCTAGAAGGCTTGCGTCCTTCCCATTTTCTAACTGACGTTGTCTCCTGGGAGGACAGGTTGTTAAAACTACCCTATAAATGGATTTCCTGGCAAGCCTAGTGCATTTTAAAAGATATAACAAGGATATTTGGGTCCATTCAATACAATTATTTGGAAGGATCATCTGCTTTGAAATTTTGGGAAGTTCTGTGTAGCTTTAAGAGATAGATGTGGCCGGGCATGGTGGCTCATGCCTGTAATCCCAGCACTTTGGGAGGCCGAGGTGGGCGGATCACAAGGTCAGGAGATCAAGACCATGCTGGCTAACATGGTGAAACCCCGTCTCTACTAAAAATACAACAAAAAATTAGCCAGGGATGGTGGTGGGTGCCTGTAGTCCCAGCTACTCGAGAGGCTGAGGCAGGAGAATGGCGGGAACCCGGGAGGCGGAGCTTGCAGTGAGCTGAGATTGCGCCACTGCACTCCAGCCTGGGCCACAGAGCGAGACTCCATCTCATTAAAAAAAAAAAAAAAAAAAAAGGAGAGATAGATGTAGCAGCAGAAGCCTTAAAAATGCTGAGAAACAGGGCCACAGCTAGAGGGGGCCGATGGGGTTGGTGGAAGCTGCCCTGCTATTCAGGAATGCCCTCAGGATGCCTCCGGGAAACAAGGAGGTGTGAGCAGCAAGGGGACTTTAACTCACCGAGGATGGGGGCCTCTGAACAACTTCTGTGTGTACTGGTACATCTCCCTGTGCCCCCTCCAACCCACGCACACACAAGGCCTCTCACGTTACAGGTATTCTCTTAGGTTCTAAAATAGCCCTGAAAAGAATGGACCAGCATGTAGAATTTGAGCTTTTTCATCTTTTTCTCCCTAGCTAGAGGATTCCAAACTTCTTACTTTGGTTTTTAATTTTTTTTTCCCCCAAGACGGAGTCTTGCTCTGTCGCCCAGGCTGGAGTGCAGTGGTGCGATCTCAGGCTCACTGCAACCTCCACCTCCTGGGTTCAGGTGATTCTCCTGCCTGAGCCTCCCAAGTAGCTGGGATTACAGGTGTGCACCACCACGCCCAGCTAATTTTTGTATTTTTAGTAGAGATGGGGTTTCACTATATTGGCCAGGCTGATCTCGAACTCCTGACCTTGGGATCTGCACACCTTGGCCTCCCAAAGTCCTGGGATTACAGACATGAGCCACTGTGCCCGGCCTTATTTTGTTTTTTAAAGTCAAACTTCTCTCCAAAGACATCCGAGGAACCAAGCTTGCATTCACTTTCCTTGCCCAGCCTGCCAATCGGGCTGGTGGAGATGCTCTGAAGGCCTCAGGATGGGGCTGGGGATAGTGGGTGTCACTCTGTAGACAGGCAAGGAAGGGAAGAAGAGAAGGCCCCAGATGGAAAGGAGGGGATAGAGCAGCAGGAGTGGCTCTGCTTGGCCCTGTCCTGCCTCCTTTGATGGTCCCTGGGCCTCTTCTGCTCTGTGTCACCTGCAGCCAACTGGGAAGGAGCTTCCAGACAGCCGGCTCGTTCAGCCCCTGGTCTACATGGAGCGCCTGGAACTCATCAGAAACGTCTGCAGGGATGATGCCCTGAAGAATCTCTCGCACACTCCTGTCTCCAAGTTTGTCCTGGACCGAATATTTGTCTGTGACAAGCACAAGATTCTTTTCTGCCAGACTCCCAAAGTGGGCAACACCCAGTGGAAGAAAGTGCTGATTGTTCTAAATGGTGCGTGTGGGTCCGCTGAATGTCCATCTGGGAAGGGTCTTGGTGGCCGGGGCTGAGGAGGCTGGGGAGGACGGCAAGGAGGAGTCACAAGAGGGCTGGTTTGTCCTGAAAGGACTGGTGGCCTTCCAGACAGGCCTGCTTTTGTTGTTTCCTGTTAGTGTTGTGCCTTAAAAGTTAGTGGGGCTCGTTTAGACACCGATTCTTTTCAAAGGGGCACAGCCACAGTCCGGCTCTCCTCGCCTGTCACAGCAGATCCTCACTTTAGGTGGCTTGCCCACCCCCCAGGTCCCCCTCCTTTGTCTCTTCAGGTTCCCTGTGCTGATGGTTATAGTCACCCACTCTGTCCCACATCCCCAGGGCCCCACACTCGCTGAACCACCAGGAAGCCTCACGGTCGCCCTCTCTGCAGTGAGAAGGGCTCACACCGTAGAGCCTGGGAGGGGAGCCCTGGCCCGGGGCCTGGAGCCTCTTTACCTGCAGACCAAGCGTTCTGTGCCAGCGAGCAGGAAGAAATTGTACCCCATTTCACACTAAGCATCTGTGTTCAGAGGATTGAGTCAGCTTGCTTCAGGAAACCTGATGTTTGCTAGGGAACAAATTAGATCATCACAAAGTGACCTCATACACTGCAGTTTTGATTACTCACTACTCTTTTTAGAGATGTTTATTTATTTAAATTCTAATTAGTCTGAACCGATCCTAATAATTATGGGCTCTGCTTATGAAATTTAGCTTCAGACAGGAGTTCTAGTCAACAGCAGTGGAACTCCTGGGTCAGGAATCGGATTTTGGGGCACCATGGGTGGGTGACCCTGAGGCTCCATGTCCTGCTTGCCACTCCTGATGCTGCCCACAGAGTCGATGGTCACTCCTGGCCACTGTTTGGCTTTCCCATGGGTTGGCTGGGAGAGAGAATGGTGGCACCTCATCTTCTGGTTGTCACATATAATTAATGTGCTTCTGCAGTGATTGGATAGCATGTTGGGTTTTCAGAAGCAGAATGAGGCTGCAAATCGAATTGAAAACAAGGAATATACAAAGGCTCACAAATCAGCCACCACAGTGTGAAGCCGCATACTTTAAGAAGTAAACACCCACTTAGAAGGGCAGCATAGAAATCAGAGTGGGCTTGCTGGGTCATGTAATACAGAAGCGGGTGGTCCTTGTGGCTGTCTTCGGTGACCACTAGTGCACCTGGATGGGGACAGGTGCATGAATGGGCCCATATGTGGACTCACAGAGCTGGTTCTGTCATTGTCCCCTTGAGAGCAGTGCTCCCCACACCTAATTTACAGCCATCCATAGCATGTACCGCAGAGTTCTGGACTGGGCTTTAAACACTCAGGGGAGGAATCAATAAAGCAGACAAGACTGTGTCTGCTGGTCAGAAGGCCCAGGGAGATTCTTCCCTGCCAGGACTCCAATCTTAACCCTACAGGATTAACACAAAGATGGATATTAAGGCTTGCAGAAGCTTGGAGAAAACCTCAGCATACTGACAGTATATTTCCATTTGTCTGCATTGAGAAAAGAGTGAAAAACCTGCTCAGCCACTAACCCTAGGATGGCCTCTGCCGAAGTACCATTCAGCAGCCTGGACCTGCACTGGTCCCTGATGACAGACCCTGGCTGTTGGCACGACCCTGCCTTCTCGACATGCCTTGTCCTCTCTTGACTCCTCTCTCAAATGTATCACAGCTCCCATAGCTTAGTCAGATTTTTCCAGCGTCAAAAGGTCTTTGCTCCTTGCCAGCCTGGGATGCTGCAGGGGTACCTGAGAGCCACTGTGGGCCAGGGGGCGTGTGGTGCTTGGAGAGCTTAGCCTGTCTATGGGATGGGGCTGTGAAGCTGCTGCGGGCATCTGTTAGCACAATGTTCCAAAGTCCTGCTTCTCTGGCATTTTCCCCCAGTCTCAGAGTAGAGTAAGTGTTGCTGGTGTTAGGAACTCTGTTTGCTTGCAGCGATCTTCCTCTAATGGCAGATTTAGCCCAGTTAGGTCCATTGCCAGGGGTAGGCACTGCCAGCATTTCCACTCCTGCTCCCTCCCCCTCCTCCCTGAAATCATCAGTTTCCTCTAGTTGGCTTATGGATTCCCAGAAGCTTTTCTTCACTCGCTCATCCTGCTGGCAGAAGAAGTTGAAATTCAAAGACCTAAACTTGGATATTGGGGGTGGGCTTGTCATGCACACGTGGGGAACATGGGGCCCAAGGTAAGGATGAGGTAAGGACATGCCCTTCTCTAAGGGGCACACTGGAGCAGCCAACCCACCTTCCCTTCTGTTTACTTCCCAGGAGCATTTCCTTCCATTGAGGAGATCCCCGAAAACGTGGTGCACGACCACGAGAAGAACGGCCTTCCTCGGCTCTCTTCCTTCAGTGATGCAGAAATTCAGAAGCGGTGAGAGCAGCTTCCTCAAAGGGGAGGGGGGAGTTTTTGTAAACCTGAGAAGAAATTTGGGAAAAACCCCAGGCTGAGTTCTGTACTTGGCAGATTGATCGGAGGACCACAGAGGGCTGTCGGTTTGCATCAGTGAGAGACAGCTAAGCTACACCCCTCATTCAGCGCCTCAAAACTCTCAGTTCCTTCTGAGAATTTCCAGCCTTACCTTCACACAGTCCATTAACATGAAGGTTACATCATTTTATTAATAGAAATTAGCAGGCAACTTTGTTCTGCTTTGGTAAAGTTTTATAGATTGCTTGCTGAATATGATCTTTTCTTTATAAGAAAGGGATTTGGATTGCAGAGACCTCACTGAGTATTTGATTCTCTCAGAGGCATTGTGCCCACTGCTGTGGGAGCTGCCCCTGGAGTGGTTGTGTGGGCTGCACCCAGCATGGGCAGGGTAGAGAGACGGAACCTCTGATCGCAGCAAGGATGGAGTCCAGGCTGGGCGCAGTGGCTCACGCCTGTAATACCAGCACTTTGGGAGGCCGAGGTGGGCGGATCATTTGAAGTCAGGAGTTCAAGACGAGTGTGACTGACAGAAACCTCGTCTCTACTAAAAACAACAACAACAAAAACATAGCCCGCTGTGGTGGCACACACGTGTAGTCCTAGTTACTCGGGAGGCTGAGGCAGGAGAGTCGCTTGAACCCCGGAGGCAAAGGTTGCAGTGAGCCGAGATCTGGCCACTGCATTCTAGCTGGGGCGACAGAGCAAGACTCTGTCTCAAAAAAAAAAAAAAAAAAAAAAAAAAGGAAGGAGTCCTTAGCTAATAGATGAGGAAGTTCTCACACAGTGGCTCTCAGGTGGCCCAGGAGAGCAAGGCTGAAAAGGAGTGAGGATGCAGAAGCAGCAGCTCGCGTCAGGTCATCAGCTGGATTTTGCCTCCTGGGTCTACAGCCACCTGCCTTGCATGGCGCCTGCCCTGCATGGCACCTACCCACCCTTACAACCCTTACCAGAGATGCTCCTGGTGAGGAATGTCCTGCTGTCACCCTGAGCACTCATGGGGCTTTTGTGAGACTCAATGAGTGAAGACACGCAAAGCACAGAGAGAAGTTTCTGGCCTGTCGTAATCACGCCGTGTTCTGTGATGTCACTGTTGTCATCGTCTTTGTCATCGTCACTGCTGCCGGCCCTCCTCCCCAGGGCCGTGCTCTGTTGCTGCCCGCTTGCAGCTCCTGCCCACTGGAGCGTGAAGCCTGACTCTCCATTTTCTCTTGCCCCCTTCCCCTGGCAATTTGAATTGAATTTTTAAAAATATGCCCTTAAAGTAACTTTCCCTGGCACCATCTATTCCTGACTCAGAGTTCCTGCCCTTAGGATTTTCTGCCCAGGTACAAAATTTGTAAACATTCTTGAAGTTTTGAATCATTCAAGTAAAACAGAAGGTAGATTAAATAGATGTCTTCACAGTGACTGCCTACGATGAGTACTGTAGCCTTGGACAGGTAAGGTTTTCCACGCCTCTGTTTTCTCACCTGCAAAGTGTGGTAATAACAGGATTAATCCACAGGATCTTGGAGTAGAGTAAGTAAGAGACGTGTGGAATGCGTTCATGGCAGCCTCGGCAGGTGAGGGTCCCATACACAGTGCTGCGCTCCGCTCATTCCTCCCTCTCCCGCCCCCTCAGCTGTGAGCTCCTGTGGCATCAAGTTAACCTCTTGTTCATTTTTTTCCTTAGATTGAAAACATACTTCAAGTTTTTTATTGTAAGAGATCCCTTTGAAAGACTTATTTCTGCATTTAAGGATAAATTTGTTCACAATCCCCGGTTTGAGCCTTGGTACAGGCATGAGATTGCTCCTGGCATCATCAGAAAATACAGGAGGAACCGGACGGAGAGCCGGGGGATCCAGTTTGAAGATTTCGTGCGCTACCTGGGTGATCCGAACCACAGATGGCTAGACCTTCAGTTTGGGGACCACATCATTCACTGGGTGACGTATGTAGAGCTCTGTGCTCCCTGCGAGATAATGTACAGTGTGATTGGACACCACGAGACTCTGGAGGACGATGCCCCATACATCTTAAAAGAGGCTGGCATTGACCACCTGGTGTCATACCCGACCATCCCTCCGGGCATTACCGTGTATAACAGAACCAAGGTGGAGCACTATTTCCTGGGCATCAGCAAACGAGACATCCGACGCCTGTATGCACGTTTCGAAGGGGACTTTAAGCTCTTTGGGTACCAGAAACCAGACTTTTTGCTAAACTAATGCATAAGACGTATGAATTCAAATATCTTTATTAGACCTGGGGGTAACCAGGTAAAGATCTGAGCCCAAAAATGACCCTTCCTCTACCACACCCCTCCTTTTAGGACGCCCGGGGTCTTCCACAGGCCTGTGAGTTGCCTCAGCATATGACGCAGGACCCCGACTGTTAAAACTTATTTTGGATGTAAGATGCTCTGAGGACACTGCCCACACTCCTGCGTGCATTAGGATCTCGCTGGCCTTTGCCCACCTCAGAGGGGAGAAAAGGCTAAAGATTTGCAGTTTGACAGCCCAGCAGGGAGGAAGCATCACACAGCGTTAGGAGCCATTTCCCTCAGGTGTTAAGGAAGGGGATGCCCCTGAGGTTCTCCTGGCTAGTCGGGGTGGCTTCAGCCGTCACTGGTGGGTTGCAGGAACAGCACCCAGCACTCTGAGGAGGGACAGAGAAGCAAGGGGGCTGCTGAAATCGCAGAGACTTTTGCAGCATCAGATCTGAGGAGTAAAACAGATCTGAGGCCTTCATCTTGGTGCTGCAACAATTGTGGAGGCAAAGCATTCTTTCTGTGACTGTTTTGTTCCTATAGACAGTCAGCGATGGCCAGAGGGTGGTGTGGTGTCCAGGGGTCCATCTTTCCAGAATCCATGCCTGTGTAATGCTGGTCCAAGCTTCTGAACCTGTGTCTGTCAAGCGCCTATTTCATTCAGCACAAGAGATACGATTTTAGAAGGTGAGGGGAGGGGAGGCTTTTTCTGCCTGAGGAGAATGTCTTTGAGGGCTTTAAAAGGACCATGGCCCAGGAATGGGGGATCTGGTTGGGCTTGGAGCTCCGGCTGCTGTGGATTCCAGCACATCAGTTCTGACTTGCCTTACCTGGGTGGACAGCAGTGAGTCTCCACCTGTCTTCTCCAGGGAACTCCCATGTTGGGGCTGAAGACGAGCAGGGGCAACATGCCAGCATCACAGAATTCAGTGTAGTTTACACATTTCGATTCCTTTCATCTCAGCAAAATGGGCACCGCCAGAGCCATTTCTGATCACACCACCATCCTGGACCATGTGACTGGAAGGTGGGTAACCAAGTTCACCAGCAATAAAACCCAGGGCCCAGGTAGCCTCCAGCAGTGCAGCTTCCTGGCAACGAGGTAGGCCCTGGTGCAGGGCAAGCCGCAGCGACCATTTCAGATACCGTCCACAGCCAAGACCGCTGAGACCTGGGACAGTTTCCTGGGATGAGTGCCAGCCAGAGCCTGCATGGTGCTGCCGAGCCCGGGGTGGAGGAGGGAGCCAGGCTTCGCTTCAAGGCGGCCTCTACCTTTTCTCAGAATGGTTTCCTGATTGTGTCAATGTGAAAGTTAAATAAAATTTATGTGCCAAACCTGACATGAGCTGTGGTTCTGGGAAGGGTGCCTGTGGCCACGCGCGCCCCAGGCAGGTGGGGTAGGCAGGTGCACGCGCATGCATAGCTGCTCCGGGTAAGCAGACCGCAGGAGGCCCAGCCTGCCTTCAGCCGCCATGGACACCCAAGGCCAAGGACGCCACGCTGGGTTATTTTTCTATAACGTTTAGCAAAGTCTTGTTACAATTTCAGACCAAATGAGCTGATTGATTACCTCTTTGCTGTTTGGAATCTAACTGTGGATCTGTATATGAATGGAAGGCCTTAAAGCTAGTCTTAATTAAAATAGTGTTTTCCCTCAGAAACAAAAGTCTGGCCCCTGGGATGGTTTCTTCCTCCCCTTTGGCATTTGGGTCATTTTCCTAACATATTTTGCCACACAAGTGGAGATTGCTACCATAGTATCTCCTGGACATTTCACTGTGTCCACAGCAAGGATGCCCCCAAGCATGGCGGCCCACCCTGTTCATTTCTGCACAGCCAGCACCCCCACTCCCCTGTCCCCTGACTTCCTTCCGAGGCTCCAGATCCGCTAACTCCTTCCTCAGCTTACAGCAGGTGGTGCACCTCCTTCTGCCCCCTGAGGCACCACCATGTGGAGGGCTCTGCTACCCTGTCTGGGCGGTCCTCAGGACTGGGCTGGATGGTGGCACAGCTCATTCCCAGGCAGTGACACCAGGGTGGGGGTGGCTGGAGTAGGTAGGCCCAGGGGGACCTCTGCACTAACAGCCTGGGTTTAAGAGAAACATAAACAGAGACCCTGCCTCCAAGAAGTGGTGTTAGGGCCCAGAGGGCAGTTCCTAAATTAGGAAGTTTAGTAATACGAGGTTGACTTAACGGGTTTGTGTCTTAGACCGCTTCTCTTCTACTGGATTTCACTCCTAGCGTGTGTCAGGTTTATTGGTCTTGTATTGAGAACCACTACAGAGAAACGCCCAGAGCTAAGATGAGATTTGATTTTCACAGTGGCTGACTGGGTGCACACGAAGGTGTGTGCTCACGGCCTGCAGGGCACCCAGGTGGCCTCTGCCCTGGGTTCCTGAAAAGAAGAGCCTCTGACACAGTGCTGGGGGGGGGGGGTCCTCTCTTTCACCCCCCAGCTTTCTCACTCTAAACCCCGGTATGCTTTGCTCAACTGGAATCTCCAGAAGCAGGGAACAGAAAGGGAAAAATCAAGACAACAGCTAAATGTGAGGCGAAGGCAGCCTATTGGACTACAGTCAAATTATGCAGCAGTTTCCCAAGCCCCTCGGACATGCCGAGACCCTCAGCAGGATGGTGCAGTGCCAGGGCTGAGCAGAACCACAGACTCATGGGAGATGGGAGGCCTTGCAAGTGCCAGGACAAGGCTGCACCTATCCAGCTTGAGTCAGGAGGCTTCAGGCAGGTGAGGTAGCCACACTGGGGAGCATTACAGAAGGGTTGGCCAGAGAAGAGGATGCCCAGGGGGATGGAAGCTGCATCCAAGGTATGGCAGGTCGGCTGTGAAAAATGTGGGCGCCCAGACAGGAAGGGCTGGGCAGCATCACATAGGGCTTCCAGGGGTGTGCTCTTCCCCTCCGGGAGGAGGGGCAAACACAAGGCAACGAACAGCTGTGATGATTGGGGTGATGGGGGGGTGTCCCCAAAGCTGAGGGAGGAGCATGCACCAGTACAGACTCACACCCCTACAGCAAGTAGTTGGTGCCTGGAGGGGAAGGGTAGGTAGCTTCATGTGACCAGGAATGGCTGTGCTCTGCAAGTTTGGGTGTCATTTGGGTAATAGGGGCTCTGGAGGATTTATTTTTTTCTTTTTATTATATAAACTTAAAAATATATGTTGGCTGAGTGCAGTGGCTCACTCCTGAATCCCAGCACTTTGGGAGGCCGAGGCGGGCAGATCACCTGAGGTTGGGAGTTCAAGACCATCCTGACCAACATGGAAAAACCCTCTCTCTACTAAAAATACAAAATTAGCTGGGTGTGGTGGCACTTGCCTGCAATCCCAGCTACTTAGGAGTCTGAGGGAGGAGAATCGCTTGAACCCGGGAGGTGGAGATTGCAATAAGCCAAGATCTTGCCATTGCACTTCAGCCTGGGCAACAAGAGTGAAACTCATTCTCAAAAATATGTGTGTGTGTGTGTGTGTGTCAAAGTGATCACTGAACTCCAAGTAGCTCTCAGCTTCAACCGTTTGTTTTTTTGTCGTGTTTGTGTTGTTTTTGGAGATGGAGTCTCACTCTGTCGCCCAGGCTGGAGTGCAGTGGTGCGATCTTGGCTCAATACAACCTCTGCCTTCTGGGTTCAAACGATTCTCGTGCCTCACCCCCCTGAGTAGCTGGGACTACAGGCATGTGCCATTATGCCTGGCTAATTTTTGTATTTTTAGTAGAGACAGGGTTTCACCATGTTGGTCAGGCTGGTCTCGAACTCCTGAGCTCAGGTGATCCATCTGCCTCAGCCTCCCAAAGTTCTGGGATTACAGGCGTGAGCCACCATGCCCGGCCCAACAGTTTTTATATAACAAATTCCCTTTCTCATTTCATCTGCCCCTTGCCCCACTCACTTACCATGACTTGTATGGTGCACACACCTGAGAAGCTCAGACTGGGGATTTGAGTCCCAGTACTTTGACACCAGAGCCCACAGCATTGACTGCCAGCTACATTCTACTGACTCAAATCCATTTTTTTAACTGTGCTGTTCTTTGGTTCATTGCCCTTCATTCATCTGACCGCCTCACCGAGGCCCCCAACCCAGTGCCTCTCAGCAGCTCCCCTTGGCTTCTCAGCTTTCTCTCCCCATTCACCATGGTGTCTATTTCAACATTGTCCATTTTTCTCAAACTTCCACTCCACTCTGATTTACTGTGGGCAGATGACCTTGTCCCCGACAGAGGGAGCAGGTGCCATCAGATGAGCATTTTCCAACATCGTGGCTCCACACCTGCAAACTTCCTGCATCCACACATCCTCTCCTCTTTCTACTGCAGTGGGCGGGGCTTGCCTCCCACCTTACTCTGCACCTCCCCACATCTGTTCCGAATTACCCTCCTGCTCTAGTGCTGGCTCCTGTATCTGCACCCCTTCTCCCCACCGGGCTCTTTCGAGTGGCATTCAAGCACGTTCAGGGCTCTCAAATCCTAAGACCATCCTGCCTTAGCTCTTTCCCCATCCCACATGGGGCCCTGCCCTACCTGTCGCCCCCACTCCATCTTGAATCTGGCAGTTTTCAGGGCCATCAGTCTATTTTCCAGATTCGCTTCTTCTGTGCATCCTTTAATTTATATTGCTTCCCAGTTTTCTCAGCTCAGTTCTTTTCTGTCGCCGCTGTCTCTGGGCAAGGAGGCCTCCCTGCAGATCTTCAGTTACCATCTATATGGAAATAAGCCCCATGGGGACCCAAGAACTTTTGTGTGTTTTTTCCGCTATGGTAGCACAACTGTCTAAAACAGTGGTTGGCACAAAGTTCTCAAAGAAGACTTTTCGAATGCTGACATAGACCCAAGGTTGTGCCTTCTGTCTGCATGTTTTTTTGAGCTTCTGACTCTTATACCACCTGCCTACTAGGTATTTCCTCCTGGTTGCCCCACACTCATTTCAAACTTATTAATTCCTGAGCAGAACCTTTATCTTCCCCTTCAAACTGTTGGTTTTTATGTGGCCATGATTTCAGGGAACAGTGACACAAACCATCCAGGTGTCTGAACCAGAAATCTGGGTCAGAATCTTGGACGACTCCTTCTTATTCACTCCTCACATCCAATCAGTCACAGCATCCTGTAGATTCAACTATCTACAGGTTTCAGGTCCCCGGCCACTTCTTTCCATCCCTATTGCCACCTCTCCAATATGGGCCACTAGACGTCCCACGCGGGCCACGCCCACAAACACAGATGCCTGCCTTGCTGCTCCCCCTGCCTCTGCTGCTGATTTTGGCCACCTGCAATCATTTTTTTTTTTTTGTTTTTTTGAGACGGAGTTTTGGTCTTGTTGCCCAGGCGGGAGTGCAATGGCACGATTTCGGCTCACTGCAACCTCCACCTCCCACATTCAGGCGATTCTCCTGCCTCAGCCGCCTGAGTAGCTGGGATTACAGGCATGCGCCACCACACCACCACACCTGGATAATTTTGTATTTTTAGTAGAAATGGGGTTTCTCCATGTTGGTCAGGCTGGTCTTGAACTCCCGACCTCAGGTGATCCGCCTACCTCGGACTCCCAAAGTGGTGGGATTACAGGCGTGAACCAGCATGCCTGGCCCCACCTGCTATCATTTCTATACCCCACAGCTAGAGTGGGTTTTGTCAAATAAAACTCTAATTGTGTTGCTCCTTACCTGAAACTGTTAAATGGCTCCCCATTGCTCTTAGAAAAAAAGTCCATTTTCTACCACATAAAGTACAAGGTCTTTAAGGATTTAGACTCTGCTTCCTATGCAGTCTCATCTCTCACCATCTCCTTCACTTTCACCCCATGCCCCACCCATAGGCTTTGGCTATAGCCATCTATTCTCATTTCCATGAGTTTGCCATGGCCTCTTGTCATCTCCAGACCTTGTCACAGGCTGTTCCCTTCACCTGGGATTCTCTTCCCTCCTCTTCATGTAGCTAACTGCTATTCATCTCTTAATATCCAGCTCAGAAAGCATTTAGGAACTCTTAAGCCCAAGATGCCCTTCCTTGAGATACAATTCATCCTGGGGCAAAATTCCTCTCCATCTGTGAACCTATGACCAGATAAGTTACGTGCTTCCAAAATACAGTGGTGCGACAGGCACAGACATCCTCATGCCAAAAGGGAGCGATCAGAGGAAAGAAAGGGATGATGGGTCCCAAGCAGTTCCAAAACATACCTCTCCGAGGCCTTACCTTCAACTACCATTGCACTGAGGATTACAGTTTCAACATAGGAATTCTGGGGAGCACAAGCATTCAGGCTATAACACTGTGTGATCGTCAGGGCAGGGAACGTTTACATTTTACCATAGCAGCACCCAAGCCTGAAAACAAAAGGTGCTTCATGAATGTTGAATTGACTTGTTATGGTCATGCGGATATGGCATTTTCTATCTGGACATTCACTGACCTCCTTGGCTACCCATATATTGTATACCTTGGCATGGCTGCAGCAACCGCTGAATCTTCCTCCCCCACTCCCCTGCTGCCAGGATTCAACTAGGGAATAAGATACCAACTGAAACTCCTTCTACCCTCACCCTTTTCCAAAACCCTATCATGAACAGCTCTCACCCACCCTCCCTGTCCCATAATTTGAGGATGGGGATGAGGAAAAATAAAAGCGCATTCCCACAAAAAAGTGGTTGCCAATTTCTAAATGTGTATGTTCTTTTTGTGGGCCATCTATTGTCTTTTCCCTTAGAAAAGTGCCAGATGTAAAACAACAGCAGCAATTTGCACTTTCATTAATCTCAAAGTAACTTAAGATATACTTTAGAGACCTTTGCACATAATATCAAAGCTGTCTATGAACATTGAGCAGCTCAACTCATGTCAGGCCCCACTGCTTTGGAAATAAAGACGTGGGAATCTCATCTTGAGCCAGCCAAGTTGGCTGTGCTCCACCTTAAGACCTGGAGGCCCAATGAGTTCCTCCAGGCCCAGAGGTTCTAAAGGAAGAGGTAGCTCTGCCTGCAAGCTAAGTTGGAATGGAATGGGCTGAGCATAACCAGGAAGAAGAAAGTATGGCCACCTGTCTCCACACTGTTACTGGTAATAAAATTTGGCTACATGTAGTGGTTAGAGATGGTGCTTTGTGGCTGGATGAGAATGTGCTTTAATAAGCATTCATTCAAGGACTTCATAGAAAACCCACTGAGAACCCAGGTGCTAAGGAAGGAAAAGAGAATTCCTTTTACCTTCCTCCTGGATCCCTTATGCAAGAAATAGACTCGGAGCATCTGGCTTCCAGGCCCTTTGGTTCTACACCAATACATTTGCTCCATTTTCTAAATTCAGAACTAGTACCCATGACCCTACACGAATAAGTGAATGGCCTCTGGGCCTTGCGTTTTTCAGAAAGTGAATTGCCCACAAACCCTCAGTTTTCACCGAGATGTTGATAAGGAATGACAAGTTAAAGTATTTGCTCAGTACTCAAAGTTTGAAGGTAAAAATTAGCATAGAACAGAATGTACCAAGTTAACAACCAGGGAAGTGGATCCTGTCCTGTTATCCAGGACCAGATTTTATTAAATGATTCATAGAATCAGATCCATTTATTCCAGGTAGACTGGAAATACTTATGTCCTGATCCTTTTTGTATGGTTGAAACAACTTCATTAAACATGTTGCAATAGTAAAAACCCCGATTAGCTTAGTGTTTACTCATTTTATTTCTCAGTTATTTAATATTTTATTTTCCTTAATATCCATGATGTTTGTCTCTGGTGTTCTAATGTAAAATCATAGTGTGTATTTTTTACACTAATGTTGAAATCTGAAATATATGCACCCATCTTTAATTTTGCGTGATGTGTTTTACGTGCTATTCCTTTCTCAGTGACAGAAATGAACAGACCAGAATTTGTGGGATTTGGGTACAGGGTCTCTATAAGCTGAGAATTCCCCTCTTGCTGTTGCTGCCAGACTTTCGGAGGCTCTGTGGCCGAGCCCCAGACTCCTTACTGTTTGGACACTGACATGGGCTCTGGCCTCTGCATTTTCCAGAACCCCAGAGAGACCTAGAAACTCATTCTCAGCCTCCATTCCTGGTCACAAATGATAATGTAGAACTGGCCTTAGCTGTCTTTCCCGGGCTCTGGCTTTCTGCCACCTTGGACTTTGCTACTTTCTGTAGGGCTTAGTGGCACCTGCCATACTCTGCCACTACCTCCTCTCTAGGCCGAGCCCTGTCTCACAGACTCTGAACGATATGATGCTTTTGCTGCCCAAATTTTGTCATGATTGATTTAAACTAGCATGCCAAAAATAAATTCCTAAAAGTCAGTAAGTCAACTTAATAACTGCAAAGTTCAGTTATCAAAAACTTATATTATTTTTAGGGACAAAATCTTAATGAGCTGGAAAGATAGATTTTTTTAAAATTAGTTTTTGTTCTTCAGCTTAACTGACATGTAATTTACAAAACATAAATTTTACCTTTTATAACTATGCAGTTCTATATTTTAGTAAATGTACTTTTGCGACTATTACTACAATCTAGTTTTAGAACACATTTGTTACCCCAAAAATCTCCTGAATACCCATTTGAGGTCCAGCTTTAGGCCCAGGCAACAACTGATCTTCCTCCTGTTTCTGTTTTTGCCTTTATTAGAAATTTCACATAAATGAATTCATGCGATGTATAAATTCTTGAGTATGGCTTTTTTCCCTTAGTATAGTCTTTTAGATCCATCTGTATTGCTGCATGTATCAATATTTAGTTCATAGACTGGGCGCGGTGGCTCACACCTGTAATCCCTAGCACTTTGGGAGGCCAAGGCGGGTGGATCATTGAGGTCAGGGGTTCAAGACCAGCCTGGCCAACATGACGAAACCCTGTCTCTACTAAAAATACAAAAATTAGCCAGGCATGGTGGCAGGCACCTGTAATCCCAGCTACTTGGGAGGCTGAGGCAGGATAATTGCCTGAACGCGGGAGGCAGAGGTTGTGGTAAGCCAACATCACACCACTGCACTCCAGCCTGGGTGACAGAGTGAGATCCTGTCTCAAAAAAAAAAAAAAATTAGTTCATTTTTACACCTGTGGGAATTCCATTATATGGAGATACCAATTTTATCTATTCACAATTTGATGGACATTTGGGTTGTTTCCCAGGTTTGACTCTTATGAATAATGCTGCTATGAACACTTGCATACAAGCTTTGGTGTAGTTATATGTTTCCATTTCCATGGGATATCTAGGCATGGAATTGCTGGTAATAAATATATTTTTTTCTAATGAAAGAAAGATCAATGTTATGGCTTTTCCAAAGGGCAAAACTAGGCCCAACTTCCATGTTACAGAGAGAATAAAACTAAAGAATTAGCCATAGGCAAATTACACTGATAAATTATCTGAAAACTAAAAGGTTAATTATAAAAATAGCAGCAACATGTTTTCTATGTTGATCCTTAATATTAGGCATTTGATCCTTAAATATTGATCCTTAAATATTAGATCCTTAAATATTAGATAATTGATCCTTAAATATTGATCCTTAAATATTAGATATTATGGCCGGGTGCAGTGGTTCACGCCTGTAATCCCAGCACTTTGGGAGGCCGAGGCAGGTGGATCACCTGAGGTCAGGAGTTCGCAACCAGCCTGGCCAACATGGCGAAACCCCATCTCTACTAAAAATAAAATAAGATAAAAATTAGCTGGACGTGGTGGCATGTGCCTGTAATCTCAGCTACTTGGGAGGCTGAGGCAGGAGAATCACTTGAACCCAGGAGGCGGAGGTTGTGGTGAGTGGAGATTGTGCCACTGCACTCCAGCGTGGGCGACAGAACAAGACTCCATCTCAAAGAAAAAAATATATATATATTATATATTAGACAATTATGATCAAAAGCTGTAGACTTCTAGACCAGAGTCTAGAAGGGTGTGGCCATGCTTGCCCTGGGCAGCCCCATGACAGCTGATGTGGAAAGCGGGAAGAGGCTGACAATCCTTCTTCTCCCCAGCATGTCTGCATGAAGCCTTGTGATTCACTTTCACCAAGTACCTGATGTTTCACAATTCCAGCATTCCCGTTAATGTTACCTCCCATTGATCCTAAAAAGAGGCAAATATGAAGATGTATATAATTTTGGATAAATCAAAGGTGGTTCCTGAGGAGGAAAGTGTCGAGAACCTCTGATCTGCATAGTATTTTACACACTTCCAAGCATAAGAAGATGAACAGAACGGCAGAAGTGAGAGTACCCATTTTACAGTGAGGGGCATCAAAGAACAGGAACTGCAACAAGTGAAGGAGGTTCTTGGGCTACCGTTCAAAGCTATCCACTGGGAAGTTTCTCTGCCAGTTTCATTTCCCCATGTTCCTCCAGGGGGCGCTGTTTCCTATTCTAGCTCCTGCTAAAGCCATGTTCCGTTTCTGTGAACTCACTTGGGGAAACTCACTAAGGTACTCTCCGAAGCTACAATGATGACAGTTACAAAACACCACTGTTCGGAGATTAGGCCTAGGACATATGTGGTCAGATTTTTCTCTGTTGAAGAGCAGATAGAGAATGGGAAAACAAGTGTACAGAGATCGCCAAAAATCTCAGAGCTGCGGGAACAGAAATTTTGTGTTTTATTAAATCATAAGTTCTAAAAACAGTGCAAAGCTTCCCTCCCTAGAAGATAATTCCTAGTAAAAGTCTGCTAAAACCCGCAGGGTTTTGTTGGTGGTGGTGGTGCTGGTGATTTGTTTGAAATCTGGAACACCTTGCTTTGGTCTTTGTATGGTTTCATCATGATTTTACCCATCCTGGAGCCTGCCCCAGCAATACTTGGGACAAGTCACACTAACTATGTATGTCTTCCTCTGAAAGGAATGGTGACCTGTGGTGGCCCCAGAGCAGCCGTTCCAGTTACAAAGGGGTATCTCCACCTGCAGTGAAGAAAGCAGCTGTCAGCTACAGGGGGGTTAGCCCACCTTGGCCTGAATAGAGGCTCCTCAGGGCTTTGGAGGGAGTTTTAGAAAAAGAGGCCTCTCCATGCCTGGCATAATTGTGCTCATCAGCTTCAACAAAACCCATCTAACTAAATGCAAGGAGCATTCGTGAGCAATTTTTCTATTCAATGATTGCTCAAAGTTGCAGATTATTCTCCAGATGATGTTCTTGCTTGATAAGAACCCAGCAAACAGTAAAATCAAGATATTCAGAAAAAGCTTTATATGTGTGTACATGTACATACATACCATATAACTCAGGTTGGTTTCAGTAAGCCTACAGCTATAGCTTCCATTCTTGGCAAAGATATATAAAATGTGTACTTTGCTTTTATGTAATGCAGTGGGGTTTTTCTTCCTTTAAAAGCCTTGTGCTCCACACATTGACTGCTTTCTTGCTTCCCATGTTATCGTGTACACACTTCACTAACAATCTTCAGCCTGTATCACCTGAGATATGTTTCTCCTGCACAAAGACACAGCATCCTGCTGATTCTGTCTTTGTGATATTAATGGCAGATGGCTTTAAAAATGCTTGTGGGGGCCAGGTGCAGTGACTCACACCTGTAATCCCAGCACTTTGGGATGCAGAGGTGGGATGCCGAGAGTTCAAGACCAGCCTGGCCAGCATGTCGAAACCCTGTCTCTACTAAAAATACTAAAAATTAGCTGGACACGGTGGCAGGCACCTGTAATCCCAGCTACTTGGGAGGCTGAGGCAGGAGAATCGCTTGAGCCCAGGAGGCGGAGGTTGCAATGAGCCAAGATCGCACCACTGCACTCCAGCCTGGGTGACAATTACTTGTGGGAATCTGCATGTGAACGTACCTGGCTGGGAACACCCTGGCAGATACAGTCATTTAATGCCAGGAATAAAGGGCAGGAAGGTGTATAGTGAGGGAATCTGAGAAATGGGCACCAGGTGTGGAAAGAGCTGTAATGTGAAGTTGAAATGGGTAGGCTTGCTTTATGTCTTTAATTTCTTTCTATTTTTTTTTTTCTTTTTTGAGACGGAGTCTCGCTCTGTCTCCCAGGCTGGAGTGCAGTGGCGCAATCCTGCCTCACTGCAACCTCCGCCTCCTGGGTTCAAGCAATTCTCCTGCCTCAGCCTACTGGGTAGCTAGGACTACAGGTACACGCCACCATGCCCAGCTAATTTATATATTTTTAGTAGAGACAGGGTTTCACCATGTTGGACAGGGTGGTCTCCATCTCTTGACCTTGTGATCCACCTGCCTTGTCCTCCCAAAGTGCTGGGATTACAGGCATGAGCCACCATGCCCAGCCTATGTCTAATTTCTTTTTAGCCTGCTTGCTGCCTTTTTTTTTTTTTGCCACATGATTCTGGAGAATGCAAACCGATATCTAGGAGATCTGTGAAACTGAGTTATACATATAAGAACTATTTTGTGAAGAAGATTTACCAGGACACATGCAAAGGATTTGGTGAGAGCAATTCCCATTGTAATGCTGTACTTGCTAAGGTTCAGGGACTTCTAAAAGGGAAAAAAAGGCCAGAGAGCTTTTGTCCAATCTATAGCCTTATTACCACTCAGCCAATAACTCCATTAACACTAATGATGGCTTGTTTCCACTCCTGGCAACAAGGTCTGTACTTGTAGAATGACTAATGGCCACTTCATACAGAAATCCACGCCATCTCCTGTTCAATGTGCATCTGTGTCCCAGGCAGGTGGGATGTTGTTCACAGTTTATTTTTATACTCTTTGAATCATGTAAATCTGGGCCTGATGGTAAAAACTTGTCTGCCAAGGGCGAGTATGTAACGACAGTGATCGTGGTGTTAATTGTGGTGGCCCGTGTTCATAGCACCATCCCACAGGGACTCGTCATCCATCATTTGGCTTTAATGTTCAGCCAGTCCTGCTCTTTTGGGACTCAGCATGTCTTCTTGATGTAATGGTAAGTAAGTTCGATTGTGAAAATGAGGAACAGGCATGCTCAGTGCTTGCCGAGGGGCTGGCACCAAGTCTACTAGGTAGAACAGGGGTTTCTACATCTAAAACATGTCATTGCGGTTCTTTCGCTGTCTTAGCATATGACTGATTACTTCACCTTTGTGTGTTCCTTAGTACTTTTCAGTAGACACAATAATGCCAGCTACCATCCTGGGATATTATGCTATAAAAACTAACTATAGTTCCTCGAATGTTTATGTTTAGGAGGTGATACAGGCTAAAAATGTGCTTAAGATCAAGAAGATCCTAGAGGCTATAGTAAATAATAAAGTATGGAATTTAATGATGAGAGTAGAATATTTTGGTTTTACTCAGCACTTTGCGGTTGATAAATGGACACTACCAGGCTCTCTTTCAGAAGGATACATTGCATAGAGCATCATCCCTGTCATCATCACAATCAAACAACACCCCTTTGTAGGGCTCAATAATATATGATCTGCAAAGAGCTAATAATCTAGTGATAGGAACTCTCTGGCCCTTAAGAATATACATTCTAAAATCAACTAATCATTTAGTATATCCTCTTGGTAAATGAGAAAAATGTAAATTCAAGCAAATATAATTGTGGAGAAGTTGGACCTCTTGTAGGAAGTCATTTCAAGATGCTCTTTTCATTTAAGTTGAGAATCTTGATGTGTTGGGCGAGCAAAGAGCTGATTTCACTGAGGATGCCAAGAGCACTGAATGTGCCACATAAGAGAGGGAGAAACAGAAAGAGGCAGGCTCTAAGGGGGTAAGGTGAAACCAGTTGACAACTGTGCTGCCAGATAAGCAGTAATAATATTACTTGTATTACTATCGTTTAAGTAACATTGGTATAACTACCTATTTTACCAATCTAAGAAAGTTAGTTCACTATTTCAGTGTTAGAACAACATGTAGTTTATAACTAAAAGCACCTTGAAATTAGTATAGATATAAAGATTGGATCAAGGGGGCTGGCTGAGCACACACACCTACCTCTCCTTCCCTCTGCTTTCATTATTTCTTTGCAACTTTCTTCTTGCCCACCTACCCAGGCAACAAGTCCTCCTCCTTCCCCTAAAACAGTGGGGACAGGAGACAGCAAACAAGAACAGCAGCTACCAACAAGCGAACAGGGAATCTCAGACCTAATAATGAGTGATGCGCAATCAAGAAACATCAGACACTTGGGGGCAAAGCAGCACAGTGAAGCAGAAAGAACATTGCCTAGCAATAGCAGAAGAATGTGTTTCTGTGACATCTAGATTTGCAAAATCTGAACACCTTGGAATTGTTGCAGACGAACATCATGCCGTGGCCAGGGTAGATGGGTCCTGAACAGAAATAACACTTCTCAATAAGCATGTTGAACCCGTATGGGTCCCCACTGACCAAAGGCCAAACTTGAGAGGAAGTGACCGAATACCTTTCTAGTAAAGCAAATTAATAGCAATGCTGTTAGTGCCAGGAAAAGAAAAAGGGTCATCAATTGAAGGCAAATTTTAGGTAATCCCTGAGAAACAGAAAACAGACAGAATATGATTAATGAAGACAATGATAGCCTCAAAATACACCCAGAAAGGGCTGTGGCAGCAAAAGAGTGGCCACTACTCTGGGAATGTTCCAAGTTCGGGGACATTGGACACAGGGAGCAGCAGGGAACCTGGGGAACCTGAAAAGCGATTGGGTTGAGAACTACATTCAGAGTACCCAGTTAGGTCTGGCCCTTTGCCAAGTTTGTGCCAAGTAGGTAACAGCAGAGGTGTTTGCCCTCAGCTCGAAGTAATGAGTGGATGTGCCCTGGGGCTGGAGATTCCACACAACTCAAGAGGAACAGGGAGGCTGGGCGTGGTGGCTCACGCCTGTAATCCCAGCACTTTGGGAGGCCAAGGTGGGTGGATCATTTGAGGTCAGGAGCTCGAGACCAGTCTGACCAACATGGTGAAACTCCACCCCTACTAAAAATACAAAAATTAGCTGAATGTGGTGGCACATGCCTGTACTCCCAGCTACTCGGGAGGCTGAGGTAGGAGACTCACTTGAACCCGGTAGGCGGAGGCTGCAGTGAGCCAAGATTGTACCGCTGCACTCTAGCCTGGGGAACACAGCGAGATTCTGTCTCAAAAAAAAAAAAAAAAAAAGAAAAAGAAAAAGAAAAGAAAAAAAGAGGAACAAGGAGCCTCGGACTCAGGAGATGAGCTGCTGCACACCTTCCTCCCAAAGAGACATACCTCCTCCTTCCCCTCAAACACTGGAGGCAGGGCACTGCAAAGAGACAGCAGTTAATGACATGGGAGCAGGGAACCTCAAACCTCACAACCAAGGAGCATGAGACACTTGGGGGGAAACAGCACCATAAACAGGGGCAGCAAGGCCCACAAGGAACCTACACGAGGAAGGAACCTACAGGAGGAAGCATCATAAACAGAGCAGACAGAATAGGACAATTACAAGAAGTATCACTAACCATAGTTTTCAACCAATTTTTTAAATTAATTTATTTTTTATTATACTTTAAGTTCTAGGGTACATGTGCACAACATGCAGGTTTGTTACATATGTATACATGTGCCATGTTGGTGTGCTGCACCCATTAACTCATCATTTACATTAGGTATATCTCCTAATGCTATCCCTCCCCCCTCCCCCCACCCCACAACAGGCCCTGGTGTGTGATGTTCCCCACCCTGTGTCCAAGTGTTCTCATTGGTTTTGAACCAGTTTTTGAAAATGAGAAAGGTGAAATTCTCTTGTCCTTCTTTTGTCTCATTTGAGCGCAGGATTATTCTGGGCTCCTAATGAGCTGGAGCTGGTTAGCATTACCTGCCTGTCCCCCCCACCCGTTTTTTTTCTGTGCCCTGGAACAGTTTGCATAAGCTATAAGTTATTTGTTCCTTGGAGGTTTTAGAAAATACACCCCAAACCACCATATGGGCCTTGAACCTTTGGCAGACAGAATAGCTTTTCAAATGTTATTTCATTTTTTTCTATGGTTGTTGGTTTGCATAAGCTTTCTACTGTACTTTGGACCAACTTTGGAATTTTTATAATCCTATGAGTTGCCTATGTCATCTAAGCTTGCAAATTCAAAGAAGTAAAGTAATATTAATTTACAATTTTAAAAAACTCTTTTGTATCTGTAGTTAAGCCTCCTTTCATTCCTTCTGTTTTTCATTACTATCTTCTTTCTGGTTTTTGTCTTAATTATACTTCTAAATATTTGTCTATGATGTTGGTCTTCTCAAATGTTGGTCTTATGATGTTGGTCTTTTGACTTATTTTTATTTTTATTTTTTTGAGACGGAGTCTCACTTCATCACTCAGGCTGGAATGCTGTAGCATAATTTCAGGTCACTGCAACCTCCACCTTCTGGGTTCAAGCAACTCTCCTGCTTCAGCCTCCTGAGTAGCTGGGACTACAGGTGCCCGCCACCATGCCCAGCTAATTTTTGTATTTTTAGTAGGGACAGGGTTTCATCATGTTGGCCAGGCTAGTCTCAAACTCCTGACCTCATGTGATCTGCCCGCCTTGGTCTCCCAAAATGTTGGGATTACAGGCATTAGCCACCGCGCCCAGCGCTTTTGACTTTTATTAGTCAAATCTACTGTTTTATTTTATTTTCTATTATTAATTTTTGTTCATTCCTTTATGATTACTTTAGTCCAGTTTCTTTAAGTTTATTTTCTTGCTTTTTTTTCTTTTTTTTTTCCCTGAGAGAAATTTTAAAATTTTAAAATTTTTCTTTAAGGCTCTAATTTTTCTCTCAGCACAGTCTTTGAGTTGTAGGTCTTTTTGCTATCTAGTCCTAAAGAATTTTGACTTTGACATTCTTTTTAGATGTATTTTTAAAAATACCTTTAACATAAATATGTATAGTTGCTAGAAATTCGTATTTTGTTTGCTTGTTAAGTCCTTTTAATTATTACCATATCACTAAACTGTGGTAGTGAATTCAGACTGTAGACAAAATTTTTAATTTTTTGTTGAGATTTGCTTCATGGATTAGGGAAATGTGAAATTGTTTGAAAAGTGTTTGCTTTTGTGAAAATAATTTTATAATATTTCTATTATAGAGATATATTTCATATATCATACAATTTATCAATTTAAATGGTTTTGAGTATAAGTGGTATGTGTACCTGTCTACCTAGTCAATTTTAGAACATGTCTATCAAGTCAAAAAGAAGCACCATACTCTTTCACTATTATCCTCTGTTTCTTCCCCACCTTTTCCCTCACCGAGAAATGACTAATTTACTTTCTGTCTCTATAGATTTGTTTATTCTGGACATTTTATATAAATAAGATCATATAATATGTGGTATTTTACGTCTGGCTTTTGTGACTAAGTGTAAGTGTTCAAAGTGTTCATCCATGTTGTAGCATGTAGCAATCAACATCAAATAGAAGTGGTAAGATACACCATTTCTTCCTTGTTCCTGATTTTAGGGAGACAGCATCCAGTCTTTTTCTGTGATGTCGTTTTTTTATTTCTGAGTCTAGTATTTTTTGTCTTCCTTCTTTTTTTTCTTGGCGATTCTAGTTAAAGCTTTGACAACTTTGTTCATACTAACTTCATTCCAGTGAGATATAAAAATGTCACTACTATAGCTCTATTCACTTCCTTACTTTCTGGGGCATTATTTTTATACATATACTAATGTTAAACATGTAAGACTACATTTTGATAATTATTATTTTTATAATTTCATGTATTTTAAAGGAGCTGTTATGGGTTGAATTATGTTTCCCCAAAAGATATGTACTAAGCCTCAGAACCTCAGAATATGACCTTATTTGGAAATGGGCTTATTGTAAACATAGTTAGTTAAGATGAGATAATTTTGGAGTAAGGTAGGCCCTTAACCCAATATGAGTTGTGTCTTTACAAGAAGAGGAGTGAGAAAGACATAAAAAGGAGAATGCCATGTGAAGACACAGAGACACAGAAGGAGAAGAAAAGCACAAGGAAGGCAGACTGGAGTGATGCATCTACCTGGTAAGGAATGTCAAAGATTGCTGAACACCAGAAGCTAAGAGAGAAGCATGGAACAGATTCTCCCCCAGAAACCTGCAGGAGGACTCAACCTTGCTACCGTCTTGATTTCAGACTTGAAGCCTCCAGAGCTGTGACAGGATAAGCTTACATTGTTTTAAGCCACTCAGTTTTGTGATAATTTGTTGTGGCAACCCCAGGAAACTAATACAGAAGCTAAGGAAAGAAAGAAAAGTAAGTATATATGTGTAGCTTTTGTTATTTCAGTCTTCTTATTTATTACGTCTGGCTCTATTTATTTGCCTGGATTTGAGTTGCTAGCTGGAGTCATTTTCTCAGCCAAATACACTTTTTCTCTCATCCACTTGTGCTGTTATTGGCGTATATTTCTATACATTATAGACCCCTCATAACACATCATATATATATATACACACACATATATAATTTCTATGTTATGTATATAATTTCTATCATATATACACACACATATATAGTTTTATACAATTACTTTGTAAAACAGTTAAGAGAATAAAAGAGAAGAAATATGCATTTATACTGTATGTTATAATTACATGATTATGTGTCCTGGTGGTCTGTGCTTTATCATGAGGATTGAAATTACTGTCTGGGATAACTTGCTTTCATCCTGAAGAATTTCTTTAGTGTTTTCTGTAAGGCAGCTCTGCCAATAACAAATACTCTCCTTTTTAGCTTATCTATGAGATATTTGCCTGCATTTTCAAAAAAAAAAAGCTCTATTTGCCTGCATTTTTGAAAAATAGCTTTGCTGAATATAGGGTTCTTTGTTGACAGTTTTTTTTTTTGTTTTTTTTTTTTTGCTTACTTTGAGCACTTTGACTATATTATCCAAATGCCTTCTGGCTCTCATTGTTTGTACTGAAAAGTCAGTGGATAATCTTATAAGAGTTTCCTTGTGAGTTTCCTTGAAGGTTCCCGCTCAGAAGCTGGACGTCCTCCTTGAGATATTCTTGAAAGAATATCTCAAATGGAAAACTTAATATTTTACAGTGCTTAAGTTGTTATCTATAGAGCAGTTAAGGGGAACGATAATCTTCTAACAGGATCTGCATGATTCTTGGACAGTGATTTCTTTTTGTCTGGCTGCTTTCAAGATGTTCTCATTGTCTTTGGCTTTCAGCATTTTTATGGTGATGTGTCTATTTGTGAATATCTTTGCATTTATCCTATTTGAGATAAATAGGATCAAGCTTCCTAGTTGTGTAGATTAATGATTTTTCATCAAATTTCAGGAGTTTTCAGTCATTATTTCTTCAACTCTTTGTTCTGCTTCTTTTGCCCTCTCCTCTCCTGGTACCTTCATTATATGTATGTTAATATGCTTAATGGTATGTTAAAGGTATAACCTTTCTGTTAGGTACTTTCATTTTTTTTTTCTCTCTGCTCTTCAGATTGTATAATCTGTATTGGGATATCTTTAAATTTGCTAATTCTCTGCCAGTTCAAGTCAACTGTTGAGACTCAAGTGAATTTTTTATTTCAGTTACTGTACTTTTTAATGCTATACTTATCCATTTGGTTCTATATGCAGACAGTCCCTGACTTACAATGGTTTGATTTACATTTTTTGACTTTGTGATGAGTTTATCAGGATATTAAATGCATTTTTTTATAGAGATGGATTCTCATTATGTTGCCAGGCTGGTCTCGAATGCCTGGGCTCAAGTGATCCTCCCACCACAGCCTCCCAAAGTGCTTGGATTATAGATATGAGCCACCAAACCCAGCAAAAATACATTTTTGACTCTTGATATTTTTGACTTACAATGGACTTATCCATTATAAGCCAAGGAGCATCTGTGTGTGTGTGTGTGTGTGTGTGTATGTGTGTGTGTATATATACACATATGTGTGTAATTTCTATCTCTTTATTGACATTCTACACTTTATGAAACATTGTCATCATACTTCCTTTACTTCTTTAGTCATGGTTCCCTTTACCTCTTTAAACAGGTTTGTAATGGCTACTTTTAATATTTGTCTGTTAAATCCAACATCTAGTCACTTTCATAGCCAGTTTTCATTGCTTGCTCTGGTGGATGGGTCATATTTCCCTGTTCTTTGTATGCTTTATATATTTTTATTATTAGAAACTGGTCATTTTATAGTGACACCATACCTATGAACTTTATAGAGTTAATCAGGGAGCAAGAGAGGGGCAGATGGGAAAGTAACCAAACTTGCAGCACACTCAGCATTAATCATTAGGTCAGCTACTCTCAGACCTGCTTCCTCAAAGTTTTTACCTACCTACTGTCCAAGAATCATGCAGATCCTGTTATAAGATTATTGTTCCTCATGGCTTGAACCCCGGGGGGCGGAGCCTGCAGTGAGCCGAGATCACACCACTGCACTCCAGCCTGGGCAATAGTGAGACTCCGTTTCAAAAAAAAAAAAAGATTTTCATTCCTCTTAACTGCTCTATAGATAACAACTTAAGCACTGTGAAACATTAGGTTTCCGATTTGAGATATACTTTCGAGAATATCTCAAGAAGCAGGACATCCAGCTTCTGAGCAGGAACCTTCATAATGCCAGCAACAAAAGAGAAAATTAAATATGAGTAATGTTGAGAAAGGCAATAAGATTTTTGTTCAGAAGTGTGCCCAGTGCCATACCGTGGAAAAGGGAGGCAAGTGCAAGGCTGAGACAAATCTCCATGGCCTCTTTGGGCAGAATACAGGTCAGGCTGTTGGATTCTCTTACATGGACCCCAATAAGAACAAAGGCATCACTTGGGGAGAGGGTATACTGATGGAGTATTTGGAGAATCCCAAGAAGTGCATCCCTGGAACAAAAATAATCTTTGCCAGCATTAAGAAGAAGGCAGAAAAGGCAGGCTTGATAGCTAGTAATGAGTAATAATTGGCCACTGTTTTATTTATTACAAAACAAAAGTGTGTTATGATTTTGTTATATGTACCATAATTTAATAGATCTCATACACCAGAATTCAGATCATGAATGACTGACAGAATATTTTTGTTGGGCAGTCCTGATTTAGCCAAGACTGGCTTGTGATTAAAGACTGGCTTGTGGTTAAATGAATATGTTCAGTTTTTTTGTTTTTTTTTTTTAATAGTGACTGATTCAGTAAATGCTGTCACTGTTTACCCCTTCTAAAGATATGATTGGGCTTCATTAGTAATGTTTAACTTTTCATAAAGATGGTGAATGCCATCTTAAAATCTATTGGAGATTGGTTTTATATTTAGGTTTATATAACTGGTTATGTGAATATATTTAAATACTGGGGAAATTCCTTCACTGTCTCACAACCAAGTAAGATGCACCTGTGTTTTGTGTCCATTTGCCTCTTAAAGGCAAGGGCTGAAGATAAGGTAGGAATGTCTACTTTATATTTTTGGCCTTAACTATGCCGATCTGATTAGAATTCCCTGTATCTAAAATGGTTCCTTTTACCTATTGAAAGGCATTTTAGTGTGGTTTGTGTGTAATATCAAATAAAGATCATTTAATACTTCTCACATTTATAAAATGTGATGATCTATAAGGTCAGATGCTTTAAAAATAGTAGCAAGTTAAGCATCACTTTAAAATTCTTTACTATCTAAGTTAGACTAAGTTATAATTTAGGATTGTTTAGTCATTCAGAAACATAAAACTGTAGAACTGCTCTGTATTTGTGATTTGTAATGGTGCTTTTGCCAGCTTAAAGGATTAAAGTAGAAGAGATATACACAAATTTAAAAATTATGTGTAATCATAAGACTTAAGATAATTAAAATCACAGATCATGAAAAAAAAAAGAGAGATTCTTTTAGGTCCTGCATACTAGTGAAACAGCTGATGCAAACTGGTCTTCAGGACCCCAACAAGAAGCTGATTCACCAAAGAATGCAGTTTCCAGATCCTGGTGATTTCATCTCCTTTACCCTGACCAATCAATGACCTCAATTTTCCAGCCCCTGCCCTTCATAATCCCCTTAAAAACCCCAGACCAGGACTCCTCAGGGAGATGGATTTGAGGGTCTTCTCCCATCTCCTCACTTGGCTGCACTTCTATTTTTAATCTCTTTCTCTTCTGCAAACCCTGCTGTCTCAATGCACAGTGGGCATATGAACCTATTGCTCCTGTAACAATACAATATATTGTAGTAACTCTGGCTACTGGTCCTTCCCCCACCTTTGGGGTTTGTTATTGTTATTTGCTTATTTGTTAGTGACTGGCTGGATTATTAAGTCTTTTTTCATCCTACCTTCCCCCATCTCCCCTCCAGTGTCAAGCCTCTCATGTCTGATGTTGCTCTGCAGAGGGTAGAGCCTCCTGTATGCCCACAGTGACTTTGGGATAACAGTGATTTTGGCAGTGCTCTTTTTTCTTGACTATACCCAGGTGTTAAGCTTCACTAATTGCCAGTTGATTTCTCTATTGTTTTCAACAAAGCCTGGGGCGTATATTGCGTTACAGGCTAATTCAATCAACCTTCTTTTGGAAGGATAGTTCCCTCCACATATGTTTGAGATTTTTTTTTTCTGACTCCAAAAAGTTTCTTCTAAGCTCTCTTTCTGTTTTTTTTGTTTGTTTGTTTTTTGTTTTTTTCTGGAAAATAGCTAGCTTGTAGTGTAGCCTATATCTCCTATGAATCTATTAATCTCCTCCCAACTGCCTGTCACTACACCTTGCACTGTTTGAGCTTCTCCACACTCTTGCAACTGCAGCCAGTTGCTTTTTTATTGGATTTGGAACTCTGTTATATAGCTTGCTTATCTCCCTGGGCAAAATCTATGAGCCACTGTTCTTGTCCTGGGGGTAGGGACAATGGCAAGCTTCTGAGTGACATCCCTGCTTTAAGAGCTGAGCACTCACTGGATGGAGGGAAGCAGCACCGGGTCTCCTCAGCTTGCCACACAAGCCAGGGCAAAGGCAATTGTTACCCCAGGATTCTCAGTATCCTTCTGCACAGGGAGAGCCTTCATCCCATGAGTGCGAGGTGGCCAAAGGAAGGGAGCCAACCTCTTTCTGTTGCACTAACCTGGAGCTTGGCCACAGCAACAAATATCTGGGGGAAGGATGAGACATCTGATGCCCTGCCTCTCCTGGAAAGATAGCCCTCTGACTAGCAGTTTGCATGGGAGAGAGGAAAAAAAGAGTCCTTGAGTTCTTGGCTGTACTAGTCTGGAGTGGAGTTTCCATCTAGCTGAGCTGGGAGCAGGAAGACAGTGCAGGTCTTGTTTTAAATACCACAGACTCTTGCAGTTCTTACTGAGTTTTAGTAAATTTTTTAAAATTTAAAATTTAAAAAAATTTTTAAAAATTTATTGTATATCTCTAGAACTATTTTCAGAAACTTTAAATGATTGTGTATTTTGTGCATGTGTGTTATTGTTTTGTTTTGTTTTTTAATTTAAATACACAAATGTAAAAATCAAGTGTGTTTCTTTAGGTTTACTTGATAGAGATTTCTGTACATTGTATATTTCAGAGGATTATATAACTGTACATGAAAACATAGAACTTCATAGGTTTTGTTAAAGTAGAAGAAACATCCACAGGAAGTTTAAAACAAACAAACAAACAAACAAAACAAATCCTGTGACCTCCAGAGCCCTAAACAATTATTGAAAGGCAAACTAGGGAACAATGGCTGGTATCGCTTAACTAGGCCCACATTTTAGCAACATTCAGGCCCCTCCCATAATCCTATTCTTGTGGTCTTTCATAGGTCTTACAAAGGTGACTTCAGTCCTGAGCAAGGAGGGGGATAGCAAGGAAGGGAGTATTACCATCTTTGTTTTAAGGCTAACAAAGGCAGTTAGCTTGTGAGGTTTAGAAACAAGGTGGTATCAGTTAGGTTAGATTTCTGTTATAATTTTTGCAAAGGCAATTTCAGTTCAGTGTTCTTACTAAGATTCACCCTTTTTTTTTTTTAAATTAATGTGTCCTGAATTGTTGCAACCCTTTGGTTAATTTGCAGAGTTCTAAAAACATTGATTCTGACAATTCTTTTTGCCAGTTTTTTTTAACTGCTTTTATGAAGGAGATAATTTTCAAAGGTCCTTACTGTGATATTTTCTGTGATATCACCCTTTTATTGTTTAATGACTGCAGAGTTGTAGCAATAGACCTTATTTCATTCCTGATATTGATGATTTGTATCTTCTCTGTTTTTATTGTTATCAGTCTTGCTAAAGTTTTATTAATATTAACAATTTTTTTCAAAGCTTTTTTGTTTCATTGATTTTCTCTGTTAGTGTCTTATTTTCAATTTTATTGTTTTCTCATCTTTATTTCTGTCTTCTTTGGAATATTTTTGCTCTTCTTTTTCTACTTTATCAGATATTAATATAGCCTACTTTCTAAAACACTTTTTTTTTTTTTTTTTTGAGATGGAGTCTGACTCTGTCACCCAGGCTGTAGTACAATGGCGTGACCTTGGCTCCCTGCAACCTCTGCCTCCCAGGTTCAAGAGACTTTCCTGCCTCAGCCTCCCAAATAGCTGGGGTTACAGATGTCTACCATGATGCCTGGCTAATTTTTATATTTTTAGTAGAGACAGGGTTTCACCATGTTGGTCAGGCTGGTCTCAATCTCCTGACCTCAGGTGATCCACTTGTCTCGGCCTCCCAAAGTGCTGGGATTACAGGTTTGAGCCACCATGCCCGGCTTTAGATGTTGGCTGGGTGTGGTGGTGGGTGCCTGAAGTCCCAGCTATTTGGGAGGCTGAGGCAGGAGAAGGGCATGAACCCGGGAGGTGGAGCTTGCAGTGAGCAGAGATTGTGCCACTGCACTCCAGCCTGGGCGACAGAGCGACACTCCGTCTCAAAAACAAACAAACAAACAAACAAAAAAACACACACACACAAAAATAAACTTTAATAATTTTAATTTAATGTCGGGAATGAAATAGGAGATATCACAATAAATTTAAATTTTTAACAATTTTAGGTATTAGCCTTTTAATTTTAAAATTCATGTTTGCATGGTATAAATTTCTGTATCTTTTTTTTATGTTTTTTTTTTTTTTTTGAGATGGAATCTCGCTCTGTTGCCCAGGCTAGAGTGCAGTGGCACGATCTTGGCTCACTGAAACTTCCACCTCCTGGGTTCAAGTGATTCTTCTGCCTCAGCCAACCTGCCTAATGTCACTGAATTTCAAACAGCAGATAATTACTTCTATTTAATATATATTTGGTTAGTCTCTGTGTTATGGGAAGGCAGGGACCCCGAACAGAGGGACCGGTGTACCAGGACCCATATCTGCCAGTAACCATAAAGTCAACTGTTTGGTCTCTTTTGCAACCCAAGAAGCTCAGGAGTTCCATAATCTCACTCATGTCAGTGCTGCTGGATTAAAAGATAAATTTGCTCTTACCTGGAAACAGGCTAAGTTTGTTGTTCACAGCTGCCTTCAGTGTCAGGTCTTCGTACTTCTAAATCAGGAACCTGGTGTTAATCCCAGAGGCCTAACTCCTAATGCTTTATGGCAAATGGATGTGACTCATGTTAGCTGCTTTGGCAGACTGTCATATGTGCATGTTTCTGTAGATACCTTCTCAGGTTTTATCTGGGCTAGTTGCCAAACAGGGGAAGGCACGGCCCATGTTAAAAAGCATCTGTATTCTTGCTTTGCAGTTATGGGGCTTCCATATCAAATAAAGACAGACAACACCCCTGGATATATTAGTAAGGCTTTTGATTTATTTATGCAACAGTGGGGAATTTCCCATATTACTGGAATCCCTTACAATCCTCAGGGACATGCTGTGGTGGAACGGGCCAATCACACTTTAAAAACCCAATTGTCCAAACAGTCTGAACAACAAAAACATAATTTAACTACCCCCCACTCCCAGTTACATTTGGCATTGTTTACTTTAAATTTTTTAAATGTTCCTAAAGATAATAATCTAACTGCAGCCGAACACCATTATACAGGCAAAAAATTCTCCCTAAACGAAGGCAAGCCAGTGTTATGGAAAAACTCCCAAACTAATACTTGGGAACCTGGCACAGTTATAACGTGGGGAAGAGGATATGCTTGTGTTTCACCAGGAGATCGTCAATCCCCTGTCTGTGTACCCACCAGGAGACTCAAGCTTCAGGTGAACACTGACAACGAAAACCACAGGAAAAAGACGTCCATGTCAGAGACCGCCCTCAGATGTGGTGAGATCTGTGCCGACTCCTCAGAAGCAGGCACACGAAATCACAATGGGTCTGATTCAGTCCTCCCTAATGGCAATGGAGACCCAGCTAACTAATCCCACTTCTCCTGATTACCTTTCTTTTTCTCCTTACAAACCTAAAAATCTCACCATTTCTATTAGCCTGAAAATAACCTCCCTCTGTTCTCTTCCTCCTTCAGCACTGAATCTCACTTACAATAGGTTTTATTTAATGATTCTCCTCCCTATACTTTCTGTCTCACTAGTTTCCTCTCACACTGATTTACCTGCTACACATAATTATTCTTATGTGCCTTTTCTTCCACTTATTCGACCCCTCACCTGGATAGATGCTCCTGAAGAAATCTACACTAACAATAGTGTGTGGATGCCTGGAGCTACAGATGACCATTGCCACGCTCAACCGGGAGAAGAAGGCACTGCATTTAATGTTACCATGGGTTATAAATACCCACCTCTGTGTCTCGGACATGCACCTGGTTGTATCCATCTAGAAACTCAAGTCTGGGCTACTTATCTTCCAGAGAGATCAGCTACAGAGGAACCAGGACATTTGGTCTCTGGCCTCTCCCTTTCTCCTCTAAAACAAATGAAAGGAGGAGTAATGGGAGATACCCCATACTTTCAATATAAACCTGCAGGAAAACCATGCCCTAAAAATTTTGAAGGCCCATCTAAAACTTTAATTTGGTAAGATTGTGTTAACTCACATGCAGTAATATTAAAAAATGACTCAAATGGTTTAGTAATAGACTGGGCACCAAAGGGCTATTTAAAAAACAATTGTTCCTCTGGCAGAAAGGAATGCCTGGAGGCTACTTATTTTATTTCTTATCAGGAGAACGAGAATCATCATTCTACTTTGCACAGGACGTTCAGCTCATTCTTTCCCTTAAAATGGGAAGATAAATGCATTACCCCCCCCACCCCGAGGCCTCATATGATACTCCCCATTCTGAGCCCAGAACACCCAGAACTTCGAAAATTGGCTATTGCCATGTCTGGACTGCGAGTATGGGAAGGGGAAACGATTCTGTCTGTTGTCCCCACTACCGTCCCCCTCTCTCAGTATCAATGTAGATCCAGACATTCTGCTTTGCTTACCTCCAACCTGACTGTTCCCATACAGAGTTGTGTTAAGCCTCCTTACATGCTGTTAGTAAGAAATATCAAAATTTGGATGAACAATCAAACTGTCCAATGCATTAATGGTCATTTATACACTTGTATTAACTCCCATTTTGACTCAGAAAAAGTGTAATGTTGGTTCGAGCTCGAGAAGGAATCTGGATTCCAGTAACTTTGCCCAGACATTGGGAATCCTCCCCCTCAATACATTTAATTAATGAAGTGTTACAGTGAATTCTAAAAAGATCTAAGAGATTTGTTGGCACTTTAATCGCTGTGATCATGGGCCTAATTACAGTCACTGCAATGGCCACCACTGCCGGAATGGTGTTACATCAATCTATTCAAATGGCTCATTTTGTTAATGATTGGCAAGCCAATTCCACCCAAATGGGGAATTCTCAACAAGGCATTGATCAAAAATTGGCTAATCAAATTAATGATTTAAGACAGTCTGTTATTTGGCTTGGAGATCGGGTAGTGAGTCTCGAACATCGCATGAAAATGCAGTGCGATTGGAATACTTTGGATTTCTGTATCACCCCGTATTCCTATAATGAGACTGATCATTCATGGGAAATGGTCAAAGGACACCTTCTGGGTAGGGAAGATAATTTGTCATTGGACATAACTAAATTTAAGAAACAAATTTTTGAAGCCTCTCAAGCTCACTTATCCATCGTGCCTGGAGCTGAGGCGTTAGATCAGGTGGCAGAAAATCTTTATGGACTAAACCCCACGACTTGGATTAAGTCTATTGGGGGCTCCACTGTAGTAAATTTTGGAATTATGTTTCTCTGTTTAATTGACTTGTTTTTAGTATGCCGGACCAGTCAAAGAATCTTGCGTCAAAATCAAGAGAATGAACAAGACTTCATCGCTGTGGCACATTTATATAAAAAGAAAGGGAGAGATGTTGCAGGAAGTCAGTGACCCCGAATGGAGGGACCGGCTAAAGCCATGGCAGAAGAACATAAATTGTGAAGATTTCATGGACATTTATCACTTCCCCAATCAGTACTCTTGTGGTTTCCTATGCCGGTCTTTAATCTCTTAATCCTGTCATCTTTGTAAGCTGAGGATAAATGTCACCTCAGGACCCTGTGATGATTACGTTAACTGCACAAATTGTTTAAACAATATGAAATCTGGGCACCTTGAAAAAAGAACAGGATAACAGCGATGTTCAGGGAACAAGGGAGATAACCATTAGGTCTGGCTGCCTGTGGGCCGGGCTAAACAGAGCCATATTTCTCTTCTTTCAAAAGCAAATAGGAGAAATATTGCTGACTTCTTTTTCTCAGCAAGGAACATCCCTGAGGAGAGTGCGTTCTTAGGGGGAGGTCTCTAAAATGGCCGCTCTGGGAATGTCTGTCTTTTACGGTTGTAGATAAGGGATGAAATAAGCCCCAGTCTCCCGTAGCGCTCCCAGGCCTATTAGGACGAGGAAATTCCCACCTAATAAATTTTGGTCAGACTGGTTGTCTGCTCTCAAACCCTGTCTCCTGATAAGATGTTATCAATGACAATGCGTGCCCAAAACTTCATTAGCAATTTTAATTTCACCCCACTTCTGTGATCTCGCCCTGCCTCCATTTGCCTCGTGATATTCTATTACCTTGTGAAGCATGTGCTCTCTGTGACCCACACCCTATTCGTATACTCCCTCCCCTTTGAAAATCACTAATAAAAACTTGCTGATTTTGCAGCTTGAGGGGCATCATGGAACCTGCCAACATGTGATATCTCCCCTGGACACCCAGCTTTAAAATTTCTCTTTTATACTCTTTCCCTTTATTTCTCAGATTGGCCGACACTTAGGGAAAATAGAAAAGGACCCACGTTGAATATCGGGGGCTGGTTTCCCTAATATCTCTGTCTTTTGGTTTACTTAGACCATTTACATTTGAGGTAATTATTATTATCATTATTATTATTATTGAGATGGATCTCACTCTGTTGCCCAGGCTGGAGTACAGTGGCATGATCTTGGCTCACTGGAACCTCCACCTCCCAGGTTTAAGCAATTCTCCTGCCTTGGCCTCTGGAGTAGCTGGGACTACAGGCACGTGACACCACACCCAACTAATTTTTTGTATTTTTAGTAGAGATGGGGTTTCACCAAGTTGGCCAGGCTGGTCTCGAACTCCTGACCTCAGATGATCTGCCCACCTTGGCCTCCCAAAGTGTGCTGGGATTACAGGCATGAGCCACCGTGCCTGGCCTACATTTGAGGTAATTATTCATATGTTTGTGCTTATGTCTACCACTTTATTTATTTTTTTCAGTTTCCTATGTTTCTTGCTCAGTTTTACTTTTCTGGTCTTCCTGTGGATTACTTGAATTTTTTTTAAAGAAATTCGTCTTGATTTGTTTATAATGTTTTTGAGTGTTTCTATTTGTATAACTTTTGTATAAGTGAAATTTTTCACCATTTACCGTTAGCAACATGTTGTTGATATAGGAGTTAAAAAGAAATTATTGGTTGGGCACGGTGGCTCATGCCTGTAATCCCAGCACTTTGGGAGGCCGAGATGGGTGGATCATGAGGTCAGGAGATCGAGACCATCCTGGCCAACATGGTGAAACCCTGTCTCTACTAAAAATACAAAAATTAGTTGGGTACGGTGGCACGTGCCTGTAATCCTAGCTACTCGGGAGGCTGAGGCAGGAGAATCGCTTGAACCCAGGAGGCCAAGATTGCAGTGAGCTGACATCGGACCACTGCACTCCAGCCTAGTGACAGAGCGAGATTCCATCTCAAAAAAGAAAAAGAAAAAATGAAATTATTTAAGCAGGTAGTAAGGGTAAGGAAGTCCTCAGTAAGGTTTTCCTTTTAATGAAAAGCAGCCCCCAAATCATTGCTTTTCTGACAAAGCACAGTCTGTAAAATTGAGCTGCAGATGCAGATAAGCAAACTGGAAGCTTGCATGGGTGAATACCAGCAGCTGTGCCAATAGGAAAAGGCTACCTGGGGGCCATGCATGTTTAACATGGCAACTCCATCGGCACTTTTCCCTGCCCACAGTAAGGAGCAGACAACATGGCACCAGCCAAGTAGAAAACGCATTTGCGTAATAAGAAGATTAGGGTGGGGTGGCCAGCTTCTTCATGTGCTACATAAACGTCACACCTGGTCCAACCAATCTTTGGCCCCTATGTAAATCAAGCACCACCTCCTCAAGCCAGTCTATATAACCCCAGGCACTTCACCACAAAACCAGAAGACCCATAGGGCACCTTTCTCTCTCTGCAGGAGAGAGAACTATTCTCTTTTCTCTTTCTTTTGTGTATTAAACCTCCGCTCTTAACCTCACTCCACACGTGTCCGTGTCCTTGATTTCCTTGGCATGAGGCAACGAACTCCAGGTATTACCCCAGACGAACGACACTGCTTCCTTGTAACTGCTGGTCAAATACGTAAACCCCTCTTCCATTTAGGCCCCTTAGCTTTTCTCACTTTTAAATATAATTGTCTTGAGTTTCAAATGGTGTCTTACTTTTTGTTTCAATCATCAAATATGATTTTAAAAATAAAATGTATGATTCTACAATTCAAGAGGAAGAGGCTAGCCTGTGGTGTACCTTTAGACCCTTGTTTTTTCTGTCATTCTGTCTTCCTTTCTGATGCTCCAAGATTTCTTCTATTAGCATTTTCTTTCTGTTTGAATAACTTTCTTTAGCCAATCTTTAATACTAGGTCTACTAATGACAAATTCTTTTAGTTTTCCTTCATCTGAGAATGTCTTTACTTCTCCTTTATTCCTCAAAAATAGTCTTATCCAATATTAAATTCACAGTTAACAGAGTTTTTTTTTTGTTTTTTTTTTTCAGCATGTGAAGACTGCTGTGCCACTTCCTTCTGATCTCTGTAGTGTCAGATGAAATCCACTGTTCTCTGAATTGGTGTTTCCCTATAGGTGATGTACCATTTATCTCTGGCTATGTGAAATAATAGGAAATACTTATATTAGTATCTTCTCTCAGTCCCTGGCACAGAGCTCCTGAAACCCCTGTGATTTCCTGAGCAATAGGGATACTAGGAGAATCTTCTGTTCTAATTTTGGCCTTTGACTAAGATTCCTGACACAGAGCTCCTAAGTCCCTGGGAATTTCCTGGGTGACCGAAGCATCTTCAGTTCAGATGAGGTGACTCTTAGTGGGCTCCTGAATAACCTCAGCATGGGGACCAGTTGCCAGGGGTAACTAACTATGTGATTAGGAAGTAAGAACTTTTATCCCCATCCTCCTGACCTCTGGAAAGAGGAGAGGGGCTGAAGGTTGAATTAATCTCCAGTGGCCAATGATATAATCAAACATGCCTGTGTAATGAGGCCTGCATAAAAATCCAACTACTTCAGATGAGCTTCCAGATACCTGAACATGTGGAGGTTCCTGGAGAGTGGCACATCCAGAGAGGGCCTGGAGGCCCCACACCTCTTCCTACATGCCTTACCTATACATGTCTCCATCCAGCTACTCATCTGTTTCCTCTGCTATAGCCTTTGTTAATAAACTGGTAAATATAAGTAAAGTGTTTCCCTGAGTTCTGTGAGCCACTCTAGCGATTAATCAAACTCAAGGAGGCATTAAAGGGAACCTGGATTCATAGCCAGTCAGTGGCTTCAGTGGCATCTGAAGTGGGACAAGTTTGTGGAACTGATCCTTGACATGGGATCTAATGCTGCCTCCAGGTATATAGTGTCAGAATCGAGTTAAATTAGAGGATATGCAGCTTGTAGCCTCTGGAGAATTTTCCAGAAAGTTGATTGGTGTGTTGGAATCCCCCTACCCCATATCTTGTGTCAAAAGTGTTGACAGAACTAAATAAAAAACAGAGAGGCTCTTTAAAAGAAAATGACATTTATTTAGGAATACGGCATTGTAACAGGAATATGCATGCCATAGTAAACTACGTGTGTATTTTGGGAGGCAAAGGAAGACAAGGTTTTTAAAGGAAAAATTGGTAGGATAATATATTTTTTGACATAATTATCCTTGGCTACAAGGATCAGTAACAAGAATGGCACCAGTCTGGGGTTGGACAGGCAGTTGCTGGGCAGATGTCCTCGCAATGTCCTGTATAGTTTTTGTGTAGTCATAGCCTTTGTGCAAGGTTGCAGTTTTTGCAGAATTTTTTGTAATAGTTTTTATCAGGGATTTATGCATGAGAACTCTCCCATATGGCCTTTCCGGGATCTATTTGTTAGTTTTTTGTTTTGTTTTGTTTGTTTGTTTTCTAACACAAGTGATACCATTTTGGTTCTGAGAACTTTTACAAGTGACTGTATGAGATTACAGAGTAGGAAAAAGACTGTGAGAGTAGAGAATAAGAAAAAGACTGCTTTTTCCTATGTTACCATAGGCTTTGTTCACGATTGTTTTTATTTTTTATTTACTTTTATTTATTTATTTTTTTGAGATGGAGTCTCGCTCTGTCACCAGGCTGGAGGGCAGTGGCATGATCTTGGCTCACTGCAACCTCCACCTCCTAGGTTTAAGTGATTCTCCTGCCTCAGCCTCCCGAGTAGCGGGGACTGCTGGTGTGCACCACCATGCCCAGCTAATTTTTGTCTTTTTTTTTAGTAGAGAAGGGGTTTCACCATGTTGGCCAGGATGGTCTTGATTTCTTGACCTCATGATCCACCCACCTCAGCCTCCCAAAGTGCTGGGATTACTGTCATGAGCCACCATGCCCAGCCACATTTTTTTTTCGAGACGGAGTCTCACTCTGTCACCCAGGCTGGAGTGCAGTGGTGTTATCTCTGCTCACAGCAACTTCTGCCTCCCAGGTTCAAATGATTCTCCTGCCTCAGCCTCCTGAGTAGCTGGGATCACAGGCATGTGCCACAACACCCAGCTAATTTTTATTTTTATTTTTATTTTTTGTATTTTTAGTAGAGACAGGGTTTTACCATGTTGGCCAGGCTGGTCTCGAACTCCTGACCTCAAGTGATCTACCCACCTTGGCCTCCCTAAGTGCTGGGATTACAGGCGTGAGCCACAGCACCTGGCTAAGATTATTATTATTATTATTATTGCCTTTAGTTTCCAGAAGTTTAATTATGATGTGTGTGGTAGGCAGAATCATGGCCCCCAAAGATGTCCACACCCTAATCCCCAGTACCTGTGAATATATTAGCTTACATTGCAAAATGCACTTTGTAGATGGAATTCGGTTAAACATTCTGAGATGGAAAGATTTTCCTGGTTTACCTGGTTGGCCACAACCTAATTTTTTAACTGTTGTATTCAGAGACAGACATGATGACTGAAGAAAGGCCAGAGAAATGTAACACGGCTGGCTTTGAAGATGGAGGAGGGGGCCATGAACCAAGAAGCATGGGCTGCCTCTACACTCTCAAAAACTTAAGAAAACAGATTCTCCCCAGAGTCTCCAGACAGGAATGCAGTGAGCTCTGAATTGGACTTCTGACTTACAGAACCAGAGATAAGAAATTTGTGTTGTTTCAAGTTTGTGGCAATTTGTTATGATAGCAATAGAAAACAAATACAATGTGTCTTGATGTCATTTTCTTTGGGTTTATTCTATTTGGGGTCCGTTCGATTTCTTAAATCTGTAGTTTGTGTTTTTAATCAAATTTGCAAGTTTTCAGACATTGTATCTTTGAATATTTTGTCAGGCTCACATTCTTTCCTCTTTTTGGAATTCCGTTTGACATGAATGTTTGATCTTTTGTTATTTATCACAAATCTGTGAAGCTCTGTTATTTCTTTTCTTTTTCTTTTTTTTTTTTTTTTGTCTTTCTCCTCTCTGTTATTCAGACTGGAAGAGCTTATCAATTTGTCCTCAAATTCACTGATTCTGTCCTTTGGAAGTTTCTAAAATATCTATTGTATTTTTCAGTTCAGTAATGTTTGTTTAGCTCCTTTTTATAACTTTTATTTTTTGGCTGAGATTTTCTATTCATTTCATTTAAGATAATTTGTCATTGATTTTTGAAGACTTCTGAAGACTGCTTTAAAGTACTTGTCAGATAATTCCACCCTAGAAATCATCTCTGTCTTGATGTCAGTTGTTTGATTTTCAAATTCAGATTTTCTTTGTTCTTTCCCACAGGTGATTTTTAAAATTATATCCTTAGCATTTTATCTGTTATGTTAAGAGACTCTGGGTCTTATAAAATCCTTTATTTTAATGAGAAGTCACCCTATTTAATTATCATGCAGATTGTGTCCTACTTTCATGGCCTACAACTTAATATTCAGAACCTTCGTGGTGCTGTTTTCATTGACCCTAGTATCTGATGGGGCATGTATTAGTCTGTTCTCATGCTGCTGATAAAGACATACCCAAGACTACGTAATTTATAAAGAAAAAGAGGTTTAATGGACTCACAGTTCCACATGGCTGAGGAGGCTTCACAATCACGGCGGAGGGCAAAAGGAACATCTTGCATGGCGGCAGCAAAGAGAGAATGAGAACCAATCAAAAGGGGTTTCCTCTTATAAAACCACCAGCTCTCATGAGACTTATTTACTACCACGAGAACAGTCAGGTGAAACCACCCCCATGATTCAATTATCTTCCACTGGGTCCCTCCCACAACATGTGGAAATCATGGGAGATACAATTCAAGATGAGATTTGGGTGGGGGCACAGCAAAACCGTATCAGAGCAGAAGGGGTTCCTCAGTCCCACCCTCCTGGGATCTCTCTGGTGGAATAGGCGAGTCTCAAGCCTAGCAGGGAAGTATTAATAGTAGTTAGTTGTTTATTGTTGGCTGATCCCCAGTGATCTCCTTGCTCATGGTGTCAGGCTTACCTGATGCAATCAGATGGACTTCCATTAGAGACAGGGGAAGATAAGCTTACCTGGGCTGCTTTCGGTTGCTACATCAAGGGTCAGAAAACTCCAGGTTTGAGTCATCTTCTGATGGGGAGGGGGAAGGGGGCAGGGAACACACAGGGCACCTGCCACAGTGCCATTTCTCCAGTCTTAGGTTTCCAAGCCAGTGTGTCATCTTTCTACCACATTTGACATCTCCAAAGGAGATATTCAGTTGGCAACCAAAAAAAATATATATATATATCCAGGGTTTATCCAGTTGTCCTTAGTGGGTAGGAGCAGAGAGAGATGAATCCACACCATCTTGTCTGGACTGCAAGGAGGTAGTATACTTTCAGTTCCAATTTTAATCCCTTCCCACACAATGAAACAATGTTATGCTATTTTAGTTTTATTTGCGACTCTCCCTCCTTTTATATTATTGTTGTCATGGTTTATTTATTTATTTTTTTTTGAGATGAACTTTCACTCTTGTCACCCAGGCTGGAGTGCAGTGGCATGATCTCAGCTCACTGCAACCTCCACCTCCGGGGTTCAAGTGATTCCCCTGTCTCAGCCTCCCGAGTAGCTGGGATCACAGGCGTGTGCCACCACACCCGGCTAATTTTTGTATTTTTAGTAGAGATACAGTTTCACCATGTTAGCCAGGCTGGTCTCAAACTCCTGGACAGGCTGATCTCAAACTCCTGACCTCAGGTGACACACCTGCTTCGGCCTCCCAAGGTGCTGGGATTACAGGTGTGAGCCACCATGCCTGGCCTGTTGTCATGTATTTTAATTAGACATGTATTTTAAAGTATACGTTTTTAAATTTTAGTTCTGTCATATTGTTTTAGGTTCTATTTTTATTCACAAATCTTTATATATAATTAAATAATTATTCCTGTTGTTCATGTTTAAATAAGCATTTTCCTGTGCATTTAGGGACAAATTCCAAAGTTCAGGGTGTGGATGGGCCAGGGTAGTTTTCCTAGCTGTACAACTCAAAGGCTTCTTACTCTGTTGTTACCAGGAGGTAATAGAAAATGGCCTCTCTCTGCAGTTGGGCTCCTCTGATCCTCCCATGTTTCAGAACTGATGCCCCAGTTCTTACTCAGCTCCACTCGGGTTTACAAGTAGCAGGTTTTCCTCACGGTGCATCTTCATTCTTCTGCAAGGGAGGTTATGTTAAAGGGTTGGTCACCATCTGATCTCCCTGCTGTCCCTCAGTGGGTCCCTGTGGTCTTTCTGCATTCATACTCACAAAGGAACCTGTGGAGACGTCCCCATGCTGCCAGTGGTTCTTAGATCTACTTGCAGAGGTTTCCACACAAGTTGGGGTCTGCTATTGGGCCCAACTCTCCCTTACCCAGAGCTGCAGATCTCACGTGGGACTTAGAAGGTCTAATTGTTGTCAGATGGTTTGGCCGACTTATCCGTATTTCATGACTTCCGGGATATCTTGTCACTTAATTTCACTGAAGATGTGGTCCACAAGTTTTTCTGTCCTCATTTTTTTTGGGGGGGGAGTCTTCTTCTATCCCCCAGGCTGGAGTGCAGTGGCATGATCTCGGCTCACTGCAAACTCTCTCTGCCTTCCTGGTTCAAGTGATTCTCATGCCTCAGCCTCCCAAGTAGCTGAGATTACAGGTGCCCACCACAATGCCTGGCTAATTTTTTTTTGTATTTTTAGTAGAGACAGGGTTTCACCATGTTGGCCAGGCTGGTCTCGAACCCCTGATCTCAGGTGATCCACCCACCTCAGCCTCCAAAAGTGCTGGGATTACAGGCATGAGCCACTGCACCCAGCCCTCATTCATTTTTGGGAGGAGATTTAAGGAATTTTAGAGGGGGATATTAAGAGGATTTAAAGGAGAGTTAGAAAACTATGATACCATCATGATTTTGCCCCTACTGGACATTCTGCCTTGTGCTTTTTCCCAGACTGTTCTTCTGAATTCAGCCTTGAGTTGGAGTTCTTGACTCTAAGATTCAAACCTTGACCCTAGGTTTGATCTTCCAGATGCATGTTCCTATTGGCCTTTCAAGCGCCTGACAGTGGCCTTCTCCATGTGGATTGGCTTGATTTTCCCCTTGTTTTGGGAACCTCACTTACCCCTGGAACCCAGCTGTGACAGTGACCATCTTATCCTAGTGCACTGGCTCACCTGATGCAATCAGATGGACTTCCACTTCCAGCCTCCCTCCAGCCACCCACCAGCCAGCTGGAGAGAATTCAACCCTTAGAGATCATTTTGTCTACCCTCCTTGTTTTATATGGGGAAACTTAGGCTTAAGTAAATTGGGGAAAATATCCAGAGTCACACAGTTTTTTCATAGCAACATAAACACGATAACTTACAGGTTTATCTAATAGACACCAGGAGCCTCTGGCAGAGAACAGTCCTGCACTCTTTCCCACTGAGCCTCAACAGAGCCGCAGGATCCTCATGAATACAAAGCGCATGGCAGTCACTTCTAGCAGTTTCTATCCCCAGTGCAGAGCTCTTTCTAAAACACACACTATTTCTGCTCCTCATGATGGCAACAAATACATTTACCTTTTGGTGTAAGTACACCACAGTGCTGACTTGAGTTTTGTTTGTGGTTCACTATGATCCCTGGACCCTTTTCTCTTGTTGTCACAAATAGAAGGACAGTCCCAACTGTATTTTACAATTTCTCCTCTTCGTCCTTCTCCTCCTTTTTTCTGTGCTATGCTTTGCTTTGTTTCCAAATACTTGTTACTTTTTTTCTGAGCATTTCTTCCACAATCGTTTATTTATTTATTTATTTATTTATTTATTTATTTATTTATTTATTTATTTAATTTTTGAGATGGAGTCTCGCTTTGTTACCCAGGCTGGAGTGCAGTGGTACTATCTCGGCTCAGTGCAGCCTCTGCCTCCTGAGTTCCAGCAATTCTCCGCCTCGGCCTCCCAGGTAGCTGGGATTACAGGTGTACACCACCACATCCGGCTAATTTTTGTATTTTTAGTAGAGACGGGGTTTCACCATGTTGGCCAGGCTGGTCTTGAACTCCTGACCTCAGGTGATCCACTCGCCTTGGTCTCCCAAAGTGCTAGGATTATGGGTGTGAGCAACTATGCCCAGCCCACAATTATTTTTTTAAAATAAAGTGAAGGATTTGGAGGAGGAAAACGAATTTAAAATTATAAATGAGTACAAAATTGCCCACCCCCGGCCCCGACCCCATCAACTGTAAGTAGATCAGCACAGTATTTCCCAGGCATTTCATGACATCTTTTATCAGTATCTTCAGTGTGATTTCAATGGCTTTGAGTGCCTTTGCCACCCACTTGTTTGGCCATGGTATTTATTAACTTGCACATCGTTGTGCTTTAGCACCTCTCATACTGGTGCTCCAGTGAGGGGAGGGTTTAGTGTTTTATTAATGCCTCATTCATTTGTGGCCCATGCCTTCTTGCCCTTTCACTGCTGTTACGTTATATTTCGTCACTGAATATTCATTTGGCTCAGCCTGCAGGTTTATAGAATTTGCTATTTAAAAGGTTTCTTTTGTCATCAAAACTCCTCTCAATCATTTTCTTCACCTCTTTTCTTCCAGTTTCTTCTCCTTTCCACTCACTCAACACTGAAAATCATAAATTTCCTATCCACCTCATAACCTTGATTTTTTTTTCTTTTCTTCTCTGAGTTTCTGCTGGATCTTGCAATACATATCCTGATACTCTGACTTCTTTGTATAGGAGTAGGTTAGCTGTAAAATATAATTGAGAGGAGAATCTCTCGACCCTGCTGGGCTAGGCAAAAGAAAGATCTGCGTATTAAGCAAAATTGATAAAACATATAAATACATGGAGAAAACTGAGGAAATTTCATATCTTTTAAAATTAACTAGGAGAGAGGATTCTCATTTTTGCCTTGCATCTTTTTGGCTGGTACCAGGGCTGGGATGGGTTCCAAGTCTTGGGCCCATGCACCAGAATTTTATCCAGACCCCAAAATGACTCCTCTCTGGAAGACAATGTTTGATTCCAGCAGAGACGGCACTTTGTCCTCTAACCTTCTTTCGCCCGGGATTCCCCTTATTCCCAGGTGCAGCCTGGTCCCAGCCCTGCTAAGCCCAATATCACCTTGGGCTGAGGAACGAAGAGTGAAGAATACACCGTAAGCTGACTCAAGTGCCAGGCAGATAGGTGTGTTCCAGCCATCCTGGCTGATTTCCATGACACATCCTTGAAACATATTATGAGCTTTATTTATTTATTTTTATTTATTATTTTTGAAGTAGAGTCTTGCTCTGTCATCCAGGCTGGAGTGTAGTGGTAGGATCTTGGCTCACTGCAATCTCTGCCTCATGGGTTCCAGCAATTCTTGTGCCTTTGCCTCCTGAGTAGCTGGGATTACAGGCGCACACCACCATGCCCAGCTAATTTGTGTATTTTTATTAGAGACAGGGGTTTGCCATGTTGGCCAGGCTGGTTTTGAACTCCTGACCTCATGTGATCCGCCCACCTCGGCCTCCCAAAGTGCTGGGATTACAGGCATAAGCCACCATGCCCAGCCTTATGAGCTTTATTTTATCAAAGATTGTCAACAGATAAAAGTTTGAAACTGTCACAGAAGTGGAACCAAGATTCAAACTTAGGTTCTCCAATTTCTTATCTCAAACTCTATTGCTGATTCATCTGTGATGACATCTTCTTGCCCTTTCTCACTGATAACAAGAGGGCAAATGCTTAATCACATAGTATATATGTCATTTATTTTAATTTGCTTAAAGGGTTTGCAGCCAGATTTTGGCTGGGTGTTTTGTTTTGGTTTTTGTTTGTTGGTTTTTGTATAAATCCTTGGTTCATTCTGACCCTGTTCATTTTGACCTTGTTTAGGTATACTCAGAGGAATGTTGTTGTTTTGAAATTAGAATTATCCAGCGACTGGGCTTATGCCTGTTTGACATATTTTTACAGTTTTCTTGGCTTAGGTGAACTGCATGAACTGAATGGTGCTTCTCAAATTGCCCCTTCCCACTGTTGATAAGAGAGATCTGCCCAGTAGGGAGTCATAACCCTCAGGCCTCGAGAGCCACCCAGCTCCTTCCCCTCCGTGTAGATGGTAACTGTGTTCCCTTTATTCCTCCAATTGGCTCACTGCTCCTTTGGTTTCCTCTACACAGCAGCGTAAACGCTGTCTTTGGATGCTCCCTGGTGCCTCTGGCAATGCTCCACTGCTGTCGAAGTCATACCTTAGTCTGGGGCAGTGCTTCTCAATCCCAAATCACCTGTGGCTCTGGTTAAAATGCACATTCTGCTTCAGTAGTTTTGCAGCAGGCCCTGAGATGGTTCATTCTGAAGCAGCTCCAGGTGATGCCAAAGCTACTGGCTGGCAGACACCATTAACAGCTGGGTTCAGGGAGAATTTCTTCCTGTGCCTTGGCCTGCCCTGCCACACAGGCTATTCCCAATTATCCAGGGGGACTGAGTGGGAGCCGACTTACAGATAACCAAACATCTGGCTAAAACAAGACTTCAGTCCTGATTCTCCAGGATCAAATTAACCATGATAGGTATGGCAGGAACCTGGAACGGAGGGGCCTATCTCACCAGCAAGTGCCCTTAATTAAGCTGATAATTAGGCAGCAGTTAATGAGAATGGATTTCTGACTGTCAGTACAGAAGACAGAAGCCAGCTGGCTGGGTGGGAGGCCCAGTGAATGGCACTTCTCTGGAGGACAGAAGGGACAAATGGGGTCCTGAGGCCCAGCTCATCCAGGCTGCTCTGGAGGGGGCTGGGACTGGCCATGAGTATGAGCCAGGAAGGACAGAGCTTGCCAGGTCCTGCCAAGCCTCAACAACAGTTAATCTGCACCATGGGACTCCAATGGCACAGAGGTGATAGTACTCAGTAGAGTGATTGTATTAGTCCGTTCTTGCATCACTATAAAGAACTACCTAGGACTGGGTAATTTATAAAGAAAAGAGGTTTAATTGACTCAAGGTTCCACAGGCTGCACAGGAAGCATGGCTGGAGAGGTCTCAGGAAACTTACAATCATGGTGGAAGGTGAAGGGGAAGCGGGCACATCTTACATGGCCAGAGAAGGAGGAAGAGAGAGAAGGGGGAGGTGCTACACATTTGAAACACCAGATCTCATGAGAACTCACTCACTATCACAAAAACAGCAAGAGGGAAATCCACTCCCATGATCCAATCACCTCCTACCAGGGCCCTCCTCCTACATTGGGAATTACAATTTGACATGAGGTTTGGGCAGGGACACAAATCCAAACCATATCAGTGATCCCTGAAGGTGGACTTCTCAGGGCCCTATCCTGACAAAATGTGGACTCCTGCAAACTGCTCTGGTGTGCTTCTCCACAACTCTGCCTGGAGAGTGTGAGGAGAGGTAAAGCCCACTCACCCCTGCTGTGTTCTTGACATGCAATCTGACTTGCCTCTCCGAATTGAGAACGTCTACTATGGAGGCTTTAAGTTACTTCTGAACATAATATACTTTTCATGAGTCTAATAACAATAATCCTTCTATCCAGCCCTGTATTCCTTACGTAGCACTTCCATGTCCACTAGCTTTTTTTTTTTTTTTTGGAGACGGAGTTTCGCTTTTGTCCCCCAGGTTGGAGGGCAATGGTGTCATCTCAGCTCACTGCAACCTGTGCCTACTGAGTTCAAGCAATTCTCCTGCCTCAGCTTTCTGAGTAGCTGGGACTACAGGCACCTGCCACCATGCCCAGCTAATTTTTGTATTTTTGGTAGAGACGGGGTTTTGTCATGTTGGCCAGACTGGTCTTGAACTCCTGACCTCAAGTGATCCACCTGCCTAAGCCTCCCAAAGTGCTGGGATTACAGGTGTGAGCCACAGCACCTGGCCTCCACTAGCTCTTTTGATCCTGAAAACAACTCTGGGGGTTGGGTAGAGCAGTCATCATTGCCTCCTTTATAGTTGAGGGAATTAGCCTGAAACCACACAGTGACACCATCAAGACTGGAATCCATGGCTCCCTGTTCACAGGCCAGTCACCTTTCCATCATATTGTGTGGGCTGTCCATTGCTCCACTGCAGTGCACTGGAATTGATTGAAATTAATCTTGCTGAGTAAAGATCCTGCAGGAAACTGAAAATATCAGCTTCTTTTCTTTTGGAATGCCTGGGGGGCGGGAAATACCTGTTTGCTTTAGTAGTTTTCGTCCATGTGTTCAGTTTTGTATTAACCATATTAAGTTTAAATTGATCCTAAGATAGTGGAAGGATTATTTTTACTTCAGTAACAAATACTGTGCATATGGAATAGCTAACTCTCTATTATTCCATGCATTCAAAAAAATTCTATATATACTCCAACTTTCTGTCTGGAGGCTCATTCTGGACCATGGAGTAGGGAGGGGAATCCCAAAAGTGAATAGAATCCTCCCTGGGTTTAGACAGAGGTTGGAGTTCAGGCAACTGAAAGTTGTGGGGGCAGAGTACAAGAATGGAAAGATAGAATAAACAGGAGGGAGAAAGAAAGAGCTACAGAAACTTACCTGGCTGTTGCCTTGAGACTTTCCTGAATTATAAAGTGTGCACATGTAGGATGAAGCTCCATGAGGTAGAGCAAAGAGAGGTCAGAGTTATGAGCTGAATGGTTCTCAGGGCTCACACACTCCTAGAAATTATGCAAGGTCACCATTAGCCAGAGTAAAGAGTCCTCCCTCACCACTCAGGGCACCCAATAGAAACCCCCAGATGGGCCACATCTTAGAAGTAAGGCTACGCTCTGCTTCATATAAAGGCAACTCTAGATCCACCATAACAAAACTTCAAAAGAAGCCTCAAAAGGAACAGAAAGTAACTTTACCAGAACAATGCCCTATACTTTTTGGGGGGCTGAGGGAGTCTTGCTCTGTCACCCAAGCTAGAGTATAGTGGCACAGTCATGGCCCACTGCAGCCTCGACCTCCTGGGCTCAAGTGATCCTCCCGTTTCAGCCTCCCAAGTAGCTGGGACCACAGGCACACGCTACCATCCTCAGCTAATGTTGTTGTTGCTGTTTTGGAGAGATGGGGTCTCACTTTGTTGCCCAGGTTGATCTCAAACTCCTGGACTCAAGTGATCCTCCCTCCTTAGTCTCTCAAAATGCTGGGATTACAGTTGTGAGCCACCATGGCCAGCCTTGCCCTGTACTTAAAAAGAAAATAATCCAGATACTCATTAAATAAAAGCACAATTTCCAGCATCCAATTCAGTATTATTAGACTTGCCAAGAAATAGAAAAATGTGACTCACAACTTAGGAGAAAAATCAGTCAATATAAACAGACCTAGAAATAATAGAAATAATGAAAGTAGCCGCAAAAGACGTAAATACAGTTATTATAACTATGTTTAAGTGCTTAAAGGAAAACATGAGTGTAGTAAGGAGAGAAGTGGGAGATATATAAAAGAACCACATGGAAGGTCCTAGAGATTAAAAATACAATATCTGAAAAAAAAATTCACTGTGTGGGAAAAAAAATTCACATACTAGACCATGCAGAAAAAAAGATTAGTGAACTAGAATGCATAGCAATAGACAGCACAGAAACTATGCAAAATAAAAGAGACCACTGAAAATAAATCAACAGGATCTCAGTGACCTCTGGGATAGTCAAATAGTCTGGGATAGTCAAATAGTCTAGCACACATGTAATGGGAGTACCAGAAGGAGAAAATGGGGAACAGAAAAATATATTTGAAGAAATAATGGCCTCTGAAATTTCCAAATCTGATTAAATCTGTATGCCCACAAGTTTAACAAGCTCAGTGAACTCCAAGAGGGTTAAATACAAAGAAAACCACCCCAAGGCACATAAAATTCCTGAAAACCAGTGATAAAGGAAAAAATCTTGGGAGCAATCAGAAGAAAAAACAGCATATTACATAGGGGAACAAACACAAATCAGTCACAGACTTCTCACTAGAAACCATGAAAGCCAGAACAATGAAATGACATCTTTAACATGCTGAAAGAAAGTAACTTTGAACTTCGAATTCTATGCTCATCAAAAATAGCTTGCAAAAATAAAGGCAAAGAAAAAACTTTTATCAGGAAAAAATACATATGACATAATAGCACAAAAGATACGTAGGGAGTGGAAGTAGACTCCTACATATTGTTGTAAACTTTTTGCATCATTATTGAGGAGGTGCTAGGTAAACAGCAGCCAGTGTGAACATTTTCAGATGTCAGTCACCTCACATGAATCCTATGCTCAAAGCCCTTCAACAGTGTTCCACCTCACAGTAAATGCTGAAGTCCCTACCATAACCTGTGAGGTTGGGCACAATTTGACCCTCCCCTCTCAAATTCTCACCACCACTGTGACCTCAATTATGAATAGATTAGCAAAAATACACATTTATGAGTCTTTAAAATAAAATTTCACCAAGAATTTATGATTATATTTTCTCTGGAAATTATGAAATACATCTTCTTAAAATGTAAGGCCCATAAGACAATGCCATCATCTCCCTTGTCTAGAATTCACTCCAACATGGCAGGGAATTTCTCCCAAGTTCCCGTCATTTCTGCTTGGCCACATAGTCCTTTCTCCAATATTACAATTGAGCCCAGAGCAGAAGTCCCTGCTCTTGTTGCCTTAACTTTAGGATGATTTTTAAAATGGTAGCTAAATAGACTTTCAGGAGCCACAGTCTGTGCTAAGGGCTTTTGACCAAGGGGAGCATGTGGGTTACATTGGAACTTTAATTGTTTCTAATGGATGAATAAAATCCTTACTGTTCTTCTGAGTCACTGCATTCTCCACTGCTCCATTTCCTCCAGTGTATTAGGTTTCAGACCAGGGACTCCTCAGCTTGTCACTAAGGCCCTTTTCCCCTCGCCAACTTATTTTCCAAGCCTTGCCTCCCTTTCCTTGCGTATCAGCTAAATTGACCTAGTGACTAAGCCTTGGGCAAAGCCTGCTAGTCCTCATCCATACCTCTGTTCATGACTTCCCTGCAGCCAAGGCTATTTTTGTCCTCTAAAGACCCATAGAATAAAGAGCCGTATTTCTATAGTTGAAAGCCATACAACCTATTTTCAGCTGTGGACATCTATGAGGGTAAGTAAGGAAAACCAACTACACTGTGCTTGAGCAGACTTCCAGCAGCTGCCAAGATTTTGCACTCCTGGGGTGATCTTAACTTGTCCCAAATTTACAATTTATAATAGGCAACTATCATCTCTACAGAAGAAAAATAGAAAAATATGTAATGTAGAAAACTAAATATGCCAAGGTTTGGCGAGAGTTAATCACAAGTTTCTGTAAGAATAGGGCTTATCTTCCATCCCAACCTCTTTTTTAACCTGTATTTACTCACTAACTCCCAAGTCAGTATCGAGTGTGCAGGAATGATAAAGAAATGCCTGTAACATTCTAGGAGCTTTTGCAGGCTCCTTGTCCTCCTTCAGCTGTTAATAAATAACAAATTAATATATGAACTGGTAAAAATTATTCAGCAGGATTGACTTCCTGGTAGTTGTTGGAGTATATTTAAGGGTAGTTTAACAAATTGGGCCACTGGGGAAGAAGTAGCTGTATTAGTCCATTTTCATACTTCTATGAATAAATACCTGAGACTGGGTAACCTACAAAGAAAAAGAGGTTTAATGGACTCACAATTCCACCTAGCTGGGAGGCCTCACAATAATGGGGGAAGGCGAAGGAGGAGCAAAGCCACGTTTTACATGGTGGCAGGCAAGAGAGTGTGTGCAGGGAAACTGCCCTTTATAAAACCATCAGATCTTGTAAGACTTATTCATTATCATAAGAACAGCACAGGAAAGACCTGCTCCTGTGATTTAATTACCTCCCACCAAGTTCCTCCCATGACATGTGGGGATTATGGGAGCTACAATTCAAGATGAGATTTGGGAGGGGACAGAGCCAAACCATATCATTCGACGCCTGTCCCCTCCCAAATCTCATGTCCTCACATTTCAAAACCAATCATGCCTTCCCAATAGTCCCCCAAAGCCCTAACTCTTTTCAGCATTAACTCAAAAGTCCACAGTCCAAAGTCTTATCAGAGACAAGGCAAGTCCCTTCTGCCTATGAGCCTGTAAAATCAAAAGCAAGTTAGTTACTTCCTAGATTCAATGGGGGTACAGGCATTGGATAAATACATCTGTTCCAAATGGGAGAAATTGGCCAAAACAGAGGGGATACAGGCCCCATGCAACTGCAAAATCCAGCAGGGCAGTCAAATCCTAAAGCTCCAAAATGATCTCCTTTGACTCTACGTCTCACATCCAGGTCATGCTGATGCAAGAGCTAGGTTTCCATGGTCTGGGGCAGCTCTGCCCTTGTGGCTTTTTGCCTCACTCTCTGCTGCTTTCACGGGCTGCAACTTTTCCAGGCACACAGCGCAAGCTGTTGGTGATCTGTGGCAGGCCAGTTCTCCCTGACAGTCACACAGACAGGGCTCCATAGCACTCCAGTTATACAGGCAAACTTCCACAGCTTCTACCTTAACAGTAAGTTAATAATTAAACCTAGGGAAACTGATGCCCAGATATCAAAGCCAGAAATGAAACATATGTTTCAGGAGAGTCTTGCTCAGGCTTCTCCTGAAGCCTGGAACAAGTAAAGATAATGGAAATAGCTTTACATTCCTTGTACCAGGACCCATCTTGGGTTGACCAAACCTGGGGTGAGTCAAGATAACAAAGACAGCCCTACATTCCTCATACCAAGACCCATCTTGGGTTGAATAAATTTACTGGGGGTCTGAAGCAACTCTCTAGACAGAAATCATAGGTAAGATAAGACAGAAGTAATCACTCCAGTATCAGGGCCCTCATTAAGCAGACTTAGGAGACATTTCTTAATCACCATGATTCCAGGGCCCTCATGGATTAAGTAGATTTAGAGGACATTTCTGGCCTCTGGCCTTGTAGTTAAAACAAAATTAATCACCTATAAACTTAGGTGAATATGGTACTGCACATAGGCATACAATCTAAACATATTTAAGCACCGGAAAAACTTTACAATCCTGAGTTGGTCTAACAAATTATCTCTGACCTTTTCCCTGTATCCAGTTACAGAAGCAAACTCTCTTCTTTCCCAATTCATATGCATCTCATTACAGGGCCATGAGAACATGCAGCCAGACCTGGTTCAGTCCAGGAACAGATCTATCATTCTGGGGTCTAGACACGGTGGCCCTCTTCTCACAGCTCCACTAGGCAGTGCCCCAGTGGGGACTCTGTGTAGGGGCTCCCACCCCACATTTCCCTTCCACACTGCCCTAGCAGAGGTTCTCCATGAGAGCTCCACCCCTGCAGCACACTTCTGCCTGGACATCCAGGTATTTCCATACATCCTCTGAAATCTAGGCAGAGGTTCCCAAACCTCAATTCTTGACTTCTGTGCACCTACAGGCTTAACACCATGTATAAGCTGCCAAGGTCTGGAGTTTGCACCCTGTGAAGCAACAGCCTGAGCTCTATGTTGACCCCTTTTAGCCATGGCTGGTATGCAGGGCACCAAGTCCCGAGACTGCACAAAGCAACAAGACCCTGGTCCAGTCCACAAAAACATTTTTTCTCCTAGGCTTTCTGGCTTGTGATGGGAGGTGTTGCTGGGGAGACTTCTGACATGCCCTGGAGACATTTTCCCCATTGTCTTGGTGATTAACATTTGGCTTCTCATTATTTATGCAAATTTCTGTAGCCAGCTTGAATTTCATTTCAAAAACTAGGTTTTTCTTTTTTATTGCATCATCAGGCTGCAAATTTTCCAAACTTTTATGCTCTGCTTCCCTTTTAAATATAAGTTCTAATTCCAAACCATATTTTTGTGAGTACATAAAACTGAAGGCTTTTAACAGCACCAGGTGACCTCTGAAATGCTTTGCTGCTTAGAAATTTCTTCTGCCAGATACGCTAAATCATCTCTCTCAAGTTCAAAGTTCCACAGATCTCTAGGGCAGGGGCAAAATGCCACCAGTCTCGTTGCTAAAACGTAGCAAGAGTCACCTTTATTCCAGTTCCCAGCAAGTTCATCATCTCCATCTGAGACCACCTCAGCCTGGATTTCATTGTCCATATCACTGTCAGCATTTTGGTCAAAGCCATTCAATAAGTCTCTAGGAAGTTCCACACTTTCTCACATTTTCCTGTCTTTTTCTGCGCCCTCCAAATTGTTCCAACCTCTGCCTGTTACCCAGTTCCAAAGTCGCTTCCACATTTTCAGGTATCCTTATAGCAGTACCCTACTCTACCTGTACCAATTTACTGTATTCATCCATTTTCATACTGCTATGAAGAAATGCCCAAGACTGGATAATTTATAAAGAAAAAGAGGTTTAATGGACTCACAGTTCCACGTGGCTGGGAAGGCCTCACATTTATAGTGGAAGGCAAAGGAGGAGCAAAGGCATGTTTTACATGGTGGCAGGCAAGAGCACATGTGCAGGGGAACTGCCCTTTGTAAAACCATCAGATCTCATGAGACTTATTCACTATGATGAGAATAGCATGGGAAAAACCCACTCCCATGATTCAATTACCTCCTACTGTGTCCCTCCTAAGACATGTGGGGATTATGGGAGCTAGATTTCAAGATGAGATTTGGGTGGGGATGCAGCCAAACCTTATCAGTAGCATTACTGGATTGCGTATACAATTGCAAGACAAGGGTTAGCACCAGCCACTTAGGGAGGCTGGGTTTGGGGGAGATTTGACAATTTACCTCATAGGAAGAGAATAATCTTCCTGCAAGATTGGGCAGGAAGAGGGTGAAGGAGGGAGTAGAGGAAGCCTTGCATGAGAGGCTGATATTCAAATACCTCCCAACAAGTTCCCAGCTTTTCCTATGGGGAAGGCAGAACAGAGATAAGCTAAGTCCTTTGCAAGCCAGGGAACTGTCCTGGCTTAAGCCATGGAAGGGCACAGTTGGGGTTCATCCTTCCTCTTGTTCAATAGCTAATGTAACCACTGATTATGTTTAGAGTCAGAATACAGTTAAATCCAATTACATTTCAAACTACAGTTCCATATTACTATTTTACTACCATGCTTGAGCTTGATGCTCAGGTAGTATTTCTTTTGGAGTTTTTCCCGAGCATTTGCCGAATTTCTTATGGATATTATCAATTCTACCGGATTTTCAGAGTAAACTTTTCTGAAAACTAAAAAAAATTATATAGAGAGTTTGACTTTAGAGATTCTTATATTTTCTCTAAGATGGAAAAAATGTATCTCAATTTTTCCAGAAAATAGTGGAAAATAAATCCACTTGAATAAAGCCCACATTGGCCTATCTAAGGTGGAGGAGCTCATAGAAGGACAAAGATCACTTGCCACGGTTACCACCGACACTTTCAAAGTTTCTCAGATCCTCTGCACATAACTGAAATGGTTCACTTTGATTCCCCAAGTCAGTTTGCTCAAGGGAATGCTGGGCAGAGCAGCCTCTTGACCAGCTTGTAAGTTTACACACAAATAAAAACAACACTCACTCTTTCCAAATAGTCTGAGGTTTTTTTTTCCTCTTGAGCCCTCTTTTCTCTTTCTCTTTTAATTCCTGTTTTGGTTCAATGACAACCATCTAATAACTCTGTTATGCATGTCTATTTTATTTTTGACAAATTATAAAGCATGAATTTAATTAAAGCCTTCTGGAATCTATGAGTAAGAGCAGTAATGTAGCAAACTAAACTTATTTCTATTAGTCTTCAGGGGGTACCCTAATTTGTTTTAGTAATTAATTCACAGTCATCCTTTGCCCCTACACAAATGCATACACATTGTTCAATCCCTTTCTGTCTAACTTTATATTTAAGCACATATCTGTAATACACAGCTGAACAGTAAAGAAAGTAGTTAACTAGCCGGCATGGTGGCACACACCTGGAATCCCAGCTACTAAGAAGACTGAGGTGGGAGAATTGATTGAGCCCAGGAGATCGAAGCTGCAGTGAGCTGTGATCACACTACTGCTCTCCAGCCTGGGAGACAGAGCAAGACCCTGTCTCAAAACAAAACAAAACAGATAAAAATAAAAAAAGAAAGTAGCTAAATTTCACAGCACCTAATGTAATTAACATGTGTTATTTAAAAATATTCTGACATAGTACTTTTTACAAATTCCAATTTTATTTCTAGCTGGACCTGAAATAGTACTCTCTTATTAAATGCATTGAATTGACATTTCAGTCTTATTGGCCCACCTGAATTCAGGAATTAAGACATATCATTTTTCATTTACACTAACCAAGTTGTCACTCCTGTGAAAATGACTATTACAGTGAAGACATTTTCTAAATATTGCCAAAGGTAAGTGGGTTATTTTGTAGATAATCTTGAAGTTAGGCTAAGGCACTTGGATAATATATAGAAAGAAAGCAATTGTAAAAATATTTTCATAGGAAGTACATTTATGCCAGAGCTGAATGGAGGAAGGTCAAGGTCAGAGAACATTCTAACCACTGGATCACCACACTGCCCCGACTACAAACGGGGCTGCAGATGTCTAAATTCTAGAAATGAGCATCGCTGGCCACTGGGCATAGGGTACATAGTGGTCAAAAGCAGAGAACCTGAAACCTGTTTGTCTGGATTCAAATATCAGCACTGGACTTACAGCGGCCTCTCAGGTGAGGTATGAAAACCCCTTGTGCTCAGTTCCCTCATTTTTATTTTTACCACAAAATAAGAGCAGTAAGGGGGGAAGGTGGGGAGTTGGTGTCTTTTTGTGGGAAACGTCAGGGGTGTGCTCTTAACCTTGTCTTTCATTAGGAAAGGAAGTATGTCAGCACCTGATGAGCACAAGTATGTCTGCAAACATCTCCTGTTTGGAATAGAAGCTTTGGAAATAGTCAGGAAGCCGACACAGATGCTGCAACATCCCATCTGCTCACTGCAGCATCTGAATGTTCCTTTCTGAGGTCTCAGCTGTGGAACTGGCTCACCCTGATCCTTGGTGTGTAGCTGCTGGCAGAGCTGGTGTGCTGACGGGCCGGCATGCTGGGACCAACAGGCCAAGCTAGCAGCTGGGCTCCGGTCTAGCTCCCCAGACATCTAGTGCCTCCTCTTAAGATCTGTCAACGGAAGGAGAGTGGGGCAGCGTGGCTGCTATGGTGGAAGCAGCTCCTCCCCGGCCACCCGGTGCCTGAGCATGGTGAACCTGTTGCTCCAGATGGCTTGTTTATGCTGTTCAACATATAAGATCATTGAGAGCTCATGCTTCTGGTCTGGATCACTAGACACAACGCACCTGAATGACAAATCAATTTCCTCTCTGCTCTATGAGGCTTGGAAGTCAAAAGCAAAGCACATTCTGGTATGTAAGCTGAGGTGACGGGGTAGGTTGATAAGGAAAATTTCCAGGATGGCCACTCTTAAAAGGCAAGCATCTGAGTTACTCATTCATTGGCTCCTATTTTCTATAAACGGAACCAGCCACATGGCTCCAGAGTCACCAGGCTTTGTGGATATGGAAGAGGTGAGATGGCATTCATCCTACAAACGTTTATTAGGCATAAACCATGGGCTAGACCCCATGGTAGGAGCTGTTGGGGACATATATCATCTCCTTACATGAACTCACAGTTTCTTGAGGGAGACAGGCACAAAAAAAGCCTGCACATGTGGCAGATGGTGAGGGAGTATGGTGCCATCGGAGTTGTCCTCCGGCTGTCAGTTGTCAGCACCTGTGCAGGTGGCGCCAGGTTCATCTTATTTACATTTTTGAATTATTTAAGCGGTTTTAGGATATTGATGTGCTCAAATTTTATCCCCCAAAGTAAGCTGGATCTGGCTTCCATGTATTGGGTGTACAACCTCTACCAGTACATGCTGGTTCTAGGATTAAACTATTTGTTTCAGTTGAGCTTTGTTTGTAAATGGGACAAGGGTGGACATGGGTGGTGACTCCATGGTTTTATGTTTTGCTGCCTGACCAGATAAGGAAAGAGGATGGATTACAGCAGCATGGTCATAAATGGGTTTCTAAATACAGGAGCAGCCCTCATCCATTTGGGTTAACTCATTTCTTTTTAAAGTATGAATATTCTTTTAAAGGATTAAGCCCTATTCATAATAGTAAGTCACTGCAAGTAAGTAATCATTAGCCCCTCTCAGAGAGTGCATTTACAGACTTTGAAATTTTGAGATTTGAAGTGGAGGCATTTGGAGAGGAGATGGCCAGCTGATCAGCAGTGAAATATTTTTAAGAGATAGAGGAAGTCATAAAAAGCTGGGGTAGAGATTCACCAAACCATTTATGCAGTAATGCTAGCTTTGTTCCCTCCTCTCTCACACAGCCAAGTTGGGTGATTTAGCCAACCCTATCCTTCCCTTACCGCTCCCTAAAATTACACCAATGAATTTTAGGGAGTGGTAAGGGAAGGATAGGGTTGGCTAAATCACCCAAACACACATCCCAAGAAGAGCTGGGAAGGAAGGGAAAGGAGTGATCATTAATCATTTCAATCTGATTAATCTGCATAAAGAGAATGGAAGTATTGGAAGAGGAAAAAAAGTTGGGATTTCAGTAAGTCAATCTTTGTCGAACTATCCTTAATTTCCAAGTCACTGCAAATAAATACTTTTGTAAAACACAAAAAACCAAATTACTAGGAAAAACAAAAGAAAATAAAGATACACAAAATACAAGCCCAGATTTTTATTAATAGATTCAGCAGAATCTACTTAGTAATAAGTTCAACATAAACTTACACTTCAATAAATATAATCAGCACAAACGTAACATTAGAAAAAAAGAATTACAAAAATTATACCCATGTACTGAAAGCAGGCATTTGTACAGGTAGTCTATATACTTGTAACTTTTGGTTGTGTCACCAATGTAACTAGATAAAATGTAATGAGCGAAAGGTGATTCTCCATATGAAATGTCTGTATGCACCCTCTGAATAAACACCATGTATATTAATACATGAAGTCTTTAGAGTGACAAATGAGCATGCTTCTTGTGTGTTAATCTCATCTGAATTAGATTACCAGCAATGCCATTTGTAGAAGACAAGGTTTCTGTTTTGCTCCATATTTTGTTTTAATAACATTAGCAGTAGAGAAACCATGTCACAGAGGAATGTTGACCAAAATTTCAATTTAAAATGTTTAAATTTTAAAGGAATTTCAGTGAATTCAGGATATTTATTTTGAACTCTTTCCAAAATGAAGCAAATGATACTATACTGTATTTTCAAAATTAATCTTCAATCCTTCATCAGTAGCCAGTTCCAACAAATTTGTCTTGTAAAGTTAGAATTGAATTTAATTATCTTTTGATGAAAGAAATTATTCCTGATTTATTACTTTCTTCTGAGAAATTCTTTTGATGAATAATTAAATTCAGGGCTGGGCACAATGGCTTATGCTTGTGATACCAGCTGACATAGGAGGGAGGCCGAGGCAGGAGGATCACTTAAAGCCAGAAGTTCAAGACCAGTCTGGGAAACATAGTGAGACCCCATCTCTACAAAAAATAAAAATTATCAGGGTGTGGTGGTGCAGGCCTATAATCCCAGCTACTCAGAAGGCTGAGGCAGGAGGATTGCTTGAGCCCAGGAGTTCAAGGCTGCAGTGAGCTATGATCGTGCCACTGTGTTCCAGCCTTCCAGCCTAAGGAACAGAGCAAGACTTTGTCTCAAAAAAAAAAAAAAAAAAATTCAAAGCATTGTATCAAATGTATAAAAAGTGTGATAACTTTTTACTGCTATGCAATATCGAGAGCATCACCTAAATAATTTATCATTGAGGTTAGCTCATGCATGTTCTAACAATCTGTAGAAGCTCTGCTCCTCCGTGCTTCCAACTTTCTCTTTTGCCCTCCATCTTATCTGAAATTGAGAAACACGTTGCACTCCTTTCTTGAGTGGACGTATTAATGAAATGACTCTTGTCTGGGGAGTTACCCGCAGTTCTTTGTCTCACACGGGAGAAAGATTTCAGGACACAGACACACATGAAGAGTGGGTTTAGGGGTGGAAAATTTAATAGACAAAAAAGAAGAGAGAGAAAGAAAGCTTCCTCATGCTGAGAAAGTAGGTCGTCCAAGATAGGGTCTACAGTTTGGGGTGGAACGCAACTGATTTTGTACAGAGGCTTAAGGAGGCAGTGATTGATTTACATAGGGCCCAGGAGGTTGGTTTGACCAGGTGTGCCCTTTACCTAGCCCAAGAAAAGACTGGCCCTCCCAACCCAATCTTTTATTATGCAAATGTGGCTTCTACCTGGCGGTTGCCATGACACCTGCACATGTGGTTTTACCTGGACAGTTCCATGACACTCGCACACAAGGTGACAAGGAAAAGAGAGTGGAAAATACCATATTGAATGTACCTGGATGCAGGTACAGCTGCTGGCATTGACATATGAAAGCTGAAAGCTCCTGGTTTGTATAGCTATGCTTGCAGCCTGACCTTTCCGGCTGCTTTCTGTTAAAGAAGAAATGGTTTGGGGGCTGCTTTTTATTAAAGGAATATTCCACCAAGAACTCTTTTGCCCTTTCTACCTGCCTAAAAATAATTTCTTAATAGCTGCTATATTATTAAGACAATTAAAAATAATACCAGACAAATGAACAAGTCTGACTGTCCAATTTACATATTTAAAAAGTGGGATTGAACTTGTTTCTTATATTGCAGGAGCTCTAAGCATTCATTTTGAAGTTCAAACATTCTCAACAGAACTTTTTTCTTTGAAATATCTCAAGAGCAATAATAATAGTTATTTGTGATCAGCTGTCATGGTTTCACACAATGAAAAAAAAATCTTGAATTTAACACATTTTACTATTTATACTATGTCACTTTAGTTGAGCTGACTTGTTTTCATAGCAAGCGTTTCTCCGTGAAAGCAGTGGTGCATTATTTTACATTCTGGTACAACTGCTTAATCTGACAACTCCAGAACGTTTTCCTATCATTGCAACTTCACCATCAGAACACATGTCCACACAAAACCTAAAATCCAAACACTTTGCTGTAATTCTTCTCATGTAGTTCTTCCTACCTGTATACTATTCAGAACTCGTTGTGTTTGTTGGCAATAAAGTTGTAATAAGGGGTTCTCCACATCAACACAGTGTTCAAATTATACTGAAATAATTGCCACGTTAATAATATCTGTGCATTCATCAAGTTTCAATAAACAATGCTTTGCTAGTTTCATCTGTTCTGTAAGGTGGTTTTTCATAACGTTAGCCAGTTCTTGAATCCTTTGAGCTACATGTCATTGGGAAGTGGTTCTTGAGCTATTTATTCTCTTTGCCTCAGATTGACTCAACATTTTAAACAAACATCTTTGATACAGTTTTCCACTAACATATGCATGTGTATGTGTGTGTGTGTGTGTTGTATGTATCTATATCTTTTTTCTTAGTGTTTCAAAGTATTGCTTTGTAAGATGTGTTTGAGGCACCCATGTCATATGTAAAATATTAAATGTTTCTCCTGTCAGCTTTTATGCTACTCAATCATCCTTCTCTCTCTCTCTTTTTTTTTTTTTTTTTTGAGAGATGGAGTCTCACTCTGTCGCTCAGGCTGGAGTGCAGTGGTGCAATCTTGGCTCACTGAAACATCTGCCTCCTGGAATCAAGCAATTCTCCTCCCTCAGCTTCCCAAGTAGCTGGGACTATAGGCTTGCACCACCACATCCAGCTAATTTTTGTATTTTTTAGTAGAGATGGGATTTCACTATATGTTGGCCAGGTTGGTCTCGAACTCTTGACCTTGAGTGATCTGCCTGCCTCAGAATAATCCTTCTCTTAAGGGGTTATTTCAGTTTTGGCTCTTAATTCTTTATGGTTAATTGTAAATGCCATTAGGCTTTGATGACTTCATTGTTTCACTAGCCAGGACGTCTCTGCAAATAACACACTGTGGTTTGAGCCTTTCACCATCAATCACAGCCACAAACCCAAACTCAATATGTGAGAAATCACACTTCTGAGGAAAATTGAAGCTAATTTTTGGTCTTTACTTCTTCATATCACTTATGTCATCATCATGAGTTTACTTTTTCATGTCTACAGACGCATGCAGAAAACCTGTGTCTTCTCTTGACAAAATAGTCCAGAGAACTCTGTAAATCAGAGTTTCAAATAAATAATACAGATTTTACTTCCCTGTTTTAGCTTACAACAGTAAACCAGAAATTTTTAAAAATTACTTTGTGAAAATTATAATAAATAACAATTATAAAATAAAATAAATGTTTACATTTTCTCAGCATTTTATACACTTGTAGGATACATTTGGCAAATATCACATGTTGTATTGTGGTCCTGCTGTGCAGGAGGCTTACCCTGAGGGCTTGACAACACTAAACTTGTCAATACCCTGCTCCCTGAGAAACCCAGGGCTTAGATAGCCCAACAGTGTCACCATGTCACATTGCTGCAGAGGTTTCTAAGTGCTTACCCTCTGTTTACCTACTCATCATAGATTGAAGTACTACCTCACTTTGGTAGCAATGCTGTGAGTCACTCTACTCTTCCGTACCATAAAGCCAGGCCCCAGGGAGGGGGAGTGGACAGGACAGTTCATAGCCCTTGGTCTCCAGAAAATACAGGATGAAGGTAACCTAACCAACAAGGCAGAGCACCCTGGGATCCCCAGGGTTATGGCTCCATAGATTTTCAGAAGAGACTCAGAGTGGCTTCTTCCTCTGCTCACTCCGCTTTTCCTCAATTGCCCCAGGAAATTCAAATTTCCATTAATTAGTTATATTGGAGCTATTAGTATGAACTCTCACTATCCATCCTAATTATCGTACATTACACCCATTTTTCTAGCATTTGAGGATAACTATGCTTATTTTTATTGTTAAATAGCTATCACATTAACTTTGCTGTAAATTTGGTTTGATTATAGTACTAAATTCTTTCATATACTCAGCCTTTGGTTTGTTGCTCGTTTGGTATGATTGCATGCTGAGACCAGCTCGGTCAGGGAGACCCTAACCCAGCTGTGCTAGAGGTATTAAAGATGCACACACAGAAATATAGAGGTGTGAAGTGGGAAATCAGGGGTCTCACAACCTTCAGAGCGGAGAGCCCCAAACAGAGATTTACCCACGTATTTATTAACAGCAAGCCAGTCATTAGCATTGTTTCTATAGATATTAAATTAACTAAAAGTATCCCTTATGGGAAACGAAGGGATGGGCTGAATTAAAGGAATAGGTTGGACTAGTTAACTGCAGCAGGAGCATGTCCTTAAGGCACAGATCACTCATGCTATTGTTTGTCGCTTAAGAATGCCTTTAAGCGGTTTTCTGCCCTGGGCGGGCCAGGTGTTCATTGCCCTCATTCCAGTAAACCCACAACCTTCCAGCCTGGGCGTTATGGCCATCATGAACCTGTCACAGTGCTGCAGAGATTTTGTTTATGGCCAGTTTTGGGGCCAGTTTATGGCCAGATTTTGGGGGACTTGTTCCCAACAATTGCATAATTATATCTTAAAAAATAAAAAAGGAAGTGTGAGTCCTGGATCCCTTTCTCCCGGCTCCCTTTTGAAACGGGTAAAGTTCCCTTATCCTCCTCACCGGGTGTGTGACAGGGGTGTGGCTTGCTTCTTCGGTGCCCCACTGCTCAACCCCCTAGCAGGAGCATGCAAAAAGGCAGATCATGGGGAGCATTTTTAGAGTCTGACCCCATGGCAGCCTCTAGGGTTGAGTGTTTACAGCTCCTGAAGCCCCAGTGGGCGTGTGTTACAGTGTGCTCTTTCAGTTTTGCCTTCTGCAAGTGGCTTGTGTTAATCAGCTCAATTAGACCCTCTGTCTTGTTACAAAGACAGAGGGCTTTCTGTATCCCGGGCTCTTGCCCTAATGTACCAGAAAAATCGGATCACATGTGGGCTTGAAGGATGGGTGCAAGGTTTTATTGAGTGGTGGAAGTTGCTCTCAGCGAGCTAGATGGGGAGCCAGAAGGGGGATGGAGTGGGAAGGTGGTCTTCCCCTGGAGTCAGGCCATCCAGCAGCCGGACTCTCCTCTGACTGCCCCTGACCAAATTCCATGTTGCCCTGCTGTCGTGGCCTGCCAGTGCCTGCTGCCTACTGGTGTGCTCTTCTGCTCCTCTGCTCCTCTCAATGTCCAGCCACTTGTGTCTGTGCCCACTAGGGTCTCGGGGTTTTTATGGGCACAGGATGGGGTGTGTGGCAAGCCAGGGTGGTCTTGGAAAATGAAACATTCAGGCACAAAAACAGGAGTGCCTGTCCTCACTTAGGTCCATGGGTACAGACTCTAGGGTGTAGCCCCTGCCAGGAACCCCACCCTACCCAACACTTCCTGCCCCACTCCCGTATCACTGGCTCAGCTGCCTGGCATGGAGATGGAGAAAACCATATTAGATCAGCTTTATTCACCACCTATTTGCTATAGTCAAGAGAACAGGTTGGTTCTCTTTCACCTTCCTCTTAATTGATGAACAAATATCTTTTGCTTGGGAGCTAGAATGCTGTATGTTGACCTTTTTGTGCTTTGCCTACTACAGATTGGTAACCACTTGACCAGCCCCACCACCAATTCCAGCTGAAATACAAAGGAAGGAAAGGCCCCAGGAAAAGGGGGTGACAGATTCCAAAGACCAATTCACCCATTTCAAGATTTCTCCAGGCTTCAATCCTGTTCTGTCTTCAACTGTGTGTGAACAAGTAAAGGAAAATATCAAAGCACGTTTCCCTGAATGTGAGTTCTGCTCTGTTGTTCTGTCTGATATAAGGCTAGACTGAGTTTTTAAAATAATTTACAAATTTCAGTTGTATGTCTGTTTTGACCATAAGATTTGGTGAATGAGATCATAGCATACCTCATGCTTCTAGTAAAAAGGTGGATGACATGTATTCAATTGTTCTTGCTAAGTCCTTGGCAGTAATTCATCTGCCATTAAAGCCAACATACCTGCCATAATGGAAATTAGGTAAAGGGGGAAATGCCATTATAACTCTGAGAGGTGATCTTGAATTCATCCAATAAATAGTTGCCAATAGTCACACGAAATACTCCTCTCTGAAGGACACTGGATCTGAGAAAAGTGAATTGGGGTCTAGGTCTATTTCTATTGTTGAATAGATGTGTGACTTGGCTTTGAACTAAAATCACTTAACCTCTCAAATGTTATGGGCATTTGCAATTACACAAATAAATCATTAAATAAACAAATAGACAGGGCAAATTACATGATGCTCATCTTTCTGTCCAGCTCTGTAATTCTGTAATTCAGCCACCAAAAGACCTTAGATGAAAAATGAGAGGTTAAGGTCAACCAACAGTGTACAATAGTGTCATAGGTATATGGGTGAATATGTCTGATTCTCTTAGGGCAGTGTTTTAAAGGTAGCAATAGCATCTGCTGCCATTTCTTGTTTTAATAATTAATAGATAAAATGACAGTTTAATAGGTTTTACTTTTGAAAACAGGGCAGTGTCAGTTGAGTGTGGACATAGTGAGAGGCTCAGCAGAGAGGAACTCACACAGGTGACCCCTGACTCAGTGTGTCCACTGAACATCCCTCTCTTCCAGGGGTGGAGGTTGACTGCTACACACTTTTAAATTGTCTTCATTCTCATGAAATAATTGTTTAATTCATCCCCAAAATGGACTGTTGGTTTGAAAAAAATAAATAGTGCTATTGAAACACACAAAATTAATAAGGAACTTAAAAATTTGAAAATTAAAAATTTAAGGACCTTCATTAGACCAATGAACTGATGATCTGGCTTCCCTCTCACCAAAATTCTAATACAGAACATTAAGCTGTCTCTAGTATTTAAAAAGTCAACATTCTGAAAGAAAAAATATAGTGACAATTATTTCTAATTTTCTCTTCATTTATCGAGAGGGGGAGGAACTATCCACATCTGTAACACATTATTCTTCAGATAAAATGTCTAATAAAAAGCAGTCTGAAATTCTGTCATCGGGTTGTTTAGTAACAAAACATTACTTATAAGTAGAAACCTGTCGCTTTTTGTGAAGCCAAAATTCAATAATTCCAAATATTAAGACATAACAGTGGTTTTTGCGTATTTTTAGGCCTAAACCTTAATTAAATTTCAATCTACACTTTAGTGCGCATTCATTTCTGAGAACAAGAGCAGTGAGCAGTTTCACATTTGTCAACAAATCATTCTTTTCTTACATAATTAAATTGGGTGGTGTGTCTTTAATATTGGGAAAACAGTATTTTTTCTTTACATAATACTTTATAAAGGCACTAAAATTACTTTTAATATAATTTTAAAATAATTTCCTGGCTGGGTGTGGTGGCTCATGCCTACAATCCCAGCACTTTGGGAGGCTAATGTGGGAGGGTCACTTGAACCCAGGAGTTCAAGACCAGCCTGGGCAGCATAGGGAGAACGTGTCAAGACAAAAAATTTAAAAATTAGCTGGCCATAGCGGTATGCACCTGTAGCCCCAGCTACAGGAAGACTGAGGTGGGAGGATCACCTGAGTCCAGGAAGGTCAAGACTGCGGTGAACTCTGCAGCACTGGATTCCATCTTGGGCAACAGAGAGAGACCCTGTCTTAAAAAAAATAAAAAATTTTTGGCTGGGCGTAGAGGCTCGCGCCTGTAATCCCAGCACTTAGGGAGACCAAGGCAGCTGGATCACCTGAGGTCAGGAGGTCGAGATCAGCCTGGCCAACACGGTGAAACCCCATCTTTACTGAAAAATACAAAAATTAGCTGGGTGTCATGGCAGGCGCCTGTAATCCCAGCTACTCGTGAGGCTGAAGCAGGAGAATCGCTGGAACCCAGGAGGCAGAGGTTGCAGTGAACCAAAATCGCGCCATTGCACTCCAGCCTGGGCGACATTTTTTTAAAGAATAAAAATAAATCCTGTTCTTAAAAGATTTTAAGCGAAAGTCACCTTTTTACATACATCTTACAAAATTTATGATCTACAGGGGGTCTGTAGTTACGTATTTCCATGAAAAGTGTTCACTAGTAAAACAAGATTGGGGAACTTTGTCATAGAAGATCTTGCAATATAAAGATTAGATTTGTCAAGGTGGGCTCTCCCCTTCTGCAGGAAGGATCAGAGCCCTGCAGCAGCCTCTTTTTCCACCCTAGCCAAGTATTGGGCCCTTTCAAATGCAGAACTCCCTCCCTGCTACCCCCAAACATGTTCCAAGATATAAATACTATGACAGCCTTTAGAATGTGCAGAAAAAAGCAAAAAAGTATACTTTTCCAAAGATGTCATTGCAAACACATTTCACATAGAATTTGAAATTCTATGTGAATTTTCCCAAAAACAGTATAGTGAATACATGGTAGTATAAGGAATATGTATTAATTTCCTTTTATACAGGAGGGAATAAGACACAGAGAAGTAAGATTATGAGCCTGTGGTGATATAAATATTGAGAAACAATCTACAAGTTAGGTTGGAAAAAAAAACTCTGCTGTCCATCATAACTAAATTATGAAAAAGTGTTTTAACTTATTTTACAGGTAACCATCCACATAAATGTTACCATACTTGAATGTTTCTTGGAACATGTTGCTGAGAAGTGTTTGTAACATGCTATTGTAACTTTTTTTAGTAACTTGTATCTTTATAACTTACATCTTTCATTCCAGTGCTGTAAGAAGTGACACATCTCAGCCTCTAGGACATTGTTATTTGTAATTGAAAAAATAGTGCTGCTTATCAAATTATCTGGAATTAATTACAAAGGCAAATAGTCTTCTTCATACCAAGTATTTCATAACTATCAGTTCCTTTAAAAATCTCTAAATTAAATGACAGAGTGCCAGGAATTCTCATTTGTTTATTTTATTGGTATCCTTAAAGATATTTATTGCTAGATGAATAGTAGATACTTAATGCTTTGTTTGAAATACCAGACCACTCTCAGACCAGTCTTGAAATGCATTATTGTTATTATTATTATTTTTTAGTTTTAGAGAACTAGGATGACGTTGGTACCACATATATTTTTAACATTTATTATATTTTAATATGAAAAGCATAAAGTTGAATACTATATATGTTTTAAACATACATTACATTTTAATGTAAAACATATAGCCCTAAAATCTAGATAACGCCTAAAAATTTTTGAAATAAATATATATATGCATATTTTTCAAAAACATGGTTCATAAAGATAAAATGAAAACCACTTTCCATTGAAGAGGTCTAGAAACGATGACCCACCCAGAAGAAACAAAGAAAAAAGCACCCCTAAGGCCAGATTATTTTCTGATTACTATTTCCCACTAAAGAAACCAGGGCTCCTTGGAGAAACAGCTGATTCCAAACCCAGCACAGAAAATGTGCCAAAGGAATTTATATTTTGTTATTCCAGAATGCAAGGAGGCTCTCAAAGACTTCCAGGGTCATGTCAAAAAAATCTCAGCCCCCAAATTTCAGAGGCGTCTACTGGAATGATGGGAACATCAATAACAATTATAACAGCAGTGGATTAAAGTATATCAAATATGTTTAAATCTATGTGTTCATAATGGTGAAGAATACAATACCATTTAACTTTAGAGGATGTTAGGAAACTAACTTGTTTTTTTTAAACTGATAATTTTTTTTTAATTCCCATTCAAATTGTTGGGTTAAACAGATAACGAGAGGAAGTTTCTCTTTATAGAAGTATTGCAAAAAAAAAGTTAAGAAGAGCTGAACAGTGATTAAAACATCACCTTTTGGCAACTTCTAATGAATGAAACTGGATCCGGGCAATGATCATCAATGGCTGTTAACAGCACAAACAGACAACCTGACATTTTGATCTACAAACGTATGATCTGGTTTCTTCCTCAAAAAATTGAAAAGGGAAGCCAAGGCCGTGGCTCACACCTGTAATCCTAGCATTTTGGGAGGTTGTGGTGGGAGGATGGCTTGAGTTCCAGGCTGCAGTGAGCAATGATCACACCACTTCACTCCAGTTTGTGACAGAACAAGACTGTCTCAAAAAATAAATATAAATAAATAAATAAATAAAGGTTAAAAAGATAAAGGAGAGCTTATAAGTTGAAAGACACTGATGAGAGATATAAACCAATAAGAATATATGGACTTTATTTGAATTCTGATTCTGACTCAAGCAAACAAACTTAAAAAGTGATAAAACAGTCAGAATTATGAACTGACTGGATATTCGATGACATCACATGACTTTTTAAAAAAATGTGATGAAGATGTGGTGTTTTCTTTTTAAAGGATTCCTTACCCTTTCGGGATACATGTTGAGTTATTCACAGATGAAACGATTTGATATCTGAGATGTCTGTTGAAAAGGGCAGGGGAGGGAAAAGTGAGAAACAAGACAGGCTGTGAGTTGAAGCTGGGAGATGGATACGTGGTGCTCTGTTATTACTCTCCTCTGCTTTGGGTATGCCTGCTTGAAATCTAGTATAATAAAGGGCTTCGGCCAGGCGCGGTGGCTCACGCCTGTAAATTCCAGCACTTTGGGAGGCTGAAGCACGCGGATCACGAGGTCAGGAGATCGAGACCATCCTGGCTAACATGGTGAAACCCCGTCTTTACTAAAAATACCAAAAAAATTAGCTGGGCCTGGTGGTGGGCACCTGTAGTCCCAGCTACTCGGGAGGCTGAGGCAGGAGAATGGCGTGAACCCGGGAGGCGGAGCTTGCAGTGAGCAGAGATCGCGCAATGGCACTCCAGCCTGGGCAATAGAGCGAGACTCCGTCTCAAAAAAATAAAAAATTAAAAAAAAAGGGCTTTATAAAAACAAACAAAAAAATCCTTTTAAAAAGAGTAAAATTTCACTTTCACACACTACTTCTTGTCTACCCAAGTAGTTGCATCAATTTCTTTTCTTGTATATTTTGAGAATCTTTTATTAATTTCATACCCGCTTAGAATTTAGTATATTCACGGTGAGTTGAACCTTGTATCATTAGGTGCTTTTTGCCTTAAAATCTATTTTATCTGCTATTAATACAGCCATCCTAGCTTTATTTTTGTTAGTATTTACCTGATACATCTTTTTTCATCTTTTTATTGTTAACTTATATCTGTTTTCATAATTTAGGTGTACCTCTTTAAAATAACATATAGTTGGACTGGATTATTTTACAATCTGATATATTCAGTGGTTAACTGGTAAGTTTAGTCTTCTTACATTTATTAACATTTTTGATACATTTTAACTTATTTCTGTTCTCTTACAGTGTTTCATTTTGTTGCCTGTTTGCTCCTTTTTCTCACCTTTTGAGTTGATATCTGTATCTTCTTTTTACCAAGATAAGAACTATTCACTAGTTTCTTCTCTCTGTCTTCTTACTACTTTTGGGGTTTATTCTGTTGGTTTTTAATTCCCAACTTTTTGAATTAGATGTTTAACACATTGCTTTTTAGCTTTTATTATTTTTAAATATAAGCATTTAAGGCTATAATTTTCTGTAAAATATAGCTTTAGAAGCATCCTATATATTTTTTAAAATTTTAATTTTTTAAGTACCTCTCTTTAAATCGACACATATTTAAAAGCAGCCCCAATGAGGTATAATTGCAATACAATAAGACGCACATATTTAAAGTATATAGGCCAGGTGCAGTGGTTCATGTGTGTAATCCTAGCACATTGGGAGGCTGAGGCAGACAGATCGCTTGAGCTCAGGAATTCGAGACCAGCCTGGGCAACACAGTGAAACCCCATCTGTATAAAAAATGGTTTTTGTAATAAAAAAGTATATATTGTGATAAGTTCTGACACATAAATACACCCATGAGAACATCGCTACAATCAAGGTAACAAATGTATGCATCATCCCTAAAAGTTTCCTCATGGATCTTTGTAATCCCTCTTCCCATCCCCATAGGACCACTCATCTGTAGTGTAGATTCTATTAGTGTAGATTCACTCATACTTCCAATATTTTTTTTTTTTGAGGCAGGGTCTCACTCCTGTTTCCCAGGCTGCAGTGGTGCAATCATGGCTCACTGCAGCCTTGACCTCCTGGGTTCAGGCGATCCTCCTACCTCAGCCTCCTGGGTAGCTGAGACTATAGGCATGTGCTGTCATGCCTGGCTAATTTTTTGTATTTTTAGTAGAGAAGGGGTTTCACCATGTTGCCCAGGTTGGTCTCGAACTCCTGGGCTCAAGCAATCTGCCCACTTTGGCCTCTCAAAGTGCTGGGATTACAGGCGTGTGCCACCGCACCCAGCCTAAGATTTTTGTATAAATAGAATAATTTATACATACGTACTCTATCTTGCTGTGTTATTTCACTCAGCATAATTATTTTGGATTTCATACATGTTATTTGATACATTAATAGTTGATTCCTATTTCTGAATAGTTTTCAATTGTGTAGATAAACCATAATTTGTTCATTCACCCGTTGAAAGACATTTGAATTATTTCTAGCTTGGGGCTGTTACAAATAAAGCTGCTATGAAGGTTCATGTAGAAGTGTTTGAATGGACATATGCTTTTATTTCTTTTGGATGAATACCTAGAAGTGGAATGGGTGGTTAATATGATAAGTATACAGTTAACATTTTAAGAAACTGCCAAACTGTAGTCCAAAGTGGCTGCGCCATGGTACACTCCCACTGACAGTGTGTGAGAGTTCTGAATACGCCCTGTATTTGCCAGCACTCAGCGTGGTCAACCTTTTTAATCACAGACATTCTACTAGGTGCGCAGTACTAACTGCTTGGGGTTTCATTTGCATTTCCCCAGTGGCTCATAATGCTGAGCATCTTATTTGCCATCAATATGTCTTCTGTAATGAAATGACTGTTCAAATCTTCCACTCACTTTTTAATCCAGTTCTGTATTTTCTTATTGGGTTCTTGGAGTTCTTTATATATTTTTGGTTCGTACTTTATCAGCTATGTGATCTGCAAATATTTTCTCCTAGCGTGCAGCATGTCTTAGCAGTGTCTTTAAAACAGCAGAAGTCCTCAATTTGATCCAATTTATTGGTTTATCAGTGCCCTAGAAGGAATACTTTTAAATTGGGATTTGTTTTATGGCTCTAAGATGTTCTATATCGGTAAATGTCCCATGTGCACTTGAAAATAATGTGTATTCTGCTATTGTTGGGTGGAGTGTTCTATAAACATCAATCAGATTGAGTTGGTTTGTAGAACTGCTCAAGTCTTCTATAGCCTTACTGATTTTCAGTATACTTGTATTAATTGTTGACAGAGGGGTGTTTTATTTTTAAGTTCTGGGGTACACGTGCAGGATGTGAAGGTTTGTTACATAGGTAAACGTGTGCCATGGTGGTTTACTGCACCTATCAAACCATCACCTGGGTTTTAAGCCCCACATGAATTAGCTATTTTTTTTCATGTTCTCCCTCCTTCGATCCCACCCCCGACAGGCCCCAGTGTGTGTTGTTCCCCTCCCTGTGTCCATGTGTTCTCATTGTTCAGTTCCCACTTATAAGTGAGAACATGCAGCATCTGGTTTTCTGTTCCTGTGTTAGTTTGCTGAGGATAACGGCTTCCAGCTCCATCCATGTCCTTACAAAGGACATGATCTTGTTCTTTTTTATGGTGAAAAAGCGATATTTAAATATCCAACTATAATTATTAATTTACCTATTTCACCTTACAGTTCTATCAGTTTTTGCTTCAAATATTTTAAAGCTCTGTTATTGGGAACATGCATGGTTAGGACCATTATGTCCTCTTGACCAACTAACACTTTCATCATTATGAAATGGCCGTCCTTTCTCCTAGCAATGTTCTTGGCTATGTAATAGACTTTGTCAGCTATCAATAAGTCACTCCAGATTTATTTTGCTTAGAGTTAACTAGAACATCTTTTTCCAACCTTTTACCTTTACCTTATTTGTATTTTCATATTGTGTTTTCATATTTAAAAGTTCTTTTTTGGTAGGCAGCATATATCTAGGTCTTCCTTTTGACAATCTTTGCCTTTTAATTATGGTATTTAGACAATATTTAATGAACATTAACCGATATAGTTGGGTTTAAACCTGCCATCTTGCTATTTGTTCTCTATTTGTTTTATCTAATTGTTTCCTTCCTCTCTTTTTATGCCTTCTTTTGGATTAATAGAGTTTTTTTTTGTTTTTTTTTTAACAATTTCATTTCATCTCTATAGGCTTTTAAACTATAGCTCTTTGTGTTATTTAGGAGGTTGCTTTAGGGTTTAGAGCACACATCCTTAGCTCATTAGTCTTTCTTAAGGTGACATTATACCATTTCACATATAGCATTAGAACCTTACAACAGTACCCTGCCATTTCTCCTCTACCTGCCTTTGTTATTTTTGTGATACATTTTATTTCTACATGTTATAAACCTCACAACACACTAACATTTTTGCTTTAAACACTTCTTGCTCTCAGCAGGCATACCTCCGGCAAGCTTCTTTCTGTTCTCTTGCTAGACATTTGTCTAAAATAAGAACAAATAGGATCTCAGATCATAAGGTTTCACAATCTTTACTGTATGGTCTGTGCTCTGAAGCTTTCCCCCATTGCTTCCTGATTGTTCGTTGTGAATTTGATGGATAAATCACCCTCAAATATAAGTGAATTGTTATTTTATAAAGAAAGCAGATAAAAATCCAAACAGTGATTGAAAAAGTGAATTCAAAATAATTCAGTAATGAAAAAGAGACCCAAACAGTAGACTGTTATCAATTAAGTTAAGTAGACAGCTGGGGGAAATCCTTCATGGAAAAGGAGGGGGGTACTCTGCATTTGTTTATTGTAGAACTAGAGGGCTGGCCAAAAATTGCCTCTTTTTCCCTTTTAGGAACTGGTCTAAAATATTCTCTCACTTAATGAGGCATTTCTCCTTTCCCAAAGCCAGATGTGGTCGAGGTATTTTATATTTTCTTTAGCCAGCAGTTTTAGATGTAGAAAAACCTCTCCAATTTTTTTAAAAAATTTATTCTTGAAATATGAACAGTAGTATGAATTCTAGAATATCATAATGCATTTTATTGTATTCAAATACACTGGATAAAACAGATATTGTGACAACAGGAAGAAGGCAGCAGGCTATATAGGAGAAATATATAGGCTATATAGGAGAAATTCTGAACCCGGTTAATGCGCACAGAGGATTTTAATTTAATCCTTGCTTGTACACCAACGGAGCGTTTAACTCCCTCTCCCCAGCAACTTACGTCTGCAGTACTCCATGCTAGGGCACACTTTCTATTTCTATTCTAATTCTATTAATTAGAATTCTATTTCTAATTCTATTTCTGCTTCCTAATCAAGGGCACAATACAATTGTCCATCTCTCAAATCCCTCCTCCTCCTGGTGTCTGGTTCTCTTGGCCCTCCACGTTCTCTGATAAAATGAGTTCTCAAAGGCCTCAGCCTAGAGTTAAGAGAAGCTCGCTGAGGCGGGGCCTCTGGGTGCCCACTTCAGCCTCCCCAGTCATTTAGGACAATTTCCTAAGTGGAAGCTAGAGATGCGTGATGCGTTTGGTGACTTTTCCTGGGTTCTCGCTTAAGCAGAGCCACAGGTTGTGGGGGCGGCCAGGCCTCCGGGGAAGAGCAGGTGCCGCGGTGCCGGCGCGCCAGCAGCCCGCGGCCAAGGCTACTTGCTCCCAGGGCCCCGGCACCTCTGCGGGGAGGCGGCGGGCAGAGGACGCGCGCGCAGTCGCGCAGGGGTCCCCAGGCGAGGGGGGGGAAGCATCGCAGGAGACGCGGACCTGGAGCGCGGTCACTGCGTTCCCGCAGCGACCTGGGTTACCTAAGCCCGCGGGACTGGGAGGCCGCTGCGCGTGGGCAGGGGCTCAGATTGCGCCCGCGGTGCCTGTCCCGGCCCCCGCCCCGGAACGGTTGCAGCCCTGCGGGGCTCGCCGCCCACACCGCGCTGAGGACGCTGCCCAAGCCAGGCGCCCGCCCCCGCCCGCGGTCTCAGCCGCTCGCAGCGCGCCGCCCCCAGACGCGCGTGGCTGCTGGCGAAGGCTGAGACCGCGCTCCCGCCGGCCAGTTCCCAGCAGCAGCGCATCCTCCCTGCTCCGCGCCTTCGCTCCGGACCCGCGTCGTCGCAGTCCCGCGGTGATGAGCCCCGAGCCGGTCCCGCCGCCGCCGCCGCCCCAGTGTCCTGGCTGCGACCGCGCGGAGCCGATCGCCCAGCGCTTAGAGGAGGGCGACGAGGCCTTCCGCGCGGGCGAGTACGAGATGGCAGCCGAGCTCTTTCGCTCCATGCTAGCCGGGCTAGCGCAGCCGGACCGCGGCCTGTGCCTGAGGCTGGGGGACGCGCTGGCCCGCGCCGGCCGCCTCCCCGAGGCCCTGGGCGCGTTCCGCGGCGCCGCGCGGCTCGGGGCGCTGCGGCCGGAGGAGATGGAAGAGCTGGCGGGCGGCCTGGTGCGCGCCGTGGGCCTGCGCGAGCGGCCGCTGTCCGCGGAGAACCCGGGCGGCGAGCCCGAGGCGCCGGGCGAGGGAGGGCAGGCCCCAGAGCCCCGCGCGCCCCGCGACCTGCTTGGCTGCCCGCGCTGCCGGCGGCTGCTGCATAAGCCGGTGACGCTGCCCTGCGGGCTCACAGTCTGCAAGCGCTGCGTGGAGCCGGGGCCCGCGCGGCCGCAGGCGCGGCGCGTGAACGTAGTGCTGAGCGGCCTGCTGGAGAAGTGCTTCCCGGCCGAGTGCCGGCTGCGCAGGCTGGCAGGCCAGGCGCGGAGCCTGCAGCGCCAGCAGCAGCCGGAGGCCGCGCTGCTCAGGTGCGACCAGGCCCTGGAGCTGGGTGAGTCGGCTGCGGGGCGGGTCCGCCTACCCTACACCTGTAGGGCCCAGCAGCGGGGTGGGGAGCTGGCTGGTGGGCCATACAGGCTTTGGGCCTTCGAGAGCTTTGTCCAGGCTTAGGGGTCAGTTTGCTTCCTAACGATGGGAAGGTGAAAGGTGGGGGCGGCCACACCCTGCAGCCAGCAGAGGCCACGTGCACCCCACTGGCTTTATCTTTTCCAGGATGCTGGTAAGTTTCCCGCGGCCCCCGGAGCAGCTCTGTAAGGTCCTGTCATTGCTTTTCGGCACCTTCTGCGCTGTTGAGGAGCGGGGAGGATGACGAAATATTTTTGCTCATCCTGAAGGAAAATGCACATAGCTGACCCACTACAGGCGCAGAAAGGGGTGCCTTGTGCTGGGGCAAGATTTGTTTTGGGTTTCAGCTAATATAGCCAGGAAGGAACCCCCTCCACTCTGCTGTAATCACGTCACACGCTCCGGCTGTAGCCTGCTCTCTGTCTCAGAGGCCATCATTAGATGTCATGGCGTATTTAACTTACTAGATAGTTACACTGACTAGTGTGTGTAGTTTTAAATTGTTCATTCAGTCATTCGCTTATTTATCTGAGGCCTAAGGCCAGCAACAGGCACTCTCCTGCCTTCACCCAACCACCACCTGTTAACACTATTTAGCTGAAAGGAAGACCAAACTTCTGTCATCATTTTGGCTTTGACATATGAGTATGCGCTCTATTGGCAGTTGTTTTGGGCAGTGTGAGGAGGACGGTTTGCTTTCTGGTTTCACTGGTTTTATAATAGGGCATATACGATTTAAAGCACTAGCCGAGAAGACTTGTTGAATCTCTTGTTACTAAAATAATCTTCTACCATGCTGTAGTCAGTGCGCATTTTATTTTAAACTTAGGATTAAGGTTTTCCCTTTTAGAAGGCACAAATTATAAAGTGACTAGCATTCAATTTTGTCTTGCAAAAAAAATCCAAATATTGAACAAGTGCTCAATATCTGTATCTAAATTGGGATATTCTCTGCTGGAATAGAGCACTTAACTCAGCTTTTCTAACGAGTATTCTGTAGTTTTCGCAACCAACATATCCATACTTTAACAGGCGTATTTTTTAGTTTTCTACTAATTTAGGTATTGATGGTGTTAGAGCAGCACTATCCAATTAGAACTATTGTGTAAGCCACACATAATTTGGAATTTTCTTGTAGCTACATTAAAAGGGTGAAAAAAGCAGGTGAAATTTATTTTAGCAATTTTTAACCCTATGCATCCAAAATATTATTTCAACATGCCTTTCAATTTTAAAAAATAATTGAGATTTTGCTTTTTTAAACTAAGCCTTTGAAATTCATGATATATTTTGCATTTACTGCACTACCCAATTCCAACACCAAATTTTCATCGAAAATACTTCGTCTATATTTAGATGTTGGAGAAGATGTAGAAAAATGAAAACTGTGATATTTATATGCTGCTAATGGGACTGCAAATTATACCCCTGAAAAATATTTGGTAGTATCTACAGATGTTAAGCCTGTCCTTGGCCAAATAGTTTCAAAGAGGTATATGCATATGTGCCCCCAAAAGAATGTGCAAGTAGATACAAGAGTGTATGTCATTTGTTAGAGATACCCCAAAAGTGCATACAACCCAAATGTCCAGTAAGAGCAGAAGGGGTGAATATATGATTATGTTTTCATAGCATACTATACAGAAAGAAAATAAACCAACTACAGTTACAAACTACAATGTGGACAAATCTCACAAACATAATGTTAAGTGGAAGAAGCCAGACTCAAGCATTTTTACTATATGATCCTATTTATCTGTAAGTCCAAACAGACAAAATTATTGTAGGATGTTAGAAGTAAGGACAATGGTTACCTTGGGGGGATGAAAAGGGAATAGTGATTGTGAGGAAGTATGAGAGAGATCTGTGGGGTAGTGGTGATGTTCTGTTTCTTGATTTAGGGGATGGATACACAAGTGTGTTCACTTTGCAATAGTTCATTGCACTATATACTTATGTTTTTAGCTTTTCTGTGTATATATTAGACCTAATTTAAAAGTTTTTAAAATAGGCTATTTCAGTAAATTCATATGAGAACTTACATAGAATGTATTCATTTTTCTATTCAAAGATTAGCTTAAAATTTTATGAAAACATTTAATTTCAAAATAAATTAGCCGTTTTAAAGAGGTTTTGATATAGTTAAAAAAAAAGTTCACAGATGTTTGGAATCAGAAATACCTGTGTTTAGATCCAAGCTCTGACTTTTTTTTTTAAGACGGAGTCTTGCTCTGTCACCAGGCTGAATGAAGTGTAGTGGCGTGGCTCTACAACCTCCGACTCCCTGGTTCAAGCAGTTCTCCTGCCTCAGCCTCCCAAGTAGCTGGGATTACAGGCATGCACCACCACGCCCAGCTAACTTTTGTATTTTTAGTAGAGACAGGGTTTCACCATGTTGGCCAGGATGGTCTCAATCTCCTGACCTTGTGATCCGCTCGCCTCAGCCTCCCAAAGTGCTGGGATATCAGGCGTGAGCCACTGCGCCTGGCCTTTCCTTTTTTTTTGAGACAAGGTCTCACTCTGTCACCCAGGCTGGACTGCAGTGACATGATCTTGGCTCACTGCAACCTCTGCCTCCTGGGTTCAGGGTGATTCTCGTGCCTCAGCCTCTCAGGTAACTGGGATTACAGGCATGCACCACCATGCCTCGTATTTTTTGTGTGTGTTTTTAGTAGAGACGTGTTTCACTATGTTGTCCAGGCTGATCTCCAACTCCTGTACTCAGGTGATCTGCCCGCCTCAGCCTCCCAAAGTGCCGGGATTATAGGCATGAGCCACCACACCTGACGTCTGATACTTATTTATTATGGGACCTTAGCCAAGTGTGGTAGTCATTAGTGCTGGTCTATCTCTATACCTTCCCCAAACAAGGAAGGATTGTACTTCCCAGTCCACTTGTGATTAGGTGGAGCCATGTGACTACTTTTGGCCAATAAGTTATGAGTGGAATTTAAAATAACTAGTACGTATGTTGAAAGAGGTAAATAAATGTATGAAAATATAAAGCATTGAGAAGACAATTATCCATAAAAAGAACCAAGTGGGTACCCTGGAAATTCAAAATACAGTATCTGAAGTTGAGAATTAATTAGATTTGTTACAAACCAGATGGCACACATCAGAAGTCTGAATGAGAAAACTCAGAAGCAAGTTAACAGAAAATATCCAAACTGAATCACAGAAGAAGAATAAAAGAGAGCATGAGAGTTATGTGAGACACAGACAAAAGTTCCAACATCTGTGAAATTGGAATCCTGGAATAAGAGAGAGGGGAAGGGCAAGATAAATATTTAAAGAAAAAAGTAATTGAGCATTTTCCAAATCTGATGAGAAACTTTAAATCACTGAATCAGAAAGTTCGCTAAGCCCAACAGGGTGGACACAAGTGCACACACAAACATATACACAAAACCCATCCAAGTACATTATAGTCAAGTTCCTGAAAATCAAAGATAAAGAGAATTTAAATGCAGTTAGAGAAGACAGGACATATTTCCTTGGAAGGAATCATAGAAGACTGACAGTTGACTTTTAGACAAAATTACTGAAGCTAGAAGATAATGGAATAATGTCTTTAAAGTGCTGAAAGAAAAAAAAAACCTAGCTGGAATTCTTTACCCAGTTGAAAATATTTTTCAGAAATGAAGACAAAATCAAGGTGCTTTAAACCAAAGAAGTAACTCAAGCTAAAGGATTTTATTACCATCAGAATTGCATTTCATGGTATACTGAGGGGAAGTCTTCAGGCTAAAGGAAAAGTATCCATATGGAAGCATGAAACTAATGCACAAGTAAAGAGTGCTAGAAGGTGTAACAGTATGAGACAATATTGACTATTTCAAATAACAATAATAATGTGGTATTTGTAACATACACAAAAGTGAAAGATATGGCAACAGGACAAAGCCAGAATGGGTAAATACAGTTAAATTGTTGTATGGTTTGTACACTGTTTTGGAGGTAGTAACAGCACTAATTTAAAGTAGATTGTTAAATCAGGTTTGCATATTCTGTTGTCTTGGGTAACCACCAATAGGAAGGTAAAATTAAAAAGCTGTAGTGGAATAGTAAAGTAATACTTGATTAAGCCAAAAGAAAATGGGAGGGAAGAATAGAGAAGCAGAGAATAAGTGGGACAACTAGAAAAGAAATAGAAAAATGGGGATTTAATTTACATTAAATGTGAAGACCTAAATTTTCCATTTAAAAACTAAATGTTGGCAGATTGGATTAAGTGAAGTATAACTACATGCTGTTTACACACGAGGTAAACTTTAGGTGTAAGAACACAAAAAAAGGTTAAAATTAGTAGGATGGCAACAGACTGACAAAAAAAAAGCCTGATATGGCAAAGTGACTATCAGATAAAGTATTCTTTAAGGCAAGGAATATCAGAAGAAATAAAGACATTTATGATGAATGGGCCAGTTCAACAGAAAAAAAATGTGTAATAATATGCCTAAATTTTTATGCACCTAACAACAAGTGTACACACACACATACGGAGAGAACAAAAGGAGACAAAAGCAAAAGGGGAAATAATTGGAGATGTTGAACAAAACTTTTAGTAACTGATAAAGTAAGGATTGAAAAATAGGTAAGGATATAGATACAACATACTTCAGCACTTTGATTTAATTAATATGTGTCACTACATACAACTACTGCAAAAACACAGCCATTTAGGCTCCCATGACCATAGGCAGAGCATTGGAGTTGGCCTGTGGTTGTGTTTGCCAACTCCTGGATTAGGCCATGAAAGAAGTCATAATAAATATTAAAAGACTGAAATCAGACTGTATATGTTCTTTAAACACTGTGGACTTAAACTAAAATTAAATAGCAGATAAATAGAATATCTTCAAAATTTTGAAATTAAGCAATATATTTTTATATAATGATGGGTAAAATGAATCACAACATAAAGCAGAAAATTTTCTAATTATCTAATAATTATTAGAATTATTAGAATTTTTAATACTTGTTAGAAAATTTTCTTTTTTTTTTTTTTGAGACGGAGTCTCACTCTGTTGCCTAGGCTGGAGTGCAGTGGCACGATCTCAGCACACTGCAAGCTCTGCCTTCCAGGTTCACGTCATTCTCCTGCCTCAGCCTCCCCAGTAGCTGGGACTACAGGCACCTGCCACCACGCCTGGCTAATTTTTTGTATTTTTAGTAGAGACAGGGTTTCACTGTGTTAGCCAGGATGGTCTCGATCTCTGACCTCGTGATCCGCCCGCCTCTGCCTCCCAAAGTGCTGGGATTACAGGTGTGAGCCACCACGCCCGGCCAGAAAATTTTCTAATTTGCCTGAATGATAATGAAAATACAAATATCAAACACTATGGGATGCAATGCAACAGTGCTTAGAGGGAAACTTACTGTTTTAAATGCCCATACTACAAAAGAACAGCTGATAGTCAGTGATCTTTAGGCTTCCATTTCAAGATGCTAGGAAAAGAAAAGCAAATAGAATCCAAAGAGAGTACAAAGAAGGAAATAAAGGAGCCAAAATCAGTAACAAGACAGGAAAAATACAGCCCAATGTTTCTTATTAATATAGTTGCAAAAAATCCTAAACAAAATATTAGCAAACTGAATCCATTGATATCCTTAAAGAATATCACATCAGTAGCAAGCAGGTTAAGTTTTGTTTAATCCTGGAAAATCAAGCAATGTAATTCACCATCTTTACAGAAAAAAGAAAAATGATACGATGCATCTCTCAGGAAACTATGAATAAAAAGGCACTTTCTTAATTTGTTAAAAGTCTACAAAAATGAGATAGCAGCTATCATAATTAATGATGAAATAATGTTTTCCCATTGAATGAGACGGTAACAATGTTTTATTCTCACTGCCACTCAGCATTTTACTGGAGATTCTAGATAGCTGTATATTAAGATTGGAAAAATAAAAGATAAAACAAAAAACTGTCATTATTTGTAGATGACCTGGCGTACATGGAAACTCCAGAAGAATGTGGGAACTATTAGAAATTATAAATGATTTATCCAGATTGCTGACTACAAGGTCAATATAGAGGTTATCAAAGATAACTATATACTTAGAAAAAACAAATAGGAAAAAAAATTTTAAACAATTTATGTAAACAAATCCTTGGAATAAATCCTGAAATATCTGAAAGATGTTTAATACCTCTACACTGAAAATTTCATTTCAATACACTGAAAACATGAAACATTTCTGAGAGAAATTAAAGCAGACTTAAATGGATGGATATATCATTTTTTTCATGGATTGCAAAACTCAGTATTGGCAAGATGTCAGTTCTCTGCTGATTGAATGGTAAATTCAGTGCAATCTCAGAGAAAATCCTAGCCAGTGTTTTTGGTGGAAATTGATGAATGGCCAAGGCAACAATGAAGAAAAACAACAAAGCTGGAGGATTTACACTGGCAGATACCAATACTTACTATAATGCTGCAGTAATTAGCACAGCATTGTATTGGCTTAAAAATAGACACATTGAAACTGACTCTCACATATACAGTCTCTTGATTTTCTACAAAGATGCTAATGGAATTCAATGGGGAAAAAAGAGTCAGTTGCTTTTTTATATGGAAAAAAATAAACCTGAATACCTATCTCACATCATATAACAAAATTACAATTAAGTATGTAGGAGTCATAGGAGACTGTTTTCAAGGACTTGGGATAGGCAATTGTCTCTTAAATAAGACGGAAAAAGCATAACCATAAAACTTCTGTTCCTCAGAGGCCCCCAAAAGAGTGAGAAGGGGATGAGTATTCAAATGTCTTACTGAGACCTCTAATGCAGAATAAATAATGCCTATGATTCAAAAAGAAAAAGCCGATCTGTCTAAACACAGTAAGTACTCACTTAACACCATTGATGGAAACAACTTTAGCTGAAACTACATAATAGGCAAAGAGTTAAACAGATGCTTTATAAAACTAGATCTCAAAGTGAGCAATTAACATCTAAAAGACTGCACAACATAATTAGTGCTCAAACGGAAATTAAAATGAAAATAAGTTAGTACATCCCCACCAGAGTAGCTGAAATGAAAAGAACTGGCAATACTTAGTTTTTATTTGCAGCAATTGGAACTCTTAAATTACTGGTGGAAGCATAAGTTTGTACGACAACTTAAGAAATGTGTTTGTTAGCACCTGCTAGAGCTAAACTCATACAACCGCCGATGTGGCATTTCTCCTTTTGAGTATATACTAGATAAAAATGAATGCTTATGTCCATCAAAATATGTGTACAGGAATGTTCATTGCAGCTTTATTTATATATGCCAGAAACATTTGGGGAACAGTTCAATTGTTCATCACTAGTAGAATGAATAAATAAATCAAGTCATACAGTGTAATATTACACAGCAATTTTTAAATTTTATTTAAAGATTAATTTAAAAATATTACTGAGACATATAACAATAAGAATGAATCTCACAGAATGATAATTTAGTGAGAAGTCAGATACAAAAAAGTACGTTCCATTTATAAATATGCATTTATAGAAGTTAGAAAACAGGATAAAGTAATCCAAAGTGACAGAGGTGAGAATGGTGGTTACCTTTAGCAGGGGCACACTAAGTGGGATAGTGCACAAGGGAGCCTTCTTAGGCCCTGGGAATGATCTGCATGATGATGGCACGGGTACATACGTAAAGGTTGAAGATATACACCTAAGATTTGTGGACTTGACTCTGTAATTACAGTCTTCCATCAATTTGAATAAATAGGCTTTGAGGAGTATTGCCACTTACTCCTTCTTTTCATAGAGAACACTACCCAGTTTTTATTGCTTTATGTGTCTGTTTGTTTATTATTTATTTATTTGAAACTGGGTCTCACTCTGTCACCCAGACTGGAGTGCAGTGGGACAGTCTTGGCTCACTGCAACCTCCACCTCCCAGGTTCAAGCGATTCTCATGCCTCAGCCTCCCAAGTAGCTGGAATTACAGGCACGTTCCACCACACCTGACTAATTTTTTTACTTTTAGTAGAGATGGGGTCTCGCCATATTGGCCAGGCTGGTCTCAAACTTCTGACCTTAAGTGATCCGCCCACCTCGGCCTGCCAAAGTGTTGGGATTACAGGTGTGAGCCACCACGCCTGGCTCATTTAACTTGTTTAAAATAACATGTAATCCTCCATTTCTCACCACTGCACACATTTGACAGATTTTATAGCAGTAACCCTAGCTCCTAGTACAACAGTGGCTCTGGGTTGCAGTTGGAAAACAGCCTTTGGTCGACCCTAAACACAAATGTGGTAGACATCTCTTCTTTTCCTCTCAAAGCCTGGGTCTTAGGCTGCCCTCTTATGACTTTTCCCCATAGAGGGGTTAATTGGTGAACCTACTGAAATTTTGTATCAATTCTTTGGAAAGTACATATGTACATTTTTCTTCCATATGTTTTCTCTACACAAAGACTTTTAATTTGCACTTCCTCTTCCACTTAGTTTTGAGGGATCCTTGGAGAATTCCTTTAGTTTTGTTAAGCCTAAGGTTTAATCCTTAGAAAATGTGTAAGCATTTATTTTATGTGTTTTAAAAGACTAAATTGTGAAGTGCTGTCCTCACAAATGTATCACCAAATGGTGGAAGTCAACAAAGAAAACAGTGATTCATTCAGTGTCGAAATGAGAAGTGATTGTTTCTTGGCCTTTTGGCTAAGATCAAGTGTAGATGGGAAGTGAATTTTATGAAATTTGGATTTCAGTTAAAGCACCCTTTAGAATGTGAGTAGAGACTTAAATGTATTCATTAGAAAAGAATGATTAAAAATAAATGTAAATGAAATGTATTTTTAACACTAGAAGCTTTATCAAGATTAATTAAGCTAACACAAAGATAGTATAAGCAAAGGAATAATGAACAAGATATTAGTAAAACAGAAAAAAATTGAGTTAGTTAACAGGTGAGAAACTGATTCATTGCCAAGACCATTAAGGGACAAATATTTGATAAATGTGTTGAAGAAAAAGCAAGGCATAAATACCATAAGGAATAAAGAAGCATCATTGCGGATATAAAAAGATATTTATAAAAGATTTTAAAATTTATATAAAAAGCACAATTTTAAGGAAAATACAAATTATCAAACTTTATCCATGAAGAAGTAAAAGCCTATAAAAAAATTGAAGTGCTCCTCAGGGATTCTCTTCTGCTGAAAAGGCGTTAAGGTCAAGAAAGTCCTTACAGCTTTCAATGACTAATTTCCATCTTATTTCAGATCGTAGAAAAATGTGGGCAGATTTTCATCTCATTTAATAAGGTTAGTATAATCTTGACACCACAATCAGGTAAAGCTTGCACAAGAAAAAAAATGTATAGGCTAGTCTTACATATGTATATAGATGTCAAAATCCTAATTAAATTTCTTAGTATTTTGAGTCCAGCAGTGTAATAAGAGTTAAGACCAAGAAGAGCTTATACTAGGACCATAAGGATAATTCAGTACTAGACAAATCTTTCAGAGTAATTCACCATAACAGGTTGAAGGAGATAACTATGTGTAATCTCAGATGCTGAAAGCAGTCTATAAAATTCAATACCTACTTGTTATAAAGTCCTTACAGAAAACTAGGAATAGGAGAGAAATTACCTAACTTGATAAATATTTTCTCTCAGAAACTTACAACAAACATATTTTATGTTAAAACATTAGACACATGCTTTTTAAATTCAAGAATAAGAGAAAATACTGTCACTATTATTGCAATATGAGAGTATGAGGAAATAGGAGTATAAATACTAGAATGAAAAAGAGTGAATTGTGCATGACATTCTTGTTTAAAATATTCAAGAGAATCCATTGGCAAATTGGACTAATAAGAAACTAATAAGAAACTGTTTCCAAGTGGAAACAGGATATGAGATCTCCATTCTCACACAGGTTTGCAGCAGTCATAACCCAAGCCTAAAAAACTATACTTCCAGGAGCACATTTTTTTTTCCAAATTTTTTTTTTTTCCAAATCTCTTTTGGAAGATTTGGAAAAAAACCGGCATTATAGTAAGTATCACATTTTTTTTCCCCAAATCTCCTTTGGATTTTTGGAAATCTCCAAAGGAGAATTGTATATTTCAAAATGCATTTAACTGTGTGATTGAGGCATTTTCACCAATCTTTTAGTTGGAAATAATCTAATAACATGCTAAAAAGGCAGATACCATGAGGAGAATCTAATAGAATCCTATAATGTCTTCCCAGCAATTAAAATACTCAATTTAAAATCATATGAATTGATGCCAGCATTTCACAGTTACTATGTGCATTTTCAAAGATGAAATACATAAAATCTCATGTTAGATCATAATTAACAGATGAATATTTTCAGTTGTTTTGATGATAGAAAACACTAACTTGGAAACTTAAGAAAAATGTTATTCCCCAAATAAGAATTCCATTCTTCTCATTAGTTTATCTGTATTACAAAAAAGTACTTAAATTATTGTTACCATATTTTAAATTGCATCAATAAGAAATCTGTCAAAATCTGTTTTCCTTCTTGTTAAACAAGTATCTATATAATATCCTTCAGTTTGCCTCTTTGCCTGCAAAGCCTAAAATAGTTACTATCTGGCCTGTTACAGAAAAAAAGTTTCTGCCACCTGCTGATATGACCCGTTATCCATACCCAGCAATGTCTCTTTTAATAATTCAAATTGTATTGTTTAACTCTTGCTGTTTCTTTCCCCTTCTACTTTTTTCTTGTTATACCTTCTCTGTATTACACATATGTGGTGATGACACATTTATAAGTAGTTACTTTTCACCATGTCTTGATGTAATATCTTTATGCGTAAGTTCTTTGGTGCATGCTTGCTCAGTTACCTACGTAAACTAAAAGGAGGCTGGTAGCATTTGGAAAGGACCAAGTGGGTAGTTTGAAAAGAATCAACGTCAAGGTTTTGGAGGAAACTGAAAACGTACATTAGGTAGAGGGATGAGAACACATCTTAGGAGCTCAGAAAATTTGTGGTTGAACTAAAATGCATAGCTGTAGCCCACCTACAAGGATCGTAGGTGGGCAAAGGTAGAGTGAGCCAGGCCCCACAGTATGGAAAATGGCTGTGATGGTTCTGCTTTTCTGAGGTCTGGCTTCCTGCCTTTTCCGTGGGATCCTGCCAAGTCACTTCCTAGACTGCAAGTCAGTTCAAAGAGAGAGCCAGTCTTGGCTTCTGTGTAGCTGGACTTAAGTCTGTGGCAGCATGTGAGTCGTTATCAGGACCTCTGCTGTTGAGGAATGCAGAGAAAGGAGTTTTTTTTTTTTTTCCTTTCTCTCCTTAAGAGAATATACCGTAGGTACAATTATGGGGACAAATCAACATCTACCAAGTTGTGTAGAAAAACAAATTATGGGCCAGGCATGGTGGCTCGCACCTGTAATCCCAGCACTTTGGGAGGCCAAGGCGGGTGGATCACCTGAGGTCAGGAGTTTGACACCAGCCTGGCCAACCTGGTGAAACCCCATCTCTACTAAAGATACAAAAATTAGCCAGGCATGGTGGCACATATCTGTAATCCCAGCTACTGGGGAGGCTGAGGCAGGAGAATTGCTTGAACCCAGGAGGCAGAGGTTGCAGTGAGCCGAGATCATGCCATTGCACTTCAGCCTGGGCGACAGAGCGAGACTCGATGTCTGAAAAAAAAAAGAAAAAAAATTATGTTTTACTTTTCTGTTTCTTAAACATGAATTTCCTTGCATACTTTCATAAAAATTATTTTAAATCTCTTCTAAAAATACCTAGTTATAGCAGTAAGAGGATTCAGCAGTTGCTGAATTTATTATTGGAGATGATGTAGCTCGTGTGTGTGTAGGAATACTCAGTGGCAGTCTGTTTTTCTTGGTGCTTTTTCAAGTCTTGTTAATCTTCTTCCTGTTTGCCTGAGAGGAGCTGTCTAAAATATACTTATCAAATAACTAAACTCTAAATATGATTGGAGGGAGGAATTCTTTCTTATTTTGTTTTTATACTTATTTTGTATTGCTTTGTATTTATACATATGTATATATACACTTTAATATATGTAATGACATTAAGATTACTTGTTTTTAAATGCAGCCATTTTTATTGATTTGTATTCCTCCTGTCTTTCAGCTCCTGATGATAATTCATTATTGCTGCTGCGGGCAGAGTTATATTTGACCATGAAGAACTACGAGCAAGCTCTCCAGGATGCCAGTGCAGCTTGTCAGAATGAACCTCTCTTGATTAAGGTATTTGTATTTGTTAGCTTTGGAGATAATCAATGTGAAGTTTATATGATTTTCTTAAAAATAAAAATAAGATTATTGTGATCAGGTACCTATAGACAAAGTATGTTTCCCTCACATTACTGTAGCCTACGTTTAGCAATCCACCTTACACTAAAGCAACCTAATTTAAAAGACTAAATCTCCAACTGGATTTAGCTGAGAAACACTAATTTTGATTACACTTAATAGATATTTAGCTGAATAATGTGCTCTCTACATTGAAAAAATATATAATCATCAAATTTTATGAAGTTGTAAGTGAAGAAAAAATATTTAAAATTACAATGTAAACAGGAAAATCACATAATGATCATGATTAGCTGTTGGGTCCTAATATGCATATGAACAAATCAATGCTATTGGTGAAAGAGTTAACATTTTGTGTACATTTTACACTAATTTTAGTCTCTGTGTTTTGATTGGAAAGGTTTACTATTTCTCTCATGACAGAAAACGAACTTTGCAGATCTAATAATGATAGCTTAAGTTGTGCTTAAAGAAGTTTAAGAAGCCAAAGAATAAAAGCCTTTTCATGAATCTTTGAATTTTAAAGTTTTAAAAAACTTGAAATTAACAGCTATAGCGTGCTCTTTTAGTTGGTTAATAATTAAAAATATTTACTCTGCTATATTACTTTATATCAACTTTGTTTTAGAAACATTAAAGAGACATTAAGCCAGGTTAGTAGACAAGCACCGGGAAGCCTGCCCTTTTCCCTTCCATCTTTTTTTTCTTGAGATGGAGTGTCCCTCTGTCCCCTAGGCTAGGCAATTCTCCTGCCTCAGCCTCCCACGTAGCTGGGACTACAGGTGCATGCCACCACACCTGGCTAATTTTTTGTATTTTTTAGTAGAGACAGGGTTTCACTGTGTTAGCCAGGATGGTCTTATCTCCTGACCTTGTGATCTGCCTGCCTCGGCCTCCCAAAGTGCTGGGATTACAGGCTTGAGCCACTGTGCCCGGCCTCCCTCCCATCTTGTAAAACAAATGCTTTCAGGTTAGCCTGAGTGTCAAGTTCAGCCTAGGGACAAGCCCAAGGATGGAAGCAGATGTTTGTTGGACTAAGCTCAGAAATCTATTTTGTTGCTTGTTTGCATCCCTAAAAAAAAAGTTTAGACTCCAATTTCAAATGCACTTTCTCCTATGCCTTCATCCATTCTTCTTTAAAATTATGTTTTTAATTGACAAAAATTTATATAATTTATCAGGTGCAATATGTTGATTTGAAACGTATACAATGAGAAATGGCAAAATCAAGTTAATTAACATATGCATTACCTCACGTACCATTTTTGTGGTGAGAACACTTAAAATCTATTCTCTTAGCAGTTTTCAAGAATACAATACATTGTTATTAACCATAGTCAACATATGGTATTGTAGTAGCTCTCTTGGACTTATTTCTCCTGTTTAACTGAAATTCTGTATCTTTTGACTGACGTCTCCCCAATTCCTTTCCCCTGCCACTCTTCCTCTGAGTTAATTTCTATCAGTAATGATCAAGCCTTAATTATTGTGAATTATAACTATTATTTCTGACTGACAGCAGCCCTGCATTGCCCTCTGAAGCTAGATTCCTCTCCGTAGTATTCTTTGAGCTAAAAACTTGACAGTCTATCTCTGACAAAAGATAGACTTAATTCCTACAGAGGTTCGTGGCTAATTATAACTTTTCAAGGGAGGCAGCAAATGAATATTTAGTGTTTGAGATGGTATGAGACGGTGGTCGTATCTGCAGGGTTTACTGCAAATCTGTGGATCTCAATTCTTGACAGATGCCCAGTGAAGAGCAGCTTCAGCCAAAACGTAGTCGAATAAATAAGTTTAGGCCGGGTGCGGTGGCTCATACCTGTAATCCCAGCACTTTGGGAGGCCAAGACAGGCGGATCACGAGGTCAGGAGATGGAGACCATCCTGGCTAACACAGTGAAACCCCGTCTCTACTAAAAATAGAAAAAATTAGCCGGGCATGGTGGCGGGCGCCTGTAGTCCCAGCTACTCGGGAAGCTGAGGCAGGAGAATGGCGTCAACCTGGGAGGCAGAGCTTGCAGTGAGTGGAGATCTCACCACTGCACTCCAGCCTGGCCAATAGAGCAAGACTCTGTCTCAAAAAAAAAAAAAAAGTAAGTTTAACATGGTAAAAGATATATTCTAAGTTTATTATTATAACTAAGGATTGGGGAAGAAGTGCTATTGGAGGGTAAGGTAAGGGGATGGGAAGTAAGTTCACTGAGGGGAAGACTAAGGTGGCCGAGTGTGATCAAGCTGAGATGGAAGCTGTTTTAGAACCAAGCACTTTGAAAAGCACTTCTAGATTCTGGGGGGAGGTGGGTTACAGCAGTGTGTCTTACTCAAGCAAAACTGCCCTTTCAAGCATCCAGGCATGGCTAATTCATCATGGCTAATGATTCAAAGCTTTTGGAGCAACTGGAGATAATCCATTGCCAGCAAAACATTTACCCATTTGCAGAAATAGATATAGGCACATGATTAGTTTGATCTTACCCAAACAGCGAACTTGTAAGACTTAAAATTACTTAAAAGCCAGTTAATTCAGTTAATAAATATTTATTGACACACTGTGGTATCAAAAATGCAAATCTTGATTGAGATTCTGTGCACATGTATGAAAAACTTGAAACTTTACGTGAAGTTCTTTGTGCATATAAGACAGTATTATTTTCTCAGAACTTTTGATAATCGAAGCAGATTTAGACACTATTGAAACATGAAAGTTGGGGACTTTTATAAGGCCCGAAAGGGGCCCTAGCAACTTTGTATTCTTAATTTTGTACTTTTCCTGACCAGGTGCGGTGGCTCACACCTGTAATCCCAGCACTTTGGGAGGCTGAGGCAGAAGGATCACTTGAGGTCAGGAGTTCAAGACCAGCCTGGCCAACATGGTGAAACCCTGCCTCTACTAAAAATACACACACACACACACAAAATAGCCGGGAAAAAATTAGCCAGGCATGGTGGTGCACAGCTATAATCCCAGCTACTCTGGAGGCTGAGGCAGGAGAATCACTTGAACCTGGGAGGTAGAGGTTGCAGTGAGCTGAGATGGCGCCACTTCACTCCAGCCTGGGTGACAGAGCGAGACTCCATCTCAAAAAATAATAATAATAACAATTTTGTACTTTTCCTTAAACAGACTTTCCAAGTTATGTAAGATTCAGGCTCCACAAAAGCTGAATCTCTTGTGATTCCGCTTTTATGAAAGGAGAATAAGAAAATTAGTAAAACTTCACATTTATTATCAATGTAAAGTCCCATAGATGAATCACTGATTGTCTGAAGTGTATTTGAGACTTCAGGGAGCTCAGGGATGAAACTGATGATTTGTTGTCTAAAATACTCATCGTGTCTTTTGAAATGGCTGCTCTTCCAGAGAGCTGCAAGGTAAGCGATGTGGTGAATAGACAGTTAGCAAACATGAGGAGAGATGTTGGTGCTAGAGGTGGAACCTGGGCACCATCAGCACAGTCGTGGTATTTCAAACAATGGAGAGAGAAGTGCAGTAAGATAGGACCTGAAAATAGACCTTACATTTACCCATTAGTGGCTGCCAATGTTCTGGAGAATTTTTATACAGAAATAATTAAAATGACAGTAACAGGGGTAGTGGTTTACTTCTGGTAACAGTGAGGGAGTGAAGTGGTCATGTGAATCCAGAGGGGGAAACAGTTATAAAAACTGGATTAAAAAAAATAAAAACACTATAAAGCATCCAAAAACAGAAGCTGGAGGAGAGTTTCTAAAAAACCTGCACATGAAAAGGAAAAGAATTGTGTGTGGGTTTTTTGTTTGTTTGTTTTTTGTTTTGTCTTTTTGGTCCCTGAGTTCTATCTGTCTCCACAGCTGCAGCTGCAAAAAAACAGTACTGGGACAAACACTCAGCATCACCACCTAAAAGTACCAGGAGTTCAGAGTTCTAACAGAAGAGCTGGAAATTAGGGGAATCCCTAAAAGCAGAGAAATCCCAGAATGGATGATTCTCAGCTGTGGCCAAATCCTGGCTTATTACCAAATTTCATAGGCATCAGGGAGAACCACAAGGCTTAAAAAGGAGCCATGGAGGCTGGGTACAGTGGCTCATGCCTATAATCCCAGCACTTTGGGAGGCCAAGGCGGGCAGATCACAAGGTCAGGAGTTTGAGACTAGCCTGGCCAATATGGTGAAACCCCATTTCAACTAAAAAAAAAAAAAAATTTAGCCAGGCATGGTGGTGGGCGCCTGTATTCCCAGCTACTCAGGAGGCTGAGGCCGGAGAATCACTTGAACCTGGGAGGTGGGGGTTCCAATGAGCCGTGATTGTACCACTGCACTCCGGCCTGGACAAGTGAGCAAGACTCTGTCTCAAAAAAAAAAAAAAAAAAGGTCAATTAAAATTGTCTCTGAGTGGGCCCAGATATTATATTTTCCACAAAGGGACTTTGAAAAAGCTATTATGCATAAGTTCAAAGAGTTAAATTGCATGCAAAGAATTGAAGGAAAATATGGTACCTTTGACTTAAGAGCAATCTCAGCAGGGAGATGGAAACTATGAAAAATGGAAATTCTGGCTGGGTGTCATGGTTCATGCGTGTATGCCTAATGCTTTGGGAGGCTGAGGCAGGAGGATCACTTGAGGCCAGGAGTTCAAGACCAGTCTGGGAAATATCGCAAGACCCCATGTCTACAAAAAAATTAAAAAATTAGCCAGGCAGGGTGGCATGTGCCTGTAGTCTGAGCTACTCAGGAGGCTGAGGCAGATTGTTTGAACCCAGGAGTTAAGGGTCACAGTGAGATGAGATCATGCCATTGTGTTCTAGCCTGGGCAACAGAGTGAGACCCTGTCTCTAAAAAAGAAAAAAAAAAAAAAGGAAATTCTAGAGATAAAAATTATCAATGCGGAAATTTAAAATTTCTAGGTAGGCTTAATAACACATTATACATGGCAAAATACTCAGTGAAATTGAAGATAGATCTATAGAAAGAGAAATTATTCAATGCAAAAAACAGAAAAAAGTTTAAAGAAAAATGAAAAGAATCTTGGAAACTTGTGGGACAATATGAAGTGGTACAATATATGTGCAATTGGAATCTCAGAAGAAGACAGAAAATGTTTACCAAGAAAAAAAAGAAGAAATAATGGGTAAAAAGTTTCCAAATTTAATGGGAAACATTAATTTCAGATCTGAGAAGGTTATTAACTCAAGTTATAAGCAATGATAAACTCAAATCGTAATCAAATGGCTAGGCTATAAATCAAAGATAAAAGGAAAGTCTTGAAAGCAATAAAGAAAAATGACATGAAATGAGAATGAGAAAAATGACATACGGGGAAATAATATTTATGGTTGTCATCTCATCTGAAACTGTGGAAGCTGGTTGACATTGGAACAACATATTCCAAGTGCTAAGAGGAAGTCTTTCAACTATATGTAAACCAGTAAAAAAAGAAACAAAAATAGTATTTTTACAGATTTGAGAAAATACTGCATTCATAAGATGAAAAGAAAATGCCATGGGAAATTACTGATCCGTATTGTATTTTGTTTACTTTTATTGTGGCACTTAGTATATTATGATTTGTATTGTAATTGTTTTTAGTCATGTCTATCTTAGCTCATGAGACTGTAAACTCCTGGAAGGCAGGAAGATGGTAATGACCTGTAATTGCTGAATGAATTTAAAGCGGATAGCCAGTTTTCTCTTAGCACGTCCCTTAGAACTCCTTTGTGCAGAACATTTCAGGTATGGTAGCTCCTGACTGTAGATTCTGACTGTAGATTGTATTTATGAGCTATTGAAGTTTGCTGAGTTTCCAGGGTAGAGAAAGACAGTAGCGACAGAGTCATCCTTTGGTGGGTTTTGTTTATTCTACATAATGTGAAATTTAAACAAATTGTTTTAATAAATTTGTTCAGGGAAGTTTGTATTCAAGTATATAATCATGCTGGGTTTTAAAAATGCACACTTTGTCTTTGGTAAATCTAGGGACATCAAGTAAAAGCTCAGGCTCTTTCTGGATTGGGAAGAAGTAAGGAAGTGTTAAAGGAATTTCTCTACTGCCTTGCTCTAAATCCTGAATGTAACTCTGTGAAGAAAGAAGCACAGAAGGTATGAGTTCTGTTAGAGGACTTTCTTTTTCAGGTCTTATTTATAGCCTTCATGTCCATGCTGAGTAACCCTTGCGTGTGAAGTAAACAAGAAATATAATTCTGAATGTTCGTGATGATGCGATAAAAAACACATGGCAATAATTATCAGGTTCATACATTGGATAACTTCTAGGTAAACATTATATTTGGTCCCTGGGTAAAGCAGAGTGTTTCATGAGACAGCGTAAACATGCCTCGATTCTGTTGACATAAAAACACACGTTAGGCAAGGTTATTTTTGTTTGTGTAGAAGCTTTATAAAAGACATTATGATATATGTAAAATATATCAATTCGGCTCTATAGGGTGACCTGTAATTTTCAGCAAAGCTTCACCAGCATAGTGCAGAAATACCTGCTCTTTTACCCATCATCCGGTCACACTGAATGTGGAAATCTGTCCTATTAAAAAGCTTATACGATAGTTACCTGATATTTACTTAGCATTTCCAATGACCAGCCTTTTTATGTGTTTATGTTTGTGCTTCCCTGTTTTAACACTGTTTATTGTCAACTTCTACCATGTATTTACCCTGTAATTTTTACTTACCTGTCTAGTTCTGTTTTCTGGAGCAACAGAAAATGAATCAGTTCTTCCTTGTACAATTCAAACCATGTTAGATGTTTGAGAACAGGTATTATCTTTGCCTTAATGTCACCCTGTGAGCCAAACATTCTTTTCTTACAGAGTGATGTTTCTAAGATTTCCTCTTCTGGATGCATTCTAATGTACCCTGTATTTTAGCATCTACAGTTGACAGCCACAGCTGATGAAATTTTACCTTCACTTGTGTTCACATTAGGGGCATGTTTATTTTTAAATACCTTGTTCATCTTTTTTAAAAATAAGAACTTATAGCAATGTTGTTTTTTATCTTCTCTTGTGCAGTTGATTGGCGTTAGTCCTGTTCAGTTGTCCTGACAGTTGTTCAATTGACCAGTGTCACTCATTGGTTTTTGGCCATCATTTCAACTTGTCAAAATAATATTGCATCTTCAGCCTGCTATTCAGCTATCCCTGCTTGCTTTGTCGTATACAGAAACTTCCTGAGAATCTTAAAACATATCTCAACTGATTCTCATAACACTTTTCTGAGAAAGTCAGCCCAAGATCAAAGAGATGAAGCACATTTACCAAGGTTCCTGGACCAGGTTTTAGGTCTTCTGGGTTGTTGTCTACCTGGAGCTTTTTCAGACATGGTGTTTTCCCCTGGACATTCTATGGCTGATAGATATCTTGTATCACAGATGGTACCGAAAACAATGTTAGCCTGTTCACATGGAATGTGGCTCCATCTCCAGCAGCTCTGCTGAGGCTACTCAGAGCTGGGGCTGAGGACATTGATGTCCCTGCTGAGGGTGGTGGTGCGCATTGCTACAGGGCCATGGATTCTAGCGCACCCACCTTGAACCATGAGGAACAGTGGAGAGTGGGGGGAGTCTTTGTTTAGGTTTCAGTCACTCCTTTCTGCTTTCCTCAAGCCTTGGATGCAGCTGAAGCCATGAGGTTTGACAGGACCATTTCAGTGTCTGCTAGCATTGGGTGTCAGCTAGAATGCCTAACTGGCCATTGCTGTCCACCCTTCCCCTGCCCCCACCAATGACACTCCCTGGTTCTTGAACCACAATTATGGCCTTTCCCTCTCTCTTCCTTTAAAGTTCTTTACGAGGTGGGTCTTCCAGTTCTCATAAATAAAGCAGTTCTGTATAGTGACCTCAGCCCTGTGGGTGATCACAGCTTAGATTTAATCCAAGGCCCCCAGCAACCTTTACACTCCCTTTCTCTCTTGTCTGTGTGGCTATTAGGGGAGATTTTATGTAGTGTGTAAGGACCAGGTAGAAGGAAGTGGTAATGCTATCATTTTGTCATTGGGAAGTGTAAGATGGAAAGGGATTGGAAGCTAAAATAACTTAAAGCATTGACTCTGGTTTCAAAAATGTTTGGATTTTAAAAGGTTGGCAGTTAAAATTATTCTTTTCAACATTTTAGGCTTATTTGGCCTCTTAGTTTCCTCTGAATCTATAAGACGTACTATATTTTTACAAAAGTGTTTTAAAATATATATTTTTTCTTTTCTTGGCAATTTTATAGGTAATGTGTGAAGTGCTGTTTTCAGCTGCAGAAAATGTGCATGAAAATTTAACATCTTCCATCCAAAGCAGATTAAAGGCTCAGGGTCACAGCCACATGGATGCCCAGGCTCTGCTGGAAGAAGGTGATGCAGGGAGCTCGGAGGTATGACGTGCATGCGTTTGTCAGGATTCTCTTGATTAAGCTTTATGTAATTGCTTCACTTTAAACAGTTTACAGATTATTCACACATTATGGCATTATGTTAGTTAGACATATTTCTCAAGACCAGTTATAGCTCCTCAACCTGGGAGTTGGAACTTTTACATGAAGTCTCTGGAAGTAATGAAATGATTAAAGATTGAAAGAAGCTTTAGAACACCACCAAATCACCCCAAATGGTAGGAGACTTGAAGTTATTTTGGCTTGGAGAAAATAAAGCAAAGGGACAAGTTAACGGGGGCAGCACACCAACATGGCACATGTATACATATGTAACAAACCTGCACATTGTACACATGTACCCTAGAACTTAAAGCATAATAAAAAAAAAAGAAAATAAAGCAAAGGGATGATTTGAAAATGATATATGATTTTATGTGTGTATGTGTGTGTGTGTGTGTGTAGATAGACAGACAGACAGATTGCATATGAAGATAACTTTTCACTTGCCCTGGCTCAGGAAGAAATTATCCTGTATTTTACTGTGAAAAGAATAAAGCTCATCTTATAAATTAATAGATGAAACCAATTATGAAGGAAGAGTGTATGCCCCCCACCTTTTTTTTTCCAAAGATTTCTAGTACGGGCTACTGCATTCTTTTTCTCTTATGCTATGATTTCTTTGATACTCAGGATTCCTTTTTTTCCCACTTAACCAGAATTCATCTGAGAAATCTGATATGCTTGGAAATACCAATTCTTCAGTTTTGTATTTTATACTGGGTCTACACTTTGAAGAGGATAAAAAGGCGTTAGAAAGCATCCTTCCAACAGCACCCAGCGCTGGCTTAAAGAGACAGTTTCCGGATGATGTGGAGGATGCACCTGACCTGAATGCCCCTGGAAAAATTCCCAAGAAAGGTCAGTGAACTGTTTTCATTAGGCAGTTCTGTGACTCCAAAGTGATAGAATGTTAACTGGTATTCAATATATTTTTTAAAATTTTACACCGTTTAATATTAGTAATGAAATTAGTAATGAAATGATTATATCAGCTCTAAGATTATAGAGCATTTTAGATGTTTTATACTGCAAAGACTTCATAGTCAAAAATAGCAGAGAAAATTTAGCTATAATTTAAAATTTTATTCATGCTTACCATCCAGATAAATTATTGCTATATGCTATTAACTGGGCAGGAACTATTTCTACCCAATGTGATTTATTACATTGATACAACACATTTGGTCCAGAGAAAATACATTTCTTGCATGCTGTTGTTCAGGTGCTTAGGTGTTAATTACAACGTTTTAAATTTTTTCACATTCAGATCTCTCACCTCAAAGGAGCCCAAACTCTGAGACAGAAGAAAGTCAGGGGCTCTCGCTTGATGTAACTGACTTTGAGTGTGCCCTCTGCATGAGGTAGGATGGTACAGAATCCATGCAACTCTTTTAAAACTTCAGCCTTTCTGAAATGTATACCAAAGTGTAATGGGCTTTTTATTATCAGGGAAACTATGGAGAGCTTAGTAATAATTGATTTATTTTCCAAAGATTTAATAAGATATAAAATGAAAGTGCATGCAAGTGATTTCTAGAACAGAAAAGGGATTGCATAAGGAATCCTTCAAAAACCAGTCCGTGATTTGAAAGTCTGTCCTGGACATTTCTGGCTGAAAACAGATATTTTCTTCCAGATTGCTCTTTGAACCTGTTACTACGCCCTGTGGACACACATTTTGCCTAAAATGCCTTGAGCGCTGCCTTGACCACGCCCCACACTGTCCTTTGTGCAAAGACAAACTTTCGGAAGTAAGTACATTTTAGGAAATGACGGGACAGCTCCTCCTCTCATCCCTTGGAGGACGCTTATTCCGTCTCGCGTTGCTTCCCCCACCCAGCTGTTAAAGAAAGTGAGATTTCTCCAATCAAAGATAGGTCTTTTCTCATCTCTTTGATTAATCAAGAAATACACAAGGAAGATTTACACACAGAAATTCCTAAATGTTAAGGACATTTTTAGGTAGAAATTTTAGTTGAGATAGATTGAAAATAGCTAACATTATGAACCGTTACATTACGTTCATTGTAAATGGTTGAGACATTGTCATGGTGCACTTAATGTGCTTCAGGAATTCTCTTTTTCATCTTGAGAGTTTTTCGTAGGATTGAAGACTTGATCATTTCTGACCACTGGTGAGTCCCTTTAGGGCTTTTACAGTTGTCAGTTATTATTGTCTTTGGTCTGAAATCAAAACCAGTAAAATTCGGGTTCCATGGGGAAGCTATATAATGATATTTAGTCCCAATATAAACTATTAAATCCATTTATATTAGGTATGGTAAATACAATGAAGAGTATTTAAAAGCTGAAGACCTTCTGATCAATTTCTGAAATAGTGAATCCATATCAGCTCTATTGGGCTGTGGTCCCATTAGTGCCACGAACTTTCTATGGAGCAAATCATATAACATCTTAAGGGGGTGGGGAGTGTCTTCCTTTGTTTTGCATTCATTAAATGAGACTGATAATATTTGCCTTAATTACTTTCCAGAGATTAAACTTATTGAATGCATTTTAAGTAGGATAAAGTTTTGTTTTCTTTTTACAAACGTACAGTAAAATTTATTTTTAAAATCTGATGTGATAAGAGGAGATATTATACTTAAGTGAAGTTTTAAATAATTATAACCTTTAAAATTTACTGCCAAAACATTAAAATAACTAGTTACAATTGAAACCGTTTTCTGAAACATTGTATGTACATACTTGCTTTATTAAATTGCATGCATGCTGAATCTTTTTAAATTCTTCAGAGTTCTCATGAATATCAATTATTGTGCTGTGCACTGTGTGTCACAGTGGTGGCTGTGCTCTGAGTCTGCAGAGCTGTTTCCTTGGTGGCCCCTGTGCAGTTTTCGTCCGGGCATTTGCTGTCTCTTCTTGCTAGTAGATGCGTCGGACCCACTGCCTCTTGTTCTGGTGCCTGCCTCGGCCAGAACAGGCTCATCTGTTCTTACAAGAATAAAATGCATGTATGTGTGAGCCCTGTTTACAACACAGACCTTACTCACTTCCGTTTCAATGCTGCCTTGTAGGGGGCTGAGTGAAGAAGTGATAGCTGGAGGTCGGCACTAGAATAGAAGCTGCTTGGCCGGGCGCGGTGGCTCACACCTGTAATCCCAGCACTTTGGGAGGCTGAGGCGGGTGGGTCACGAGGTCAGGAGATCAAGACCATCCTGGCTAACACAGTGAAATCCCATCTCTACTAAAAAAAATACAAAAACAAAATTAGCCGGGTATGGTGGTGGGCGCCTGTAGTCCCAGCTACTTGGGAGACTGAGACAAGAGAATGGCGTGAACCCGGGAGGTGGAGCTTGCAGTGAGCTGAGATTGCGCCACTGCACTCCAACCTGGGTGACAGAGCGAGACTCTGTCTCAAAAAGAAAAAAAAAAAAAAGAATAGAAGCTGCCTAAGTACTGACACTTCCTGTGACCTGTTTTCCCTGTATTTCCAGGGACCAGCACATACACCAGAGACTCTAAAAGTCTTTGTTGAATGAATGAATGAATGAATGATTACATGCAAACTATACATGGATTACTAATGTTCCAGAAATTAGAATACTATAAAGTGAAATAAAATCCAAAATTATAGTTTTGTCTTTCTTCAATGCAGGAGTCACATCATTCGCATAGACGACTTTGCATGCACTGCCAGGGACCTGAATCATCAATTATATATGAATCTACAGAACCCTTGGTTAGCATCATGCCAAGTAGAGCACGTTTTATTGTATTACTCTTCAATAAAAGGACATCATAAACCATTTATTAAATACCTATGTCATTAATAATGACACTTATGAAGCAGTTTTGTGAATGAGATGATAGCGTGTTTCTCTACCAGTTACCCTGCGATGGTGGTTCTCAAACATAGGCGTTTCCAAAGTTTGAACTCCTGGTTCTCAGTCAATCACAGCAATACATTTAGTTTGTTTCACACCAACCACAAGGAAACCTGGCAGTATGTGAAGGACTCACCCAGCCATGGTGTGTTGGAAATAGTGGAGCCATCCCAAGCCCAGAAATGCAGCAGGGCACCAAGGAAAGAGCAGAGCCCTGAAGCCCGCCAGGCCTGGGGTCCTGGCTATGCCCTGGTGGTTCAGCACTGACACCTTACCCTTTCTGAATCGCAGCTTTATGAGCGCAGTGGAGAGAACAACTGTAGTATACTGTTTTCAGGACTAATAAAGCACCTGCAGCGGTCCCTGATGTGCATCAGAATGTCAGTGAAAAGAGCTACTATATGCTAGTATACATGCCTGCAATAAAACAGTGCAACCTACCAGACTACTACTCTGTGCACACACACACACACGCACACGCAGAGTAGTAGTTCAGCCACATTGTGGCCCTTCCACCCACCGATCCCAGCACTTTCTTGTTCAGTCTCCTACCTTCCCTTCACATCCTGCTTTAATCCATGGTCCCTCACTCTCTTTCTCAATCCAAAAAAAGTCAACCTTTGCCTTATGCATGCATCCTAAGTAATAACAACAAAGCTAGAAAAAAACACAATGTTGAGAAGATTGGTGTCAGTTTAAATAAACAATTTTAAGTCTTAGACTCAAACATAATCATTCTTACATTCTTTCTCTAGTAGTTCCAATTCTTCACTCTCCAAGCTGATCATTGCAAAAGTCTCTCCTCTCCCAACATGCCCTACTTCACTTCCTCCCCTCTCACCAACATCATGGCACTTGGTTGAAAATGTCGATGCTGTCAAGATTGAGTTGCCTCATCCTTCATCCAGGTGAATGCCTCCTCCTGGCCTTTTCTCACAGTGGAGGGGCTGCCCCTGCCCTTGATACAGGCTGGCCCACCTCTCTCTCCATCCCTGTTCCTTCTAATCTGCTCAGAGATCCCACCCACCACCTCCTTGTTCACCTTTCTACTCGGAAGCTTCGTCCTTTAGAGTCAATTACCATACAGTATCATTTGACTTTTTTTGTTGTTTTTGTTACAGTTATTGGCAAGCAGAAACTTTAACATAACTGTTCTGGCCGAAGAATTAATATTTCGATATTTGCCGGATGAATTGTCTGATAGGAAGAGAATTTATGATGAAGAAATGTCAGAACTGTCAAAGTAAGTGCTCATGTTGTGTGTCCTTGGTCTTAAGTTCAGACTGAACTTTGTCAACTTCAGCTTCACCTCAGATTTTCTTTTCATGGCAGAGAACTCTCTTGGTCTGTAAATGGAAAAGAATGTTAATTGCAAAATATTTTTGGAAACATAATTGCAAAAAGTTATAAGAATTTTTTTCTTTTTTTATAAGATATTTTTAAAGTGTTTTAACAAAATTATATAGTTGCTTTTTGTATGTAAATAAGTGATACTGAATTTTTCAAGATTTAAAAAGCAAAGAAGGCTGGGCACAGTGGCTCATGCCTGTAATCCTAGCATTTTGGGAGGCCAACGCAGGAGGATTGCCTGAGCTTAGGAGTTCAAGACCAACCTGGCCAACACAGCAAGACCCCACCTCTATATTAAAAAATTATTTAAAAATAAATAAAAGGCAAATAATATAAATGTATTTGTTACTGATGAACTGTACACTTAAGAATAGCAAATTATATATGTATATTTTACCTCAAAAAATTTTTAATGTAATATCTGCAAAGTGGAGTAAAGTGAAGCACAGTTTTAAAAAGTAGAGAGAATGAGAACTAATACCCAGGATTGCGAATCACAGCAGGCTTGACAGTTTTCATCTTTTAAAATGGTAAAAGTTTCGTATTTTAATAGCGATCTTATCACTCTTCCACTCTTCTATTTAAAACTCATTGCCTTTGACTACTATGTAGTTTTTGCTTTTATCAGAATTTTTTTAGAGTGCTTAAAAGGTATAACTTTTCCAAGCAAAGTAATATAATTCAGCATGTTCTCTTTCCTCAAGTTAAATAAGACAGATTTGTTAGGAAACCTGGGTGAGCAGAGAATATTCACATGCTATGGTCCTTGGCTTTCTTGTCCCTCTTAGCCTGAGGGTTTTGTTTTGTAGAGGGGAGAACTGAGGTTGGCTGGCTTTTGCTGTTTTGGTAGCCAGTACTACCCTCTGATCTAACAGCTCATACATCTGAGATAACATGTCCCCTTGCTCTGCAGTCTGACCAGAGACGTCCCCATCTTTGTGTGTGCCATGGCCTTCCCCACGGTCCCATGTCCGCTCCACGTTTTTGAGCCCCGCTATCGGCTTATGATAAGAAGATGCATGGAAACTGGCACCAAGCGGTTTGGCATGTGTTTATCTGCTGAGCACGCAGGGTAAGAACTGTCAGTATTTGGTTCAAAGGGTCCTAATGAAGGGTATCGTTTGTCATTTTTTTTGCAGAATGATTTAGGCTAATGCTTGAAAACCTCCAGTGGCTCCCATTACATAACAAAGTCCAAGTTCAAGGCTGCCCACAATGCGGTCCCATCCCTTCTTTCTAGCCTCACTGCCCACCTCTTCCTTTCAAGTGTCACACCCGCTAGTCCATTGCCATGCTACTTGCCCTTCTCTTGTGACAGCTCATGCTTCCACACCTCTGTGCTTCCCTCTGCCTGCAATTTTCTTTATCCCCATATATATACAAACAAATCTAGTCCAACTTTTGAGGTCTAGGAAAATTGTGGCTGGGCTTGGTGGCTCACGCTTGTAATCCCAGCACTTTGGAAGGCTGAGGTGGGAGAATCACTTGAGCCCAGGAGTTGGAGACCAGTCTAGGCAGCATAGGGAGACCCCATCTCTACAAAAAAATTTTAAGAAGAAAAATCTCTATATACTGCACAAAGCTTTTTCTCTGTCTCTACAGCCAAATCATTTTCAGTCTTACAAAAATACACTACGCTAGGTTTTCACCTCCCCTTGTTTCACGTCTTTGTCCAGGGAGGGTGTTGCAAGCCAGCAGGTCATTCCCCTCTGTGGACTGATTTGGGGACTCAGGACCCTCCCATCCCTTAGGGCCTTGTCAGCCCTACATGGTCATGATGAGGTCACTGCATCCAAGTGCTAGCTATGGAGGAGGCGCACGTGCTCTTAAAGGACTCTGGAGAAAGGGGGCTGCCTCCTGTTCACACTTGCTGCAAAGGAGCCTGGCAAATATTGTCTGCCCATGTGCCCAGGAAGAAGTGGAGACTGCATTTTTAGGGCCACTCAGAATTTTCTACCGTAAATACCTAGGGACAGATCTTTTTAAAATATGTGTAGGACCTTTATGGAGAAAATTCTGAAATTTTATTGAAAGAAAAGAAGTTCTGAATCAATGGAGAGAAATGCCATGTCCGTTGGTGCACAGACTCAATGCCGTGGAGATGCCATATCTATCCAGTTCCACAAATCCAGAGTAACTCCCGTCAACATCCCCAGGAAGCTTCTTCATGGACTTGCTCAAGCTGATTTTAGAATCTGTGTAGAAAAGCAAAAGACTAAGCCCAGATCTGGCTGAACAAAAAGGAGAACATTCCTGTAATATCAAGTTTACAAGCCTTAGTAAGTAGACCAATGACACAATAATGTAGAGATCCGAAACAGGTCCACTTATATGTGGACGCCAAATTTATAGACAATTGTATGAGAAAAGACAAACTACTTAATGAAGGGTGCCCAGAAAATTAGTGGGTGGTCCAAATGAGAGGGGGGGAATAAAACTTTACCTTATGCCATAAATAAAAAGATAACACATTTGCATTCCTAATGTGAAATGTGAAAAACAAAATATAAAAACATTTAAGAGGAAATATGGGGGACTGCCTTTATAATTAGGAATGGGGGAATATTTTTTATACAAGGTGCTGAGAATACATGACAGAGAGAGAGATTAGTAAATTAGAATATATGAAAATTTGATTCATCTAAAGTCAGCAAAGAGAAAAAGTAAGCTATAAGAGTTCCACGTGCACTGAGAATATAGAACACTGAAAAGAATGTTATTCCCATCCAAACAACAAGAAAAACAAGAAAAAACAGATAAACCACAGAGCATATATTTCTTGAAGCCATCAGAGAGTGGAGGTTGCTCAGGGTAACCAAACAAGATCCCACAGGGAGAGAGTAGGCAGAGCCCAGCAAGAGACATAAAAGTGTGTAGGAAGAAATTCACCTATTTTTTTTTTAAACAAATTGCCAATGACCTTGTGTGGGCTGGCATCAGAGTGCAGGTCTGGAGAGCTGCACTCACACAGGGAGTTTGCATCACACACAGGCTCCTGTCCACAGATAAGAGGCTTCTTGGTGAGTCATGCCCTGCAGCGAGGCAGGCTTGGAGGAGGTGACATTTATTTGGAGGCCTCTGCTGGTGCTGGGGCATTCATTCCTCCCTTGAAGAGGAATCTTCAGGGCGCCTCCAGGTTCACCATGCTATGAATGAGATCATCCTGTTAGATGACCAGGAAGAGAGAGTTTTATTAAGTATATAAGTAGAGGCATCCGGGTGGCAGTTTGAATCATCACTGCTCTTTAGTTTGGGGAATGTGTAGTAAAGCTGCTCACCAGGAGGACTTTAGAATCACACTGCCATGAGTTCTCATTTCGGCTCTAAATCTCCCTGTGGCCTTAGAGAAGTTAATTCCTCTGAGCCTCCGTGTTTTGTGGGCTTGAATTCATATATATTATAAACTGCTGTGTGTGGTGCTTGGCACGTGGTAGCGTGAGAACATCACTAGGTTATGGGTGATAGTTACGGTAGGAGTGTGGGTAAGAGCTGGGGAGAGCTTTGGAATGAGAATAGAAATAGCCTAGAACACCACCCTGGGCAGCAAGGAGCAGGAGGGACATGCAGAGGTAGGGGCTGTGAAGGGCCGGGCTGGTTAGAGAGGGTGCAGGAGAGCAGAAGCATTAGCTCAGCAACTATCTGCAGGGCCATGCCTTAGGGAGGTGAGACAGGAGCCCGTCAAGTGATTTGAGCAATTCAGAGGGCATCTCTGACTTCTTTTGGAGTCATTTTAATGGAACGGTAGGATATGGAGGAGTGAAGGGGAGGCAAGGAGATGAAGGCAGTGGCTGGGGACTGCTTTCCATGGCACTTTGGTTGGGGAGGGCAGAGCTGGCAGAATTGGAATGAGGTGAAGACCTTGTGGGCAAAGGCAGGAGGGAGGAGGAGCTGAGTGCCTTTGAAGGTGGAGGACTTGCTGCCCCAGCAACCAGCACCAGCAGAGGCTTCCAGATAAATGTCAACTCCTCCAAGCCTGCCTCGCTGCAGGGCATGACTCACCAAGGAGCCTCTTATCTGTGGATAAGAGCCTGTGTGTGATGCAAACTCCCTTTGTGAGTGCAGCTCTCCAGACCTACACTCTGATGCCAGCCCACACAAGGTCACTGGCAATTTGTTTAAAAATAAAAAAATAGCTGAATTCTTCCTACACACTTTTACATCTCTTCCTGAGCTCTGCCTACTCTCTCCCTGTGGGATCTTTGTTTGGTTACCCTGAGCAACCTCCACTCTCTGGTGGGTTCAAGAGACATATGTTTTGTGGTTTATCTGGTTTTCCTTGTTGTTTTTCACATTCTTTTTAGTGTTTTATATTCTCAGTGCACATGGAACTCATAGCTTGTTTTTTCACTTTGCTGACTTTTGATGAATCAAATTGTAAGTGTGGGCTTGAATTCATATGTATTATAAACTGCTCCGTGCGTTGCTTGGCACGTGGTAGCATGAGAATATCACTAGGATAAGGGTGATAGTTACAATCGGAGTGTGGGTAAGAGCTGGGGAGAGCTTTGGAAAGCCGAGTGTGTGCGTGGCACCAGCTGGGTAGTCCTGATGGTGCCCTGCCAAGGTGGCTGAGGAGACACATTTGAGATTTCATCTCTTCCCATCTCTTGGGTCCTTCCCAAAACACTAGCCCGTTGGAACTGCTAAGGCGCAAGTCCTGTCTCACCTGGAGCCCTTCCCCTACAGTCACCATCACCCACTACATTTAACATCTAAGAGAAGCGACCATGTGCACGTGTCTCTTAGCGACAATAACCTTGCTGGTCTGATGTAGAGACACTGTTTTGTGTGGCTTTGTATTCCTTTTCAAAGTAAACTCGCATCCAGGGAAAAAGAAGGCCCCCTGCATTTTAAAAATCACAGTCATTTCTCCTACCTGTCTTTTCAGGCTTTCCGAGTATGGATGCATGCTGGAGATTAAGGATGTGAGAACGTTTCCTGATGGAAGTTCTGTTGTAGACGCGATTGGCATTAGTCGGTTCCGAGTGCTAAGCCACCGCTACAGAGATGGCTATAACACAGCGGACATTGAATATCTTGAAGATGAAAAGGTAAGGCTTATCATACTGGTGTATTTTATAGCAGTCGGTCCTCTTGTTTCCCTCTGCATTGTGGAGAAGCTTTGTCAGACTTGTACTGACAATATTACTTACGTCCTTAATTCATCACTGAAGTTATTTATTTATTTATTTATTATTTTTGAGTCAAGGTCTTGTTCTGTCGTGCAGGCTAGACTGCAGCAGCATGATCTTGGCCCACTGCAGCCTTGACCTCCCAGGCTCAAACGATCCTCCTGCTTTAGTCTCCCGAGTAGCTGGGACTATAGGTGCACACCACCACCCGTGGCTAATTTAAAATTTTTTGTTGTTGTTGAAACAGAGTCTCCCTGTGTTTCCCAGGCTGGTCTCAAACTCCTGGGCTCAAGCAGTCCTCCCACCTCGATCAAAGCATAGTAGCCCCAAAGCGCTGGGACTACAGGCATGAGCCCCTGCCTTGAGCAGTTATTTATTTTCTCAGTGGATTTTTACCTGAGTTGGGAGCTGGTACAGAAATCTCCTTTTAAAAAAATGATCTGGCCGGGCACGGTGGCTCACACCTGTAATCCCAGCACTTTGGGAGGTCAAGGTGGGCAGGTCATGAGGTCAGGAGATTGAGACCATCCTGGCTAACACAGTGAAACCCTGGCTCTACTAAAAATATAAAATATTAGCCATGCGTGGTGGTGGGTGCCTATAGTCCCAGCTACGTGGGAAGCTGAGGCAGGAGAATTGCTTGAACCCAGGAGCTGAAGGTTGCAGTGAGCTGAGATCGCACCACTGCACTCCAGCCTGGGTGATAGAGCAAGACTCCATCTCAAAAAAAAAACCAAAAAAAAACAAACAAAGAAAAAAACCTTACTGTACTTACGCAACATGTAAACCTGCGCATTGCAAAATAGGCTTGTGATTTGTTAGTGGATACTCTAGCCCTGGAACTGGCAAACTTTTTCTATAAAGGGCCGGATAATAAGTACTTTAGACTCCACGGGTCATATGGTCTCTGTCGAAGCTACCCAATTCTGCCCTTGTAGTGCAAAAGTGGCCATAGACAATGTGTAAAGGCATGAGCATGACTGGTTTTCCATTAAATGTGACTTCCGGAAATATGGTGGTGAGCACAGTTTGACTCATGAACAGCAGTCTGTCAGTCCCTTTTCTCTAGGTTGGTATTAATTCAGAACGTGACAAAATCTACAACTTAAAAAATACCTCCCAAAGCTAAATATAAAAGACTTGAATTTATTAACCCATAAGAATTTTTTCATGTGTCTAATAGAAATATCAGGACATATAATTTGACAAATTAGCAAAATGTTTTGAGAGATTCTCCAACAGACTTACACAAGGATGTCCATAACAGTCTTACTCCATTATAGCCCCAAACCAGGAACAGCCCAGGTGCTGATCACACTTGAGTCAGTAAACAGATCGTGGTCCATTCATGCAATGGAATACTACCTGTCAATAAAAAGGAATGAACCACTCGTGCACGAAACAATATGGATGACTCTCACAGACATTATGCTAAGTGAGAAAAACCAGACACAGGACAAACACATACCGCGTGGCTTCGTCTGCATACTTCCAGGAACAGGCAAAACTAGACTCTGGGGACAGAAGTCAGAAAAGGCTTGTGGGGTTGGCTTTGTAACTGACTGGAGGGAGTGGTGACGAATCTTTCTAGGTAGTGGAAATGTCTATCTGGTTTTGGGTGATGGTCGGACTGGTTTATACAGTTGAGAAAACTCTTTGAGCTAAACAAGATCTATGCACTTTTTGGTCTGTAAATTATACTGCAGCAAGAAATTTTAAAATACTTAAAAGGAGGAAATCCTTGGAATTATTGTATCCCTCTTTTAAATTCTTTGGTTGACATTTGGAATTATGGAAGTGAGGGTACGTAGCCACCCCACATCACACTGGAAGTCATTTTGGGGGCAGTGGTGTACACTTAGGATTTGTGAATGGAGTCACACCCAGGACACTGTCTCTGTGCCTCCTCCAGTTGCTGTTTCTGGTCATCCCAGTGCACGGGAGCAGAGCAGGGAGCCCCACTCCCAGGCTGTACCAGAAAGCTGGGTTTCAAAGCTACAGCTGAAAGTGATAATTCTCAGGGTCTCTCTGTGGGGTGGATAGACCTGACGGCAGGGTTTATTGACCGTTGTTGTAGATGACAGCTTTTAATAGTGTATGCGCTTATTTTAAATGGGGGCTCAAATAGCTACAACATGAAATAATTTTAGCTTATTTTTATAAGAAAATCCTCTATCACATATGAATATTTGATTTGTATAAATCAAATTAAGGGTGGTATATGCATTACATTATAATTTCTCAGCACACCGTAGTTTTTGTAGGTACTGGAATTTTGTAACAGGAAAGGACCTTCATGGTTTATTCCTATTATACAGATGAGAAAACTCTGCCCTAACGAGGCTGTGAGACTGGCTAGATTCACACATGAGAGTTGGTGATGAAGCCAGAACAAACCCTGGTGCCGTGATTCCCAGTTCCATGCTCTTCCTCCTCTACCGGGTGTTCCTGAACAGGACTGAGGCGTAATTTAAATGACAGATGTGATAGTGACATAGGGACCAGAGGCCAAGCTTGGTCAGTCTAAGGTGCTGTGGCCCACCACAAGCTGGAGTCCATCAGCCCAGGCCAATGTAATGAGTGCAGTCTTGCACTATCATGCCTTTAGGAATATAGTTTGGTGATACGGAGTACAATTTTTAAAATGTCACCCTTTGACTTGGTAATTCTGTCAAGGTCTCTAGGAAACTATACTGAGGAAACCATACCTCCCTCCCTTGTCAAAAAAGCAAAACAAAACAAAACAACTTTTGCATAAATGTTTATATTACAGTGTTATTTTTAAAAATAAAAAGCTAGAATATTCTAAATAACTTATGTGAATAGTTAAGTAAGTTGGCATGTATCTCAAATATATAATTGCATGCAGCCATTGAAAATTATTCAAAATTACATGAAATGTGCTTATATTATGGTATTAAAAGAAAAATCAGGATACAATTGATAGATTTCAACTATGCAAAAAATGCAGATTTCTATATTGAGCATGTACCATTTTTGTGAAACTGATGAATTATTAAAATGCTAAATGCCACAAATCCCCTTAGTGGCGGTACAGAGGTCGCTAACTGTGTTACGTGCATTACTATGAATGGTTCACACAGCCGTGCCTTTTTCTCTGATCAGGTGGAGGGTCCAGAGTATGAAGAACTTGCCGCTCTCCACGATTCTGTGCATCAACAGTCTGTTTCCTGGTTCGCGTCTCTCCAGGATCGCATGAAAGAACAAATTTTAAGTCATTTTGGGGTAATGCCAGACAGAGAACCTGAGCCTCAGGTATGCTCTCCCTTTTTCCTTTATAATTCTGCTATTTCCTGCTGTAGTGTGCTGAGCCATCATTCTGATGGAGAGCTTGGCAGTATGATGCTGGTTACCCCAATGTGGTTGCTTATGAACCAGTTCATCTACTAACAGCCCAAAGGAGCACCTACTATGATAGCACATGACCTGTGAAGCAAAACAACAAAGGCTCTCTAACAAAACATAATTTCTTTTCTAACAATCAATTTATTCTGCTTGGCTGTCAGCTTTTGTAGCCTTTTGCTTCTTTCACTCGCATCTTAAAATTTAAGTAGTAACTTTATTGTATTGGCACGAACATTCCACATTCGGCACATAGCATTACCTTGCACCTGGTATACAGATGTTGAATAAGTGAAGAGAAAAATCCCATCATTCTTGTGACATGAGAAGCATGACTTCCTTGTCCTCTAGGTACCCTGCTGACCAGCTGTCATGGGCTTTCTCTGGTGCTCCCTATGAGTACTTTTGGTGAAGCTCGTTCTTTAAGCAATGAATGAGCTTAGGTTTGTGGGTTTGTGGAGCATTTCTAAGCTCAGGTGGCCCTCTCCTCTGCATTAGGTGGGAGAGCCAGGCTGGGCTGGTTTAAGATTGTGCCAGAGAGCATATACCTCCCACCTGTACACGGATGCTCAGCTGTCAAAGACAGTAGGGGAGGGGGATCGGCTCTCAGCTGGATGATGTGAAATGTCTTTTGTGTCTGTCCCCATCCGTTTTAACTTGTTTTTTTTCTACCTCTTGGAGCTTCTATCTTTTACCCCTTGCCTGAATTCTTTCTTTTCCAAACAGAGAAAAATGCTTTAACTGCTAGAAATTGCCATTAAGTCCTTCCCGGCTTGCCCTTTTTGCATAATGCTTTGTTCTACAGTGTCCTGGAACTGAGATTCAGAAAGCATGGTGGTTACAGTGACTTGCATTAGGATATGAGTCATTCTTTTTCTAGGAGTTGTTGTTTATTAACCAAATTAATCAATCTCTACTTGGCAGGTATATTAGCTTCCTACTACTGCTGTTAAGAAATTTCACGAACATGGTAGCTTAAAACAACACATATGTATTATCTTCCAGTCCTGGTTCTGCAGACCAGACTATGATCAGGGTGATGGCAGCATGCGTTCCTGTGTGGAGGTTGTGGGGGAGAGTCTGTTTCCTTGCCTTTGCAGCTTGTAGAAGCTGGTGGCATTCCTCGGCTTCCTTCCTCCATCAGAGCCTGCAGTGTTGCTTCTCTCTGACCGTTCTTCCAAAGCCACATGTCCCTCTGACCACAGCCCAGAAAGGACCCTATATGAACACATTGGGCCCATCAGGATAATCCCCCTATCCCAAAGTCCTTAATTGAAGCACATCCTCCAATTCCCTCTGCCATATAAGGTACCATATGGGGGACCATTTTTCTCATGACTACAGAGGGATTTTAGGTAATACATCAATTTTTACATTAGGTCCTTCCCATTAAGCGTGCTACTCAGTTTTTTTCTTTCTCTGTGAGATGAGGTGGGGAAAAGAGTGTGAATCTGTATAAAAGGTTGTTTTCTCCATCTGTGCCTTTCTCCCTCTGAAGGGCAGGTTGATGTCTTCCTCACAGTGACTTGGGCTACCCCCGGTGAGCTTTGGCTACAGTGCTGTTCCTAATCCTCCAGCATAATCTATCTCACCCTAAACTAAGGTGACTCCAGAGTTCACCCTCCCAGCTCTTATTGGCATCCTGCACATTTTTGGAGGAGGAATAGGGTTAAGAATCCTAGACCCTGGAAACAAAAAGGCCTGCATATCTTGGTTCCAGTACCAAGAATATTGAGAACAAGTTGATGATCGACTTTTGCCTAGCACTTAGTCTAGAATTGCTTTGTTTGATTATGTGAAATAAAGGTTATTTGGTGGCATAATAATTCTTATGTATATAATTTCTGATAACTCTTGCATACGACATGCATACATATATATGTTTCATACATATACTCATTTGCCACATTGAGGATGTCACTCAAACTTATACACATACTTTTAGCCCTTATAATATTATGCTTTATATGGCATGCTTAAGACATAAAAAATAATAGCACAGAACATTGGAAAGTGAAGGTGAAAGTGATGGTCTTCTCCTCTGACCAGTATATACTCTTAACTGAAAGCTTGAGAGAACAGAAGCAACTAATTCATAGAATGTCCCCATGGAAGATGCTTCTCTTTGCAGGCTCTTCCTTTTGTGAGTTCCCCCACCTTTAAATGTGTACTGTAAAAGTAAACTACGTATTTTGAGAGCTGAATTAATTGTGAAGTAGCCCTAAAATACAAGATGGCATTTAATTCTTGCTCACATGTCTGTTGATGGAGCAAAAGACTGTGTTGGGGAACAGGCTTGAATTTTCAGTGTTAACCTTGCTTTCCCCTCATCTCTTTTGCAGAGTAATCCCAGCGGCCCTGCCTGGTCCTGGTGGATCCTGGCCGTGCTGCCCCTGGAGCGCAAGGCTCAGCTGGCCATCCTCGGCATGACCTCGCTCAAAGAGCGGCTCCTTGCCATCCGACGGATATTAGTCATCATCACGCGTAAGATGAATAGTCGGCAAGAGCTGGCTAATGCCAGGGAGAGAAATAATTGATTTTTCTCTCTGTCAAGGTTTCTGGCAGCCCTTGTACTTTTATAAATGTCAGGCACAGACGAATAGCCGTCCATTCATTGTGCTTTGTCAAGTGCTTGTGGATAAGGTTCCAAAATGGGACGCTTGCCAAACATTGAGTCCTCCTCAAAAATGACAGTTCTGTGTCTGGTGGGATCTGACCTTGTATAAGGTTAGCATGAAGTCTGAATGGAGCCCATAGTTGGAAAACAACCTAAGAAAATCTCTTGGAAGCAGGTACTTGGGGAATGCAGTTCACTGACAGCACAGGACCCTGCAGATGGTTTACATGTGGTTTGGGTTTCACGAGAAAGAAGCATTCGCTTCCCAGTCAGTATCTTGCTCTGCCAGATGGTAAAGGCATGCTTTAGTGTGTAGACAATATGGGGGAACCACGTTTTTATCTGGAAGTGGATTTCTTAGAACACAGGCTAACCAAAACTACACTTAGGCTTTGCGTGTTGCTGTGAAGTTGTCTGTGAAATTGAATAATCACACCATTGTTCAGTGCAGGAGCCCAAACTAGTCCTTACCCAAGAAGTAGTAGCCTCTGGATAGAACTGTGTGTAACGTCCTGTTGTAGTCCCAGGTGTTGTAAATTGCATGTTGTAATCAAATGAATGTCAAAACATAAGAAAGTATACCTTGGATATAGAAAAACCTGAGAACAGTATCATTCACTTGAGGAGATATATATATATATACACACACACTAAAGTGAGTTAAAATTGTATATGCAGTGGGATGTCAAACATAAAACCACCAAGTGCAAAGAATGCTTTGAAAGTAGAACCTTGTTTCATTGATCAATGATTACTAAGCATTTAGGAAACAGTCATCTTTTTCTATTGAGATTTGCATTAGAAATCAGCCCCATCAGTAAATTTCAGTTTACTATCCATTTATCAATATACAAAAACATTAAAAATCTGCCATGCCATGGTAATCTATCTATTCCAGGAAAATAGATCAGAATATATGAAAGGAGGATGGCCGGTATGGGATGTAAATATTCAGTAAGTTTTTCTCCAACACCAACCTAAAATTATCTTTATTTTTTTGAAAGAAAGTTTTACGGTGATCAGACCAGGTGTTATCTGTTAAAGGACAGTAGTATGACTTCCATCCTGTAATGCACATTGGTGATATTGATTGGAATAACTGAATCTGAGATACTCACATGTTCTCTCTGGCCCAACCAGCTGGTGCATTTAGTTCGCTTCCTCGTCTGTAAGGTGGACATTCTTAACCAGAGGGTCACGACCACTGAAGAGCACATCACAGCTGCAAGTTTTGCTTTGTTCGTTGAAGGTGATTTTTTAGTTTTAAAAAATATATATCTCATAATATACAATGTTGATGGTATATCAATCCATCAAGCATTTTATTAGAAAGACTTCATAATATTATGAATTTTTCTTTTAGTTTTCAGTAGATAAAACTCAGTCTTATCATGGGAGTTAGAAAATACCAGCATCACTTAATTGTAAAGAGAAAATGTGAAAGTATTTTCCAATCCAATGTTTCAAGTGCCTCGCTTATTGTGAATCTCAAATATCGTCTTGAGATGGTTTAATGGCAGTTTGGCCAAGTGATTTCTAAGAGATTTTATTAATTTATGCATTAACAATAGTATTCAACTTTCTTAGGCATTATAACCTAACCCGATCATTTGATTGGAGTAACTGAATCATTCATTGATTGGAATAAAATAAACAAAATGCATCTCACATGCCAGAAGACCTTTACCAGAAGTGGTTCATGAAAATCAGTATGCATTGACCATTCTCTGCCTTTCCCTTTAGGAAAATTTTTTTGTACCTTCATATCACAGCTGAATAGTTATCAATGCCATTTCCATTTGGAAGTGTCTAAATAACCATAATGTGATCACAGCTTCTCCACGAGCCTTCCTGAAGTTAAGTTGGTATGCTTGCTATAATATTTGGAACCTATTGCTTTCTCTTCCTCACTCTTTAAATGTCATAAGGTCACACAGTTCTTGGAATCAGAACTATTCAGTTATTTCTTCATGATTCTGCCTGGCTTTCTGAGTCTTCTCATTCTGCATGTTATGTAAAAGTCTGAACAACAATGATGACGCAGACGAGAGCAACATACATTTTTATTTTTTGATAGAGAGGTTTTTATTTTTTTGATACCAGAGGGAATTAACTATGATCACATCGTGCTCTCTCCGTTCAGCATCACACCCCCACATACTGCAGTGTGGGAGTAGATTGGTACTTACTGAGCACTTAGAAACATCACGCATCAGGAACCGGGTCAGGGTGACAGCATCCTACGGTCATGTCATGAAGGAAGCCTCCTTTTACAAACCTAAAAAAAACAACCCCCCAGCTTCAGTTTGCTACCAATTAAGCTGAAGCAGAAGGGTCTGCTTCCTCCTCCGCCTGCCCCCTTCTGCCTGTTTTCTGTTGGGGAGATGCCAATTCTAAGGATTTCTCAGAAAATAATGTAATCTCTCATTCAACGTCAGGACATTCCAGCTTAATTGTACTGAAAGTGCTCCAATAGGCATGCTCTTGTTACATTGGAATAAAAGCAGAAAAGAGTAATAGCAGCGTCAGGGAGTCATTTTTCTTCTTGAGGAACAATACATTCTGTTCGGTGTTTTTCCATTCATCGCCCAAACCTGCCTGTGTCTTTGAAATGCAAGTAAGATCCCAAAGGCAGCTTTCTGAAAGCCCGTGGCATTTTTAGCATATCCCATCCCCCGTGTGTGTCCTCATCTTCAGAATTGACAGTTAGGATACTTTTTAAAGTTTCAGAAGAAAATAATTTAAAATGTTAAGGTTTATCCATAGAAACACAATAATTCTTAACCAATTCATGTACCAAATTCAACAGTATTATCTCATTTTTAGGGTCACAAATGTGTCCTTTTTGCACTTAAACCTCCTCCCTCTCTCAAAAACAAAAACAAAAACAAACAAAAAACACACCAAGACTGTTTAACAAATTGTATCTCAACTCTTAATATATGTTAAGTCTTACCACAGGACTTTTGAATCATCAAGGAGCAATTGAAGTTTATGGATGGTAGAATTACAATGAACTATGATATTATCACTCTATTATAAACTTTTTGGAAAATTGGCAGTTGTTACCATCAAAATACTCCATTGCCTGTATTACATAGAATTTGTTATAATTTTTAAGTGCTTTAAAAAATACCCGTCTGTTTCTTCTCCTTCTTGTTTTCTTTTGTGCCCCACCACTTAAATTACTTGGGTAAATACCACTCTTCAAAATTTGAATACCATCTATCAAATAAGAAGAAATGTGAAAGATATGAAGAAGAAAGGTGATAGCAAATTAGAAGAAAATAAATGTGGGTGATTTTTTTTAGTTGAAAGCACAGAGTTTTATTTTTCCCCAGTGTAACTACTGAGTAGGGTAGGGAGGTCCCCGTCTCCCCATTTTTTTTTTTTTTTTGAGATGGAGTCTCACTCTGTTGCCTAGGCTGGAGTGCAATGGCACAGTCTCGTCTCACTGCAACCTCCACCTCCCGGGTTCAAGTGATTCTCCTGCCTGGGCCTCCTGAGTAGTTGGGATTACAGGCACGTGCCACCATACCCAGCTAATTTTTGTTATTTTTATTTTTTTTTTTTAGTAGAGATGGGGTTTCACCGTGTTGGTCAGGCTGGTCTCGAACTCCTGACCCCGTGATCTGCCCGCCTCGGCCTCCCAGAGTGCTGGGATTACAGGCGTGAGCTACTGCGCCCAGCCCATCTCCCCATTTTTTAGCATAGAGAGCAGCGGCAGCCAGTGGAAGGAGTTCTTCCCCTTCAACATCGTCCTTCCCAAAGTCCACATTCTGATTCTGTTGCTCACCAAAATCTAATTCCCAGGGAAGCTGGCTCTGGATGGGAAGGATGAGCTGTGTGAACCATCGCCCACACAAGGAGATAACCGAACCCCTTTGCCAGCATCACCCCCTCTCTACTGGGGTGAGACACTTCATTCGCAGCGCTGGCTCTGACTCCCAGGGGAAAGTCTTTTTCCCTTTACAACTTCTCACCTCACCCACACCTTGACTTTCACTTCTCAACTGCTGAATTCTATAAAATAGCCTTTTAGTGGTGGCTCAGCTTTTAGGTGAGCACAGATAGTGAAGAAATTGAAGTGCCACCATTGCACTCCCCCAAGTTGGGGACATAAACTCGAATTTGCACCCAGGTCTGATAAAAGTAACTGATTGAGGACGCAGAGAGGTGGATGCCATTGACAGCATTTACTGTTCCTCACAATTCCTGCAGAAATGAAAGAAAGAGAGGCCCAGCAGACCACACCGGGCCATGAGGGGAAGCACGGGAGACAGGCAGAAGCAGGAGTGAGGACGAACGTGGCTCAGACCCTCTACTGTGTGTTCTGCAGGAAAGGGCAGGGAAATAGCTTAGACTGGCTGGTTTGAATAACAGCTCAGACTCTAGGCTATACGGGTGGTCTCTAGCCATCTGGCACCTAGCCCTGGGTCGTTAGGGTGGGGGATATTGCCTCCTAGGTTGTAAGAGCCAGGTGGAGGAGGATGGGCTCTGGATTGGTCACTTTGCTCCCAGGGTAGCCCTTTGCTATGTCTAAGAATTGGCTCACCCTGGGACGGGCAGTTTCTCCCGGGTCAGTGAGGCCCCTGAGATGTCAAAATATCATAAAATATAGAAATCATGATTCATACAATTGGTCCTCTGCTGTTTTGACATACTAAGGTCACTTTTGATAGCAGAAACTTTTAAAGAGTAGGGCATACTGAAGAGCATAGAAAACGTTTTATTCTGAGAGTAGAAAGGAGGAAGACACGTGAAGATACAGGAGTCCCTTAGGCTGGCCCATAGCTGAGTCTGTCATGTGTATGGCATTAGTCAAGAACATAGTTCTGCAGTTTGTGGGGTGGGGGGGGCGGCCTCTAACATTTCTTGGTGCAGTTGTTAACATGTTAAACATATGAGTCTGATGATGATATCGCAGTGTTTCTCAGCTCGGGGTGGCAGTTCTGGCAGTTGTGTGGCTGGGGGTGTGCACTGATAGTTGAGTAAAGGATAAGTAGAGACTCGTGGTGTTCATGTGTCACCACAAGGAGGGAGTGGCTGTGGAGACCCAGGGCAGGAAGTCGTGGTGGAAAGCAGGCTGGGGTGGTAGGAGAAGGTACTGCGGGTGGGTGCTCCTCCCCCAGGGGTTGAGGAGTTGACTGATAGGGGACAGTTACCTCCTGGGAAAGTAAGATGCTCCCTTAAGTTTTAGAATGGTACAGAGAGTAGTCCCTTCTACCAGAATTTCCATTTAGACATGGCAGTGTGGGGGGCCATGTTTTGGCAGAAGCAGGGCGTGTATCAGCATTAGTGGACTCCTCAATGTTAAAAGGAAGAACAGCAAACATGTCATGTGCCCGCTTTGTGCCTCATGAGAGGCAGCCTGTGGGCATCGCTAGGGCAGAGGTTTTAATATCTGGGACAAAGTTATCTCCCACGGCGAGGTCGTGGCTGGGGCCACGTCATCTTCAGCCATGAGCTGCTGGGCTGGGAAATGTCTTCTGGGATGTGAGACATGGGGTCTCCTTTCTAAGCGGACCCCCACTCATGCTGATGTGGGTCCCAGCATTTGCCGCGTTTGGTTGAAACAGTGGCTTACCTGGAGGGTCTGGGCCTCTGGATCATAAACCAGCGAAAGCCCCCACATCAGTGGTGACAAGATCAATAGACCCCAGAATGTGTGCAGCTGTGCTTGATAGGGTTTTGGTTCTTGCTTTTTGGTGGAAGTTTAGGCTCAAATGGGTCCCGTATCAGATGAGCAGCTGCACGGCCTGTGGGAGCCCTGGGGTTAGTGGGTCCAGGAGAGAATGTGTTTTCTCTCTGGGCTCCAGCCCTGATGGGGTGGGGACAAGATCCAAAATTTATAGGAATAGGGGGAAACATTATGGAAGGCCCTAATATGTAATGAGCTTTTATATACAAGAATGCAAGACATAGCCGTCTTTTTATGTTGAAAGGGGAACATGGTAATGTTTTTTAAAGTTTGTGTGAGGTGTGAGTCAGCCGAGATGCCCTAAATTAAGAGAGATTCAGGTTTGTGGTGCAAGATAGAGGCCTATTTTGGGGTGTGTTTGCAGACCAGAATTTGAAATGGAGTTGTTTGAGGAGACCATTGTGTGTCTTCATGAAACCGATTGTGTGGAACCTATCAGGGCTGTGGAAGTTGTAGCGAATGCCTTTGCCCAGAGCCCAGCATTGTGGATTCCGAGAAGTGGCATGTGTGTCTCGGTGACTTCCCGTGATGCCTGCCACTCTGAAGAGATGAAGGAGTGTCCCGGCAAGACCTCGAATCCCAGCTGTAGCACCTGTGGAGAGATGTGATTTAGATTTGGATTTGGGGTATCTGTGAGGAAGAGTCCCAGAGTTTTTCATCCTGAAGGGGGCAACTCTTGGGCAATGGTCCAACAGTTGGCCATAAATGTGAAGCTGGGGCCCTGTGCTGACCAGGGCATCCAGCGTTAAGACGACTGCCTAACTTTGGCCACATGTGTTGTTTTTTGGGTTCTGTTTTGTATCAGGGCATGCTGGCTAAAGGATGGGAAGCAGCAACATTCTCTTGGGCTCCATAATTTATATGAGGGTTGGCAATGCCATCTGTACCCTCTGTGAACTCCCACTGCTGTTCACTCAGTTAATCTAAGGGACACCAAGGGGTCTGTGGAAGGATGACCTCACAAGGGACTGAGGACATGGGAGACCACCCTCCTGCGGGTAGAATACACCAGAGGGCCCAGGCTTGACTCTGTCCTGTGTTAAGGAGGCATCAGTAGTTTTGCTGAGCTTGTCAGGTGTTTATAATGGACAGCTGGAGATTGGGATCCTAGGCTTAGGTCTTTGAGGGCCTCTGTGTCCAGGAGAGCCCAGTAAGCATCCAGCCATTTACTGCTTTAATAGGGTAGCATGAGGCTGAGAGGGATAGTTTCTTGCATCTGAAGCCTTTGGGCACCTTATGTCCATCCTAAGTGGGCCAGAGACTCCAGGCCTGCATAGAGCTTGCCAGAGCTTCTATAATGAAGGAGTCTCTGAGGGCACCAACAGGAGTGCCCATGGATTTTAAGGCTTGATTTTAGAGGTGGTTTTTGGAGGGTGCCCCATTTAAAGCAAGCTGATTTGTAAGCAGCAGCAAGAAAATTAGGTAAAATTTGTAAATGAGGACTACATTGCCATCAGAACCTCAAAAGTATTTAAAGATGTTGGACTTGTATGTCCTTAATGAGTGTGACAATGAGTCTCCTCATTTGTGCTCCTGGAGAAGGTGGATGTGGTGAAGACCCTGTCTGCAGAGATTGTGTGCCGTGGCAAAGCTGTGGAGCTCCCTGTGGGTGGCCTGCAAAGGTGTATGTGCCCCTCAGGGCAGGAGACAAACTGCAGCTGAGAAGCTGTGCAAGTAGACACTTAATGGGACATGTTAGCCAAATCTGTAAGAGCAAAATATTGGCCAGTTATTTATTGTATAGAATTAATAATTTTAATAATAATGGAAATTGGGTAATGGATGGGACCGCAGCAATAAGGTTGTAGTAATCCACCATGAGGCACACTTTTTTTTTTTCTAGGTTTAAGGATAGGAAAAATTGGGCTGTTCAATGAAGAAACAAGGGTATAATCACCCCTTTATTAATCAGTAAATTTTAATCCTTGAAGGCCTCATATTAACTGTTTTAACTGGAGGTCCATGGGGCATCATTTTATCAAGCTAGTTTATAACTGCCAAAGACTGACTTTAATTTTAATTTATTATTTGTTTTATTAGAGTGTCTGTGTTCAATATGGGATATTAGGGCATTGGGTACTATGACCACGGGAAATTTAGACAGGCTACAGTTAAAGTGAAGCACACCTTCCCTCCACCCCCATTTTATATTTAGTTGCCTTTTTTTAAAAGATTATAGGTGTACAATGTTTAGATTTAGTGGGTTCTCTGGGTATAACTGTAATTTGAGCCCCAGTATAAAGACTATGAAGCTTTGTCAATGGGTACATTTTAGCAAATGTTACAATTAATTTAGAACCTAAGTTATGGAGACACAAAAGCCAATAGGCACCCTTTTATCTTTTGGTTAAATGTTTTAGTATATACATCTTATTTATATGTAATATTAATATATAATTTGTTGTATACATTTTTAGTGTATAAGTGTTGGATTTCTAATTGGATCAGATTGGGAACCGTCAATTTAGCTGCATATGTACATACACATGTACAATTTATTATATATTTGCATTAAAATAGCCTATCTACATGTGTGTATGTGTGTATATGTATGTATATGCATACACACACATAAATAGACACAGTCTATTTAGTTACCTTTAATTTTTTTCACCTTGTACCTAGGCTTTTCTCGCTTTTTCCTTTTTTTCTGATTTTGTGGAAATTTAGTTCGAAGGAGGCGGTCCTAGCATGTTGAGAGGCAGGGTGTTCAGAGTGCCCAGGCACATTGGCGGGGGGGTGGTTACAGGCTCACATAGCTCAGGGGCTTCTGCAGGTCTCAGGGGAGTGGGAACAAAGTGTCCCACCCCTTCCCCTTTTCCTTAAACCTCGATCCACTGGTCTCTATGGATAGATCCTTTGCGTCCCACTGGATTGAGGAATGAGTCACAACAGCTGCAAGGCTCTTAAAGCAACATTTAAACCTTTTGGCGGCTGTCATTTCTGTGAGGAGGGTGCCTCTTACCGGCCACATGGCCAGAGGGTCCCTGCAGCGCTTTGGAGACCAGCACCCAGATCCTTTGCCCAGGAGTGCGATTAATTCCTCGCTGGATGCTGGGGGAGGGCCCCGCAGGTGAGCAGCCCACCACTGACTTCAGCGTTGCTGGCTCAGTTATCAGACTCATCCAACACAAACTCGCAGGGAAAGCCGTTCCTTGCTCCTTGTGGAGGGAGTTACCCTCATTGCCCTGAGACCACCAGCCAAGGAAGTAGGTATGCCCAGGTAGGGAATTCAGAGGGACCCAGTGCATCCAATTATACAATTATACCCAGAAGGTCCTGTGTAGGGGACTGCAATTGACATCACCCTAGTCTGCAGCACCAAGGACTGAATGAGCTCAGTCCTCTTATAATTTAGCCTGGACTGTCACAGACACTCTGGCAGACACAGCATACGTGATGCAGCCAAAGTGCAAACATGCCAGCAGCAGCCATGTTCCCCAGGGTGGGTCCAATTAGCTGCCCACAGCCAAGAGGCGAGGCATGCTCTCTGCCACACGTGGACTCACCCTGCTCACTGTGCCTGTGGTATCAAAATGTACCCACATGTTTAACTCATAAAGGAGAGGCTGATGTCATTGAAAGAAAAGTTTGTTACTTGCATTTCTGGAGAAAAGGAGTGCACCAGGCCGTGCAGGGCCACAGGAGGAGGCGGCACTGGAGTGCTCAGGAGGCAGAACTAGGCGAGCAGCTTTCCATTGTGTCTCCATGGCAAAGGCGAAGACGGGCGGGGGCGGAGTGTAGGATTGGCAGATTTGAATGTCTTGGGCGGTAGCTACAGGGGTGGTCTCCAGCTGCCTGGTGCCTGGCCCTGGGTGATTACCGCGAGGAGATACTGCCTTCTGTGGTGGAAGAGTCAGATCGAGGAGATGGACTCTAAATTGGTTAGTGTGCAAAGGTGCACTCCCAAGGGACCCCTTTGCTCTCTCTAAGAATTGGCTTGCCCTGGGAAGGGCGGTCTCTCCCCAGTCAGTGAGGTCCTCGAGATGTGAAAACATTATACATTATAAAAAAGCATGATTAATATAAGCTCATTCTAGCATTTGAGGTTACAGCTTCTGGAAGAGGTTTGTAGTCTCAAATGAGTAGGTTTTTCCTCTAGAGAGGGGCGGGCCTGGACCTTCAAGCACCCCTTGGTGTGTTTAGGAGCTCAGAAGCAGAAGCACCTGCCTGCAGCTCTGCAGCAAAGGAAGCTTCTCTCAGTCACTCGGAGCAGGGAGGGGCTGGGAGAGGCATGTGAGGCTCTGGGGTACTACGACAGCCCCCAAGGTGAAGGATTGGGCCTGATCATAATAGAGAACCCTGAGGAAGTACTGTCATGAGTCTGGATTGGTTGGCACACGTGACCTTTGAAGGATGGAGATGGAGTTTGCAACATGAGTATCTCTAACCTTTTGCTTTTCAGGGATCATTTTTAAAAATTGCATTGGGGCCTTCATTATTTACCATAGTGTTTTCACTTTCATAGTTTTGTCACCTTTTGTACTGTGAACAGTTCAACCAGTGACCGACTTCTCTCTCATACTGTTTACCCCACACACAATTTCCCACTCAATTCTGAAAATAAGAACCTGTTAATAGGTTAGAAAGCTGTGTAGTCTATTCATATATTGTTCTTTCATGCTAGTGGAGAGTGGTGTCATTAGCATCTTAATTTTAGAGTTGTGAAATGATTTTACCAATTAGGAATTGAATGTGTATTTTTTTTTCTGTTTAATAAGAAAAGCAAATTTGAATAAACAAGCCGGTGTAGATAAACTTAATAATCATGCTTTTTCTTGTTTGGAGATAGGTGATGTGTTGCCATATCGTGTGATACAGGTCACTCATCTGGCCTTCTGTTTCTGAAGTTTAAGTCTGGTTTGAATGTGTAATAATAATACTCAGCATTTCTTGTTGCCTAAGTGAGACGAAACTTAAATGTTATGATATTTACTTCATGTATTCTTGTACTGTTCATTTCAATTAATTGGTATTGTATATCTAATATGTGATATTTGAACTGAATAAAACTTACAGTGTTGTAAATGTTCTTTAATAAATAATCACACCTAAGTAATAGGCTAGACTGATGAGAAATTAGATCAAATGAGTGCCTAGGCCTTTGTGTTTGTGTCATAGGGATGTACTAACATATCACCACAGACTAACGGCTTTTCACAATAAATCAGTTTTCTTCACTCACATTTCTGGACATTAGAAATCCAAAGCCAAGGTGCCAGTAGGGCAGGGCTTTCTCTGAAGGCCCCAGGAAAACTCCTCCTTCACCTCCTCCAGCTGGTGTGGCTGCTGGCCGACCTCAGCCTTCCTTGGCCAGCGGCCACATCACTCCAGTTTCCGTGTCCATCGTCACACGGCCTTCTTCCCTCTGTGTGTCTGTGTCCAGATGTCCCTTTCCTTATATAAGGACACCAGTCATTAGATTTAACTTCCACCCTAATCCAGGATGACCTCATCTTAACTTGATTACATCTGCAAAGACTCTATTTCCAAATAAGGTTATATCCACAGGTTCTAGTGGACATGAATTTTAGAGGAACAGTATTCAATGCAGTGCAGATGTGGAACGATTCCAATTTAATTTTAGTAGGAGAAAAAAGGAAAGGGGAGGACTGCCAATGGCTTTGGCTTAAAACCATAATTACTTTTAAAAATCATTTCTATCCAAGGCAGATAAGATTTAATAAGAACTGAAGCTTGTATAGTTGTTTATTTGGGAGGAAGGGAGTAGGGCTTCTTAAGAAAAGGAATAAGAATTGCAAATACTGAGTTAACTGTGAAAGCATATATTTATTTGGAATTTTTAAAGGCATAAATTAAAATATTTAAAACAGCATAATGCAGTCTACAAAATACTGAAAAGTATTTTTATCAACTTCCTGGCAGCTTTATGATACCTTTTCCATCTTCTTTTTTTTCTTTTTTTTAACCTACATACTCTGGTTTGATTATTTATTTATTTATTTATTTAATTTATTTATTTTCTTCTTGGAGGACAGGGTCTTGCTGTGTCATCCAGGCTGGAAGGCAGTGGTACAAGTATAGCTCACTGCAGCCTCAACCTCTTGGGCTCAAAGGATTCTGCTGCCTCAACCTTCTGAGTAGCTGGGACCACAAGTGCATGCCACAGTACCCGGCTAATTTTTTTGCTTTCTATGGAGACGAGGTCTTGCTGTGTTGCCCAGGCTGGTCTCAAATTCCTGGGCTCAAGCAGTTCTCCCACCCTGGCCTCCCAAAGTGTGAGATTGCAGGTATGAGCCACCGCACGTAACCCTGCATACTCTTCGATCATCTTTTTCTTCTTAGGACAATCTTGTGTTGGTTACTAAAGAGAATGATATTCCGGTTCTTCCTCTAACATGGATATGGGGCAAAAATCATAGACTAAAAGTTTCAGTTTTCACAAGTCATTATAGGTAATGTCATCTAAATAGGATTGTTGTCAAATCTGGGAAAACCTCTGATGAAGTCTTTTATATATGAGCTGTAAGGATCAGGCATTTTCCTGCTTCCTCATGCAGTGACTAATCTTAAATCCTTCAGCACTGTTGGACGAAACTTTCTGTGATGACGGACATTGTTGGAAATAAAGCTCGGAGTCATAAGGAAAACGAGTACTTAGACATGCTCTGTATTTGTGCTGTACGGTATGGTAGCCACCAGCCACATGTCACTGTTGAGCACTGACGATGTGGTTAGTGTGGCTGAGAAACTAAATTTTTTATTTAATTTGATTTTAACATTTGGCTTTTCCTCCAGAAAGCTGCCCTCTCCCGGCCCTGTGGCCCACCTCGGTGTCCCCAGCTGGGCTTCCCTCCAGGCCCAGTGACTGTGTCCACTGACTGGGGCCTGAGCCAGTGGATTTGGTGAAAACTAACCAAGGTTTATTATAAACAAAACTGTCCACCTCACTCACCCACCTGAATATGCTCAGAATGACTATTGAATGAACGTGTTTAAAAGTGAACAAGTGTGTGCTTCTGGACAGGTGCCTCTTTATGTTCTTGAGATCTTTTCCTTCCTTTCCACACGAAGTCAGGTGTTTCAGTCAGGATGGCCTACATGATGCTGTGGTAAGAAGCATCCCCCAAATCTCAGTGCTCTCCATGGGAAAGGTTTAATTTTTACTGATACAACATATTTCTCTGTGGTGGGCACCCATGGTCCATGGCCCACCTCCCCTTCAGTGAGAGACTGGTTGCTGCTGCTGCTGCAGGGAGCTCTGCTGGTAGTGGCTTTTGGCTGCCCACCCCTTCACAGTGCCACCTCACCAAAAGGCTCTCCCTTTTTGGGAAAGTTAACATTCTGTGACTGATCAAAGTCATTGCATAAAGGCCTAGCCATCTCAGCCACACATGGGACAACTCTGAAAGGCCAGGTTGCTCTGAGCTCTGAGCTCAACTGATACTGTCACTGCACCTGCAGGACAGCTGGACTTCTCCCTTTGCCCACAGCCACTTCCTTCTTTAGGCATGAGTCCCAAGAACACTCCTTAATAAGTATCTTGACTGCTAAGTCCTTGTCTCAGATCTGCTTCCCTAGAGCCAGCCTGCAATGGTTAGTTAGTACCAGGAGTGGGGGTTGGAACTGGATCACTCATCACTTTTCTAGCAATAAGAACCCCTATCACTGGTGGTAGGTGGAACACAGCCCCGTCATGAAGTGACAGTCCAATTTTTAAAACGTGAAGGGGGCCAGCCCCTCTACACCTGTGGGTATTTCTCGTCAGATGGAACAAGAGACTGAGAAGAAAGACACAGAGACAAAGTATAGAGAAAGAAAAGTGGGCCCAGGGGACCGGCGCTCAGCATATGGAGGACCTGCACCGGCACCAGTCTCTGAGTACCCTCAGTATTTATTGATTACTATTTTCACTATCTCAGCAAGGGGAGTGTGGCAGGAGAGCAGGGTGATAGTGGGGAGAAGGTCAGCAAGAAAACGTGAGCAAAGTCACAAATAAGTTCAAGGGAAGGTACTATGCCTGGACATGCTCGTAGGCCAGATTTATGCTTTTCTCCACCCAAACATCTCAGTGGAGTAAAGAGCAACAAAGCAGCATTGCTGCCAACATGTCTCACCTCCCACCACAAGGCAGTTTTTCTCCTATCTCAGAATAGAACAAATGTACAATCGGGTTTTATCCCGAGACATTCCGTTCCCAGGGGCAGGCAGGAGACGGAGACTTTCCTCTTATCTCAGCTGCAAGAGGCCTTCCTCTTTTACTAATCCTCCTCAGCGCAGACCCTTCAGGGGTGTCAGGCTGTGGGGATGGTCGGGTCTTTCCCATCCCATGAGGCCATATTTCAGGCTGTCACATGGGGAAAAACCTTGGACAGTACCTGGCTTTCCAGGGCAGAGGTCCTTGCAGCTTTCCGCAGTGCATTGTGCCCCTGGTTACTCAAGAATGGAGAATGGTGATGACTTTTATCAAGCATACTGCCTGTAAACATTTTGTTAGCAAAGCACATCCTGCACAGCCCTAGATCCCTTAAACCTTCATTCCATACAACACATGTTTCTGTGAGCTCAAGGTTGGGGCTAAAGTTACAGATTAACAGCATCTCAGGGCAAAGCAATTGTTCAGGGTACAGGTCAAAATGGAGTTTCTTATATCTTCCTTTTCTACATAGACACAGTAACAGTCTGATCTTTCTTTTCCCTACAAAAACGTTCACTGGTCGTGAACTGGGATGGTGTACTAGCTCCTGCAATCTATCAGCCCTTTGAGAAATATGGAGTAAATCATAACTATAAGGACAATGGAATTGGGTAGCTATCGCCAAAATTGGCCAATGATCTGGAAAAAGATAAAATATATGAATAGTTAATCACTAGCTGAAATCAGTGGAAGAATCGGAATATTCAGATTCCCCTGAACCTATAGAAGTAGCTTGGAGATAATGGTACAAAAGCTGCTTCTTGCAGGGACCGATGCCATGTTCCTCATGGAATCTACTCTCACCTTCCCTCCTGGTCACTTAGCCTGTAACTAGGGTGAAATATCAGTAAAACCCATTGGGATGTTCTGAGCCTGATGTGGGGGGAGGGAAGCACTATATTCCCCAGAAGCTGTAAGACCTTAGCCAGCGTGGACCAGCAGAAGCCAGGAAACTGTACGCTTGGTGGGAACCTGAGGGTGTTTTATCCAGGGGACTGGTATACAGCATTGAATAAAGGAGAGCTGGCCAATCTGGGAGTGCTGTCCTAGGATTCAGGATTTAGCACACTAACATGGAGCCCAGGAGATGGGAGACTATCTTGGTGAAAAGGACACCAGCCACACTGAAATCCAAGCCAGAGCTGATGATAGGAGAGGCTGCTGCAGAACTCGGCTCCCTCATGGCAATCAGGATGGTACAATTCTAAAACAACAGAGGCCACGTGGAAACACCAGAAGCCAGGTGAGCACGATGACTTTGATGAGGCACTGTGTTTGGGGAGTGGAGGGAGGGCTGCTGTTGGCTTATAGGTACACAGGTGGTTATTAAAGCAGTGCATCCCTCGGGGCAAAATAGATGGCCAGTAGGTAGCCGCTCAGCACCACTAAAAGCAATCAGGAGTGATGGTGAGGAGGCAAAAGGGCCTGGTCCTAATCAAAATTCACATTCCCTTGGTCTGGTTTCCATGTCTGAGCTGCTTTCAGACCCAGAACCCATTGACTGAAGAAGAGAACCACTCTCCAGGAGGAAGGGCCTGAGATACAATGACCAGGTTCCCCAGTCCTCCCCCAGAGGTGCCATCACCCGTTCTCTCAGATAACAGTATAGTGGGGGAAGGGGAGATGGTGGATTTCAAGGACTCTGGGGGTCCAAGTCCACATTGCTTCCAGGGACATGAAACATCATTGTGACACCCCTATTAGAGTGGGTACATGGGGACCAGATAATAAATGCAGCCCCAGTCAGGATTTGGGTCACAGTAGGTCATTTTTCTTGTACCTAAATATATTATCAGAATGGACACATTTTAGAGTATTCTTGGCCTGAGAGGTAAGAGCTATTACAGTGAAGAGGGGAAGTGGAAGCCTCCAAAACTGTTTCCTCTTCCCCTCAGCCACTCCAGTAAATAACAACAATATCATGTCCCAGGAGGGGTGGCAGAATTTAGCATCACTGTTAAATATCTAGAGGATGTGTGGTTGTAGCCCATCATTTATCTATTTAACTTATAAGTCTTGCCATTGAAAACTCCTGGTTGACCTTAGAAAATGAGAGTAGACTCTTCTAAACTCAACTGAGGATTAGCACTGATTGCCATCTGCCATGCCAGGTGTATTTTTATATCTTTGCCAGGACATAGTCACTTAGACTGTAGCAAATGGTTTACAGACATTGATTTTCCAAGTGCATTTTCTATCAGGAAAGAGGCACTTTACCTTCACATGAGACAATGTGTACATTTATAGTTTTGCCTCAGGGCTAATGTTGACCCACCTGCCCTCTGTCATAATTAAAGTAGGAAGAGATCTGGACCACCTAGAAGATTTGTAGAGCATCAAGTCACAATCTATTACGTCACTGAGGCCACTCTAATCAAACTGGATGAGCAAGAAGTGGCTAGCACATCAGAGGCCTGGGTAAAACACATGCACTCCAGAGGATGGGAGATAAACTTTACAGTGATTCAGGGGCTTTGCCACATGAACGAAATTTCTAGGGAGGCAGGGATGAGGGGCATTCAGGACAAATCACTGCATCTTGCACCTCCTACCGTGAAGAAAGAAGCACAGTACCTTGTAAACTTCTTTGGGTTTTGGAGGCAGCGTATGACACATCTGGGAGTGCTGCTCAGACCTGTGTCCTGGTTGAAATGAAAAGCTGCCTGCTTTGGGGAGGGCCAGGAGCAGGAAAGGGCTCTGCACTGGGCCCAGGCTGTGGTCCATGGGGCGCTGACACTTGGGCACATCACCTGGCCGACTGAGACTTGAAGAGGATCACTGGGGGGTATTATGGGCTGAATTGTGTCAGCTGACATCCCCCTCCCACAGAAATTCATATGTTGAAGTCCTAAATCTCAGTACCTTAGAATGTGACCCAAACATGGTCATTGCAGAAGAGTTAATAAAGGTAAAATGAGGTCATTAGGGTAGGCCCTAATCCAATATGACTGGTGTCCATATAAGAGAAAATTTGGACACAACTACATCCAGGGAGGAAGCTCATGTGAAGACACGGGAAAGACAGTCATCTGCAAGCCCAGGAGAGAGGCCTGGAGCACACCCTTCCCTCTCAGCCCTTAGAGGGGGGATGAACCCTGCTGACACCTTAATCCTGACTTCTAGCCTTCCCAACTGCAAGAAAATAAATTGCAGTTGTTTAAGCCTTTCAATTGTGGTACTTTGTTATAGCAACCCTAGCAAAATAATACAACAGAAAAAAGGAGCTGTGTGGAATTTATGGCAAATTATAATAGGAGAATCTCAAGACTGCCAGCATGCTGCTGGGCCCTGGTGGAGACAGAGCCCTTGACCATGACATAAAGTGGACATGCGGCCACAGCTGCCCCGATGAGTTAGGTTTGGGCAGAACCATCATGTCCTAAGACGAGGCGGGTCAGCAAAAATCCATCTTAAGATGAAAGTGGTATCCCTACAGTCACACACGAGCAGGACCAGGGCACACTGCACGAACATAGCTCAGACCTCTGTCATCCGCCATGTGTGTACCGCTGCATCTTACCAGTTCCTACCCATGGCTGTGTGGGGAATTCTTTATAACCAAAGGAGGAAGAAAACATCCAAGCTCAGTTCATGCTCAAGTGGGCTTGACGTGTTTGTGTGAGCTGCACATAGATGGCAGCTGCATACAGCCTCGATCAAGGGGGGCCTCGAAAGACAGTAGCGATGGAGAAAGCTCCCAATGGGCAGAATTTGGGGCAGAGTACCCTGTCATCCACTTTGTGTGGAAGGAAAACTAGGCCAGAGTTAGAATATACATGGACTCGTGGGCAGTGCCAAATGGCTTGTCTGGCTTCAGGAGCCTGGAAAGACAAAGGCTGCAAGATCTGGGGCAGGGAGGTCTGGTAGAGGCATGTGGGTGAGCACATGGGAGTGGCGGGTGGAGAGCGTGATGACAGCTTATTACATGATAGTGCTCACTGGAGAGCATCCACCACAGAAGAGGCTCCTAGCAGCCAAGTAGGCAAAACGACTCGGTCAGGTAACATGGGCCAGCCTGTGTCATTGGCCCCCCAGTGCTGGCACAATGGTGGCAGGGATGGAGGCTATGAGTGAGCCCAATGGCACAGGCTTCTATTTACCAAAGATAATGTAGCTACTGCTTCCACCAAGTGTCCAATCTGCCAGTAATGGAGAAAAATGCTGAACTTGATAGAAAGCCGAAGGGCCACTGATTCATTCTGAAATCTAAATTGACTGCTACTCTGAGTAGAGATTTCTCTCTCCCAACCAGAGGGCCTCCATCAGAAGCATTATGACAGGGCTCATGGAGTGTTGGCTTCATCAGCAGTGGATAGCACCTCCATTGTGAAGGACGCAGCATGGGCTGTGATGGTGGATGCATGTCACCTACTGAACTAGACAGGAGCTTCTGATCTTATAGGAAATTGGCATGGCTGTTAAAGGCCTAGTGCCAGCTCACAGGCACTACCTGACAAGAATGGGATGCTGTCCTCCAGGATGCAGGAGGCACTTGGGATCAAACACTTTTACATGACACTTTGTCCCCAGTAGAAAGCCCTCAGGTCTGGAAACCAAGATGTGCTGACTCCAGCTCCCAGAAGCCCACTTGGAGCATCTGTGCTTCCCATGCCCTGAATTCTGAGCTCTGCAGGTTGAAATCTCTGGGTTTCCAAAGGGAAATTTTTCCCTGGGGACACAGCACACCAACCCCTCACTCAAACTCAAAGTAAGGGAGTGAACTACCAAAGTCACAGACTAACCTGGGCCTATGCTGGGCCCCAGGCCTCCTGGATCCCTGCCTCTGGCCTGACCATGGTCTCAGGCAGGACCACTGCTTCTGATTTACACAACTGCAGCCACCGCCCTTTCACAGAGTGCATGGCCTCCGAAGGGTGGAGTCAGGCCAGGCAGTGCGGGAGCATCCAGAAGATTCAGCACAGCATGCATGAGGTGAGCACCTGCACCCAGCTGACATTCCCTGCAGGGAGGGAGGGCTTAGGGCTGGGGAGAAGGAAAAGGGTGTGTGTGTGTGTTGGGAGGTGAGTCAGGCATTTCTCCATGCCCCAGGGCCCTTTTTCTCCCTCCTCCCAGTCCTGAGGTGGGGGCTCTGGCTCCTAGCACTATGCATACGGTGCCCTTATTTCTAGGGGAGGAGGTGGAGATCCCCATGGTCTGGCTAGGGAGGAGAGTGTGCTGTGTCTCACACTCCTGGATACCCAGGGAGAGTGAGGGGCATGGTATCCCACAGACCCCTGAGACCTAAGATCCCTAACATGGGCCTGGTGGCATGCACTGTGGCCTGAAAGAGCAGTCACCACTGCCCAGCAGATAACCAAGGTGCCAGCTGAGCGGAACCATCCTCACAGGCCCGCAGAGGCTCAGATCTGCGTGTTGGCCCAGGCCCCAAAAATGGAACGCTAGGGTGCCCTCAAATCCATGCTCAAGGCTGCACAGGTGCCCCCTGCCCCCAGAGGCCGCCCCACCTGGGAGGTTGTCCCTCCACTGTCACTGTGTCATGACGAAATCTTCAGAAACCTGGGATGTGGGGACTGGCCAGAGGCATCTGTGCCCCCAGCACTCAACACAGTTCCTGCACAAAGATGCTTGTGGAAGGAAGGAGGGAGGGAAGAAGGAAGGGAAAGAGGGAGGCAGGAGGGAGGGGAGGAAGGAAGGGCAGATTCTAGTAGAGACCTTCTCTCACTCAGTGGTTCGATGCCACAGCCCACCATAAGGCTGTGCACACCCAATGTCTCGCTGGCTGCTCATAGCTCAAGGGGCACTTGGGGGTGCTCCGGCCTGGGCACCAGAAGCTCTGCCGGGGCTGCATCTGATTCACATAACTGCAGCCACTGCCCTTAACCTTCCTCAATCACCTTTGCCGAAGTCAGGATTCCAGTCGGGTCCCGTTCCTCCCTTGCTTCCCTCCCTGCCAAGGTTTGCCATGGGGGCCTCTGAGGGGGTGGAGGCCTGCACCCCGCTATCAGGGAGCTCGCAAAAGTGAGTTTCCATCTGCCGAAGACCACCATGCACCCCTCGGTCCGAAAAATGCGACTGACTGACATGACTGTAGAGCCTGGAGGTGCTGCACACTTGGTGGGGGAGGGGGAGAGAACCCCTTTCTAGAAGGTCTGGGCTCTCCCTGGAGACTCTGATAAGGGTCTTAGGAAGTGGGGTCTGTCCTGTGCTAGCTGCTGTTTCCAAGACAGTCTCAGGAGCAGCAGGATTGACTATGGTTTGGGTGCCAGCAAGAGCAAGGAGGGCTCAGCATTTGGGGATTCCTAGCAAAAGAGGGGTGCAGCAAAGCGGCTCTGGGGCATGATTGGTGAGGAAGCAGTACTCACTCAAGGGAGATCATCCTGGCATTTTCCAGCTGCAGATTGACCTCAGGAGAAATGGCATTTTCGGTGGATGCTGCAGCTGGCTTTATCAGAGTCTGTCCTGCCAGCCAGATTAACAGCTGGGCTGCTTTCTTCTCTTTTCAGTCCAGGCTGATTTTGACTGTCACAGAGAAAAGTGTTCAAGAAGATGTTGAAGAAATATTCACCCTGACTGCAAATCCCCACACACAGGAGTATTTGTTCTATTTACTTTGTACCTCCTATAATAACAAGGACAGCCTTCTTCTCATGGTTGTCATGCAAATGCCTGTAGAATAAATGGATGCATGCAAGAATGAATGAGTTATATGTTTTAAATAACGTTTTGGTTTTTAAAAAAATGTGCTAAATGTTTTAGGTATGTTAACTTCTTATGCCAACCTTATGAACACATCATAGGACAGTCTATTGTTATCCTCATTTTACAGATAAGGAAATTGAGGCTTTGAGGCATTAAGGTGCTTGCACAAGGTTGCAGCAAGTGTGGAATTGGGACCAGAAGACAGACAAGACAGGTTGGTCCGACTCCAGAACCTGCAGGCTGCGATGATACTGCTCAAGAGTGACACTGCTCCCTCAGAAGCCTGTGCCACCTCCTGTATTTCAGTTGTTTATTATTTTACTTTTTTATTATACTCCAGGTTCCTCAAATGCAAGGGGACCCTGTCCTAATTCATCCTCCCAGTGTCTTGCACAGAGCTCTGCTTGTAGTCTTTCATGGCTACTTGATGATTCAATGAATAAAGAAGAAAGAGAGGGACAGAAGAGAAGGAGAGGATGGAAGGAAGGAAAGGAGGGAGGGAAGGAAGGAGGGAGCTGTCATTTTGGTCAAATTTCCTTCATAAGGACAAGAGATGGGTAAGGCGAGCCCTTGTCTTTTGCGCCACCTGCTGGACATCTTGCAGTACTGCAGAGGACTGGAGTGCCCGGGTATGAGCTGCGAGCAGGATTTCCCTGCTTTCCAAAGATTTGGGATACATCAGCGACATTGACAAGGCTTGGCTGACATCCCAGGACGAATGACTTCAAGACGACAAACCATAGACCATATCATTGTGAAGCAGGACCACCCTAGATGTCTCTCCACTGTCACATGCCCTAGGCAGAGTTGGACGTCCCTCTGTCAAAGAGGCCAGTTGGAAGATCCTGTTGTCAACCAGCTCCATTTCCCCGTTGACCTACACAGCGACACTTCTTCATCTCTGCTTGATCTTCAGGTGACCCTGTGTCACACACTCTAGCTTTAAGTTTCTCTGTGCTCAGGCCTCTTTCTTGAGTGGCTAATACTTTAAAATATTTTATATATTTAAAGATACTGGAGACCTTCACTTAAAGGAGCCCTGGAATGAGTCCTTTTATGAAGCCAAGGACCTTTTCACAAAGCCAAAGGATTTATCTTTATTATACATTTAAAAGATTTTTTTTTACAAAATCCTGGACACAGCTGTACAAATAGTAAAAGAGGATGAACTCATTATCTTTTACTGATCATGGTGAAACCAAAATCACCTAGTTTCACGGTCATGTGGAAGGTTTCTCCTTGAGTCTGTAAGAGTGACAGCAGGTCAGAGAACGGATTAAGGGTCTGGGGAAATGAACTCTTAGGCAAACTTGCTTACTAGATACAAACCCAGTATAGTGCTCTGTCCTTCCCAACAATGGTGACAGCGGCCGCAGCTCCTTCCTCAAAAAGCATGTTTTCATGCTGCTTCCTCCATTTACAAGGAAGTATCAGTGGTTACCACGCCAAAGGAGAGCGGCTTTGTAACGTAGCATTGGAAGCCTGAGTCCTGTGTCTGCCCCTTTGTTAGGTGCTGTAAGGTGAAGACCGTAGGATTTGAGTCATATCTAGTTTCAGATTTTGTCCCCAGCCCTCACTAGGTGTGGTTCAGTTAACCTCAGCTCACTAAACTTCACTTTCCTCACCTGTGAAATGGGATAACAAACTCTATCTGCCAGGGTTATTGTGAGGATAGATAAATTCATGTAAACATAGTAAGCTCCAAAGAAATGGTAGCTGTTATTATCCCGAGTAGAGATGGGTAAGGCCTCTAGTAATCTATATCTTCATTCTCTCCTTCCTTCTAGGAATACGCTCAGCTTACAAACTGCAGTTCCATTGGCCAACACGATAGAAGGAAGTTATTGGGTGAAACCTCAGGAAATGCTATTGAAGGGGAAGCTTATGCTTCTGACAGTTGGCCTCTGAGCTTTCCTTCTTCTTTCTTTTCCCTGCCTGGGACTCAGGAGTCAGAGAGGAGCTGAAGCAGATGTCATGACCATGATGTAGGGTTGTGGAGAAATGCCATGTTTTAGGACTGGTGAAGCAGAAGACAGAGTTGGGGTCTCTCATGACATCGTGGGGCCTCTCTAGCAGCCCTGGACCACCTGCTTCTGAGAAATTTCAGATTACGTAAGAGAAAGACACCCCTACCTAGTTGAAGCCCCCGTGACTCGGCATATGTTGGTAGGAGCTACATGCGGTTCCTCACCTGCTCACACATATTAGTGGGCAGCTTTAAGGAGAGACCTTGTCACACTCTGGCCCTCGCTGTCTTTATGAAATGCGGCCATGACTTTGATAACCCCAGGGGCCCTCCCAGCTCTCACATGACAGCCCCCCATTTCCCCCTCCTGAGTCTGGGGGTGACTCAGTGCAGAGTTTCCTTGGTCTCATCTGTCTCTCTCTCTCCTTTCTCTATGATGCAGCAGCCTGGCTGGGGCCTAGAAGGCTTCAGATCACCTGTTGCTGCCCCTCCAATGCGGCCCGAAGGGGTCGCTCTCAGCCCACCTTCAGAGCTAGAGGGTCCTTGTGGGCAGCAGGCTTGGAGGACATTGTCCCTGCACGCTCAGTCCCACCCTTCCCGGTCCAAGCCGCCTGTTTCCTCTCCTCCTCAGTGGAATGAAAGCAAAACTTCCAGCAAAAGACAACAATTGGAGAATTGCTTAAATGACGAAGAAACAGCAGTCACAGCCCAATGTCCATCAAGTGGCTACATTTGGAATTGGCCACATGGGGTCACTGCACCCTCAGGAATGGAGGGACTTCGGCAGGGTGCCTCTGTCTCTGAAGCATGGACTGGAGAAAGCTGCTGCCTGTGGAAGGGATGGGAGATGCTCCTTTTCTGCAAAGTTGAGTTGCCTGGAACATGCTAAGTCCCTCCCCACAGCCAGGAGGGAAGGCGCTTAGTGTAAGGCCTTGAACCAGAGAACAGTCTTCCAAAATATTACTCTTACCGTGATTTTCATTGTTATTATAGGATTTTGGAATTCCTATGTACTCTTTTTGTTGTTGTCCACAGCTGATGAAATCTATAGATCCTCTCTGTAAAAAGGTGTGAATATCAAATGCAATAAATCCAGGTCCTGGATGGTGAGTGAGTTTCTGGCTCTGTCTGCTGGGTGCATGATGCCAGGTAGTGTGGTAGAGTCAAAGGACTGTCCTGCAGGCCCCAGACCTGGGTTTAAATCTTTGCTGGCTAGGTGACCTTGGGCAAAGTGCTTCACTTCTTGGAGCCTTGAAAACCTTATTTATAGAATGAGAATTCTAATATCTACCTTGGTTTGGAGTTAATGTATATGGAGCACTTATCAGTGCCAGGCACATAGTGATCAATTAGTAAATGACCATGCTCTTCTCAGGTTAGGGAGCCCAGGAAGAGGAGAGGCTGGGGAGAAGGTGCTGAGCTCAGCTATGTGTTTAGATGTAAGTTCTCAGTGGCCTGGGAAAGGCAGGTGCAGGTGGAGCTGGCTGTGAGCTCAGGAAACCTGAGGCTGCCACCTAGGGTGAGATACAGCTGCAGGTGTGGGCATCAGCAGGTAACTGAAGCCACTATAAGTGATATACACCAGTGCCTCTCAAGCCTTCACACACTCAGAAGCATCTGGGTTCACTGAAACACAGATTGCTGGGACACCCAATCCTGAATACTGTGTGGTTGTAACCAGTTCTTTTAAGATGCACAACACAAGACCTGGACTCACTGCTGTCTGATGCCTGGTCTAAAGCCAAGGGGGAACTTCAGAATTTCCATTTGGTTTGGAATTGTGCCTTAGGAAGCATCTGGCACTGCCAAGCCCTGTACCATCACCTTGTTTGTTGCTTTATTATTGTTTGGTTTGTTTTTGTTTGTTTGTTTCTTTGTTTGAGACGGAGGCTTGCTCTGTCTCCCAGGCTGGAGTGCAGTGGCACGATCTCAGCTCACTGCAACCTCTGCCTCCTGGGTTCAAGCGATTCTCCTGTCTGAGCCTCCCAAGTAGCTGGGACTACAGGCACGCACCACCACGCCCAGCTAATTTTTCTATTTTTAGTAAAGATGGGGTTTCACCATGTTGCCCGGGCTTGTCCCGAACTCTTGACCCCAAGTGATCCGCCCACCTCTGCCTCCCAAAGTGCTGGGATTACAGGTGTGAGCCGCCACGCCCGGCCTCATTGCTTTATTTTTGCCTCCAAAATATTTCATTTGACCAATCCCTGGCTTTGAAACACTTGAAGATTATGGGTTTAAACAGTGGTTCTCAAAGCTCATTCCTGAGACCAGCCATGTTTGCATTGCTTGGGAACTTGCCAGACATGCAGTCTTGGGCACCAATCCCAGATCTGCTAAATGAGAAGCTCTGTGGTGGGGACCAGCCAGCTGGGTTCTAACAAACCTGCAGCAGCCACACATGTGCTTGAGAGTCAGAAAAGCACTGCTCTAGAGGAAGGGTGGCTTGTGGCCATGCCTCAGCCATTCTCCTGTTGGTGGAGTCTGCCTCCAGCACCTCAGTGTTCCTGACCCCTACCTTTCCTGCTGCCCCTCATCAGACTCCAGGTGCTACTTGCTCATTCCTCCATCCCCTGCTCTGGCATCTAGCAGTGGGTAGCAATGAGTTCATCAGGTGTGCCGACTTTTACTGGTGGTGTAAGGGGAGTAATAACGTCCCATCCCAGATTCACCTGCAAAAAAAAAAAAAAAATGCATGCATTCTTAAGAACCTTAAAAAAGATAAAGTACCATAAGGATGGATGTAGATGTGGGGATATTCTGTACAAGGATGGATGTAGATGTGGAGATAGTACGTGGCCTTTGGACACCCCTCAGATGGCTAATGCACAGACCGCCATTGGTGGAGCCATCATAATGGCAGTCCTAATAATGATGATGACGAGGACAGCCACAGCATCTGACATCTGTGGGCTCCTCACTGCAAGCCCGTGGGCTCCACAACTATTATCCCATTTTACAGAGGAGGGAAAGCAGACTCGAGGAGCTTAGGTGACCCTGCTGCCATTCACACATCTGAGGACTGGGGGAGCAGGCTTTCCACCCCAGCCAGAGTTACCCCTGCCCTACACCAATGCTGTCCCCAGCTCTCTGTCCCCCAGACCCCGTGGGGTGTCTCTGAAGAGACAATGCTAGCAGGAAGACAGCTTATTTGGAAGACATTTTCTTTAGGCCAACCAAATCTATGCACCTTACATTATCTGGGCACATCTGTGGAAAGAGCATCCTCCAGGAGGATGCCTCCAGGATCGTGAGCATGGAGCCAGGAGTGGGAGGGGCAGGAGCGCTGTGCCCACAGGTGAACGATGGACCGTGAATGTCAAGTTCAAACTTCAGATGAGAAGGCGCTCCTCTCCTGGGGTGACAAAGGAGGGGAAATTCCTTCCTTCTGATCCATGAGAAGAGAGAAAAGGGCCCCACCCCCAGCACCCTGTATACAGTAGGTGCTCAGGAAATACAAATTGAACCCGTGACTGCTCATCCACCCAGGGCCGCCAGGTCTAGATTACTGGTTTGGTTTTTCCGGGAGTCGTGTTTTCTAAGGACTCTGTTTTCTCTTGCCTTGAAAATGTGCCTATTTTTAGCGTTGATTCGTGCAGGCTGCAGCATGAATCACCTAAAATGCCCTGCTAGAAAGAGCTGGGATTAGAGAGCAGGTAGTTGAATTGGACTCAGCATCCCTGCATGAATGCAGGACCCTGAAGACCCTGGCATCTGGAAGGTGCAGGGCAGGAGGAATGCCCATGCCTTGTAGAGGGACGGCTCTGGACCTCCTGGGTATCTGACCCTCCTGTGTGTATTTAGCCCAGAAAAAGCAGGTTTTCACACAGTTCTTCAATCTGATGAAATTCCACCTTCAAAAGGCTCTAAATCCAAAGGCTAAAATGCAATAAAAGAAAATAAGATGCAAGCCACGGGAGTGACTTTTTTAGTTTAATTGGGAGCCTTCCTGGCTCACTCCTCATTCTCCTTGCTCCAAATTTCCCCAGCTTCTCTGGCCAGGGTCCCAACCACACTATAAAACTACCAATGACACCACCCAGGGTGCCAGGGACAGCTCTGGGCCCTTTGCATGTGCTGCCTCCAAGGTGGGCACTGGCCTGGCCCCACTGCATAGATGGGGACACAGGCACAAAGAGACAAGTTGGCCTGCACAGGGTTGTACAGGGGGTGGTGGCACAGTTAAGGATCTGAGCCAGAAAATCAATGCCACTTATCGGTCTCTCTCATTGGCACGGGCCCTTCTTTTCCTTATCGCTCCCTGGCACCCACCTGGGAGGAGCTGTGGTGGCCAATCTTCTGTGTCAACTTGACTGGGCCACAGGGTGCCCAGATGTTTAGGCAGACATGATTCCAGGTGTTTCTGTGAGGTTGTTTTTGCATGAGATTTACATTTAAATCAATAGACAGAGTAAAGCAGATGGCCCTCCCTAATGTGAGGTGAGGGGATTCCAATCAACTGAGAGCCCAGTAGAACAAAAAGGCTGAGGAAGAGGGTGCCTCTCCTACCTGACTGCCTTCATTTGAATGGGGACATCAGCATTTCCTGGTTCTCCAATAAATTTCCATCTCTGGACTCTAACTGGAACATCAGGCCTGTGGATTTGGGCCTTGCCAGCCTCCACAATTGTGAGAGCCAATTCCCTAGAATAACTATCTTTCTGTGAATACAGATACACACTTTCTATTGGTTCTGTTTTTCCAGGGAACTCTCATCTAGGAGCTTTTCAATTCTATGCTTTTTGCAGCCCCAGGACACTTAGCGAAGCACCAAAGCCATGGAGCGGACAACAAAGGTCTTCTGAACCCAGAGGACCCCCTGCCCAGCGGACCCTCAGCCCTGAGAAGAGCATTTCCTCCTCCCTGTCCTCAGGAAGGGCTGTGGGAGGAAGTGCAGGCCCAGGAGTTGGGCAGGGTGCTGGGTGAGCGAGGTCAGGACTGGAGGTCAGGAGCGATTGGAGGCCGGTGATGGACCAGTGGGAGCAGAGGGGATGTCATCCTGCGGCCCCCAAGCAGAGGTCAGAATTCAGCCTCCCCGTCAGATGCCGCCCCGACACTGGGGGCACCAGCAGAGACCAGGTGGGGGCCAGGGGTGGCAGCCAACCCTAGTGTCTCAAGGGGGGCCCCAGGGCATAGCAGACTCGCTGCAACATCTGTTTCTTATCACTTAGTCAGAAAACAACATATTAACTCAGAAAATAACAATGAAGCGCCTCCTTTGCCCAGGCTCTGTGACGGGCCCCGGGTACAGGAAAGTGAGCAAAGCCTGGGCCTGCCCTCAAGGGAAGACAGAAACAGCATCGCCGCCAATATTAATATTAGCACCTTCCATGGTGCTCAGCACGCCACGCACTGTTCCTGGTATTATTCTAGCCCCATGTACAGTCGCCCCCTTATCCATGGGAGAAAAGTTCCAAGACCCCCACTGGATGCCTGAAACTGAGGTAGTACCAAATCCTGTAACACTGCTTTTTCCTAAATGTACATACCTAGGATAAAGTTCAATTTATAAATTAGGCAGAGAAAGAGATTAACAACTAATAATAATAATAAAATAAAACAATTCTAACGATATACTCTAATACAGTTATGTGAACGTGGCCTCTTTCTTTCTCAGAATATCTGATCAGAATATCTGCACTCCCCCTTCCTGCGATCAGCGAGATGGTGAAACGCAGGCATAATGAGACAAACTGAGGGAGTGGACAGAACAAGAGTCTAACATGCTGCTTGGAACGGCAGCAATGAAAAACTTACGAATTGCTTATTTCTGAAAATTTCCATTTCATATTTTTGAACCACCATTGATGACTGCTAACGGACACTGTGGAAAATGAAGCCATGGACAAGAGAGGCTACTGTATCACATTAATTCATTTCATCTTCCCAGCAGCCCCGTGGAGGAGGTACTATTACCCCATTTTATATATGAGGAAACTGAGGCACAGAGAGGTTAAGTGATTGGCCTAAGGTCACACAGCTCTCAAGGGCCAGAGCTAGGGTGTGTACCCAAGTAGTCTGGCTCTACTTAATGATAAAAAATTATAACACAATACTAAAGTGCAACCCTAAGGTGTGCAGCAGGCACAGTGGATGAACAGATGGGGCATTCTGTGTGGATGGGCAGTTATGGACCAAACGTTTGTGCCCCCCAGAGTCTCATGTTGAAGGCTTAACCCCACAGTGTAATGGCTTTGTACTGGGAGGTGGGTCTTTGGGAGGTAATTGAGGCATGAGGGTGGAGCCCCCATAAAAGACATTGGAGTCGTTATAAATGTGACCCCCGACAGCTCTCTCGCCCTCTTTCCACCATGTGAGGACACATGAGAAGCTGACAGAGTGCCATCGCCAGAGCCTGACCATGTGGCCCCTGACCTGAGACTTCCAGCCTCCAGAACTGTGAGCATCAGTGTTTGTGTTGAAGCCTCTCAGTCTATGGTAATTTGTTATTGCAGCCCCAGCTGACCAAGACGCTAAGGACTTCACCGAAGGGGAGAGGCCAGGCAGGGTCCTGAGGCCACAGAGTCCTGATTCAAAGCAGAGGCAAGAACTTCACGTTGGAGAGCGAGCCCAAGGCCGGGAGGCTGAGGGGAAATTGGGAGAAGTCAGGAAGGCTGGGTTGTAGGAAGCTAGCCATGGCCACTTGGATCCAGAGGGTCCCTCTACAGAGAGGAGAAAGGCCAAGAGTCACACCAAGGTACCACACAGCCACCTGACATGGCACATCTGGCCAGGCAGGGGCTGCAAGAGCCGCCCATCTGGGCAGGGAGCCATCATTCAGGACTGACATTGTTCACAACGGAGCTTGTGGTGGTGATGAAAAGAGGGCTAACCTTGAGTTGGTTTTCTTCTCATTTTAAATTCTCTATAGACAATGCACCTCCTGCCTCCTGCGTTCAGGCCAGCCACTCCCACCACCATTGGTTAAAAAATAATAAGGCTGGGTGCGGTGGCTCACGCCTGTAATCCCAGCACTCTGGGAGGCCGAGATGGGCAGATCACAAGGTCAGGAGATCAAGACCATCCTGGCTAACATGGTGAAACCCCATCTCTACTAAAAAAATATAGGCATGGTGGCAGGCACCTGTGGTCCCAGCTACTCAGGAGGCTGAGGCAGGAGAATGGCGTGAACCCTGGAGGCGGAGCTTGCAGTGAGCCGAGATCATGCCACTGCACTCCAGCCTCGGCGACAGAGCAAGACTCCATCTCAAAAAAAGAAGAAGAAGAGGAACCTTTGGAACAGCCGGGTCATCCGGGCAGAGTGTTTGGTTTGGTCGCTGCTTTTTTGGGTGTTTGTTTTTTGTTCATTTAAGCCTGGATTCCTTAGCATATATAAGGTAACACTCCCTTAAGACAACTTAAATACAATGTCAGCCACACATGCAAGCCACATGGGTAATCTAGTAGCCATATTTTTTAAAAGTGAAGAGAAACAGATGAAACCAATTTTAATATTACTTTATTTCACTTAATATATTAAATATCTAAAAATTAGCATTTCAACATGTAATCCATAGAAAAACTATTCATGAGCTATTTTCCTTTGTTTTGTCTTTGAAATCTGGTGTGGGTTTTCAACTCGTCATCCACCTCCGCTCGACTGTCCACCCCTCCAGCGCCCAACAGCTTTGTGCAGCAAGTGGCCTGGGACAGGACAGCACAGCCCGGCGCCTCTAAAATGAGCCCAAATCAAGCTGTGGCCACTCAGACCACATCAGTCACTTTGAGTTTTTGGTCTGCTTGTTTTTGTCATCCAATACGACCTTCACCGAGTCAGCAGGCATGTGCCAATGAGCCCTAAATATTAAGAACACATTGACATGATTCCCAGGGTAGCAACATCTCCTTACTTGAAAAGCATAACCCAAACGCAGGCCTTTCAAAGGTGGAGTAGCCGATGCTGAGAGAAGAGCTGCTTCCTCCGCTTTCATCAGCACCACAATCAAAAGGCAAGAGAGGCTGCAGCTGAAGGGAGGGGAGGGATGTGGTCAAGACCAGGAGTGATCAGCTGGGACCTCTGCACCCAGCATTCAGTGTGGACATGGGTCTCTCTGCTTTCCTGTTCTCTTTGGCTCCACTGTTCATTTTTAAAGCCATGCTGCATCATGTCGGTAAAGGAACTGGTCCTAAGGTCAGCCTAGGGAAAAGCATGTTAATAGATCCTCCAGACCTCAGGTTCTAAAGAACGGAGCAGCATTTTCCTAAGATGCCTCAGGAGCCACCTAAGCCACTGGGGGGGAAAGCCTGCCAAGTCTTCTTCAGGGCCAGGAGCAAGGTTTCACCACCCAGGCCCCTCCACCCTGGCCCAGGGACTCCCATTCTATGGAGCTGGGGCTCTGCTGAGCACAGCTCTCCCCTGGGCTGGAGCGCCCGTCTGGCAGCCTGCTCTGGCTCAGGAGGAGACGAGCCTGGGGGGTCATCCATGAAAACTCCACACTGCCTCCTGGGCACTCGGTTCTTTCTTCTGACCCCCAAAACATATATACACAGGACTCTTCTACTTTTAGAAGGGCTTTGATAATCCCTGCAAGGAGAGACCGGGTTACAGAAAGCACAAAAGTGGTCAATTTGCAAAGGTTCCCAAACCTTGGCAAGTTCTTCTAGTTCCTGACTTCTACCTGGGATGACAGATGGCAATTTGACAGGACCCAGGGACGGATTTTTGAAATGAAATGTTGCATACTACAGAAAAGCCCTGTGAATATAATCCCACCTTTGGCCTCATTGTTGACTCTATCAAATCCTAACATGTTTATGGATTTGATTCATATTTACTTTTAAGATGTGAACAATTATAGGTAGTATGATATAATAAAGTATAATAAAAATAATAGGTTTGTGAGTGCTAGTGTATCCTTCCCCCAGTGTCTGTGTATGTGCACACATGCACACACAGGCACATGCATTCATGTGCACGTGTGCGCGCGCACACACACACACACACACACACAGGCAGTGAGTGAGCCCTCAGATCCAGCCTCTAGCCTGGGAAACTCCTCATTCTGTACAGGCTATAGAGATCACTGACCATGGAGCTTGTTTGAGGAACTAAAGACGTAAAAAGGAATATAAGCCAGTGGAGTGCAGTGGCTCACACCTGTAATCCCAGCACTTTGGGAGGCCAAGGTGGGTGGATTGCCTGAGCTCAGGAGTTTGAGACCAGCCTGGGCAACACGGTGAAACCCCATCTCTACTAAAATACAAAAAATTAGCCAAACATGGCGGTGCGCACCTCTAATCCCAGCTATTCAGGAGGCTGAGACAGAAGAATCGCTTGAACCCGGGAGGTGGAGGTTGCAGTGAGCCGAGATCGCGCCACTGCACTCCAGCCTGGGTGACAGAGCAAGACTCCATCTCAGGAAAGAAAAAAAAAAGGAATCTAAGCCGTTTACTTTATCCTTAAACTTGGCTACAAGCTTTGTGCTATTTGTCTGCTGTTCCTCAGTAAAAAAGTGAAAATCACCTTAACCAAGCACGTGTTCTTACTCACCCCAGTCCTCAAACACTGGCCAACCTTCCACAGTGTCATATATATATATATCCTGTAACTTGTGGTTAGGCCCAGCTTTATCGGTAATTAACATTGTATAACTGTGCCTCAATTTACAGGTCTATCCTCTTTCCAGTGAACATTTAGGTTCTCTCCTTTTCCTGAACTAAACAAAGCTACAATTATTAACATTGTTTACGGCCAGGCACACTGGCTCACACCTGTAATCCCAACACTTTGGGAGGCCGAGGCAGGAGGATCACTTGAGGTCAGGAGTTTGAGACCAGCCTGACCAACGTGTAGACATGACCATGTCTCTATTGAAAATACAAAAATTAGCCAGGTGTGGTGGTGCGCACCTGTAATCCCAGCTACTAGGGAGGCTGCGGCAGGAGAATTGCTTGAACCTGGGAGGCAGAGGTTGCAGTGAGCCATGATGGTGCCACTGCACTCCAGCCTGGGTAACAGAGCAAGACTTCATCTCAAAAAACAAACAAACAAAAAACATTGTTAACCAGTGCTGTTGTGAAACACTTTTGATTTCAGGTGATCTGATGTAATTGAAAGGTGTCTCACTGTGGTTTTTATTTGCCTTCTGATTCTAGCACAGCTGAGGATTTTTTTTTTTTTTTTTTTTTTGACAGAGTCTCACTCTGTCACCCAGGCTGGAGTGCAGGGGTGCGATGGTGGCTCACTGCAGCCTCAACCTTCTGGGCTTAGATGATCTTCCCACCTCAGCCTCCTGAGTAGCTGGAACTCCAGGCACATGCCACCATACCCAGCTAAGTTTTTATAGAGATGGGGTTCTGCCATGTTTCCCATGCCAGTCTCAAACACCTGGGCTCAAGTGATCCTCTTGCCTTGGCCTCCCAAAGTGCTGGGATTACAGAGGTGAGCCACTGCGCCCAGCCACAGCTGAGGATCCTTTCATAGGCCATTGATCATCCTGCTTTCTTCTATGAATTGCCTGTCATGCCTTTGGTATGGACAGTTGTTTAACGTAGGAGTGTCATGCCTGACATGGTAAAGGAAAGGTCCAGTATCTTCCAATGGGAATGTCTTCCCAGCAGAATGACCCCAACGAAGGAGGCATTTGGTAAAGGCATGGATCACCCCAAGAGCCAGAGGATTTGTTCAGTCAGCACCTGAGCCTCCTCTTGCAGGTGTTCTAACAGAATGGGGCCAAATGTTGACTTCAGTTGCAGCGATCCCTCTGCACAGTCCCTTTTAGGAACCTAAAACCTTTGCAGGTGAAAATGACGTGTTTTCAAAGTGAACACACGCATCACCAGGTTGCACTGATGGAAAACTATTTCTATTCACTTTCTGTGGCAGCCAAGACAAATTACACAAAATGTTGACGTAAAACAACGGAAGTGTATTATCTCACAACTGTGGAAGCCAGAAGTCCAAAATCAAGGTACTGGCAGGGGCGTGCGCCCTCTAGAAACAGCGCGGGGAAGCTGCTCTTACCCCTTCCAGCTTCTGGTGGTTGTCGGCCTTCCTTGACTTGTGGCTGTGATGGTCCGATCTCTGCCTCCGTCTTCACAGGACCTTCTCCTCTGTGTGTCTCGTATAAGACACTTGCCATTGTGAGATTTTTATGAAGGGAGTGTGTGTGTGTGTGTGTGTGTGTGTGAGAGAGAGAGAGAGAGAGAGAAAGAGGCTGAAGGAGGCTGAAGGAAGGGCCAGTATTTTAAGCCATCCATGATCTTTTCACTGCTCTGCTGTGTGACCTGGGCCCGTTAGTTCACCTCTCTGAACCTCCTCTCCACCCTATGAACTGGAGCCAGTGACCGCCAGCTCTTGGAGTCAGGAGCATTGATGTGGGTGTGAAAGCACCTGGCATGTGGTCATTACTCAACACATAACTTTGAACTTTGCTCTTTTAAAGGAAAGATGCTTACAATCTTGAGGGAAGATAAGATTCAGTGCTTAAAATGATAGCAAACATTTCCATGTGTCCGAAGCTCTTCCCAGCACATTACACGTATTCATTCACTTTATCCTCTTCATGACTCTATGAGACAGGCATCATGACCCTCCTCATTTTGCATATGGGGAAACTGAGGCCCAAGTTCACAGAGCTGGTGCATGTTAGGCTGTCTCTCGGGAGAAGGAATGTGCTAAGGGAGGAGAAAGAAGCTCAGTGTGGACTTGAGGACTCAAAGAAAGAGAATTGCTCGATTGGAGAAATGCAGGAAGAAATTCAGGAAGGCTTCAGGACCTTGGTGACCACTGACATTCATAGAGATGGATGTGAAGTGAAAGCCTTTGAGGTCCCTGTCCATGGACAGAGGAATCTGCTCTTCGCAGCAGTTTCTACTCTCACACCTCCCTCACCTTCACTGGCCTTTCCAGAGCTTCAGGGAAGCAACCCTGATCCCTGACCCCCTCCAACAGGGAGGAGGTGATTCAGCCAGGCCAGATGTCAGAGCCCAAATGTCCTTTCCCAAGGATAATAACTGTGGTTATTGTCCAAACTGAGACACTTTGGTGGGGTGGGAGTTGTAACCATTAAGTCAGGATAAGAGGTGTCATCCGCGACTATCTCAGCAAACGAGGTCAGAGAGTCACCTTGTCACTTTAGCAGCAGCTGCCTGAACCTATAGAACATAAACTGCAGTTCAACAGGCCCCTCCTGGACAGACAATGTGTTCAAGAGGAGTTTCGGGATAGTGGGGATCCCTGGTAAATGTGGCCCCAACCAAATAGAATTGGGTGACAAGACAGCCTGGAGAAATCCTGTGCAGGGGCAGCAGGGAGAGGCAAAGGCACCCGCCTGCCCAGACATGCCTTCTTAACACAGCCTGCACCTCCCTCTGTGTTTTAGAGATAACAAAAGGCCAAAGGCAAAGATCTGAGCAGATGCCTCAAAGAAGATATATAGATGGCAAATGAGCAGATGAAAAGGTATTCCACATCATATGTCATCAGAGAAATGCAAATTAAAACAACAATGAGACACAGTTACTGGATACTACACACCTATCAGAATGGCCCAAATCCAGGGCACAGATAGCAGCAAATGCGATGAGGACGTGGAGCAATAGGAACTCTCATTCATTGCTGTTGGGAAGCAAAATAGGCAAACTGTGAAAAACAGCTTGATGGTTTCCTTCAAAACTAAACATCCCCTTACCACACAATCCAGCAATCATGCTCCTTGGTATTTGTGCAGATGAACCGAAAACTAATGTCTGCACAGAAACCTGGGCACACATGTTTATAGCAGCTGTGTTTATCATTGCCAAAACTTGGAAGTAATCAAGATGTCCTTCAGTAGGTGAAGGGATAAATAAACTGATACATCCCGGCCGGGCATGGTGGCTCACACCTGTAATCCCAGCCCTTTGGGAGGCCGAGGTGGGCAAATCACTTGAGGTCAGTTTGAGAGGCCAAGGCGGGCGAATCACTTGAGGTCAGGAGTTCGAGACCAGCCTGGCCAACATGATGAAATCCCATCTCTACTAAAAATACAAAAATTAGCCAGGCGTGTTGATGGGCACCTGTAATCCCAGCTACTCAGGAGGCTGAGGCAGGAGAATAGCTTGAGCCCGGAAGGCGGTAGTTGCAGTGAGCTGAGATCCCGCCACTGCACTCCAGCCTGGGCGACAGACTGAGACTGCATCAAAGTAAATAAATAAATAAATAAGGATATATCCAGACAATGGAATATTATTCAACACTAAAAACAACTGAGGTACCAAGCTCTGAAGTGAAATGGAGGAAATGTAAATGCTTCCAATTATGTGGCATTATGGGAAGGACAAAACAATGCAGACAGTAAAAAGATCAGTGGTTGCCTGGGATTGGAGGAAAGGACAGATGAACAGCAGGAGCATGGGGGATTTTAGGGCAGGCAAACTGTTCTGTTAAAATGGTGGACGCATGTCATTACCTGCTCTCCACACCCATAGAATGTACAACACCAAGAATGAACCCTAATGCTAACACTGAGCTTTGGGTGATGATGATGTACCCATGGGGGTTCATCAGTTGTCACAAATGGATAACCGATGGGGGATGTGAGTAGATGGGGAGGCTGTGCATGTGCTCGGGCAGGGGGGACGTGGGAAACCTCTGTACTTTCCTCTCAATTTTGCTGGAAACTAACACTTCTCTAAAAAAAAAAAAACTATTTTTTTTAAACTACCATCTTAAACAAAAAAAAGAGGCCCCAGGTAAAAGACCTCAACCCATAACTTTCCACTGAGAAGGGACTTTCTCACTGGTGGAAGGAGGACACACCGGGTCATTATTTGAGTAATCCAGGCAGGAGACCCTGCCTGGATTGAGTAATCCAGGCATCTGCTTCAGCCATGAGACCGCCTCAGGTGAAAATAGCTTTGCGGTTGTTTTTCTTCTTTACACCCGATGGGTCTTTGGGGGTTTGTGGCATACCCCACGTAACAATGAACTCTCAGTTCCCCTTTCTCATTCTCCCCAGGGAGCCTAGGTGCCCTGCAGGGAGAGTGGCCACCTGTACCAGGTGTGAGAGGAGCCGCACCCGGACCCAGGCCCTGCATCCTCATCCTGCCTCTGCATCCAGCATCCCTGCAGGAGGCCCTGCCTGCAGAAGGGCTGAAAAGTAGGCTTGCTGTGAAAGTGCTTGTATGTCCCTGAGGGGAGAAGCAAGTCACAGTCAGGGCACTGGTTCCTGTCATCCGGTGCAACACAAAGCAGGCGCCAGGACATGGGGTGCAGACGGGAGCACAGAGAGGGTGGGTGCTACTGGGGTGCACAGGCAGCTTGAGGAGGATGGAGATGGCAAACTTCCCTTCATCATTCCAGGGCCACATTTAGGGCTGGAGGACTAGCAGGTCCCCAAAGCCTCCAGTGCTTCTGGAGGCCAGTGGTGAGCAGTGTCCAAGGACCCCACAGCCACCACTGAGGCCCACCTACTCATCCCTCAGCTGGGTGTCCACTGGCAGCCACACTTCAGGTCTCCAGGACGTGGAGTTTGGGCTTCTCTCCCAAGCGGAAGTTATCCAAGTGCCCTCGGCATCCCACGGATTTGCTTTGTCTCTGAGGGAAGAATTAAGGAGTGTTAGTATGATATCAGAAAATTGCTAATTATGGTGAAGAGCTAACACGGCGATCTGGGAACTTGTGGAACTCTAGTTAGTGATGACAGAAGAGGAAAATATTTTACTGTTTTGTGCTGCACCCAGGTTCTCAGGAGGTGGCAAGAGACGAGACTTGGCGCTGTGCCATGCTCGGAGCCTCTGGTCCTAGAGACGCTGCTTTCCCCATGGGAGTTCGGAGCAGAGGCAATCAGCTGGGAAGCTCAGGATGGAGTGAGGAAGGAGAGCGACTTGGGGTGCTTGGGTTGCAGAGATCTAACGCCCCAAGAGAGACTGGCTGTGGCCTGTGCCCACCCCAAACTCACACACACTGTTGTGCTCACACACGTGTACACACTTACACACATTTCAACACTCACACCCCCAAGCTCACGCACCACACTCACACGCCTTAGTCACACACGCATACACACATTAACACACGTACACACTCACATTTGCACATCCACACACAGTTATGCACCACAGACGCTCCCAAGTTCACACACCACTATCACACACACACAATCACTCATATACACACTCTCACACATGGACACACCGACACACTCTCCATTACACACCTGCCCTCTCTCACACACACGCACAAACACACACACTTCAAGCCGAATTAGAGCTCTTTTTTTGGTCCCACAAAGAAAACGGTAACCTCAGCATCTTGGTCTCAACGAGAACTGGGTGCATGATCCCATCCAACCACAAGGGGGAAAATGAGGAGATGGGTTCTCCATGTCCTCAGACACTGGAGAACAAAAGTATATGCCAGATCTAACGGGCATCACACATGAACAGGAGGGATTGAAACAGAAAAGGGGTTCCTCCTGATGCGTGGCATTGACAGAGCCCAGTTCTGCCTCATGCCAAGCACCACCTCACCCCTTGATGAAGGAAAATGGTTGCATGTCTTGTTTCCTGGCCCCCATCTCTGTCTTGGTACAGAGTAAAGACTTGAGCCTCCCTTCTAAAGACCGGAGTCCCGCTGAGCTGACCCGCCAGCTGACAGATGAAGCCATGCCATCTGCTGACCAAGTTCCCCAAGACCCCTTGAGACTCAGTTTCTGAAGAGGGTCTGCTGGGAATTTCCTGTCTCCATGCTCTGCCCAGCTGTTGGGACACCTGCAGCCTCTGTGGAGCCTCTTGGCCTGACAGCGGGGCTGGATGACTGGCTACCTCTTGACTGTGCCAGCACCTCTACTGCCATGTTCTGCCTGGGGGACTGGAGTTCCTTCTAGCCCTGGCAGAGGGGACTACCCCTAGGATCTTTCCCACCCCACAGCTGGAGTCCTCCCAGTCTACAGGGGTCAGCCCATATGACCAGCAGGCTCCTAAAACATGAAGGCCTTTCATTTAGAGAGCTCAGTGAAGGATATGACCAGAGAAATGAGCATCAAGGCTGAGATGAGGGAGCCACACTGGGATACAGCCTAAATTAGTTTTGACCCCCCTCTGCAAATCCTTCCTTGTTCCTTCCCTCAGTTAACCAAAAACCCAATAGCAGTTCAGTTCAATTCAGAACACTGAGCCAGGTACTGTATAAATGCCTGGAACCAGCAGTGAGTAAAAGACTAAAAAACATGGCCTTTGCCCTGTGGGATTTGTAGTCTATGGGGAAGATGGATATTAAACAAGTGTGAAAGTATGAAAAACCTACGTGTGTGTGGGTGGGTGTATCAGAGCTCTATAGAAGCACATACAAAATGGAGAAATTATCTTAGTCTAGTGGCTCAGGAAAGAGCCTCCTAGGAAAATGGCATTTAATATGAAACCCAAAGTACGTAACAGTGCTTGGCCAGAGAAACAGGGTGTGTAGCTTAAAGATGGTCACAAGATTAAAGACACACATTAAAGGTCACACATTCTTTGCTCCTCCATTCTCTGCAAGAGTCAAATTCCTAGTCCTCTTCCCCTGGACTCTGGGCTGGCCCTAGCCTTGCATGTAGAATGAAGTAAAAGTGACTTTCTGGGTCTTCTGAGGCTGAGTCATGAGAAGCCTTGAGCTTCTGCTCAGACCTTTCAGAAAACATGCCCGGGGGAAACCAGAGGCTGTGTAAGGAGTACAGCTATCCGAGACCACCATGCTGCGAGGAAGCCCAAGCTAGCCTCGTGGAAAGGCAGCATGGAGAGAGAGATACCCAACTGGTCCCCTGTTTTTCCTGCCACCCCAGCAGAGCCCAGGCAAATGAGTAAGGAAGGCTTTGATGGTTCCAACCCCAGCCACCCTCTGACTATAACTGCGGGAGAAACCCTGAGTGGGAACCACCTATATAAGCCCAGTCAACCAACAGAATTGTGAGAAATAATAGTAAGTTATGCTTTAAACCACTGAGTTTTAGAATAATTTGTTCTACCGCTATAGATAACTGAATAAAGGAGTGGAAAAGAATTCCAAGTGGAGGAACAGCATGTACAAAGGCCAAGACTGCACCCTCAGACCTCCTTCAGAGAATATGACTTTTAAACCATCTTAGAACCAGCTCCTCAGGACCAGCTGCAGTACCTCATCCTCGGGCATAGGACAGAGAGATTTTTTTTTTTTTTTGAGACGGAGTCTCGCTCTGTCACCCAAGGTGGAGTGCAGTGATGCGATCTTGGCTCACTGCAACCTCCACCTCCCAGGTTCAAGAAATTCCCGTCTCAGCCTCCCAAGTCGCTGGGACTACTGGTGCATGCCACCATGCCTGGCTAATTTTTTTTTTTTTTGTATTTTTAGTAGAGACAGCATTTCACCTTTCCTAAAACGTGAAGGTATTTCTTTTAGAGAGCTCAAGGAAGGATATGACCAGACAAATGACCAGCAAGGCTGTGATGAGGGAGCCACCCTGGGATACAGCCTAAATTAGTTTTGATCCCCCTGCAAATCCTTCCTTGTTCCTTCCCTCAGTTAACTGAAAACCCAATAGCAATTCAGTTCAAGCTAGCCTCATGGAAAGGCAGCGTGGAGAGAGGGATACCCAACCAGTTCCCTGCTGTTCCTGCCACCCTAGCAGAACCCAGGCGAGTGAGTAAGGAAGCCTTTAATGGTTCCAGCCCCAGCCACTCTCTGACTGTAACTGTGTGAGAAGCCCTGAGTGGGAACTACCTTTATCCAGTTATCTGTAGTGGTGTAACAAATCATTCTAAAACTCAGTGGTTTAAAGCAATAATTTATTATTATTTCTCACAATTCTGTTGGTTGCCTGGGCTTATATAGGTGGTTCCCACTCAGGGCTTCTTACACAGTTACAGTCAGATGTCGGCCAGGCAGTTCTCGAACTCCTGACCTCAAATGATCTGGCTGCCTCGGCCTCCCAATGTGGTGGGATTACAGGCATGATCCACCATGCCCGCCTCAGAGAGAGACTTTTAATCCATCCACAGATGAACTGGGGAGAGGAATGATTTATCAACGTTTTGAAACTGTATTTAAGTTAGTTTGGAGATGGGTGCATTAAATTTCTCCTGGGGACAGGACCTATCGTATTTAGAAAGCACCTGAGAACACTTTAGGAACCAGGGATTCACAATCATGTTTTCTGAGCTGGCCATGATTATGCTGGGGAACTAACAACACAAGCATGTAGCTGGATACAATGTAGATTCCTCAAAAGAAGAACCAAGGGAGATCATAAGATTCGAGTTAAGAAATAGAGATTTCCTACTTACTCTGTGCTGATTTAGTTCATAAAAATAAGCATCTCCTCCTTGAGGTCTAAGAATGTGTGGGGCTGGGAAACATTTGGTAAGACTGTGAGGAAAAGAACTGAAAACAAAAGTTCAGAAAGAGTTGACAGAGCACAGGGCCTGCTGGGCTCTCCTTGCATCTAGGTGGTCCCTGGGCCCTCGCGGGTGAAGGGCCCTGGCCCCGCTGGACCCTGTCCAAGGCTGAAGGTGTGAGGTTGGGGTCTCCCAGGCCTCCTCAGAGCAGATGAATGAAGGTGGGGACAGAGGGCAGGACAGACCCTGTCCAGATAGGAATGTTCTGTCCCTGGGGCACCGGCGCCTGCATCTCTCTGCGTGTTTAGACCGCCTCTGCCTCCAGGTGGCACTCTGGGGCCACATCCTGCTTCTCCCGCTTTGAAACAGCCAGGCCACCCCCTCCGGCCTTCAGCCAGTGTCTTCCAGAGAGCCCAAGCCAGGCCTGTCCTTTGGGGGTGAGGAAACCCGACACAGTGCTTTCCAGAAGTGGGGGAGACAGTAGCATAGCCTCCTGCCTCCTCCGGGTCTTGGCATCTGGGTTTCTCTATTCCTGAAGAAACAGAATTCACAATTTACCCTCTTCAGCCCGTGAAACTGGAGTGTTTGTGGGAGGGCCAGGCCAGCACAGCTTTTTCTGTCTTCACCCCATCTGATATTCCAGCGTCCAGTGAAGGCTGTCTCCAGAGCCTGGGTGTGCAGGAGGCCGCCTGGAGGGATTTCCCCACTCTTGTTCCCCTCCACCGCCACCTCACGTTCTTTCCATGAGGCCTCATTCGCCTGTTCCTGGAGGTCTGAGCACACATCACCCACCTCAGACAGCTGCCTCATCTCCTGGGCAGCCCACACCACATTAGGCAGGAGGTGGCTGACCGTGCATCCCCAGCGCAGCCCGACGGAGGGAATTTGAGTGCATGAAGCAAGGGGACAGCTGTTCTTGCTCTGTGGGGAGTCCCTTTTCAGCTAGCACCCAGTCAGCAAATGACTCTTCTCTACAAAGAGACAGAGGATGAACCTCCTCTCTAGTTTTGGCAGCAGAGGCTGTGAGATCCACAGCAAGAGTCCAGAGCTGTGCAGGCTGCAAGGGGCACCAGATCAGGGATTCCGAACGGAGGAAGGTACTTTCCAGAGAGTACTGCAGGGGATCAAGCCTTCTCCACAGTCCCGCCAATAAAACCCCTGGGGCTCAGCCTAAACCCGATCCTAGAAATGACATCCCAACACAAGCTTTGCAAGATAAGTAAAATCTAGAGAGGAGGAAAGGCAGACCCACGCAACGAGAAATACAGGTGGTCTGGACCAGCTCAGGACAGACACAGCACCTTTTCCACGTGCAGTGAATGATGCTCTCATGTTTGCTGGTGTGAGGAATTGAACATTAATATCAGAAGCATTCTGTGTTACCTACAGCTGACTTTATGTTATGTTGAAGTCAACTGGATGACAAACTGTCTTTTGTCTTCATTCTAGAGCAAAGACACTAACTATTCCTTCCATTGTCTTTAGGGACACTCACGTTAATTAAAACTCTTCTGGGGTTCGTCATGAATATAGTTCTATTTCAAGCGCCCAGAGGACCCAAATGAAGCAACTTCCACACTTATGGAGCACTGCTCTGAGAAGCCACGTTCCTGCCTGGTTCTCCATGGCTATAAGCATATAGCAGAAAATGCATAGAAACACCCTGTCTCAGCCTGATTTCCCCTAAAGTACATCCCGAGACAAGGGCTGATGGGATTGACATTTATCCAGGGATGCAATCCCCAAGAGTAGGAGTGAGGGGTAGGAGAGAGGGCAGGGAGGAGAGGCATTATGGAATTGGGCACCACAACGGGTCATAGATGCTCTCAAGAATCTTCTGAACCTGCCAATTGAGAAACCAGGGAGCACATTGACTCCCCGCTCATGCCTCCCAGGTCAAGGGGCTCCTCCCAGGGTATGAACTCTGCTGCATTCCCAGGTGACAGGGATGTGAAGCAGTTTCAGGTGCCCCACACCTGGGCATCACAGGGAGGTCCTGAGGCAGGGTACTGTCGGTTCTTCACTCCGGGGTGAAGCTGATTGCCACCAGATGGGACCTGGTTCCTGCCCCAGTGGTGAGGCTGCAGAAGCTGGGTTGAGTTACAAGAGATGTCATCCACACAAGCACGGACCACCATGGGGAACGGGTCAGTGTTTAGACCACAATTCTCCATAGAAAGAGTGTTATGAATAAACAATGACTAGTGTAGCTTGTAGTCAAGTCCACAAACAACTTGAGACCCCTTCTGAGTAAACTGCCCTGGGAAAAACATCAAGGCTCTTGCGTTGAAAGTCAACAGAAAAGGAATCATCTGGAGTAGAATAGTATGTTTAATGTTCATTGTGGATGCTGGTGCTTGAGGAAAGCAGGCTTCCTTGGAGAAATGGAATGAGGTCGTTAGAGACAGCGCTGAGACTGAAAGGTGCTTCTGGGTCTCTTCCAGAGCTTTAGAAATGGAAGGCCCGGGAGCATCATTGCATTGACCTCCCCAGAAAAACACGGGCGTGTGCTTTTCCTCAATACGCTTTGATCACCAACACCACATCCACATTGTTTGCCCCTGAGTTTGGTTAGTATTTAGCTCCCAAACAGAAGGAAGAGAGGGATGGAAAATGGACAGAGAGTTTCCTGGAGAAACTCCTTTGAGTTGCAAGAGAATGAGAAGGAGGAAGAGATTAGAGAATAAAGATGGGCTTGTGTGAGGGAGGATGCCTGCTGGATGCCTGTGCGATGAACTAGCTCTGCACATCACTCACTGGTCACTAAAGACAAGAGGGCCATGGTGGAGGATGGGAGGTGCATGGCACAGACTGGCTCCTCTCAGAAGGATGGGCGGAGTAAGGAGGAAGCCAGCCATCAGGAGTTGGTAGGAGGGGACACCGTTGACCCCAGGAACTGGGTTGCTGCTGATGATGGGGCTAGCACGGCGCAGGGCCGAGGACCAGGGCAGCAATTGTTTGTGTGAATGGAAAACATGTATTTCTTAGGAAGGTGGTGCAGCCCTTGGGAACTCCAGTGGCTAGTTTGCATTTTTTAAAATGTTATGCTAATAATATGTCACTGCCACGGAGAAAAGTCTCTGGTCTTCCGTGGAGTCCAGATTCTATCCCTGAACTGTTCTTACAGGTAAAGATTTATATAAAATGCTCAGAGGAGGCTGTAATAGATTTCGAGACATATTTCATAATATTTTCTAGCATGCCACTTGATGTCACAGGCAGATTTATGAAAAGGCAGTATTTATTATACAATATTCATGTTTTATTAAATCTGATTACATTGCAGGAAAGACAGAGTAGTGACGGCAGCCTCCAGGCTGAGCTGGGGCTGAGTCCCCCGCCCCTACCTGACGCCAGGATGAGGACCCAGACATCGCATTGTGGGCTCTCAGCTCTGTCAGTGTCTCCCTCAGATAACCCGGGTGGAGAGAGGAGGGCATCCCTTGCCTCTTCTAACTCTCACTCTGTAGGAAAAGAACCGTGCTTGCCCGTCTTCCCACCTGGGCAGGCAGGCGGTAGCCTGAGCAGAGTATTGATAACACATGGGGAGACAGAGGACCTCTCTCTTACCTGCGGGAGAAAAGAGCCTGGCTGGCTATCCAGCCTGCAGCCTGAAGCTTCTCTAAGGAGCCACACAGTGCAGAATTTATCCCTGGGGCCCAGCGCTCCCAGCTCCCCAGCCAACCTGCCCTCCTTGGAAACCCGAGAAGATTCACTTAAAACAGGCCTCCCTGGGCTAAGAATCAAATTGGCCTGGCTCCCCTCTGATCTCCGGGAGTGTGAGCAGGGGGTCCCAGCAGCTGGAGTAACTCGACCCCTGCAAAACCGAGGTTCTTTTCTTTTCCTGGACAAGATTTATGCAGCAGGGTTTAGTCTTTAACGCAGATAGACATTCCCAGGAGAGGCCCTGAACTCCCGTGTACCACAGCCCCTCAGTCCCTGCAAGCTAACTGGAAGATGGGCTTTTAGATAAAGCTGGGTTGATACCCAAGGAAAAGAGAATTTGTATGAGATTGAGGAATCGCTTTGCACAACCTGATGGACCATGCTGACCCTTGGAGGGGAGGAAAACAAGGGGCTTTGTCAGCTGTGACAGTGTGAAGGAGTCAAGGCTTAGGCTCCGGAGATAAGAAAAAACAGATTTGAGCCCCGGCTACCTTGTGTACTGCTTGTGTGACCTTTGGCACCAACACTCTCTGTCTCAGTTTTCTTACCTGTATAACAAGGAGGGTAACAACCTAGTAGGGTTGCTGTGAAATAATGAATATTAAGCACTTCCCTGGCACAGAGAAAGAAGTCAATAACGGTTAGCCATTATTGAGAGGTCATTTAGTTAATTCATTTAAAGCCACAGAGCCAATGGCTTTGCTGTTGTTTGATACAGGTCATTACTGACCAGTGGACAGTGTTCCCATACAGAGGGGTGTCGCCGAGGAAATGATGGGGGAACAGAGAAGCAGGCCCTGGCTGTGATCAGTCCCCACCCAATGCTAGGTCCACACTGGCCAATGCTTGAGGGCTAAGGATGTTAGAGTTAGGAGGGGGTGCTAAGTGACGTGAAATAATGAAACATCTTGTGCACAAAGCATCCCTGTGTGTCTGGGGGCTGCAGACATTTGCCTCCCATGGGTGCACCTCTGCACTTCTCCACCGCGGGACCTAAGAACATGCTCAGGCTGCAGTGAATGCCCTTTTATTTACCTGGCGATGTCAGCTCCAGACAGCCTGGGCCTGGCTGCTGATCTGAATCCTAATCAGCTCCTCACGTCTCCCTCTCTTTAAGGACCCTGGGATGCTAATCACATCCCCAGGGAGGGGCTGCCGCTCTGCGAGCATCTGCAGTGGATGCAGGGCGGGCCTCATTCAGCCTTTAGGCAGTGGCCAGGGAGAAAAAGGATTTTTTAACTTTGCTGACAGTTTCAATTAAAAAACAAAACAGAATAAATACTTGTGTCTGTTGGCCATACTGCAGTGACATTTGTATTTTTTAAACAATTATTCAAAATTACTTTCTGTACAACCTCCATTTTAGTTTGTCTTTAAAGTTGCCCTTGTCTTTTGATGTGTAACTCAGTGCCCCCAAGAAATTGTGACAACAGCCCTACACCTCACTCTAGGTTTCCCATACACACTCTCAGGGGTTGTATTGGAGGAACTCCTTTTCTATACAGATACCCCAAGAAAGGACCAGGACTGTTATAAGAAGGGTTTTAATGTCCTTGGAATTGAATCCAGCCCTTCTTTCATTGAGTGTATATGTGCTACGGCACAGCTGGGTGGAAGAGGCCCTGCCCTCAGGGGCTTCCACTCAAAGTGAGATGCTAGATGGCTTCAGCCTTTCCTGCTGCCTGGAGCCCTGCTGGTCAGCTCTCCCTGTTGGACACCCACCCCCTTCCCCAGCAGGTAGTGTTGGAGTGCATCGTAAGAAAGGAGGTGACACATCTAGGGAGGAGGTTGTGGGAGGGGAGGCCCATGGCTCCATGACGCTCATGCCCCCAGTGGATGTCTGCCCTGCACTGCACCTGTCACCCGGCCCCGGGGAGATGGTAGATAATGACTGCAGGGACTCCTGGGGAGGTCTCCCTTCCCACCACTACATTTATTCCATCAGAGTTTCGTTTTGTTTTGTTTTTTTGTTTTGTGTCTGTGTGTGGGGGTGTTTTTTTCGCCTAAGTCTAATTAAGTCTAATTGGTGCAGTCATTATGTCAGAGTGAATGTTATTATTTTAGTCAAAAGCAGTAAACTAGAAAAAACAGTCTGTACGACAGCTTTCCTCTCTGTCTCAAGGCTAAGGATTTTAGGAGAGGCCCAACAAGACCTGACCGTTTACAGTTGTCATCAACTCAGATCTTCCACGCCCCCAGAGAACAAATAGAAAACGGACCTGTTGAGTTTTGCCTCCCATAATCTTAAGTGAAGCTATGAAGTTTCGCATATCTAGACTACGTCTACCTAGAGAGGGAAGATAGCGCTGCATTCCTTTCCTCCTAGGAGTTGCTTGTCTACCCAGTGGGATTCCTCACCATCGAGTGCTGAACGCAGTAACGGGAGGGCAGTAAGCGTTTGTTGAATGAATGAATGAAATATTCAGCATCTATGTGTGTGACACACTATACCATGTTAGTGCTGCACAAAGCAAATGAAACACAAGCCTCACCTTTGGTAAGCTCATGTCCTTCTCACCACCTGCTGGCTGCTGGGTTACATGAGAAAACATACAGAAAGGAATTTGTGTTTATACTTCCACCCAGCAAAATGCATATCTGATTACAGAAAAATCAGAAATGTCTGTGGATAGAGTGCGGGGTTTTATCACGTCATCAAAGTAAACCATGTTTTGCAAAATTGCCACAAAACTGTGCATGTTCTCATGGCCCTAATTTAGGATATGTTCCTTAAACAAAGAACATCTTTGTTTGATTCCATTTGTTTTGAAGCCTATATTCTACAGATACATTCTTTCCCAGTATGATACGAAAATGTAAGAATGCTAAGTGGAAAAGTTAGATCATTTTGTCAGATGCATAGATTTTCCAATTGGCAATTATATAGAAGACTAAAACATGGTTAAGTGTAATCAATATGCATTCAGTCTAATTATCATCTAATAGTTTGGGACCTTGTGCTTTGAGTATCATCTCCCTAAGGTGTTTGTTTGTGTGCTTATTTGAAATCTGTCAGTAAAGACAAGTATTTCCTACAGGACGCACAACACCGCTCTCCATGGATGGTTCTTGGAAGGTTTCCTGAGAAGTGACGGAAATGTCACAGAAAAGCCATGGTGATTTTGAGCTGAAATCACTAACTCTGCCCTTGCTTATTATATTGTGTAATAATTAGAAATAATTCTAGAAAGGCTGAAGCCATCTAGAATCTTGCCCTAACAGTTCTCTTACACCTGAGAACTGTTGTCCACGGCATAGGTTTATCTGAGAAGGACTTTGAAAATGATCTATTGCATTCATTTGCTAAGGCTGCCTTTACAAAGTACCACAAACTGAGCAACATAAACTACAGAGAGGTGTTCTCTTACAGCTCTGCAGGCTGGAAGCCCGAGACCAAGGCATCAGCAGGTGTCCTTCTGAGGGCTGTGATGGAGAATCTGCTCCAGGCCCTTCTCTTTGGCTTGTAGGTAGCAGTCTTCATGTTCACACGGCATTCCCTCTGTATGTGGGTCTGTGTCCAAATTTCCCCTTTGTATAAAGTCATACGGATTAGGGGCCCATCCTAATCCAGTGTGATCTCAATAGGCCTATTTCCAAATGTGGTCACATTCTGAGGTACAGGGGTTAGGACTTCAATCTGTGAATTTTGGGGGCCACACTTCAATTCATAACAGCTGTGGCAATAGCTGACTCTGATACATTGAGAGACTGAGGAAGGCCTCTCGTTCTCCCCCCACTCCTCTCCTCCCTGCCCCTCCGGGCTCTTTCCCTATCCTTCACCCACCAATTTCTGAAAACCCTTAGAGACTTGTCCCTTTGCATCTTAAAGTTGGCTTGGTCTCCTGGGATCTCACCCAGATTGCAGTTACGCCCAGGAGAGGCAGCGATAAGCCGTTTCCAGTGAGCTCCCGACCATCGTGGCTCTTAACCTCCATGTGTTAAGGTGTGTCCACACCTTTACTGCCAGGTCCATCTTTCTGACTGGAAGGCTCGCAGCATGCAAGAAAGCCATGGGGCACACTCAGTGGGATGGAGCAAGGGGTGGGAGATAGGTCTGGAAAGATCCAAAGGCAAAAACCAAAGGCAGCAATATCAGAGCAAGAGAAATCGAGTGGACCTGGGTTTGAGTCTTGGCTCTGTTACTTCTGGCTGGGTGACTTGGACAAGTCACCTGACCTCCCCGTCTGCTTGATGTGCTTATCGTCATACCTACCTGCAGGTAAGGCCACAAAATGCCCAGGAAATACGTTATGGTGGTTCTAATATCCTCGACGACTTCATCATTCTCCCTGGGCCCAGCCCCGACTGGCAGTAAAGGCGTAAGCTCTGCAATGCCTCAGAAGACTCTGCGGCTGTGAACATGCCTTTGCCACAAAAGCTGCTCTTACAGTGAGAACAGGGCCTGGAGCCCCCAGCTCCCCAGGCTCCTGACCCGTGGTTGAGTTCTGCATGCACAGCTAGGGCTGCACAGCTTCCTGAGCAGCGGGAAGGCTGTGGGCAGGAAGGGGAAATGAGAGTGGCCAAGGCTGTGCACACCTGGGCTGGATCAATGGCCACATTGTAGAGCCAGCCCTCTGGGACGGCCTGCCATGCCCGGATCTATAGCTGTGTTAGTCATCGCCTCGCCAGGCCTTCGTTTGTTTTTCAAAGTTTTGTTAGTGTGACTTGCACCTCCAGTAACTCATCTTTAACTGCTCTCCCTCCTATCTGACCCAGTTCGCACACCATTCATCTTTTCTTCTTCCTATTACATTTGATTTTCTTTACACTCTCCGTCTCAGTCTTGCTCTCTCTCTCTTTCTCTTTAATTTTCTTCAGTCAACTAGAGATGGGGAAGCAGACCACCTGGGATGAAGGAGAGAAAGTGCTGAAGGGGAAAAGGCCACCTAGCTACATTCAGCTGGGAAAGTCTGTTTAGCTGACTTTGAGGTCTGCTAGCTCTCGGGCACTCGTCCTAGCAGACATGAGCAGCACCTTCCATTGCTAAGCGTATCATTTACCTAAATTCCACTTACCTGCAGCCTGAGCCCATTTCAACTGGAGAAGTCCTTAAGAAGGTTGCCTTGCCCAACCACACGTTGCAGATGAGAAAACCAGGACTCTGGGAAACTTACAAATTAGTTGTTCAAATACACATAACCAATTGCAACTCTTGATTCGAGGATCTAAATAAACTTTGCCACATAGACTTCCCCATACCTTCGTTTGTTTGTTCACGTGGGAAATTTGTCTCTTAGAGCCTCTATGAAATATCACTTTGAATGCCCACATGTTTACAAATTTCATAAATAACACCTCCAGATAGCCATTGAATGGAAATGTGTTTCAGCCTACACTAAGATGGGCCCTGCCTTTTTCTTCTGATGACATGGTGCAAAGTTATGCAAAATTCCAAACCTTACAAGAATGTACGTAATCTCATTTCTAGGGACATGCTGCCAAAAATTGGTGCATAATTCTCTGTCTTCTTTTTTCACACTGATACTAACCCTCTTACTGCTGCTGTTCATTACTTTGGATGCGGACTCATACCACCAATGCTGTTCGGAGCTTGCGTGTTTCACTTTACATGTCAGTAGGGACCTGAAGGTCTAACCCATTCTTAAGATGTGTGCGGTATTTCATCGTTCAGTTGTACCAACATTTATTTAATCTTCCTCTTCAGAGTTCATTTGGGTTACTTTTACGTTTTTAATACTTTAAAGTCTTTAAACAAAGCCCCAAGGAACATTCTTGAGGCTTTAGAGGCTTAAATGTTAGAAGTAGAAATACAGAGTTAAAAGATTAGAACTTTAAACATTTCAGTAGATATTGCTAGGTTGCAAGCCAAGAAGGTGTACTGATTTACACTTGCACCAACAATATACCTGGGTGCCCATTTACTTCCTATACCCTCACCAATGCTGAACTTCATCAGCCCATTTTTACGTTGGTCAATTTGATAAATGGAACAATATGTCATTGCAGTTTAATGAGCACATCTTGATTAGCCCTCATTTCCTCTTCCTGGCCAGTCACTGCTTCTTGACTCTTCTCACGCCTTAATGCACATATACATGGGAAGTATCCACACATTTTTAGTCGATGTTTTAGTTAGCAAAACATAGCCAGAAGGCAATAAGTGGCAAATTCACACCCTAAAGTTCAGAGTGGAGAGAAAGTGACTTTCAGACAAGCGGTACCATCATGTGCCTCTATTAGCCCAGCTACGTGTCTGTAACCATATTCAAAACTCATAACCAAGACATTTTCTGGCTGCCTTGATACAACAGGGATGATATTAACTGGATGAGAGCACTGAAGAACAATTCTGTTTCACAAGCAGGTGTCTTCTCCAACCAATCAGGCAGCCACCTCTACAATCACTCCAAGGGTGATGCCTCATATCAAGTAAAATTTGCAGGACCAACAGTGAGAAATGAACCTCGGCCCTGCTGGCCTGCACCACCTCAGTCTTTAATCATTTTCCACTCTGGCCTGTTGAGCTATTTCTCGTCGCATCATGGGGCATATGCTGGCTGGTCTCCAATAGACCTCACGTATGGCAGGTGCCGATGGCCATGAGAAGGAAGTTGCTGGGTGGATAGGTTCTGACTCCACCCTGGATCTGATTGGCTCTCATGTTCATGGGGGTCCACTCTGTTTGGATTCCCCAGACAACTTGACCTGCGCTTCCTCCCACCCTTTCTATTTTAACCTCATCTAATGATACCTGGAAATGAGCCAGTTCCAGAACTGGCAAGAAACCTGACTTGTCCAGGTGGCCACAAGACCACCCCAAAGCCAGCTTGGACCTCTGCCCCTGAGTGGAGCTGCTCATAAAACATGTTCTGTGTTTCTCCTCTCAGACACGTATTTCTGAAATTAATATGTCACCACCTTCACTGGGGTCACTGCCTGATGGAGGGCAAGGCTATGTATACTCATGTACCTGGCAATGATATCTGATTTATTTTTTTAAGAAAAATGCTCACATTTGTAGCACTACATATGTTTCTTTAATTTCCCTAGATTAGTTTTTGAGTACCATGTTGCTTTCACAGTACTCGGCCTAAACACAATTAAGCCTACTTTAAGATTCACACTTCAAGAGTGTGAATAACATAACTCATTCAACCCCACTTATAAAAAGAGGAAACATGCGAGGCTCGTTAGGATTTCTTAGGTATTCATTTAAAAATTAATTACCAGTATTTTTATATCCCATCAGAACCTTCCCAGCTCTCTTTAGGAGACATTCCTAAAATCAGTTCTTTATTATTACTTTTGAGCACATTTGCTCCATGACACCGTCTATGAAAAGAAAAATTCTTTTCCTTGAATATTCAAACCTGCAGAATATTGTGGACTAAAGTATGAATGAAAACTTGTTGAGGGTTGTGATGAGTGAGAGAGATTCTGTTGCAAAGGGCCCAGAAGATGATTAAGAAGTAAGGAAATGAAATAGTTAAAAGACACTGGAATAATTCAGCCTGGGGAAAACCCCAGTAAGTAACTTAGGGGGGAAAAAAGCTCATTAAGTTCTCTCCATCATAAAATTATTTATGCCACTTTTTTTTTTCTTTGTAGAGACAGGGATGATGCCCAAGCTGGTCTCAAGCTCCTGGCCTCAATCCTCCTTTCTTAGCCTCCCAAAGTGCTGAGATTACAGATGTGAGCCACCATGCCTGGCCACATATTCATGCTAATCCTAGAGAATACAATTTTAGAGGAAAGACAAAAGAAAATCACTCATAAGCCCACCATCTAAAGAAAACGTTGTTGACATTTTTATTAATTTCCAGGCACTTTCTGTACACACATTATTTTTACATTATGGTGATCAGATTATATATGTGACTAACAGTCATCTCATTGTACATTGATACAGATTCCCAAAATAGTTTGTTTCATGATCCTGGCTGCTGCTGCCCTCCTCAAACCCTGTTTATTTATTTGTTTATTCAACAAATACTTATGGAATCTCTCATTAAGGGCCAGGTCCTGAGAGGACTGGAGTGACCCAGACAGAAAGGAATCAGCTCTGATGGAATACACATTCTTGGTGAAGGAAATACAATCAATGAATAAACAAGTGTTAAGTGTGATGGGAAGCTACTGGAAATTTGTAAGCAGGGAGTAGCGTCATCTGCTTTACATGTTTTAAAAGGTTTCCTTCTGTGTGGAGGGTGGATTGCAGGGGGAGGAGAGCAGCAGCAAGGAGGGCAGGTGGGAGGCTGCTGCGTTCCTGGAGACCAGAAAGATGGCGGTGTATTAGTCTGTTTTCACGCTGCTGATAAAGACGTACCCGAGACTGGGCAATTTACAAAAGAAAGAGGTTTAACTGGACTCACAGTTCCACTTGTCTGGGGAGGCCTCACAATTATGGCAGAAGGCAAGTAGGAGCAAGCCACATCCTACATAGATGGGGACAGGCAAAAAGAGAATGAGAGCCAGGCAAGACGGGTTTCCCCTTATCCAACCATCAGATCTCGTGAGACTTACTACCACCAGAACAGTTTGGGGAAAACCACCCCCATGATTCAATTATCTCCCATTGGGTCCCTCCCACAACACGTGGAAATTATGGGAGTAAAATTCAAGATGAGATTTGGGTGGGGACTCAGAGCCAAACAGTATCAGGCAGTTTGGCTGGAAGGGATGGAGGGAGGTGGAGAGGAGAGGAATGGACAGCAGTGGGGGCCGCAGACTTGCTGATATGTGCTATGGATATGAAACAGATATAAGGAAAAAGGAGGAATCTAGGATGGCTGCCAGGATTCTAGCTTGAATGACTGGCTAAATGAGGGAGATACAGGTTTGAGGTGAAATGGAGAGCCCTGCTGTGGGTGGGCGAGATGCCCATCCAGGAGGACACGTCAAGCTTGCAGTTGGATAAGTGCCTCTGGAGTCCAGAGCCAAAGTCATCTAATGGAGACTTGTTGACACATGGCAGCATTTAAAGCTGTGGAACTGGAGGAGACCTTGGGGAGAGGGTGTGAATGGAGAAGAGGAAGGCCCTGACTTTTAAAAGCTGAGCAGAGGAAAAGGAGCAACATGGCCTATACCCCAACCACATGCTCCCTGCCCGCCATCACGTCCCTGGGATATGTGAAATAAGAGATAGGCTCTTCTCAATAAATTAGGCCATTTTTATAAAGGAATATGTAGTATTCTATAACCTCTTAAAACTGTGGAAGTCAAAGCAGCATTCTGCAATTTTGATTTAAAAGATGACAAGCTGTGTATTGACAATCCAATATTTAAATCACATAATAAAATATATTTAAATTATTTTATAAGTCCACATTATAAAAACTTTTATTTTCCAAAACTTTTATTTATTTATTTTTACACAGTTCTGTGTATATTTTAAAATTTCCTTTGGAACTTACTTCTTGACCAATGGATTATTTAGAAGTGTGTTGTTTAATTTACAAGTGTTTAGAGATTTTCCTGACTTCCTTACCTTACTGAGTTCTGGTTTGATTTTATTATCGTCAGAGAACATAATCTGTATGATTTGAATCCTTTTACTTTTTTCTTTCTTTCTTTTTTTTTTTTTTTTTTGAGTTGGAGTCTAGCTCTGTCGCCAGGCTGGAGTGCAGTGGCATGATCTTGGCTCACTGCAACCTCCACCTCCCATGTTCAAGCGATCCTCCTGCCTCAGCCTCCTGAGTAGCCAGGACTACAGGCGCGCACCACCACGCCCAGCTAATTTTTTGTATTTTTAGTAGAGATGGGATTTCACCATATTGGCCAGGATGGTCTCGATCTCTTGACCTTTTGATCCACCCACCTCGGCCTCCCAAAGTGCTGGGATTACAGGTGTGAGCCACTGCACCTGGCCAAATCTCTTTAAATTTTTAAGGTTTGTTTTATGGTCCAGGATAGTGTATGTTTTCAGAACGCCCTTGAAAAAAATTGATATTCTGTTGTTGTGGGGTGGAATGTTCTATTTGTATCAATTAGATCCTATTGGCTAATTGCATTGTTTAGATCTTCTCTCTTCTAGCTAATTTTCTTTCTGGAAATTCTATCAGTTGCTGAGAGGAAGCTGATGAAATATCCAACTACAACTGTGGAATTGTTTATTTTTCCTTTCAGTTTTATTAGTTTTGCTTCATGGATTTTGAGGCTCCGTTACTTGGTGTGCACACATTTAGGATTGTTATTTTTCCTAGTGGATTGATTCTTTTATTATTATGTAACATCCCTGTTTGTCCCAAGTAATTTTCTTTGCTTTGAGATCCACTTAATCATATATTAATACAGCTACCTCTGTTTTTGTATTATTGCTTGCATCTATGTTTTTCTATACTTTTGCTTTCAATGTACCCGTCATTGAATTTGAAATAATTTATTAAAAGCAACATATAGTTGAGACACGTTTTTTAATCTACTAAACCAATCTCTGCCTTTTAATTAGTATATTTAGACTGCTTACATGTAAGGTAATTATTGATATGTTAGAGCTTAAGCCTGCCATTTTATTTTCTGTTTCTTGTAACTTTCCTATGATTCTCATTTCTGTTTCTTTTTTGTACCTATAGATTACTTACACAAGTTTTAGAATTCCATCTTGCTGTGTTTATAATGTGTTTGAGTGTATCTCTTTGAATAGCCTGTTCAGTGGTTGCTCTGGGTATTATAGTGAACCTATGTGACTTATTGCTGTCTACTACTATCAACATTTTACCACTGCAAGTGGCATGTGAAAACCTTACTGCCATTGAGGCCCCTTTACCTTCCCCTCATTGACTCAAGTGAGAACTGGTCTTGTAATTTTTATTCCCTCAATCAAATATGATTGATGACACCCATAAGGAATAGGATAGCCTATTGTATATACCCATATATGTTCTCTTTCCATTGTATTTGCTTCCTGATGCTCAAGATTCTTTCTTTCATCATTACCCTTCTTTTTGAAAACTTGCTCTAGCCATTCTCTGAAATTAGGTCTGTTAACTGCACAATCTTTTGGTGTCCTGTCATCTGACAACAGGTTTATTTACTATTTATTCCTGAAGGATAGTTTTGCCAGATGTAGAATTTGTGGCTGGCAGGTATTTTTTTTTCCTTTCAGAGCTTGAAAAATGTGTCACTTTCTTCTGGTCTCCAGGGTTTCAGAGGAACAGAAATCCACTGTCACGCAAACTGGTGTTTCCCCATAGGTAATGTGTCATTATCATCTGGCTGCTTTTATGAATTCTTTTTGGTCTTTATGTTTTCAGAACTTTAATATGATGTGTCTTGGCATGGATTATTTTGGCTGTATCCTGTTTGGGATTTGCTCAACTTCTTGAATTTGTAGGTTTATGTGTTTTTGCCAAATTTGAGAAGTTTTCAGCCATTCTTTCTTTGAATTCTCTTTCAGTCACAGAATCCTCTGGGACCCTGATGTTACAAATGTTGGATTTTTTTGTTGTTATTTTCACAAAGGTCCCTGAAGCTCTGTTCTTTTGTTTTTCAGTTTATTTTCTCTCTGTTGTTCAGATTGGGTGAAGCCTACGAGTCCTTCCTCAAGTTTATCAGTTCTAGCCTCACTCAACTCCACTGTACTATTGAGCCCATGGAATAGCTTTAAAATTTTTCAGTTATTGGATTTTTCAGTTCTATAATTTCTGATTGTTTCTTTTTTATACCTTCTATTTATTTTCTGAGATTTTAATTTTTCCATTTGTGTCAACAGAATTTGTAATTCATTGTTAAAGCAGTTTTACAGTGACTACTTTTAAATACTTGTTAAATACTTTCAACATCTGATTCGTGTCAGTATTGGCATCCATTGATGGTCTTTTTTCTTTCAAGTTGTGATTTTCCTGATTCTTGGTACAATGGGTAACTTTTTACATTATATCCTGAACAGCCTGGCTATTATGTTTGGAGATTATCTTTTTAGGTTTTGTTTGCATGCTAGTTTTGTGAGCTGTGGGTGCAATGCTAATTTCATTTTCACAGCCTTTGTGGTACTACTTTGGCCTTCCTGGTTTTTCTGGAGCTGCTGAGGCTCCCACTGGACCCTCCTGGTGCTACCTGAGGGGACATGAAGAATTTCCCTAGGCTGGTGCCTCTAAAGGTGGAAAGGGACCCTTCTATGCCTTGGAAATAAAGAGCGCTTCCTGGGCAGGATCCCTCTTGCTGGGGCCCCCCTGCCACCCATGTCTCTGGGTGGGAGAGAGGAATCTCACATCCATGGAGACTAGAAGACAGAGAAGACGGAGCTTCCCATGGCAAAACCCCCCTTGCCAGTACTGCCAAGCTTCTGGTGTCTCTCAGTAGAGGAGAAAGGTCTCAAGCCTGCAGAAAAGGAGAATACTTCCCTTGTAGATTTTTGCCAGTGGATCTCACGACCCATCCCTCTTGGCATTGTCCAGGGAACTCTTGTTTCTTCCAGCAGAGGAATGAGCCTTCCTGGGCCACTTCCTATTGCAAATTTGGTGTTGGGAATCACAGATGTGAGTCTCTTTCTTCAAGTGGGTGGAAGGTTGTACACACAGCATAGCCATGCTGCCATGGTATTCCTCCACTCCTTAGTTTCCAATCAGTTCACCTTCCTCTTTCCACCTTTCAGGGCACTCCTTTGGTTGCCTTTTACATTAAAGAGAAATTCTTTGGGACTTAGGGCCAGGCAAACAATTCTTAGGCTTGACACCAAAAGCACAATTCAATTGATAATTTGGACCTCATCAAAATTAAAAACTCCTCTATGAAAAATTCTATGAAGAAGATATAAAGGCAAGCTACAGACAGGGAGGAAATATTTCCAAGCCACATATCCAATGAAGGGGGTAGTATCTTAAAACTCAATAGAATCAAGAGAATGAGAAGACAAGCCACAGAATGGGAACAACATTTGCAAGAGACACATCTGATAAAGGACTGTTATCAAAAACATGCAAAGAACTCCTAAAACTCAACAGCGAAAAAACACACAACTCAATTTAAAAATGGGCAAAAGGCCCAAACAGACACCTAACCAAAGGAAATATTCAGATGGCGAATAAGCATATGACAAGATGTTCCACAAAGGTACATATTACATAATTCAATTTATGTAATTTAATTGAAGTAAAAATTATAGAAGTGGAAAACAGATGAGTGGTTGCCAGAGACTAGGGACAGACAGGAGTCTGGGGAAGGAAGTGTGTGGCTATAAAACATCAACAGGGGGATCCCAGTGGTGAGTGAACTGTTCTGTATTTTGACTGTGGTGGTGTGCATAAACACACACACCCTTACATATGTGATAAAATTGAGTAGAATACACACATGCACTCACGTGCATGCACACAGGCACACACACACACACACACAAGTACCAGTAAAACTGGAGCAATCTAAAATCAGTGGATTTTTATCAATGTGAATATTCTGGTTATGGTATTGTGCTGTAGTATTGCAAAACATTACCACAGGAGAAAACTGGATAAAGGTGTCTCTGTGTTATTCTGAACTTGAATCTATAACTATTTCAAAATTTTTAAATTGCTTTAAAAACAATCAGTGGGTAATTTACTTCTTTGGGTGAACTGAAGCTGGGGTGTGTGTGTGCAGGTGCACATGTATGCAACAGAGAACAGAGCCTCAGGTTTAGTATTTGTGATTTTGGGGTCCCATGGGGTTAACTGGCAACTCATTTGTTAGCCTCAACCCTTCCTGGATTCTGGAGAATGAGGACACTTAGAGGAAGTCCTCTTTGTCACTCCTCCCCTGCCAAACACTACTGATTCCGACATTTCACACAGCTATCTGCATCAATTCTAAAAAACGAGACGTGGTCTAGGTGAGGCTTTTCCTGTCAATAGCACTTTTCTGTTGTTCTTTGATTTGATTTCTGTTGTTCTTGCTTTTTAATGGGAAAAATGGCTACACTGTGGTAGAAAATTAAATAGTTTATGAGTTTCAATACTCGTTAATAGATGTTAAGTGCTGTGACTTATTAAAATGCTAATAATTCTTCAGCATGTAAAAATTAAGCATAAAACCTCTAACATGATCAACTTAATTGTGTGTGGTACTGATGCAGAAGGATGGTAACGGGGAATGCAGAGTGAAATCTTTATATTGTGTATTTGTAACAAAAAAGAGCTTGGCCAAAGCATTATCTGAAGAGAAACTTAATTAGACCATTGGAAACACAACAGAAAACATCGAGTCAGTAATTGTGAGCAGGAGTCCAAATTCTCCAGGCTCCTAAAGGAAATCTGTGATGTCTTTTGCTTCCTATGTGGATAACCTGGCATCCTCCCAGGGCTGATTTTTTTTTTAAACTTAGTATCAGATTATGGTATAAACATTTCTCCAAGTCAATAAAACTCTTAATACACATAATTTGAGTGCCTTTATAATACTTAATGGAGTAGATGTATCATTTTCTTCTTAACCATTAGATATGTAGGCTTTCTTATTTTGTTTTTTGTATTCATGGTGTTTATTATGTTCTTATGTGATAGTCCCAGGAGAAATACCAGATGAGAAAGAATGAACATCTTGATGTAATATGATGTATTTTTGTCTAGATTTTTTTTCCAAAGGTGTTGTGTAAATTTATATCCCTTAGGAGAGAGTTTACCCCAGGAAAGCCTTTCCAGAATCTAATGGTGTATGCTTAAAGAGAAACATGTGCTAATTCAGTAACAGGAATGTGATATCCCATAGTTCTTTTAATTTGCTTTTTCTTGTTTGTTAGGTGGGTAAAACTTTTGCCCTGTGCATCTGTTAACAATTTAAAGTCGTTTTTGAAAATTGTTTGTGTCCTTTAAGTAATACCTATGAATGATTTCATCTATTTTATTGACTCTAAAATTCCATTGAGGAGCCAAAATGTAATTTACTTTATCCTTTTTCTGCTTTTGGATACGGGTTGTTTATGAATTCCACTATTATAAATAGACTCTTGTATTCATGCAGTGGATTTTAAAAGGGTGGCTTTTGTGTGTCAGTCACTGTTCTTATAGCAGTGAACCGATTAGACAGAGGGACTGCCCTCAAGGAGTTCACACTCCCCTGTAGGCAGAAGAAACAGACCCTAAACAGAGAAGCACATGCTATGTCAGCAGGAGCTGTGAAGCTCCTAGCAGTGCTGTGAAGAAAAATAAACAGGCTAAGGGGAATCAAGGGTGGTGGGGAGGTGGAGTCCAAGCTATTTTACGGAGAGTATTTAGAGAGGGTCTGATTTATAGGAGACTAGAAAGATATAGGGGAGCAAGCCAGCAGATATCTGGGGAGAAAGTACTTTAGTCCGAGGATATAGACAGTGCAAAGGCCCTGAGGCAGATATTAGAGAAAGGACATGAGGCCCACGGGCTGGTATGCAGCAGGTTAGGATGAGGTCAGAGACATGGAAAGGATCCGATTTGACTGTAAGCAGATAGAAAGCCATCTTGGGGCTTAAGGCATGGAAGTGGTTGATACCAATGACGTGGCTTTTTGTAAAAGCCTCCTCTGGCTGCTGTGTAGGGAAAGATGATAGAGGGGCACAGGAGAAGCAGAGCCCAGTGAGGCCACTGCAGTATTCCTGGTGAGGTTATGCTGGAGGTGGTGAAAAATGGTTGGATTCTAGACATAGTTTGAAGAATTGGCCGATGGGTTGATTGTGACATGTGAGAGAAAAAGAGAAGCCAAGGATAACTCAAAATTTTTTTGGCTTAAAGTACTACCATGTAGAAGTAGAAAATGGCACGTTGGCTCCAGAACTCTATTTTTGGATATAGGAATTTTGAGACAATCCTTGAGCCAAGGGCAGATGTGAAGTGGGCAGTTGGTGGGAGCCTGCCACTCCTGTAAGAGGCCTGGGTTGCAAATCCAAACCCAGTGGTCACAAGCAACTGAAAGTCATAGTACGTCCTAGGGAGCGGGTTCAGAGGGAGGAAGAGCTGAGAGCTGAGAACCATGCCCTGGGCACTCCATCAACCTCCATGTAGGACTGATGAAGAGGAAGCAGGCTAGGAAGCAGCACTAAGGTAGGAGGAGAGCCAAGAGATGTGGTGCCCAGGAAGCCAGGTGAACAAAACTGTTCCAAGGAAGAGATGGTGCGTTGGAGGAGGGCTGCAAACCGAGCATGTGGCTAAGCATGGGGACCTTGACAGAAGCTCACGTAGATGCAAATGAAGGTCAGGTTGGAGTGAACTGAAAAGAGATTGGAAGAAAAAGTGGAGATGGAGACTACAGACCACCATTTCGAGGAGTTTTACCATAAAGAAGAGCTGACAAATGGGGCTGTAGTTCACAGGGAATGAATAACAAGAGGGTTTCTCTTCCTTTTTTGTAAATTGGGAGATATTTCATCATGTCTGCTTGCTCCTGTAGAGAGGGAAGAAATTATGATTTGAGAAAAAGAGGGGACAATTGCTGGTGTGAAGCCCTTGAATAGGCAAGAGGGGACAGGACCAATGCTCAAGTGGAAGTGTGGGCTACAGTAGGCATATGATCAATTCCTCCATGGTAAGCAAGAACAGGCAGAGTACCTAGGTCTAGATTTAGGTGAGTTCCTAGATTTGTTGGTGGAAGCTTGCAGAAATTCTTTTCTGATTGCTTCTGTCTTTTCACTGGAATAAGAAGCAAGTTCATTGGCTGAGAGGATGGTTGGAGGCAAGGAGGGTGAAAATAGCTGTCAAGGAGAGCAGAGCAGACACGTGAATGGATGAGGGGAGTTCAGGAGTGCTCAGGCACCACTTGAAACAAGTGGGCAGGATTTTTCATTCAGACCTGCTGGCTGGCTGTGTGGTTATAGTCAGCCCCATTCAGCTACTCAGTTGCAGGTGTGAAGAGGGTTAGGTTTCATCATGATTGGGGATTTGTAGGCAAGCGTAGTGCAGGGAAAGAGGGCCAGAAATTCTAAGGGATAAGCACAAGAATGATGGATCCCACTGGAATCTAAACCTGGACAAAAAGGAGGCTAAAATCTAAAGGATCTACTACGATGTTCTTCATGAACATAGCTTCTTTCATATTCCCATCTTTAGACAAAAGAGTGACAGCAATACCTATAGAAGCACAAATGTACAGTGCTAAAAGTCTAACAGAGATAAGTTGAAAAGTTAACTGCCTTATTAATTAGCTCCTAGTTAACTTCTTACTAACTTGATTCAGCCAAGTCTGAACTTTGCTAAGGCATCTTCTAGGAATAATGCATTTAAAAAGGAGGGTAATAAAACTCTGGCTTGGGGAAAGAAGAAGATACATTTTCTCATCAAGCTGCCTAACTAACATGGTGGCCTGGGCCTCACTCAGCCTATAAACTGGATCCAGGAGAGATTCTGTTATGCACTTAACGAGGTTTTTAGGTACCACTGGCAGCTGCTTGAGTGATGAGCTGTCAGGTGGTGTAAATGACATTCTTACTCAACCTCCAATCCCTTCAGTGAACAAATAGCAAAGCTCCTGCCCTCATGTAGCTTATAGTCTAGTGGGGAAGGAGGCAATAACAGAATTGAGAAGTAAGATACAAGGCAAGTAAGAGGATAGAGTGCTTTAGGGGTTGGGGTTGGGGATTACACTGTAAATGGAGTAGTCATGGACAGCCTCACTTTGAAAGTGACACTTATATAAATATCTGAAGAAAGTAAAGGGGTGAGCCTGTGAATATCTAGGGAAGAGTATTCCAGGCAGAAGGAACAGCAAATGCAAAGGGAGGAGTGTCCCTGGTGTGTTTAAGGAGACCACTGAAACCGGAGCAGGTGGAGAGGTGGAGCTCTCCTCTGGTCTGTGTGATGAGGATAAAGTTGGAGGTGAGGGAAGAAGCAGAGAGAGCTGCAAGGTGATCCCTGCAGTCACCCAGGTGAGAGGCTATGGGGACGTGGTCAGTGGGGGATGCCATCATGGACCTTCACTCTCAGTTCTCATTCTACCTTTGCAGACCCCCTCAGGGAAGAGACCTATAGGACTTTGAGACAAGGAAAGTCTAAATAATTGAGGAAGTTTGACAAGGCCTCCCTTGAGAACTAACTTGGAGAACAAGAAAACAACAACAACAACAACAACAACAGCAAAGAGTTTCTGGGTTCCAGGCAGGAAGGAAGTCAATAACCATAGTCCAAGAATGGGAGAACTTGGTTGGATTTCTTGATACTTGCAACTTCCCCATATTTATTAGCTTGGCACCCTCAGTGCATTTGTGGTGATTAGCAATAACAATGAAATGCCTCACAGAGATAGGAAGAGATCGGGAAGTCAAGCAAATGGAAACTTTCTTTGCAGCCAGGCTGGAATGGAAAATAACTCACAAGGAACTGGGACCATGGTGACAACTCTGGAAGGCTCTGATGCAATGGGGTGGGGAAGGTGCTTACTGTTGATGACAACTTTCTAGAGGCCTCTGAGCTATCCGAAAGTGATAGAAAACAAGGACGTTGTTTAATGCTTTTCCTGAAAGATGACTATCTCCAAGAGGCCACATAATATCACCTAGCCATCTCCATCTTCAGAGAAGTGCCACCAGCATCTGAATTAACACCTGTTGCATTTTGTGTTGGACTGCAAAATGATGGGAATTTAATTTCATCACACTTTTGCTCATTCCTTAGCTCATATTTTGGATCAAATGGTTCAGGGAGTTCACCTCACTCAAGAAAAGTTTCTAGATGACCCAACCACAATCTAGTTGCTTAGAAGAAGAAAAGACTCAGCCGCAGGTATCAACTCAATGGAGTTTTTGACTTTTACCTCCAACAGTGTTCACTCTTAAAGGTGACTTGATTCTCTTAAGAGCTTCCCAGTCAAGAAGAAATAGAAATATCTAAATAGACTAATAACAAGAAGAGAGACTGAGTTATTAATCAAAAAGCTACCCACTGAGAAATATCCAAGTCCAAACTCTTACTGGTGAATTCTACTGAACACTTGAAGAAAAATGAATGCCAATTCTTTAAAAACTTTTCCAAAAGACAGGAAAGGAGGGAACACTTCTCAACTCATACTGTGAGGCCAGTATAACCCTAATACTAAAGCCAGACAAAGACATGACAAGATAAAAAGCTACAGACCAATATCTCTTATGAATACAGATGCAAAAATTCTCGCAAAATACTAGCAAACTGAATCCAGCAACATGTAAAAAGGATTATAAACCATGATCAAGTAGTGTTGTATTAGTTGGTGTTCTCCAGAGAAACAGGGTCAATAGGATGTGTATATATACATCTGTATGTATACGTAAAAAGATATTTATTATAAGGAATTAACTCAGGTGGTTCTGGAGGCCGAGAAGCCCAGACCCAGGAAAGCTAATGGGATAGATCCAATTTGAGTCTTAGTCCAGATGTCCCAGCTCAAAGACAGTGAGGCAGAAGAGAGAATTCTCTGCTGGGCATGGTGCCTCGCACCTGTAATTCAAGCACTTTGGGAGGCTGAGGCAAGTGGGTCACTTGAGGCCAGGAGTTCAAGACCAGATTGGCCAACATGGTGAAGCCCTGTCTTTACTGAAAATACAAACATTAGCCGGGCATGGTGGTGTATGCCTGTAATCCCAGCTACTCAGGAGGCTGAGGCACAAAAATCACTTGAACCCAGGAGGTGAAAGTTGCAGTGAGCCAAGATTGCGCCACTGCACTCCAGCCTGTGCAACAGAGCAAGACTCTGTCTCAAAAAAAAGAAAGAGAGAATTCCCTCTTACTCAGCCTTTTGTTCTATTTAGGCCTTCAGCAGATTGGATGAGGCCCCCCACCGTGGGGAGGGCCATCTGCTTTAAGGAGAGGAGCCTCTGGTCAAGATTACAACTACAAGTGGCCCCATTAAAGATAGTGATGTGATTACTCCCAGCAGGTTCACAGATCCATGCAAGTTACCCTGGGTTCTTGTGGGAAACCGCTCCTTTCAGACCACATCCCTTTGTCACAGGGTTGTCCTTAAAGATCCACAAGCAAACAGCTACCTTTCAATTGAATTTGGGGAAACCAAAATGCCTCCCCAGCCTCAAATGAGTCCCCTAATCCCTTATTCAAAGAACTTTAGCAAATAAGATCAAAGTTTTGTTTCCCGTAACTAACAAAATGTCCCCACGAGAGACATTTACACTTTGGTAATGAATAAAGTTATACCCATTTCATGCTATACATGGATGAAAATGGAGAGAGGTTGGGTATCTCTGAGGACCTAAAGATAATCTAGGAAGCAAAGGGTGATGAAAAGGAACAATTTTTGATTCTCAGTGTTGGCTTTGTCCCCTCTAATAGCCAATCAAAAATAAAGGAAGATCCCTTATCCTTGGATAAAGCTTTTCAGTTGATAATGCATGTGCATGATCTCATTTGGTCTTTATAAGTAGCTCATAGAAGTAAACATGAACGTGATTCCCATTTTCAGGGAAAGAAAGTGGAACATAAATATAATGATCACCCAAGGCCAGTCTGCTATTAAACAGTAGAGCTAGGACCTAAGCCCAGGTCTCTAAATTCCAAATCATGGATTCTTTCAACTACCCTGATGTGGAAGGACTTTGTCTACTTTTTCCCAGATAGAGGTTTTAAATCACAGCTGGTACCCTTTAATATGAGACAACGATTCTTTAAAAAATAATTTTCAAGGAGTTTCTTAGATCAACTGAAAACTGAGGAGAAGAAGAGTGACAAGCACTCCTTTTATAAATTCATCATTAGAATGCTTAAGTTGATCTCTTGCCCCAAAAGACTGCACCCTATAGAGGACGTGTAAATTGCTACGCCATGAGCCTGTGTTTGAGAATTTGCTGTTTTAATTCAGGCCCTTGATGCAGCAATTGGGTTCTGACAAATGAATTAAGGAGAGTTTCAGAACTGGCCTTTGCTGGAGGGAGGAGGGGTTTGATTGAATTACTCTAAATCCTAGGAGACATGCTAATGATATTAGCATTTGTGCTGCTCGGAGTCAACAGGAATCTGCCTTACCCAAGAGTACCTGTGTTGGTGGCCTGAAAGTGGGTCAGAGATTTTTTTTTAAGATAAACATTCTTCTATTTCCATATTAAACACTATGTAGGTCATTGTGTACCAAAGGGCTCAGTTGATGTTGAAGCTGAAAGAATCAGAATTGTACATCTTTCTGCTACACAGGGTTGTGGTGGCTGAGCAAGTGGCTGTTTTTGATGCAGTAGGTGGGGTGCAGTGGAGATGAATGGGAAAAGAGAGGAAGGAAGAGCATGCCAGCCTCAGATCTTCTCTCTGAGAATCAGAGACCTTGGAAGGTAAAGCAGGACAAGCATGGGGTCTCCAAGGCAGGGCACTTTGATAAAAAAGAAACCTTCAACCCTCATGAGCAAACATGAACTGCACCCCCAGATCACAGGAGGCCTTGGTCACCCCTCTGTCCTTCTCCTCTGGCTAGCTAGGGGACCAGGAGCAGGCCTGCCTTGAGTCTGATGAGGTGTGCATTGAGTTGGGGGTGCAGCTGAGGCAGGAACTGCACATTGTTCAATCAGTTAATTAGCAATGAGATTTGGAATCTTTGCACCTTCTGTATCTTGTAGCCCTGACACAAAACCTGGGGTGCCCCACCCTGTTTAGGACTCTGGCACTGAGGACACCAGATGGGATTGAAGGATCACCTCCACCCTTGCTATTTAGGTTTTCTATGATATTGGGGTTTCTTGCCTGCTTCTATTAAAACACTCCAGTTAGAGAAAAGCCTTTCTGGGAAACAAAGAGAGGTGTGTCATCGTATTTTTATTGAGACATCTGGGGATGCCTTGAAACATACACCTTAAAGGAGTCATACTTCCAAGGCCTGAAAAAGAACAAGTATGTGAAGTGACCTTGACTATGCAACTTCTTTTCCCTGATCTCAATTTCTTTGTCAACTGATGAACTGTTGAACTCAACAAGGATATTTGGGCTTGCTGATATAATGACTGGAGGATCCCTTGAGGACACTATTCTGCTTATACTGCTTATACTGCTGATATACGACTGCAGTAAGGACTCTGCATCCCAGCAGGGCTGCTGATGCCCTGGCCACAGGGAGTGGGCTTTTCTAACACCAATTCCTAAAGAAGACCTTAGTTCACTACACCTGGTTTACCTTTCACCAATGGGACCAAGACCCAGCTCTCAAAGTGAATGTGTCTAACACTTGTGAGCAGCTCTTGGGGCAGAGCTGGCGTGGACACATCTGAGGGACCATCCCGGCTCCAGAGCTTCCTGCAAGGTTGGCTGAGGCCTTCGCTGGGCATCACAGCCCAACTTCTCACCCTCCCAATCCCACCTCCTTCTCCAGTGTTGATCCTGAGAGCCCAGAGGAACTCCAATGGTGGAGATGGGATTGGGGATCAGGCAAAAAGGAAGAGGTTGGACTGGATGACCACTGAGGTGTCCTAAGGCTGTGATGCTAAGTCTGTGTTCACAACCCCAAGGGGTCTGGGCTGCTAACTAATACGACAAATTCCTAAGCCCTGCCTTCGCCAGCTCCACTGACCTGCATTTTTAGCAAGCTCCAGGGCCATTCACCCAACCACTAAGTGAGAGCAGCTGCCTTAGAAGGGAATCCTTATGGTCTTGACTCCAGTATAGCTACAAGGCAGGTCAGTTCTTTGTTAATATTTTAATTTTATTTTTAAATTGTTATTTATTTATTTTCTTGAGTCTCGGTTACGAGACTGGCTAATCTTTGTATTTTTGATGGAGACAGGGTTTCACCATGTTGTCCAGGCTGGTCTTAAACTCCTGGCCTCAAGCAATCCACCTGCCTCGGCCTCCCAAAGTGCTGGGATTACAGGCATGAACCATCATTCCTGGCTGTGAAAGTTCTGAGTCATCTGAGGTCAGTGTGGAATTTGGCTGATGGTCTTCTGGGCGTAAGGAAGAGGGCTGGGGGCACTGGGGAGCTGTATCTTTCACAGAAGAAACTGTCATTTAAAGGAATATCAGCACCCACTGCCACCTCTTCTTGGTCCAGCACACTGTCCTCACTTCTCAGAGTGAAGTGACCTCCATGTTTGAATGGTTTTGCTATTCATGTTTCCTGCAAGGTATGTTACTCCAAACAGATTTTTCTGGAGAGGTAATTTACATAGGTTATATCGAAAAATACAAGGGTCAGAGATTATTTGCAACTTTCAAGTGCAATTATCCAAGGATGTTGATACTCATCCAAAAAAAGAGAAAAACCTCTAATCGGCTATTAAATATTTATAGGTCATTTTATTATTAATTTATTTCGGCAGGAACTCAGGAAAGCACCCACATTTTATAGCTGACCTAATCATTCAGAGCTAACCCTGGCCACACAAAATGAGCATGAATCATATCATGAAATTCTGCAGCAAAAAAACTCAAATCTCAGCTTTACAGTTTTCTTAATTACCATTTGAGCTGGCTTCCAGCTTTGCACCCAAACACACTTTCTCTCTGGTCAGTCCTTGCTTCAACAAGACCGTAGCTAGGGCAGCATGCTGCAGAGACAGGCATGAGGCTTTGCACACAGAGCTCCAGCACTGGGTAGCCCTGTGGCCTGGGCAAGCTACTTGACCTTTCTGAGCCTCACCTTCCTCATCTCTAAAATAGGGCCACTAAACTCCTTCCTTTGCAGGTTTCTTGTAGGGCTTAGATGAGACGGAGTATCCTAGCACATAAGACGGGCTGAAGCACCTATCCAGCGGGACTGGACGTGCCTGAGTGCACAGTAAACAGTCAGATACATCCTCCTGCTCACAGTTTTAGGCAGAATTAAATAAATGCCCAGAGCTGGGGCAATGGCAGAGGAGAGGCTGTGAGGGTCCTCACTGCCTAGTCAGTGAAGGAGAAACAGCAAATGACAGGACAAGGAGACAAGGCTAAGCACCAAATGAGCAGCAAAGATAAATACTCCAGAATTATTACTGCAGAAGCACATGATCTGGAAGGCCCAGAATGGCTTTCTAGAGCAGCGGCTCTCAACCTCGGCCGCACAGTAGCATCCTCTGAGCAACCTAAACAAGGTGCCAAGACCTGAGTCCTGCTCTCAGTGACTCTGATGGAATCTCTCTGGGGTAGAGCCCAGGCATTTGTGTTTCTGGAAGTCTCTCGCTTATTCTAGCGTGTAGCCGGGTGGGATCTGCTGCACTAGAGGAACGTGACCTGAAAACAGCACTTACTTACTCCAACATCTAAACAGCACTTGGCCATTTCCAAGCACTTTCACCTGCATGGCTCAGGAGACCCAGACTGGTGGGGGAAGGGGAGGAGTTTGGACCAAGGCCTGGAGGGCTATGTGACAGTGATGTTTCCCTTCCAGAGAATTCTGGGTCTATTCCTCGGGTTCTGTGGTCACAAAGCTATCAAAGTCACCATTTCACTTCTACCTTAGAGAGAAAAAATAGTTGTCCCTTAAAACAGGTAAATAGTCTTCAACAGTGGGTGGAAATAGCTCCAAGTCTTTGCAGCTCATACCATTTGAGGTGCTCCCTCAAGCAAAGGATACAGAATTACAAATACAAAAACCTTAAGCTTCATTAGCTTTAGGCTAGATCAACCCCTGAGAGGGGGGTCACACGCACTTCGCCCCTCACCAGGTTAGATAATATGCCCGAGGTCCCATGGCCAGTAGTGGGTAGGACTGGCATTGGAGTCCAGGTCTGACTCTGCAACCTCTTCATGGCTACTGGGAACCCCAGTATCAGTCCTATCAGATTCACTAAAATGTTTTTATTTGAATACTGATCCCACAGTGGAAGTTAAACTTGTCTGAGCCCTGACCAACTCTTCGTCTCCATCTGTAGGCACTGTCCCATAAGTGCTTCTCAGGAAGGGGCCAGGAAAAACTCTACCGCCAAGGCCCACCCTTGCACAGCAGCCCCCAGGCAAAGTGCCAAGGACTACAAGGGGAAACCTCTAGTGTGGCTCCAGCCAAAGGAAGGACGTTTATGGGCTGGCCCTGCCAGAACATTTTCTGGGATTTAAAAACAGAGCTGGAACTAAGTCCTTTTAGGGAGGCAGGAAGCCAGTGCAGGAGTTGCTGCTGGCAGAAGAGAGCCTGGGGCCACGAGGAGCCCGCCTGGGGCTGGCAGAGAGTGAGAGAGAGAAGCCCAGCGATGGGATGGGGTAGGGGAAGAGCCAAGGGGCCACCGCCATCCTGGGAACACAGGCCAACCCCAGTGGTGGGGAGCAGAATAATCAGTGTCCAGCCACCTCCACTCAGCCTGTTGGCCTTAAATGTCCTTTCATCCTTGCAGAGGGGAGGTACCTGCTCAGAGTTCATGGATCAGGGTTCACCTGACAGCTCACACTTCCACACCCTTACCCTGACTTTAGACAAGGTTGTTTGTCTCTTTTGGCCCAGGTTTTTCATCTGAAAAATGAGGAGATAATTATAGCTTCCTTGCATGGTGGTTGCGATGACCAGAGAGGAAGTATGCAACAGATTAGGCATGGATTAAGGCCTCAGTGAACCACAGCTATGCTTGCGACACTAGCTTTTTAGAACATTTTATTTATTTTGAATGAATGAGGAGTATCATTGCTTACTCTCACAGTGAAATAGACACAGAGAACTTCAGGGCGGAAATGGGGACCTTGAGACTCCCAGAATCACTGCAGCCTCTAGAATTTAGGGGCCTGCAGATGGTCAGTGGTGGAGAAAGCCTGATGGATTGGCTGGCCTCAGAACTCCAGAGAGCCCATGGTTGAGGGTGACTCTGTTAACTGAAGGCCTGCCTACTGGCAGCCTCCAGTTTGGATTTTAGTGACAGCCCATGAGCCTCAGGCTAGGATCGCTGGCTACAGTGGGCTTGGTCAGAATGCATGGCTCCCATGCTAAGCCACAGTAGACAAGTCATGGTGAGGCTTATGGGACCTTTTCTGCTCTTAAAAGGAGAGGATTCTTTCTGGCATCTCGTTATAGGCTGTACTGATGAGAGGTGCCGGAGTGAGCCGGGTGGGCTGGTGTCCAGACCTGGCTCTGCTGTCCGCCAAGTGTGTGACCTGGAGATGGCATTTCCCCCTGCTGAGGTCCAAGAGGCCTCATTAGCCAAATGGAGGTGTGGCCTGGGTGACCTCCAAGCTGCTCATGCACTTTATTGCACCTATTGCAATAGTCCATGAAAATACATCTAATAAACTAACTTTGGCTCTATTATCAAGCAATAAATACAGTCAACGAATAAATGAATCAATCAACCAGGCATGAAAAGAGGACCCATTAAGGGCTTAGTGTGGTTCTAAACACTTGGGGGCATTCAAGAAAACTTTGCTGACAGTTAACTCTCAGCCTCTCAAGAACCTACAGTACAGCTGGCATCCAATGTCCCACCCACTGCAGTGTCCTCTCCCAATTCTATCACCCATGTCTTTGTTTGAAACTCTCCCGTGCACACTGATCTTGGTCTCTAAATGCCATTTCCATATATAAGAAGTCTGGGCTGCTTGGAGAAATGGCTGATTCCGGGACTGGGACAGGAAAGAACAAGATTGACCTGGATCATCTTGTAATGCCAGAAAGTAAGGAAGTACTCAAAGAATGCTGGGGACATGTTCAAAGGACTCAGGAGACAGAAGCCAGCTTGAAAGGGCTCCCACTGACCAAACACGGGACAATTTAGAGCATCTAAACAAATCATGCCAATAATATATTTTAAGCCATTAAAATAATAAGATTCCTCAAGTCCATGCCTGCATAAATACATAGCCACCACTGGGAAAGCAGTCATGTGTGGTCTGTGCATCACTCTCAGCTGTGGAAGATGGGCCTTGGGCCTGGAACATTTTCTTATGGGAAGATAAAGAGCCTGCATAGCCTGTGCTGGGCTTATCACCTGGGAGGGGATATCGTTCCCTGTTACAAATTGCATGTACACTGCTGTGTTCTGCTTCAGTGTGTGATCTGATGGCTGTCAGATATATCCCCAGCTTTTCGCATTTCAGACCCTACGTGGGGAAGATTTGGGGTCCATGAAGCAGGTTGTGTGTGATCACACTGCCTACATCACCTGTGGAGTGGACCCACCAGCCATGGGGTCCAGTGCAATGCAAGGGGCTAGATCTTGTGTGCACGCTGCTTCTCCCCTGGCTGCAAGTCATCACTGGGCCACTCGAGCCAGGTGTGCATGTTGTCTTTTCCCAAAGACCTCAAATCCTGTCTGGTGTCTTCCCTGGGTGACACTTAGCTACTTTTTAACATCGGCCATATGCACATTATATTCTTTCTTGCAGCCCAGCCTGATGACCTACTGAACAGGGAAATACCCTCAGATAGACAGCAGAGGGAAAGCTCTTTCTTACAGTCAATCACCAACAATGGGACAAGCTGACATCAGGCACTGATACATTGAGAAGGATAATATCAACATGAATTCCTGAATTTGGTCATTATATAATGCTATGGCAGATACTTAAGGTGGTCCTCATGATCCCACCACCTGGTATTCTTTTTTGAGATGGAATCTCACTGTGTCACCCAGCCTGGAGTGCAGAGGCATGATGTCGGCTCACTGCAACTTCCGTCTCCTGGGCTCAAGCCTTCCAAGTAGCTGGGATTACAGGCACCCACCATCACGCCTGGCTAATTTTTGTATTTTTAGTAGAGATGGGGTTTCACCATGTTTGCCAGGCTGGTCTCAGACTCCTGGCCTCAAGTGATCTGCCAGCCTCAGCCTTCCAAAGTGCTGGGATTACAGGCATGAGCCACTGCACCTAGCCCATCTCGTGTTCTTGACTTGTGTGACACCCTTCCCTTGAGAAGGGGCAAGACCTATGACTTTTTTCTAACCAATAGATTATGGCAAAAGTAACTAGAGGTCTGCAGTTATGTGCACATCATTACATGATTGTGTTACGTAAGATTGTAGCCGCTTCCTGCTGGCGTCTCTCACTTTCTTGGTGGTTTTGAAGAGTCAAGCTTCCATGCTGTGGGTTATCTGTGATGGGAGGCACTGAGGGTGTCCTCTAGGAGCTGAAAGCAGCTTCCAGCAGAGATACCACAAGGAGCTGAAGCCCTCAGTCCTACAGCTGCAAGGACTGAACTCTGCTAAGACAGGCAGATTCTTCCCCAAGCAAGCCTTAGATGAGACCATAACCCTGACCCACCCTTGATTACAGCATTGTGCAACCCTATACAAAGAACCCAGCTAAGCCATACCCAGGCTACGGGATAATCCCACTGAAACTAAGGGATAATAAATGAGTGTTGTCTTGAGCTGCTAGGTTTGTGGTAATCTTTAATGCAGTAATGGAAAATGAGAGTGAATGTGTTCTGTAACAGAATGTCCTCACTTATGGAAGATGCATCCTGAAGTATGTAGGGAATCATCATACCTACAACTTTGAAAAGGCTCAGCAAAAAATAAATAAAATAACATAAAACTATATATGTTCACAGAGAGAGAGAGATAGAGCCTATGTGGCAAAATGTGAACATTCTGTGAATCCACATAAAGGATATATAAGAGTAATTACTGTAGTTTTTCTATGAGTTTGAAATTTTTCTAAGTAACAAGCTCACTCCTGTAATCGCAGAACTTTGGGAGGCTGAGGCAGGCGGATCGCCTGAGGTCAGGAGTTTGAGACCAGCCTAGATGGTATGGTGAAACCCTGTCTCTACTAAAAATACAAAAGTTAGCTGGGCATGGTGGTGGGCGCCTGTGATCCCAGCTACTCGGAAAGCTGAGGCATGAGAATCACTTGAACCCAGGAGGCGGAGTTTGCAGTGAGCCGAGGTTGTGCCATTGCACTCCAGCCTGGGCAACAGAGTGAGACTCCATCTCAAAAGAAAAGAAAAGTAAAAAGAAAAGCTCTGCCCCAATCACATGACAACCTATTGTCCTGAACACCATCACATTCTCAGACCAGTCCATATTCCACTGTGTTGGAAAGAGCAGACAGTGAGGAATCCATAATTTCTGATTTTTGATGTCTTCCCAACTACACTCTCCTCCAGCCTGACCTTGGGAATAACTGACACAATCATCATCTCGTTTGTTGACATTTTGTATGTATTGTTGTTTCTTTTGGTTTTGAAAACACGTACCTTTGATTTTATCATTTCCTACCTTTTCTTGCAAGTAAGAGGTAAATTAATCTTATGCCTGATATCCTGTGTTTTGGCATTTTGAACTTGAGCTTGCACTTGATTGTCCATGCTACTACTCATTTGTGTTTAAGGGTTGTGGGTTGGAAAGTTCATGTGAGGCACTTTAGTGAAACTAGGGCACCCCATTATTTGCAGTGTCCCCAAGAGAAGGAAGCATGACTTCAACATTTTTAAATGCACAATTCCTGTAAAAAGTCAGTTGGGTTTTGGAAGAAATGGTCTATTTGATGTGATGGCTCATGATTGTGGTGAAGGTTTAGATCACATATTGGCTCAGGTGCCCCAGGGGACTTGCTCTGAATGGTCCCCAGACCCTAATCAGATATTATGCAAATTTTGCTCTTGAAGACTTGGTCTGAGCAAAGATTTTTTGAGTAAGATTGCAAAAGCATAGGCAACAAAAGCAACGATAGACAAATGGGGTAACATCAAGCTAAAAATCTTCTGCACAACAAAGGAAGAAGCAGTCAAGAGAGTGAAGCAACAACCCACGGAATGGGAGAAAATATTTGCAAACTACCCGTCCTACAAGGGGTTAATCGCCAGAATATGTAAGGAACTGAAACAATTCAATAGCAAAAATATAATAAAAATAATCAGATTTTAAAATGAGCAAATGACCTGAAAAGACATTCCTCAAAAGAAGATATACAAGTGGCCAAGAGGCATATGAAAAAATGCTCAACATCACTAATCATTAGGGAAATGCAAATCAAAACCACAATGAGATATCATCTCACCTCCGTTAAAATGGCTACTATCAAAAGACAAAAAAATAACAGATGCTGGTGAAGATGTGAAGAACGGGCAATGTTTGCGCACTGTTGATGGATGAAATGAACATTTGCGCACCCACTGTGGATAACAGTATGAAGGTTCCTCAAAAACCTAAAAATAGAACTACCATATGATTCAGTAATCCCTCTGCTGGGTAGATATCCAAAGAAAAGGCAATCAGTATGTTGAAGAGATACCTGCACTTCCACGTTCATTGTAACACTGTTCACAATAGCCAAGATATGGAATCAACCTGTGTTCATCAATAGTTGAATGAATAAAGGAAATACAGTATGTTTATACAATAGAGTACTATTCAGCCACAAAAGAAGAATGAAATCCTGTCATTTGCAGCAGCATAGATGGAACTGAAGGTAATTATGGTAATTGAAATAAGCCAGGCACAGAAAGACAAATATAGCATGTTGTCACTCATATGTGCAAGCTAGAAAAAGTTGACCTCATGGAGGTAGAGAGTAGAATGATAGTTATTAGGGGCTGGAAGGGTACAGGGTAGAAGGGGATGAAGAGAGGTTGGTTAATGAATACAAACATACAGTTAGATAGAAGGAATATGTTCTAGGGTTCAATAGCACAGTAGGGTGACTACAGTTAACAATGACATATTGTATATTTCAAAATAGCTAGAAGAGAAGATTTGGAATGTTCCCAACACAAAGAACTGATACATGTTTGAGGTCTTGGATATCCCAATTACCTTGACTTAATACGCATTGCATGCATGTATCGAAATATTACATATAGTCCGTAAATATGTACAACTATTACTTATCAGTCTAAAAACAGATGACAGCTAAGGAAGAAGGGCCTCCAGAGAGCCCGATGGGCCAGGACTGTGTGAGTAAATGAGCTTCCTGAGATTACCTGAGCCTTGGTGTGTTCATCTGCGAGTAGGCCTCTTTCCTGAAGACAGAATAGAGACTGAAGGGTCTGTGCTGCTCCAGGTGATGCAGACAGACCCCGGCGGGGCAGTGCTGGACACTCTCCCCCCACTCTCTGCTGTGCACCATGCTGACTTAGCCACAGGTCTGTCCCCAGGACACTGGGCCCTTGGGAGTCTCTGAGAAGCAGTCATTGGTCTTTCAGCTCATTATGAGCCAATGGCTGGTGTGCTTGTCTCGCGGAAATAATTCCTTTATTCCCAATGCTCCAGTTTTCTGATAGCTTAACCACATGGATGGGTGTTCCTTTCTTTTCCTGGACAGACGATGGCATCGTAGCACTTCCTTAGCATACAAAGCACCCGCAACATCTTCCCTTGTTTGATTGAATCAGACATGCTGGAAGAGTCTGCGGTTTAGGGTTTTGCTTCGAGTTCTGGATGAAACAGATGAATGCCATAATCCCTATTTTTCCTAAAAGGGAGACATGAAAATCTTGCGTTTATACTAAAAAGTGTTTCCATCTCATTGAAATTCAGGCTTGAACTATCCACCCTGAACACGTCCAGAAGCCCTTTCTCTAATTCTGGAAGCAGTGATCTCGGGAGAGAAGTTTTCCATCTGTCTCCTTATGATGCTAAGCTGTTAGTGCAGTTCATTATTTATTACATCTCCTGCTTTATGTTAAGCCATGATTTTCTTTTTTACCATATATTAAGAATTCAGTCGGGTTGGTATAAAAATAGGGTTGTTATCCGTGTCTCCAGACTGACTTTTTGAACAGCATATTTTTTGGGGTAGGGGAGATGGTTATAATCATTCCCAAACTACTTTCATTCTTATCCAATACTTAATATTGACTCTGGCTATTCACAATAATACTGCTTCTTAACAGACATGTGTGTGGCTGGAGTGGCCATAAAGAGATACGTCTTCCGAGGCCCTGCATGTGTCTGTAGGGCTGGAGGACATTTGCTCCCAGCGGCAGAGAGATGACATGGGAGAATGTCAGCATATCAAGGCACAGCATCTCACAGTCACAGCAAATCCACAGTCTCTGAATAGGCAGTTTGTGGCATGTGCTTTTAAAATACAAACTAACAGACACCACAACTGGCATTCCAAACATCTCCTGGTCCTCCAGGGCAGATGGTGCCAAGGCAATGATGTATTTATCAGAGCTAAGCTCCCCAGGCTCATGTGGGGAAGGGAGCCGGGCTTTGGACTCTTAACTCCCTCTTTGCCATCAGGGTTCAGCTCCCCCTTTTCAGCCCTGGGCCGTCTGCGGCTAATGCGCAGAGGGAATCCTGGCCTACCAGCCTGCAGGGACATAGCTGAGTGCACCGCCATGGGGCAGGAAGGCAGTCCTGCACAAGACAGCCCCACGAGGGACAGAAGGAGGAAGGCACTGACACCATGGCCCCCTCTTTCCCCCAGTCCAGTCGTTATTGTCAACTCTCTTCTTGGTAACCCCTGGCCCCTCATGTCCTGCTAACAGAGGCTCAGGGGTGGTGAAGTTGCCTCAAAGGGTGGTTATTTTTTTGGAACAGAATCAGATCATTTTCCATCCAGCATCTTGTTTGTAGAAATATCCTATTAGACACAGAAAGGAAAAGATCAGTATCTTTTACACCATAATTAAAATATCACTTTTCTCAATGAAACATTATCTAGATTATCCCACAAAACAGCATTGCTTACAACAGTGACTATAAATGTGAGGCTGCCAGCTAGAACACTATAGAAAATGTTAGTTACTGCACCATCTCCCACAGTTGTTCTTTTGATGTGTTGGCTTGGAATAAACAGACTTATCTTTCCTGTCATACAACACTGTCCTTCATTTAATGGAGATGTTATTAAGATAAAATCTCTATTCAATTCCATATTGCACCATATTAACACACACAATTAGTAATGCTTTATCAGTTATGAAGAAAGATGATGACTGCTTTTAAGCTAAATTACCTTTATCATGGTAGCACATGAAAGAAGCGACAAATATTTATCCGAGTGTATGTTAATTCTTATTTAATTTTAATGCTGCTTTTATCAACCAAATTAACCAATGAATTTTATTAAAGGGAATGTTATTATAGAAAAGAGCTTCCAATACTCTCTTCCATCTGTTTTTATTTATATAATTTTGATGGTTTCTTTTTCTCTTTCATTTCATTTCTAATTAAGAGGAACACGTGGAAAATTGAACATTTGGGCTTAATTTTAACAGAATTTGGAATAATTAGAAGCGTGTTCTTGTTAATATAAAGATTGTGAGTGTTGGGATTGCAGGGCTTACATCTGTGCATTTAAACCCCCTCCCATAAGGCATCTTGCTCAGTAAATCTCAAGGGGTGATTGGGGCATTGTAACATGGAAAAATAATCTCACCTTAGTGATTTTACACTTAGGAAGCCAAGCAATTCCTTTTTACAGTTTTAGAAATGCAAGTAGAATGTGACAGCAAGATGCATCTTACAATTCAGGTTGGAGCATTCTCCTCAGCAGTATATAAACCTTGCTTCCCTTGGCCCTGGAATCACACAGGAACTTGTAATGTGTGATTCTCATTGTGGATGGCACATACAGAAGGGAGAGACTGAAATCAAGGAAAGCTCTCCTCCTTGGATTATGACTTTTTTTGACTTAAACTTTCTTGACCTTTTTTTTTCTCCCAAGGTGAGATATCAAGTATAGTAGCAATGTCATTGGGAATTCATACACCCTCAGGTAACAATCTGCAATCAGAAGGGACATACTTATTCTATCTTAGGGCATGTTCAAATTCGCTAGTTTTGAATTATGCTAGTTTTGTTTTTTTGTTGAATTACGCTAGTTTTGTTTTTTTGTTTTTGAGACAGGGTCTCACTCTGTCACCCAGGCTGGAATGCAGTGGCACAATCACGGCTCACTGGAGCCTTGACCTCCCAGGCACAAGCCCTCCTCCTGCCTCAGCCCCTTGACTAACTGGGACTACAGGCATGCAGCCATCATGCCTGGCTAATTTTTAAATTGTTTATAGACTTGGAGTCCCACTATGTTGCCCAGGCTGGTCTAGAACTCCTGGTCTCAAGTGATCCTCCCCCATCAGCCTCCCAAAGTGCTGCAATTACAGGTGTGAGTTATGACGCCCCAGCCTGTGCTAGGTTTCTTATTTGCTCTCTGGAAACCTTCAGGGAGCCAGAACTTATTCCCACCTTTCATTACTTTTAGGAAGGAAACCACAGTGACTGCGCAACTTGAGAGATGCCTCTAGGTGCAGTCAATGAGCCCTGAAGGCCCTTGGCAATGCTGTGGCACAGCTGGTGTCCCCGCAGCCACTTCACATGTGCCCCACTCTCCAAACATAGAGGCAGCCCAGTTTTGGCTGTCTCAGACACCTCTTCACATCGATCTGATGGCAAGTGTGCAAAACATAAAGACACCATCCCGTGAGCTTGACAGGCCCTCACATCGGCCCAAGCTGACCAGATCTCACACTAAAGATCACTTCCTTCTGTAAGAGCCATGCTCATGAAGATTGTGGTGAAAGTGCATTGTGGTTTAGTTAACAGTGAAAGGAGTGGTTTGCATTTCCTAGCATCCATATTTCATGTGCTACGGTTGAAAGCTGCAGAGCAGGACACCTGGAGCCTCCCAGTCTTCATGCTGACACTTACTTGATGCGTGACCTTGAGCAAGTCACTGGTCTCTCTAAGCCTCAGTTCCTTGTCTGTAAAATGGAGCGAATACCTGTTTAATCTATAAAGTGCAATAAATCACACAAATTCTCCTCACACTCAGGATCTTTTAAAGCGAGCAAAAAAACACAAAATTGTTTTTAAATAGTTGAAAACATGACACAGTGCAAACTATCATTATCATTATGTTTTTAATTGAAATCTGAGTCATTTTTTATTTCTTCTAAGCCAAAAAAATCTGAACACTTTACTGAAAAATGGATTGGAAAATGTCTGTGGCTGGCTGATAGGAAACCACTTTCAATTCCAGAAATACCAAAAATGGCATCTCTGAAAATCTAGCTCTGGTTTGGATGCGAAGGGCATTTATAATCTTATAAACCTGAAAACGGCCAAGGGGTGTTTTATCAAGTTGGAAACACTAGTTTGAATTTAGTCCGTATGTGTCAATCTTCAAGTTGCAACTTGCTAGTCATACTGGTAGTGTCATTATTACCGTTGAGCTATGATAACCATCTGAAAGCTGGGTTAGAATGGACAGGCTTACAAAATTTTATAGCAGCTCTAAATGACAATCTAATGCATCCAAAGCCTCTCCATCCCCTACTTAAACCAGCACTTCACAGCTATGGAAGACTCATAAAATTCCGAGCCTGGCAATTTATACTTAATCTCTGTAAAGAGCATGTGTTCAGGGCAGCCCCATACTCTGTGAGATGGCATTTGAGTACCAACACCTCTGCTATATAAAACACCTTATCAGTAGTAAATATATTAATTTGACCCCAAGGGAGAGAAGGTGAGAGCAAATCAGCCGCAGCAAGCCATTTACATTCTTTATTTCTGCAGATGAATTCTCCATCTATTTTCATCTTGTAATCAGGCACTTGCCAAATACACAAGAATTTCATTTTCTATCTCCACAGCATATGTGTCTCCTTACTTTGATATGTCCTGTTTTTAGGAAGTAGAGATGTTTTAAAATTATATTTCAAACAGGAAAAAAATCAGTCTCCATATAATTAGTGAATGTAACCAGATTATTTGCAATCAACATATACTTAATGCCTTATTACCCTAATGGAAGTTATTGTAAGTGATGATAAAATTGGCAGAAATAAGTTATGCTAAGTGATGATAAAATTGGTATTATTAAGTGATGAAAACCTTTTACCTTCCGCTGTTTTTTTTTCCCCATCTCTAATCTACCCAAATTCATCTTTAATGAGAGAACCTGGAGGACGCATTTATGGCACTTAGGCCAACAAGGAAAACACAGCAGTTTTTACCCACAGCCAGAACACATTTGCCAACCTCCAACCTCAGAGGGCAGAGGCAAGATGGACAGTTGGAAAAGCTCTCAACCTATTATTTGTAAGCTTTATATGTTCTTGCCCCTTAGTGCATTCCTCTTTGTTCCTAATCTGTGGTTTTCCTCTTGACCTGTGACTCCCAGTCTTAGTGTCAGAGAAGAAATCAGAAACAAAATGATTATTCTGAAGGCAGAAGAAAAACAAATAGAAAGGTATCTGCTGGGCAGGTGCGGTGGCTCACACCTGTAATCTTAGCACTTTGGGAAACCGAGGTGAGCAGATCACTTGAGGTCAGGAGTTCGAGACCAGCCTGGCGAACATGGCGAAACCCTGTCTCTACTAAAAATACAAAAAATTAGCTGGGCATGGTGCCATGCACCTGTAATCCCAGCTACTCGGGAGGCTGAGGTATGGGAATCCCTGGAACCTGGGAGGCGGAGGTTGCAGCGAGCCAAGATCGTGCCACTGCACTCCAGCCTGGGGGATACAGCAAGACTCTGTCTCCAAAAAAGTAAAATAAAAGAAAGAAAAAGAAAGAAAGGTATGCGCCATGTAAACGAGAGAGGCCTTTGGAGCTGGGAGGGTGGGCTTCTTAGCCTCGGTGCTAGGAATTAGGAATGGGTAACAACTGAAAAATCACTCTCTTTGGCAGGTAGCAGGTCACCCGCTCGCACTTGACTGATACTTGTGGGACACCTTGGCTTTCTTTAGGAACACGTCTTTGATAACCTGAAGGAGAAAAAATAAATAAACATGGATTTCTAAGTTGGCTATAACTGACTCCAGCTTTCCTGCTAAAAGCTCTAATGATATCTTCATGTCAGTGTGAGTGAGGTTGATGAAGCAGATGGGAACCTGTTTTCAGGGGTGAATGAATGGCAAATCACTGGAGAAGCACATGGTTGGCCTGCAGTTCCTAGGTCATAATGCTCTCGAAAGAAACAAAGTCGTGTATTTCCATTCCTTTCCCCCCCAGCCCCACCCCCAAGATATAAGCTCTGTGCAGATGGGCACTTTGGCTTGTCCATTCAACCACTTTCTCCTCAGCACCTAGGACAGGGCCTGAAGGAGCTCCGCACATACTTGGATGAGGACACACGTGATGATGACCATCACCCAGGTTTGAAAAGAGGAACTGAAGGAATTAATGATCCCTTACTTCCAAACCTTCTCATCTTTCCAGAACCTCCCTTTCTGCCTCAGTTTCCTCTCTCTTTCCAGAGGCTGGATTTGGAAGCCCTGGGTCATTTTGATTCTTCCTCCACTGCTCACCATATTCCATTCATTGGCAAATCATGTCCTTTCTGATCTACAGTGTCCTTTGGATTCCTTCTTCCAGGGACAGGACTGGACCCTCTTGCCTAGGCAGCTACCGCAGCCTCCTCTCTGGTCTCCCTGCCTCTAAAGTACATCTTACAGGTCGGTCTTCCTCAAGGACATCTGTGGTCATTGTCTGTATGCTCAGGAGTTTGCAGAAGCTTCCCATTGTCCCAGGCATGAAGTGCAGTTGCCTTGTGCAGGCATGTAAGGCCCCCAGGATGGAGCCCAAAGTCACTTTTTGGCCTTGCCCTCTCTGGATACATGACATTTTAATAGGGCTTCTTTGATGCTGGGTACATTTTGATGTGGCTGTTTTAAAATATAGGTTTTAGTATTGTTCCAATATGGTGAGGCCTAGAGATCAGGAGATGACAGCCATTGAAAAGACAGTTTGTTTCTCACAGGTCCCGAGAGGTGAGGACAGGCCATACCATGCAGGGCCACATGGGAAGCACCAGAGGCTATCAGGAGGTAGAGAGAATGAGGGGGAAACATGGGTGAGAGGCTTTATTGTGGCTTCTGCAGGAAGGAAAGGACAAGGCAGGGTAGGCAGGCTTAGGATTGGCTGGTCTGAATAATTTCAGCGGGCTCTGGGGTGTAGATGCCTTCCTGGGTTGTCTGGTACTTGGCCTTGGGTGATTACAGCCTACTGGCATAGTAAAGGCAAATCACTTACTATCTCTAGGATTTGGCCAGCCCTGGAAGGGGCAGTCTCTCCAGAGTCAAGCAGGGCCCCAAGATGTCAAAGCACCAGGAAATATGGACAAGAAAAAGCATGATTAATACAATGGTCTTAAAAACCCCTCGAATTACTAGACTGTTAAATAACTCCTAAAATAGTCTCACCCCATCCCTGGGCTTCCCCAACTCTAAGGCTCAGTCCAATGCAGATGCTCCCCACACTCCTACCTCCAGCTCCAGATTCACCCTTAATTTTCTGGAAAATGCTCAACAATGATAGGAAATTAGACTTGAGCTTTTCACATTTGCTCTCTGGGGAACTGCTGATCCTTACATTTAGATGTACCCCACGCCTCAGTCTCAGCACGGATGGCCACTTCCGTGTCGGAAAGCCTGTTGTGGTCCATTTCCTTTACAATTGGCTATTAAGAATCCAAACCAGTCATCTGTTCAGCTAGGCATTTGCCATTTGCCAATTCATAACGCTTAAAATAGTCATCTCAAACTATTTTGTTAATTTTTAATAGGCTCTGTCTGTGCAACTGGATGCTGATTCCTGAGAGCGGCCCCTCTGCTCAGCCTCCCAATTATTTAAGAACTTGGCCAAGCCCCTAAAGACTTTTTTCCATCTCATAGACTTTTATTCCGGCTTTAGGATAACATAAATTCCACCTGATTACTCACTTCCCTGTTTTGTCCACACTTAGTCATTAATCAGTTTTATTAAAAATGGTGGCTGACTCAACTTGCCATTATATGTAAAAGCAGTTAACCGTCAGTATTTGTTTGAGAAGGACTCTCTTTTGAAAATCATTTTATTTCATATTTCTTCCCAGAAAACACATGTGGGTAGTGAACACAGAGATGAGAATAGGAGACTATCATTTCTTATATATTTCTCAATATCTTTCTTTAAAAGAAATATGTTATTACCTTCTTAATCTATTGAGAATTATTTACTGTATTGTAGTAACTTTGAAAAACACTATATATATGCAACAGGTTAAGAATACTTATTAAAAACTATAATTAAGGTCTTTCCCCTAATCTGACAATAAATGAAATAGTAGGTGTAAAAAAAAATGCTTTTATAATTAAATTTTTCTCCTCCAAATTTCTTTTGTGCTGGAGGATTCAGAAAAAAAAAAGCTCTCAAGGAATAATTTTGTTGTCTGCTATTCATTATGGTAGTGTTTTTAGTACTCTACATTTTCGATCTATGCCTAAATGCATATATAAAAATAAAGGACATCCAACTTTGAGTGGTTAATTGCACGTGAAGTAGTGAATCCCATAGGACACAATCATTTGCAAAACTTGTAGGATCAGCTAATGCCCGTTAGTGAAGATGATTAACATGGAGCCGAGCTTGCCTGAGTGGGTGATAATACAACTTTGGACACTGTGCTAGCTAAATATTTTTATGTAGATTTTCTCATTCAATCTTTAGAATATGCTTAGGAGGCAGATACTCTGATGTTTTCCATTTGGCCAATGAGAAAACTGAGCAGAGGCTTAAGGAGCCGGGTCCCTGACTCTGCCTTGGGTTCAGGCTGCTCTCCGCTGGGCCACCTCCCTTACCACACCGAGGGCCCGTGTATTGATCCATTCTTTCACTGCTGCAAAGAAATACCTGAGACTGGGTAATTTATAAAGAAAAGAGGTTTAAGTGGCTCACCATTCTGCAGCCTGTACAGGAAGCATGGTGGCATCTGCTCAGCTTCTGCGGAGGCCTCAGGAAACTTACAATCATGGCAGAAGGCAAAGGGAAGCCAGCAATTCACATGGCCAGAGCAGGAGGAAGAGGGAGGAAGGAGGTACCACACACTTTTAAATGACCAGCCCTCATGAGAACTCGCTATCATGATGACAGCACCAAGCGGGGGATGGTGTTAAATCATGAGAAACCGCCCCCATGATCCAATCACCGCCCACCAGGCCCCACCTCCACACTAGAGATTACATTTCAACATGCGATTTGGGTGGGGACACAGATCCAAACCTTATCAGCCGGCCACCACTTTTCTCACAGTGGCCGGCTCGCCATCACAATATGCTCTTGAAGAAAATAAAATGATCACACATGCCCTGGAGATTTGAGGACTATGTCTTGGCGACCATTTGGGCCAGGAACTGCTGAACTTCGACTGTCTTTATGGAGACTGTAAGCTTCACGGGGGCAAGATCCGTGTGAACCTCGCTTCCATTAGTCCCTCCAAACCCCATCCCAGTGCCGGGCCCATGGCAGAGCCCTGCTAAGGACAATCTCATGGACAGAGCTCCTGCCTAGGAGGTCACTTGGGGAGTCAAGTGCCTGGTTTGGACTCTTGCCTCTGCTCTTTGCTGTGTGACATTAGGCAAGTCACCTCACCTCTTCGAGTCTCAGCTTTCTCATCTCTAAATATGAAGATGAAATCTGCTTCCTGGGGTGGTTGTGAAAACAAGTGAGAAAATTATTGTGAAAGTGTTTTGTAAACTGTAATTAATATAAATATAAGCAATTAACCAAGATCCAGTTGCCTTGCAAGGCACTGATGGTGAGGCCCAGGGACCTCCAGCCGCTTGCTCTCCAGGCAGCCTAGCCATCCCAGGGACCCCAATGCCTGAGTCCATATTGGGCAGGTTCCCTTGGAATGCTGAGAATAAAGGTGAATATACTTGGTCATGCCACAGGAACTTCAGGTCAAAACCCCATACAGCTGAGTTCCTCTGCTGGCCCTGCTCCAAGGTGGAAGAAGGGTGATCTCTGATACTCACCGTCATTCACTGTGTGCTGGCCATGTCCCATCACCAATGAGGCGAGCAGAGTGGCCTCGTTCACAGAGGGGAGAGGCTGAGACTGCAGCCTGGAGGGCGGGCACAGGCCCCTGCGAAGGGCAGAAGCCACGGCAGGCTGCCTTCCAGGGCTGCCATCCAACTCCAGAGCCCCCAACCGACCACGGGGGTGCACTGACAAGTTCTCGTCTGAGAACCTGAGGAGTTTTGAGGCTAGGATCTGTCTATCCCGCTCACTGGGGCCCAGTCCCCTCTGGGAGATAGTGCCACAGAAACTGCTGGCTCACTAAAAATTAAACCTTCCTCCAGCTAAGTCCAGGGCACAGACTGAAAGGACCACCCTTCACTGACTGCTTGTGAGGAGGCGTGACTGTGCCTGGCCAGGCCCTGAGTTGCTGAGCCTCTTGAGGGGTGGGTGACGGCAAATGGGGGTGCCCCAGGCAGAGCAGGGAGGACGAGAGGGAGAAGGGCTGTGCTCTACCGAGGGCAGGTTTGCAAGGAAAAGGTTCTAGTTTCTGTTTTTTATTAAGGTGAGATACATGTAAGATGAAGCATTTAAAATTATACAGCACAACTCAGGAGCATTTAGTGTCTCCCCAGAGGCACGCAGCCATCACCCTTTCCAGTCTTAAAACATGTCCATCACCGCTAAAGGAGAGCCTGTGGGGATTTTGCAGCTGTCACCCCAACCACCTCCTCCAGGTAAGTCCTCAGGGTGCCTCGTGCTGCCTCTGCATAAACGGATTTCAGAGGGAGAGCCTGGGGGAGTCCACATCTGACTCTTCCTTGGGACAGGCGACACAGGAGCTGAAGGCAGGTGGGACCCGCACCTAAAGTCAGTCTGGGGGTGGCAGGAGTCAGCAGGAGACCACTGAAAAGGGGGAGCTGGTGAAGCCACCTTTACCTTACAGGACAGCCTCTCCAGAGCTCTCCAAGGACAGAGAGGCCCCAGCTGACCTCTAGGTTATATAAGCCATTAGTGTGTCTAAAAGGCAGCTTCCCAAGCTCAGCACAGAAATTTCTAGTACATAAAATGCCTTCCTCCGACCTGTACCCATTGTGCCTTGCATTCCAGAAGCAACTGTGCTTCAGACAGCTGCTGTAAATTGTCCATGAAGCAAGGCTGTTCTCCTATTGGCTCTGTGATCATCTCCAAGGCAGCTTCCCATCTCTCACTGTTTCTGCCTTGGGCTGATAATGGTGCAAAGCAGGCGAGGAACGGAGAGGGCGGGGAAGAGGGGTCCGAGCTTCCTGCTGGCCTTCTGGGCAGCAGCCTCCCAGGAGCAGGCGGCGTCCAGCTTCCTGGAGCCACAGCCAGGCCCAGGCATGAGCTCTGCCCCTCCCCCAGGTTGCTGCTCCCCACACCCCAACCTCTTCTCTTGTCTGGAGTCAGAGCGACATTTTTTATTTCCCTCTGGTTCATTTCTGGTATTTCTTAGTTGTTTTACCGAAAAGCCACTTTGAAGAACATCTCTATTCTTTAAAGCAAGGTGTACCTATGTACTCCTGAGCTAAGATTTTATTTTATTGAGGATTTCCTTATATTGTGATTATTTAATGGACAATCTGCCCTGCTGGGAATGGCAGCAAATAAAACTATTGACAGGAAAAAAAAGATGCACTTTCTGAGACACACTTGGCAAAGCAAATCCAGCTTCTTACAAGAAAAGAATGTAATGAATTTTTCTCTATTTTTAGTCACACATAAATCCCTTTAATAGGTTTGAGCTCAAAACTCCATATTTGTCTTGGCCTGAAGTTCAATTTACAGGGTAAGTTTAAAGGACAGTGTGCTTGTCCGACTCTGCGCATCAAGTCTCCCCAAGCGGGCAGAGAGGCCTGCAGGATCCAGGGTGTCACGGCCACCCTGCAGCTGGGGCCCTCAGACATGTCCGGGGATAGAAAGGAAAGGGCCTTCTCTCGGCTTTTCTGGGAGGAGATCAGATGGGGATAAAATGCCCACCATGGGCCTGGGAACAGCAGTTATGATATCCCAGTCCCGACAGATGAGAGGGAACAATTTTGAAGTCCACCCTTAGGGAATTTAAATGAAGGCCCCAGTGGGAACGGAGTGGGATCACTACACTGAAATGAAAGATGGAGAAAAAGAAAAGCATTGCAGCAGCTGGGAGCAGTGGCTCACGCTTGTAATCCCAGTACTTTGGGAAGCCGAGGTGGGTGGATCACCTGAGGTTGGGAGTTTGAGACTAGCCTGACCAACATGGAGAAACCCCATTTCTACTAAAAATACAAAATCAGCTGGGGGTGGTGGCGCACACCTGTAATCCCAGCTACTCAGGAGGCTGAGGCAGGAGACTCGCTTGAATCCGAGAGGAGGAGGTTGCGGTGAGCCAAGATCACACCTTTGCACTCCAGCCTGGGCAACAAGAGCAAAACTCCATCTCAAAAAAAAAAAAAAGAAAAAGAAAAGTGTTGTAGCCTAGGGTCACTGTAAGACTCTAAGCCTCCCTGTTGGACAACTTAATTTTTTTTAGGTCTTAACACAGACAGAGAGCCTTTGCCCTGCACAAGGGATACGGCCAGGATTATGGTAGAGGGAGGCAGGCCCAGCATTGGCAATGAGAGGTGACTAAGTAGACAACATTAACAAGAGAGATCAAAGCCATGGCCAAACCAAAAGTTGCACAAGGGCCACGCCATGTCACCAGCCCCGTGGGAAGGCAGAGGCATTGGAGACTGCTGACAGTGAACAAGAAAGGGTGGTGTCTTGACTTCAGAGGCAAAGGACCCCAAAGGACCACATGGGACTAACCTGGGAGCCCTGCCAGGAAGCCAGAAGGACGTTGTGGGGTGGGGGAAAGAGGGTTTAGGGAGTCGTAAGCAAAGCAACTAGCAGACCCATACCTCCTTGACCACAGCCTCAGGTTGCCATGATTTGGGAGTCCCAACCCATATATGTTTACATCAGGGCAACACACTTGAGATGAAAGAAAAACACTGTAGCTCACGTTGCCTGTAGTCCGGAGATCGCCTCTGTTCTTACCACATGCCATGATTAGTGAAAAAAACAGGGCTTAGAGCTTCTGGGATCAGGGAGGGGCTGGCATCACTAGCCAGGGGTGTACCCACGGCTCACCTCCTTCAACATCTGCCCAAACCGGCTGCCATATGAGCAGCCAAGACGCACTGCATCCCTGCAGAACAGCCCATCCTTTCCATGCCCCCTCCTCCTTCCAACTCCCCTAGGAGTCAAACCAGGTGATAGCCCCATATGCCTGGCAAACTGCCTTTGTATGAGGCTCTGTGCTGCTTGAAGCACTTGAACATGCTTTCACTCTGTCCCCATCAGCCCTCAGTGAGACAAGCAAGGCAGGGAGGTGCATCATAGCTTAGTCATTGAGAGACTAAGCCACAAAGAGGCTCCGCCACTGCTCAGGGTCAAAAGCCCTGCACTAGAACCCAAGTCTCTCCACTCCAGTTCTGATGGATGCGCCATGGCCCCCCACAACCCATGGGATATCAACATCTTGCTGGGGTGATTTTTAAAGTATTCCTTTGAAATGCACATGGCATAGACATACATAACTCATTTTTTAAATCTACATAATCTTAAAAATTACAACATACAGAGAATAGCCTCCTTGAGACTGCCAGCATTGACAGCACAAAGCAATAGAGAATTGGAAATCAATCTGTTTTCCAGGTCAAAATCCTTTAGTATAAGCTCTCCTTAAAGCCTTTTAAAAGCACCTTTACTGCCTTCAAGTTCTTTGAATGTCTTTTGCCTTCTTACCGCCTTTTGTGTGTGTGGTAAGAACACTTAACATAAGCTCTACCCTCTTAATGTTCAAGTGCACAGAACTGCATAATTAACTAGAGGCACTGTGTTGCGCAGCAGAGCTCTGGAACTTGTTCTCTGCACTTTAAGCATAAACAGCACCACCTGAGCCCCTTCAATGTGGTCACCAGGTGTGTCTGTTATTCCAGTCATAGCTGGGAACCTGCACAGTGCCTGGCCCCTGGGTGTTTACTGGGGAGGCAACAGAGTGCACGCCTATTGTCCTGGTCTCATTTTTCAGAACTTCTGATGGAGAGACATAGGGTTTGAGATTTTTCTGACTAAATCATAGTAAGAAATCTACTCCAAACTTTACATTCTAAACTTGCATAGTTTGAATAACAATGGGATCTTAGTTCCTCTATGTCTATGCCCAGGTTCATTCCCCACAGTGCAGAAATCGAACCCCAGCCGTTCTCCCTACAGTGGTGGAGGAACCAAATCTACCAAATGTTCCTTCTGTCTCAGGAAACAGAAGGACCAAGCCAATCTAAATCTCATTTTTTAAGAGAATTATGTTTTGAAAGGAGGAGATTTATGCAAGTTTTCTGTTTAATTCAGAGCTACAGGGAAATCTAGATTGATCACAAAAGTAGTTTCCACCCTTCCCTGTGGCATTGGAAACAGCACGTGCTGCACATGCCGTTGTGGAGGTCTGACCATCAGCAAATGCACTCAGTCATTGAAAGAACAAGACAAAACCCCCACACTACTGAGCACCTCATTTTGATTTTTACTCCCAAGGCCAAGTGTTAAATAGAGCTCCTCTGCCTTGGTGAATGAAGACATTATCTGTGATTTACAAGGGGTAGCTGGCTCAGCAGACACATTTACATGTGCTAATAACTGCAAATCAGGCAGCAACTTCCCCATATATAAAATGATAACTGACAAATAAGCCAAACTAAACAACAACATCAACAGCAAAAAAGCTCTAAAGGAACAACAACAATAACAAAAAATCTTGAAAACAGGATTTCTTCCTCCATACTTTTCCTCCATACTTCTGCCTCAGCTCCAGGGTGAGCTCTTCTTGGAAGGACTTTGCATTGGTTGCTGTCTGCTTGCTCCCCACCCAGATCACTTCTCTCCCCTCCTCTGCTCTGTTCTGTGTGTGCCCCAGTAGTAGGCTGCCCTCTGCAAAATGCATTGTGCTGGCAGGACTTCTGGATGAGTTCAGCCAATGAGAGAGGCTGGCAAGAGATTGGAAGGCATGAAGAAAAAGAGGGAATTTCTTCTTCCTTCTTCCATATTTTGGGGCCAGGCCTCTAATTGTAACCAGGTCCACAACTCTGCCTCCTAGCTCCAACAGGACTGTTTCCTTTTCTTGTCCCTTAGCCCCAGGAGAAGCAATTGAGAAGGAACAAGGACCCATTCTTAGGCGCCTACTAGGCCTGTCCCTCCCAACTCCCTATCATACATGGAAATAAAGGAAAGTCTTGAGTTCCTTCAAGGGAAACTCTAGGAACCTAGCTAGCCCTGAGAAAGTAAATGAGCAACTTGGTAAGCAAGAAGGTGATAGCAGCTTAAAACAATAGCCAATGGAAGTTAAAAATCACAAGATGTTTGGTTCCCTGTGGAAACTAAAGATAACATCTTAACGTATGTCCCTGAGTTGTTCCTCAGAAACCCCACCCTCACCAAATGAATCTGCTGGCCTATAGACCTCAGATAAGAGGAAACTGCGGACTAAACTCTGACCACCGTTGTTTGTTCTAAATTTCTTCCTGAGGGGCCTGGAGGAAGTGACGCCCACAGGCCACACCCAACATTCTTTTCTGCTGACTCCAAGTCTCTAGACAAAGCTTCTCTTCCTTAGCCAATTGCAAATCAGAAAATGTTTGAATCCACCTATGATGTGTAAGGCCTTCCCCACCTTCAAGATATCCCACCTTTTTAGGCCAAACCAATGTGTAACCTGCATGCATTGATTTACGATTTTGCCCGTAACTTCTGCTTTCCTGAAATCTACCCCTGCCTTTAAAAACTTGCTTGCAAGCCATCAGGGAGGTCAAGTCTTAAGCGTGATCTGCCCAGTTCTCCTTGCTTGGCACCCTTCTTTCTCCTACTGCAAAACTGCAGTGTGAATGTTTGGTCTTACTGCACCAGGTGAGCAGACTCCGGGTCGGTCCAGTAACACAGTGGAGTGCTGAGACCATGTGGACCTGGTGTCTGTTCCCAATTTTCAAGAGACGTCCAAAACACTGGGTTTTTATTTTTAAATGTCCAGAACTAATCCAAAAATAGAAAAACACTGAGTAAACCAAATGCAATATGTCAAGAGACCAGAGGCTGCCAACTTCCCATTGCTGGCTTCCACTATAGACCTAAAGGCCAAGCAAGAGTTAGCCAGGTAGAGAGGTCAGTGTGTGTGTGTGTGTGTGTGTGTTAGTGTACACACACATATGTGAGTGTGTGTGGTGGGGGCTGGGGATAGGTACTTCAGTGGAAAGAGAATTCCTGGTAAAAAGAACAGCATGAGCAAACACTGCAAACAAAGTCAGAGCTGGCAGGTTGAGAAAAGAAGAGGAATTTTATTGGCTGAGGAACGGGACATGAAGGAGACATGGTCGTGGAGAGGCTGAGTGGGCAAGCAGGGCTGGTAGAGAAGGGCTTGCTGGGCCAGTGTGGGAGGCACTGCTGATTGCACTACCCCTGGCCATACTTCTTCACAACTGGAACCTAAGTTATTTAATTAGGAAGCAGCAAGTCACTGAGAGGAGGTGAGGCCCCTCCCCACTCCAAGATCTAAGCCAATCATGGTAATATCCCATGACCACTCCGGGGACTGGTTTCACACTGAAAAGAATGCAATGCTGTGCTTGCAGAGAAGACAATGGGGAAAACAGCTTTCTACAGAGGTTTTCCTGATGACTAAGAGTGGCACAGGAACAAAGGTCCCCTCCCTACCTTTTGCCTTTATTCCCCTGTGGGTATATTCTGGCTACGTCTTGGGATCAAAAGAAAAACCAACCTCAGAAGAAGAATCAATGTGCTGGAAGGCAGAGTGGCCAGATGCAGAGAATTTCGTCCATGATGGGATCCTTGGGCTGAAGAATTAAGTGGTTCTGAAGCTTCTCTTCCTTGGACTTCTTGTTCTGTGAGGTATGAAATTTTCTTATTGTTGACCCATTATGAGTTCTGTTGTCTGATAATTACTGCAGGAAATGTATGGAATAATCACCACTGGTTAGGAAGTTTGCACTTTATCCCGAGGGCACTGGGAAGCCATTGAAAAGCTTTAAGGACAGAAGTGTCCTAAATCTGAAGGATCACTCCCACTGTGGTGAAATAGAGGGACACTGACAGGCAAAATAAGAGTTGGGGAGGAAAATGTATCTTTTATTTTGTCCTAGAAACTCAGTTCCCTGAGGAAACTCTTCCTTAATCTGTCACAGCACCTTTCGTATGGTTGGCCCTTATGTTTGTTCAGTGACTGAGATGAATTGCTGAGTGGTCATCCCTTCCCTTACCGCCGAAATAGCTGGAGGTCTGCCTCCAGCTGGGTCAGTAGAAAATATCCACAGGTTTCCTTAACAAGAATTGCCAATTAACTTTTTTCTTTTCTTTTCTTCCTTCCTTTTTTATCTTTTCCTTCTTTTATTTTATTTTTATTTTTATTTTTTTGCAAAAAGTATTTCTATTGCCAGAACCAGCTCTGTAATCAATTGACAGAGCATAGTGCAAAATGAATACATGAAGCCCCTTGTCCAAAAAGAAGGAAAAAAGTGCCATTAAAGGTACTAAAATACAGCCAAGTGTGGTGGCTCACCACCACACCAAGCTGTAATCCCTGCACTTTGGGAGGCCAAGGTGGGAGCATCACTTGAGGTCAGGAGTTCGAGACCAGCCTGGCCAACATGCTGAAACCCCGTCTCTACTAAAAATACAAAAATTAGCCAGCCATGGTGGCATGCACCTGTAATTCCAGCTACTCAGGAGGCTGAGGCAGGAGAATCACTTGAACCCAGGAGGCGGAGGTTACAGAGAGCCGAGATTGTACCACTGCACTCCAGCCTGGGTGACAGTGAGACTTTGTCTCAAAAAAAGAAAAAGGTAGTAAAATAAAAAGGTTTTCACTTCCCTACGTACATTTCCTCTGTTCACACGCATGTTCCATTGCCACATTGGACTTGACTTGAAAAACACAAGTTCAAAGAACTATTAAGAATTTAAAGCTGGTGGGCCAGGCGAGGTGGCTGACGCCTGTAGTCCCAGCACTTTGGGAGGCTGAGGAGGGCAGATCACGAGGTCAGGAGATCAAGACCATCCTGGCTAACACAGTGAAACCCTGTCTCTACTAAAAAAAAATACGAAAAAATTAGCCGGGCGTGGTGGCAGGCGCCTGTAGTCCCAGCTACTTGGGAGGCTGAGGCAGGAGAATGGCATGAACCCAGGAGGCGGAGCTTGCAGTGAGCCGTGATCACGCCACTGCACTCCAGCCTGGCTGACAGAGCAAGACTCTGGCTCAAAAAAAAAAAAAAAAAAAAGGAATTTAAAGCTGGTGAGAGCAGAGCGTCAAATATCCAGCCTGGGACGCTTCCAAGAGTGGGGCCCCATGGGCCTGGGCAGGTTTTGCATCCATGAAGCCAGTCCTGCCTGGAGCCAAGAGCTTCAAGCTGTGAGGTACATGGGCAACAAGCAGGTGGGTAGGGCAGAGGGGCACGCAGGGCTGGGTTTCTAGGATGCTAACTGCATTCCAGTTATTGATCCGTGGGCTTTATAATTATGACTTACTGGAATGTCTGTTTTTAATACACTTCTTTCTATCTATATTATATTTTCCCATTATAAAAATGCAAACGAATGATAAAGATAAACTCATCATCATGGGTTTAACGAATTTTCTAAATTTTCCTCTCCTGGGATCTTTTTCTCTGTTTTCATGATTGTTTTGGGTGTTTCTACCTTGTCATTCATTTCCTTCAAATGTCCCAAGAGTAATCCAGATGCACAGGTTCCAGGTTGCACACTTCTTTATGATCCTGCGGCACAGTAAATAAACCCAGAACAGAGTTCAGGGACAAATTAAAGGGTTAACCTTTTCCAAAAGTATTGACAGAGATGAAAAAATTGTTTCACACATCAGAAAGAACAACTGACTCTCTTCAGTGCACAAATGATGTCCACTCCCCTGTCTCATGGCTGAAAAAAGCCTTCGTGTTTGTTCCATACAGGCCTTGTTCTTCTACAAAGGACCGGACTAACCTCTGTCTCCAAGAGTAGCAGGCTCCACACCCTGCAGGTCACCCAGTGTACCTTCTCCACCTGCCGTGACAGCACTGCTACTCCTGCTCATGTGTCTCCAGGAGGAAAGGGGCTCTAGTCTCATTCAATGAGGTGGGCTGTGCCCTCCTTGCCCTGCTCACCAAGTTATTAAATGGTAATTTTAAATGAGGGGCTGGGATACAGCAGAGGCTTCCTATCAAGTGATCCATGTACAAAATACAATACTTACCTATAATAGTTTATCAATATATGTCATCCTTTCTAAAACAAACATTCTTTTTTTACTTTAACCTTTCAGGAATTAAGACATGCCTTGCAATCAATGACATCGTATGTCTTTTGTCAACAGTCCTGGGCAGGCACTGACTTCTAAAATACCAGCATCAAAACCATGCAGAATAGAGATCAGCTGCTGGGACTAAACTCTCCAAGGTCAGAGTGGAGTGCTGTTTAAACTCCTGGGAGCTAAATGGTTACCAGGACATGGTAGGGAGATGGTATTTAGATGGTAAGCCAGGCATACTTAGCAACATTCTCAAAGCAGGAGCCACAAGTGGTCTGGCTGTACAGAAAGAACATTAGCTGAAGAGCCCAGCACCAGTGCTTTTAGGGCCTTCTTCAGAAAATGCTGCATCACCAGTGAGTTTGATGGTCTTACAGCACAGAGCATAACATTGGGCAGGAAAATGTCACCTTCTCTGAATCACGCAGTGCCTCAGGAAAGTCAGACTGGATGCAAAGAAGTTTTAGCAATGCCTGAAAGGATTAATTTCACTTATATTTTCATTTTTACAGAATTATAAGAGTGCTATGTGATAAAGATCTATGTCCAGTTAGGACGGCTATTATTTTAAAATGGTAAATTGTAAGTACTGGCAAGGGTGTGGGGAGAGGGAGACCGCCTGCACTGTGGGTGGGAATGTAAAATGGGGCAGCCAGTGTGGAAAACAGTAGGGAAGTTCCTCAGAAAATGAAATATAGAATTACATGATCCAGCAATTCCACTTCTGGCTATATATCAAAGTAACTGAAGGCAAGGATTCAAACAGATATTTGCACACGCATGCTCGTAGCGGTATTATTCACACTAGCCAGAAGCAGCCTGAGTGCCCATCCATGGATGAATGGACAACAAAATGTGCGTATACACAACGGAATATTATTATTCTGCCTTAAAATGGAAGGAAGCACTGACACGGGCTACAATGTGGATAAGCCTTGAAGACATTATGCTAAACAAAATAAGCAACTCACAAAAGGACCACTACTGTATGATTCCACTTACATGAGGTACCTGGAATAGTCAAATCCATAGAGACGCAAAATAGAGTAGTGGGTAATAGGGGCTCAGAGGAGGAGTTACTGGGGAATTGTTTAATGGGTACAGAATTTCAGTTTGAAGAGACGGAAAAGTTCTAGAGATAAAGTGTGATGGTTGCATAACAATGTAAATGTACTTAATGCCACTTAACTCTGCACTTAGAAAATGGTTGGAGGTCGGGTGTAGTGACTCATGCTTGTAATCCCAGCACTTTGGGAGGCCAACGTGGGAGGATTGCTTGAGCCCAGGAGCTTGACAGCAACCCTGGCAACACAGTGAGACCCTGTCTCTACAAAAATAAATTTTTTAAAATTAGCCAGGCATGGTGGTGTGTGTTTGTGGTCCCAACTACTTAAGAGGCTGAGGTGGGGAGGAACAGTTGAGCCTGGGAGTTCAAAGCTATCGTGAGCCATGATCACACCATTGCATGCCAGCCTGGGTGACAGAGAGACCCCCTCCCTCCCAAAAAAAGGTTGGAATGGTGAATTTTATGGATATGTAGCTCCAGTTTAACAAATCTATCTTATTAAACCTATATTAGCTCTATTACTAAGTATAAAATTATCATTAAAGTGATAAGAAAGCATTTTGCTACATTTAATTTACAGCATTTTTTTTCCTTGGTGGTAACTAAATTATGGTGCATCTTTCAGACATTGACATCCTAGATTTGTGAAATATGGCCATATGCCTTCTTTCACCCTCTCCCTCTGTATAAAAAAGGTCCACGTGAGAGTTTCAGCTTTGGAAAGGGAAACTTGTGCCCTGCAACTTCACTTCTGATCAATTATAGGATTTACTTCACACCCAGCACAAATCTAAGAGCTGGGATTAGAGACCTAATTCCCAACCTCAGTGAGTATATGGCTTCTTGGTCAGGTAAAAATAATGCAAAATGCTTAGGGGTGGAATTGTAAGTTCTGGGCCAGGAATCTGAAGAGGAATATTCTAGTCTAAACTGCACCTGGCAAGTCACCTTGCTTCTCTGGGCCTCATCTGCAAAATGAGATGTTTAAATTAAACTTCTGAGGCCCCTTAACACTTTTCTGCATCCATAAAGATAATTAGACAACGTATAATCAAAGTGAAGCATCAATAAATAGAGCAGAGACAGTGCTTATGTGCCCACAAAATGTGTCCCTTTTCCTCCTGGGCCGATAACTTCACTACATTACAGTGCCTCTGGCAGAGAGGCAGGGCCAGCTAGCTGAGTTCTGGCCAAAAGAACATGGTGAGAAATTACACCTGCCACCCTCAGACCTGGCCTCTGGAACATTCCAAGGAGATCCTCCACTCTCCATCCTTCTTTGGTACTGTAGGAGGTCATGGGTTGAAGATGCTTCTGCCACAATGGAAGGGACTTGGTTCCAGTGCCCAACCCATGTGGACCGTGACATGAGCAAGAATTACATTGTCATTCCTTTAAGCCACTCAGATTTTGTTTGTTTGTTTTTAATAACTAGCATACCCTGAATGAAACAAAAAGCAAAGTATGAGTTTAATAAGAGTTCTGGTCATGCGTGGTGGCTCATGTCTGTAATCCCAGCATTTTGGGAGGCCGAGGTGGGTGGACCACCTGAGGTCAGGAGTTCAAGACCAGCCTGGGCAACATGATGAAACCCTGTCTCCACTAGAAAATACAAAAAATTAGCCAGCTATGGTGGCACGTGCCTGTAGTCCCAGCTACTCATGAGGCTGAGGCAGGAGAATCGCTTGAACCCCGTAGGCAGAGGTTGCAGTGAGCCTGGATCTCACCAATGCACTCCAGCCTGGGCAAAAGAGCATGACTCTGTCTCAAAAAATAAAAAATAAAAATAAGAGTTCTTCAGATGTAGGAAAGGTCAGAGGGGAGGTCATTGACACAAGTCCTAAAGGTACAAACAAAATGGAAAAGGGAGATGTTCGGCCCTGGCAGAAGCAGAAACACTCAGAATGTGGATATTTGGCTTTGGTTTGTTCTGAGAGCTGGAGACGAATGTTTGATGTTATAATCCACCTCCATGCCCAACTCCCTTTGCCCACCTGTCCCCACACATATCCAGAGATTCTCCATCATCCAACAGTATCACTGGAAAAATCTTCAAAATGACTCTGGATGGATCCAGTAATGTGGAAACAAAATATGCCTGACCATAAAGAAGCCAAGGCACTGTGGAGCCTGAGTAGATGAACCGTGTGTGTGCTGAGCATTCCCGCGAGATCCCCTGAGATCCACCTTCAATAATAGAAGCCAGCAAACCCAAACCAAGAAGAGGAGTGAAGTAGCAACTGGACAGGGGTGGACGAAATCCCAAAGGTGGAGCTTGCTAGGGTCCTCCCAGGCAGGAGGCCAGGATGAACTCTAAGACCTCCACTGTGCAGGTAAAAGGCAGCATGGGGGCTATCAAGGAGGAGCCCCCTCCAGAAGTCCTTCAGGGAAGACCCACCAGCCCCAAGCTGCATCACTGCATTTCATCACAGAACACCAGGGGAGGTGTGGGGAGGGAGGATGGAGACAAGGGAGAAAAGCAGGTTGGGAGAGGGAAAGAGGTGGGGAGGAAGGAAGACAGGAATGAAGGGAGGAAAGAAGGACGGAGGGCAGGTTGGGGGGCAGGCTATAAGAATTGACATAACTTCGAGGGAAGCTTGCTAAGGATCTTAAATAAAAGGCAAAACCTTCCTAAATGGTTCAGGACCAAATATCCAAGAGGTCCGTTGACCCCTTCTCCATGACCAATTGATCTCCTTACATAAATAAGAAGGGTCAACATTTAGCCAGAAAGCAAAACAAGGGTTGTTTCATTTACCTACATCCAAGCCTCTGAATTCCTGCAGCTTCCAGGAGGGATTTCAGCCATTTAAACAAGACTTTGCAAGCACTTTATTGTAACTGCAAACTCAGAGACAAAGATGAGAATTATGCACGTGTGAACAATGATTGCCCTTGGTCAGGAGAGGAAAATGGGATGGGGCAGTAGATTGGAGCCAGGCTGGGGGACAAGGATGGCAAACAGATCTCAAGTGGGCAAGTGGGCTCCCACCCCAGGGCCTTTGAACTTGCTGTCCTCTGCCTCGAAGGCTCTACCCCTGGATGTTTGCAGGGCTGGTTCCCTCACTTCGATCAGTTCTCTATTCAAATACCATCCCTCAGAAGGCCGTTTTTGACTCCCATTAGCAAAATGACTCCCCAGGAAACTTCATCTCCTTAACCTGCTTTAGTTTTTCTTCATGATGTTATTTTCCCTATCTGACGCCCAGTTGTATACCTGCTTGTCTATCTCCTATGAGGGCACATGCTTTTCTGTGTTTTCTGCTTTGTCCTTAGGGCCCAGAAGGGTGCTTGGAGCATAGGAGCCACAAATAGTTACTTGCTGAGCAATCTTCCTTGCTAACTCACGCTTGTAGCTAGTGGCCATTTGGATGGCTGCTTTGAGAAAGATTTGGGAGAATCAGAATGTGGTCATCAATGACCGACATCCTCCTCAGCCCTTGGGAGGCAGAGCTACACTGTCTGGTAGGCTGGCAACACTGCTGCCTGGTAGAGAGGTTGAAATGGTACTGAACTGGGGCTTCACTAATATGGTAGCCAATGAGTTAGCACTACAGGTGTAGAGGTGAGAGGAGTATCATAATGAAAATGTGGCAGGGTAAGCAATTTCCCCGGGCAAGGTATACAGCTTCTGGCAGAATGGTGCTGATGTGGGATAAGCCTGGAGCTGGGAGACTGCTGTGGGAAGCAGCCCAGGTCTGGGGTGGTGAGGCCCTAGGCAGAGAGAGTGCTTTGAGCAGGCTGCACTGGATGGTGAGCCTTGTTTGAGATCTCACCCCTCAGGAGGCAGGGCTTGTTTGAGATATTGCCCAGGGTTAAAGGAAGGACAACTGAGATGAGGAGGGACCAATCTGTCCACTGCCACCACCCCCACCCCCACCTCAGCATCCCAGTATCCTCGCATTACCCACAGCTGTCGCCTCCTTCCCAGTTCAAAGCAGAGTTGAGAAGAGTCCATGAAAGAAGAGTCAGCAGTGAATAAGTAAGCCCACAAGTTAGTATGTCATTAGGCAATATCCTTTAAACGCTCTTTAAATTTGGACCTGTGACACAATTTCTCTTGATTCATGAAGCAAAACTTGACAGAAAGGAAACCTCCCTCCCCTTTTAAGCTTGAGGAGTCTGCCAGGCCAGACAACACCCGAAATCTTCTCCATCATATTTTTAATCATAAGTTGATTGTGAGCTCTTAAGCAATGTCCTCAGTGCCATGCCAGGGCCCAGCATAATAGTGCTGGCTTCCCAGATCTGAAACACCTTCCAACTCTCTCCCTCTCGTCTCTCTCCCGCTCTCTCTCTCTCCAAAGCAAATAAATGAGCATCGCTGAGCATCTTGGATCTGCATCACCCAATTTCTGGGATAGAACACAGAATGGATAGGCACATCTTTATTTCTCCCTACAATATGTATTCTTGTGTAATAATCTCCCTCCCATTTCCTAGAGTCTCTTCCAGCCAAATGATGACAAACATGATACAAACACCACTTGCAGAAGAGATGGTCTTTTATTAGTTCTTAGAAAGGGCTTCATTCCCTTCCAGGCTTGTCTTTGTAACTGGGAGCCGGCTGATGGTTGGGAGTAAAGCAAATAGATTAGAAGAGTAAACACCAGGTTTCGGAAAGATGATTATGCTTATAACGGTAAAATAATTATAAGCAGGAACCTCAAAGCAGACTTGAGTTTGCCCCCAGGAAGAACTGTACTATTAGAGTTTTATGATAGATTAAGATTGGGGTTTCAAACGGTTTAATTGCACCTCTTTTGAAGTGCTACCACTTGATTTCTAGAGATAGGGAGAAAATAATATTTAGTTTCATATTTATAATTTTTTTTTCTGAGGAGCTGTTTGGGTTTCAGAACTGATTTCTCATGCAGAGGAGATATGGAAATGTCAGGAAATTATTCAGAGTTCCATTTTAGCAATCACCACTTGGGATGATTTAGTCTGCTGCAGAAACTGGAGTTTCTGGTTCTGGTACATAGGTTCTTTTTATGCAAATAGAATTCTACACAAATGACTCCAAATCCCAGGTTATTCATTTCTCAATTATCATTCATTTTAAGCAAGAATTGAGTTTGAAAGTATCCCCATTACCGGCTATCTGTACAATTTGTCCCACCTGCATACTGCCTTTCTGACCAAGTGACTTAGTTGATGCCACTTGAAATTAGCAGCCATTAGGGCTTATTTCCGCAAATCTACATGCCTCAGCCCAGATATTGCAGATCATTAGTGAGCCCAAATGGGGGCGTAGGGAACGAGCACCCGCCAGCACTTGTCACTTCATTTTGACTGCTGCCTGGTCTGATAAAATGGAACCAGCCAGCAAGAGGGACTTTTCTCCCACCCAGGACGATTGAACTGTTGCATAAAATGAGATAGCGCATGGAGTGGAGACAGTATGATCTCTCTAGAGAGACTGGCATTAATGTGCGTCTCCCAAGTCACTCAAGTGGAGGGAAAGATTCCAGCAGATGGCAGGAGGCCAAGTGACAAAGAAAGCCAAGGGCACAATGGAAAAGACGCTCTGAGGCCGCACTGGGGAGAGGTGAGAGACACGGACAATGGCCCAATTACTGCGAAGAAATCAAAGGCGCACTGGCTGTGCACCAGGCACTGAATTTTCAAGTGACTCAAAGAATGGAAAGGCTAACCCGGTGTGCGTTTGTCTGACGGATGCAAGGTGGTGCTTGAGGGTGTCTGGGCCTTTACAGTGTGTCCTCGCCAGATAAGATCCTCTTTTAGGCCTGCCCAGGGACAGCTACGGTGCAAGGGGAGTTCCTGAAAGGTTAGAGAGGTCAGACCTCCTGGAAGGAAGAGTCCCCACAGCCCAGAAAATTTTTCATCCTCCCTAGAGGCCTTTCCCTTCGTGGGGGCCTCTCTCTCCACCCAGCTGTGCCTACGTCCCCCCACCTGCAGTGGCTTTAAAAGCCTGGGGATCCCCTTAGCCACCTCGTCCCTCTATTAAACAACAAAGCAAAATCATCCCAGGACGCCTGGGAAGAAAGCCACTGCTTAATGAAAAGCAAATGAGGGCCATTATAAACTAGAGTATTAGTTGTTGCCAGAGACAAAATATAAGAACTGCCCCGTGATGTTTTTGTTGCCAAAACAAAGTAAATCAGTGAGAGTCCATAGAGATATATTTGTTCCTTCTAAATGGCACACCTTTTTGGATGACCAACCATTCTGGTTTGCCTGGATGCTCCCTGTGTTAGTACAGAAAATCCCAAGAGAAACCTGCAGTCTCGGGGAAAACAGGGCAGTCGGTCACGCTGCTTTTAGCTAATATCAGGGTAGCTGATTTAGGGTACAGTAAGATAAATGACTCAGTATTTTCAGACCTGGGTAACAAAAATCAAACAGAAGATTCACTCTCTTTGCTTTATCTACACACATAAAAGTATTATGACAAATTCCACATGACTCAGTTTAGCAGGTAGACCCCAAAGTCTCTGGAGCCACACTAGCTGGACCGGGATCCCTGGCTCTACCACCCACCAACTGGATTAACTTTGGCAAGTTAGCTCTCAACTCCTCTGTGCCTCAGTTTCCTTCTCTGTGAAGTGGGGATGCTAATAGAATATGTCTCAGAGGGTTGTTTCAGAATTAAATGAACTGATAGGAGTGAGAGGTTTTTCTGTTACTTAGTTATCATCATCATTATTGCTGTTATTATCATTTCTCTTTTCATAAACTCCAAATTACCACCGGGTATAGCAAAAGTTAAAATAAATGTAACCCCTGAGTACAAATTAAGCCTCCTGTCACTACTTAACTGCTGTAATTCCTATGTCATTAAACATTGTCTTCTTCGAGACCTAAAAATGTGATTTTTTTTTCCTTCTTGACTCTGTACTGGCCTGGAACCTTCCCACGGCCCTGGCTGCAGCTGCTCCATCCTACTCAGGGAAAGGCACCCATTCGCTTCCTAACACCTCCGCTGCCAAAATTTTCTTCTGAACCTGTAGTTCAAAATCCTGAGCCCTGCTGTCTTCTTTGCTTTTTTTTTTTTTTTTGAGACAGAGTTTCGCTCTTGTTACCCAGGCTGGAGTGCAGTGGTGTGATCTCGGCTCACTGCAACTGCCACCTCCTGGGTTCAAGCAATTCTCCTGCCTCAGCCTCCCAAGTACCTGGGATTACAGGTGAGCATCATCATGCCTGGCTAGTTTTTTTTGTTTGTTTGTTTGTTTGTTTTTGTTTTTGTTTTTGTATTTTTAGTAGAAATGGGGTTTCACCATGTTGGTCAGGCTGGTCTCGAACTCCTGACCTCAAATGATTCACCCACCTCGGCCTCCCAAACTGCTAGGATTACTGGCTGCCCTGCTGTCTTCTGTCTCTACCTTGGGGCACTAACTGCCCCGACACACATACATACACACACACACAAACACACACCACACACACACACTGTTGTGCACCATTCCTGGTGGTCCATGGACTCCAGTTCACCCCTAGAGAGTGTGCCAGAATGTTTTCACCATTTCCACATGGATTCAAAGTTGGGCCTTTCCCTAATGAACCTTTAAGAAAGGGATTAAAAAAGACACTTATAAAAGACATTTATATGTGATTCTCTTCACTGTCACATTACAGACATCAGTTATGTAAAAGGCTATGTCAAATCTCAAAACTCTTGTGTACGTGCTGGTCCTTTGATATATTCAACAAATAATTAAAATCGCACCCTTTGTCTCTAGGACTGCACACAAGATGCCTCCCGACATGTTGTTTCGTGTATTGAGGAACCTCTGTGTGCAAGGCACGGCATTAGGAGCTGTGAAACTGTCTAGCCTTGGAGTATGTGTGTGTCTGGTTGGAGGCAGCTCCAATGTGAACTATTTGAGGTTAAGCAGAGGTCAAGAAATTTTGACCAGGAGTGGAGGGAATAGAGGCTGACCTGGCTCCAAAAGTGCAATTGGTGGTCAGGCACTGTGGCTGAGTGGGGACAATGGTTCTGATATGTGAAGTTATTAGTTCTAGGTGACCAGCTAGGCAGCTAGGACCAGAGAGGCTGAGTCCTGGTTCCTGGAGATTCATCCACTGCCTGTGGAAGAGATTCGGGATGCTGGAGCCATGGAGCTGGAGACAGAGATGGTGAGAGTATAATAGCCAGGTGGGCTGGATCTCAGGGAAGGACACCGTTGTTGAGGGAAACTGAGGAAAGAGAAGACCACAAGAAGCCTCAGGTGGGATGGGAGGTAGAAGATGCTGCAGGTGGGGAGGTATTCCTGGGATTCTGCGAATCCTTGTCTGATTGGAAGGACAGGAGACATAGAGGGGGCTCAAGGGCGTTTGTGGCTCTGACCCCCAACTACCTTATCTCGGGCCCAAGCATTGCCATGTGGGAACTGAAAATTATTAATGGGGGTTGAAACCATTCATCCATGTATCACTAAGGGTCCTGGCTGGACACAGAGAGCACCACAAACTGGGTAGTTGGATGATTTAATAAAGAAGCTATTTACAAAGGTACAGGCAGAGTTTAGGGAAATCAGCAGAAGCATTAGAAACAGTCATTACCACCTTGAGGTAATGGACTGGAGCCTGGAGAGAGAAGGGCTGCCTGATGGATGCCATGGCCTTCCTGGAGGGAGGCAACCAGCCCAAGACCATCCGTATGCAGGGAGCTGGCAGAATCAATCCCTCCACCTCACTCTCTCCCCACCCTCTAACCAGAAGGCAGAGGGCAGGGACGTCTGTTAGTGTGGTCCACACAGGCTAGCCTCCCCAGACAAGGGAACTAGCCAGCCAACTTCACCCTTCTGCCCCTTAGAGTCCTTTCTTTTATTCAGGAAATAATTGATATCTCCAACCAAGAGACACACGTCCCCTCAGCTACTGTATTAGGGTTAATTTGGTCATACTCTCTCCTGAAACCTCATACATTATCCATGACTTGTACTCTTCATGAGGGGGAGAAAACAGGAGGAACCACAATTCATTATCAGACACACAGATGCTACAGTCCCCTCTTCTGTACTAGGTCAAGGTCTGAGCCGATGACATCGCTTCCTTCTTTCACCTTTCCCTCTGCCACCACCTTGGACAGACAGATAGGGTGACTCAGCCATTTTTTTTTTTTTTTTTTTGAGACGGAGTCTTGCTCTGTCACCCAGGCTGGAGCGCAGTGGCCGATCTAGGCTCACTGCAAGCTCCGCCTCCTGGGTTCACGCCATTCTCCTGCCTCAGCCTCCCGAGCAGCTGGGACTACAGGCACCCGCCACCACGCCCGGCTAATTTTTTGTATTTTTAGTAGAGATCTGGTTTCACCGTGTTAGCCTGGATGGTCTCGATCTCCTGACCTTGTGACCTGCCCATCTCAGCCTCCCAAAGTGCTGGGAATACAGGCTTGAGCCACTGTGCCTGGCCGACTCAGATCTTTATTCCTGCAAAATCTCGGTCCTCAGTGGTCTTGCCTTCATCAAGTTGCCAAAGTTTTTTATTTGTCCAGGATTTCTGGCAAGTGAGTGCTAAAAGGCACCCTAGGGAACCCCCTGGTTAGGAACATAGTTCTTCCTTCCTCCATGCTGTAGTGGTCACCCATCTCCCCTTTGGTAATCAGATCAATCTGTGGATTTACTTCAATAATTATAGCGTAATCAGAACCATCACTGTAATCACTGTTACCCTCTGGTTAAGATTGTGATCTTGTTATTCTCCAGGAGCCATCTGGCTATTTCAACAGGTAATTGAAGCAGAGATGTGACTGGAGTCTCTGCTCTTGCTTATATCAGGTCTTTGATAGCAGCACTCATCTTTGCAAATTCCCAGGAACATGGCACATCTTTGGTTTACTTTCTTAATGATGGGTGCTGGGGAAATTCCAGAGACTTCTACTTGACTCTTCCTACTGTAGTAGTCTTCACTCCATGTCCAGGAACCAATGTTAAGATTGGACCAGTTACTAAGTATATCTATTGCCATTGTAATTCTGATAGTGGGGAAATTAACCACAGGATGGGTTCCCAGTCTCACTAGACCTTCTGTGACATAGTCTAGGGCAAAGACTTTATCTATCACTTATTTCAAAATGTCTCTACTGTGATGTGTGGCCCACAGCTGCTGCAAAATAGGTGAGTCCCAAAGTTGGGAAGGTTTTTGGCTTTCCCCAGGAAAGAACTTATGGATAAGCAGGTGATGTTGAACAGTACTGCTCTTCTGGGAGCAGAGCTACCTCATAGGCAATATATCCAGAGTGGTAAGGAGGGCTTTTGGCAAATCTACTTATACTCATGTAAACTCACTTACAATTATATACAAATTAAGGGGTGGGCCAATGCAAATTAAGGGGCAGGTTATTTAGAACGTTCTAGGAAGCGGGCAGTAAGTAACTTCCGGGTTGTTGCCATGGAAAGGGGTGGTAACTTTTGGGTCATTGCGATGGCATCTGTATAAACTGTCATGGCGCTGGTGGGAGTGTCTTATGTTAATGAGCGTAAGAGCAGCTAGGGATCACTTTCATCGCCACCTGCTGGTTTCTGCCGGTTTTTCACTTTATCCCATCTGGACCAGATTCTGTGTCAGTCAGCAGGGTTGTGACCAGAAAACAAGTCCTGCCAGTCTCTTAACCTTACAGTGGCTACTGGTTCTCCAGGGATTAGCACAAGTTCAGAGCCAGGGTCTAATAACGCCTGGAAAGTCTGGGTACCTCGGGACACAGTCTTGAAAAATGGCCTCAGGTCTCTCTGGGGAGGTTTGGAAGAGTCTTCACAGGATACTGTACCTCTGTGTACATAGTGCTGTATCCTTCTTCAAAAGAACCCAGTCACCCCTTCAATTAAGAAGTTCTTGGCCTGCAATCCCAGCACTTTGGGAGGCCAGGTGGATGGATCACTTGAGACCAGGAGTTTGAGACCAGCCTGGCCAACACGGTGAAACCTCATCTCTACTAAAAATACAACAATTAGCCAAGCGTGGTGGCACATGCCTGTAATCCCAGCTACCTGGGAGGCTGAGGCAGGAGAATCTCTTGAACCCGGGAGGTGGAAGTTGCAGTGAGCCAAGATCGAGCCACTGCACTCCAGCCTTGGCGAGAGAGCGAGACTCTGTTTCAAAAAAAAAAAAAAAAAAAAGATGCCCTTGAGCTACAAAATGGCTTGTGTCTTAGAATTGCATAAGAGACCTTGAATTCCCACTATGGCAACTCAAGTTAGGCTTCTATTAATCAGACCTCGAATTTTTGTACCTCCATAGATCAAGCAGCAACTTCTATTTCATTCTCAGGGACCCCAGGGACCCAGCTCTTTTTATACTCACATTAAAGCATTCTGATAACAGCCTTCTGTTGTTTATTGTGATATTTAAACCTGCCTTGTCCCTGAAGGTTAAACAGAATCACCTGGATTCAAAAATGTCAAGTCTCCATTTAGATAAGAAAATTCAATAAATTGCCACACCTACAAATATCTCCAACCTTCAGAAGACACCACCTCAGAGCTGCTGTTCAATAACTTTCAATAACTGCCCTGGGCAGTTGTAGCACAAGGCCCACTGCCAGCTCCCTTGTTGCCTCGAGGCCCTAAAGAGAGTTCGTTCCATTGCAGCCCTCATGCAGGGGCGCAAGGCCTGCTCTGGGAGGTGATATGCCATACCCTCAAAAGAGTTTCAGAACTTTGCTGAGTTTTGCTGAAATTCTCAAGGATTGCAGGCCCCACTTCTTTTCCAGTGCACTTCTTATGACCTGGTGATTCTTAGGCACACCAAAGCTTTCAAAGCATTACGAGGGGAGTTCAGCCTCGTTGACTATAGGCCACCATTTGAGTCCAGACCTCCATGAATCCTAACCAACTACTAATGCCACCGTCAAGTGCACAGACCAGTATTTTATTTTATTAATTAATTTTTTTTGAGACAGAGTCTCGCTCTGTTGCCCAGGCTGGAGTGCAGGGGCTTGATCCCAGCTCACTGCAACTTCCGCCTCCCGGGTTCAAGTGATTCTCCTGCCTCAGCCTCACGAGTAGCTGGGATTACAGGTGTATGAGACCACACCAGACTAATTTTCATATTTTTAGTAGAGACGGGGTTTCGCCATGTTGGCCAGGCTGATCTCAAACTTCTGACCTCAGGTGATCTGCCTGCCTCGGCCTCCTAAACTGCTGGGATTATAGGCGTGAGCCACAGCACCTGGCCTAGACCAGTATTTTAAATCCCAAACCCTGAGCAAGTACATCTATATTAATTAATTTGTCCCAATCTTGTTTTAGATTTTTCTTCCTTGGCTTTATGTCCAGAGAATTCACTTCCATAGATGCTTCCTAGACCCTTGCTGATAAAACTCAGCAAAGTTCTGAGACCCTGTAAGCGTGTGGGTTATCCCCTCACAGAGTAGTCCTGACACATCTCCATCCGGCTGGCAATGAGATGGAGCTCTCTTTAGGGCCCAGAGGCAGTGAGGGTGGTGGCAGTGAGTCTTCTGCTACAACTGCCAAGTGCAGTTACTGAAAGGCTGGAGGGAAGGTGTTTGGGGAAGGTTAAGTGTCTGCTTTCTGCCTCAAGGGATTAAGGGGGATTTGGTAATTCAAAACTCTCCTCTATTGTCTGCCCAAATGTCCCCATTTCATTTCTTAGGGTGCATCTTATTCTCTACAGTGTCCTAATGCAGTGACATAAGAAAACTTAGCGTAAGAGACCTAGTAGGGTTGAGCAATTAATGGATGTAGCAACACTGCAGTTGTTATAACCACACCCTGGCCTTGGTCTGTAGCTCCCCTACAGCTATACGATGTAAGGGACTCATTCAGTGCTTCCATAGAGGTTTTCTGATTGTCCAAGAATTCTGGGTTTTCTTTTGTCTTTTCCCTATGTTAACTCCGTTGGGCTATCAAAAGCAGTCATCTGAACCCACATCATTTATAATGACTATTATGCCTGCACTGGGTTGGATTAATGTCCCTTCAAAACTCATGTTTACCGGCCGGGAGCGGTGGCTAACGCCTGTAATCCCAGCACTTTGGGAGGCCAAGTTGGGCGGATCACGAGGTCAAGAGATTGAGACCATCCTGGCTAACACAGTGAAACCCCGTCTCTACTAAAAATACAAAAATATTAGCTGGGCGTGGTGGTGGGCACCTGTAGTCCCAGCTACTCGGGAGGCTGAGGCAGGAGAATGGCGTGAACCCAGGAGGCGGAGCTTGTAGTGAGCTGAGATGGCTCCACTGCACTCCAGCCTGGGCGACAGAGTGAGACTCTGTTTCAAAAAACAAAAAATAAAAAATAACTCATGTCTACCTAGAACCTGTACATGGAACCTTATTTGGAAATAGGGTCTTTGCAGATATTACTAAGTTAAGAGGAGGTCATAGAGATTTAGGAGGGCCTTGAATCCAATATGACCAGTGTCCTTATAAAAAGACGGACATCTGGATTCAGACATACAGGGAAAAAGACCAGAAGCAGATTGAAGTGATGCCTCTATAAGCCAAAAAACACCATGGATTTCTGACAGCCACCAGAAGCTAGAAGGGACAAAGAAGCATTCTTCCTGGAGCCTTTGGAGGGAGCACAGTTCCACTGCCATCTTGACTTTGGACTCCCAGCCTCCAGAACTCTGAGAGAATACATTTCTGTTGTTTTAAGCCACCTAGTTTGTAATACTAGAAACTAATACATTGTCATGACAGCTGATTGTCACAGCCACCCATCTCCTAGTACTTGTCCTGCCTCTCCCTCCACCCCCAGACACACACACTTCAGCCTATGCTGCCATGGGAAATCATTGAGTGGTGTTGCTGTGTTCGCCCCCACTCCCCCAGTCCAGATCTAATACTACTCAGGGCCTGGGAATCTTCTGTCATTGTTTGCACCCACCCATCTGATCATGCACACAGAAATTTGAGAACCATTGGCTTAAACCTTAAGGTGCTTAGGTAGGAGCTCTTTATGGTAGATCTTACTGGAATGAGCCTCCAATGGTAGAATAAGATAGGATAGCAGTCTTTTGGAAAAGACCTCCTAAGCAACTCATCAATTTTGGTGATTTTTAGAATATAAATTGTTTTGGAATATGAGGACCTAAAATCCCAACTACACCTCTACTGATTGGGTAGCCTTGGGCAGGCTATATAATATCCATGTCTTAGTTTCTCTGGAACTCTTACATGTTATTATTCTTACTTCTCCCCTTTCTGCCTCCAGAGTTCTTCCATTCACAGGCATAGGGTAATAAGGTGTAGGGAGGGGCTCAGATCACTTGGTCAAGGAGGGCTACTGTGTCCTTGGGGGCTAGTCATCAGTAGTTGAGTTATCCCATCACTTGCTGCTCCATGGGCCAGGAGGCAAAAGCAGGCAAGGTGTGCTAGCCCTGGGAGCTTCCCTGATGTCCTTTTACCTCTTTACCTGCTTTCTATCCTTTCACTTCATTTTCTCTGTATTTTTCTCTTTTCACATTGGACTTGCATTTTCTCTTCCTCCTGTTGCTGCCTACCCACACACTTTTGACACTCTGGCCTTTCTCTCCATTCTGATAGTTTTAAACACTCTCCTGTCCATCCTGGATCACAAGCCCCTGGATGCCATGCCCCCAGTTAATACCCTATACTTTTTCCCTTCCTCGGCTTTTAAAGCCACATTTTTTCAAGATGCTGAATCCTACTGCATATCCAGCTCAACTACTATTGAAAGAAAAGTCAGGATCCATTACTTTTTCCACCCAGAGTTCAGACACATCAGCATTTCCTAGCTTTGACCACTTTCTTTTTCTTTTTTCTTTCTTTTTTTTTTTTTTTGAGACAGTCTCTTATTCCGTTGCCCAGGCTGGAGTGCAGTGGCTCGATCTCGGTTCACTGCAACCTCTGCCTCCTGGGTTCAAGTGATTCTCCTGCCTCAGCCTCCTGAGTAGCTGGGACTACAGGCATGCACCACCATGCCCAGCTAATTTTTGTATTTTTAATAGAGACTGGGTTTCACCATGTTGGCCAGGCTGGTCTCGAACTCCTGAACTCGGGTGATCTGCCTGCCTCGGTCTCCCAAAGTGCTGGGATTACAGGCATGAGCCACTGTTCATGCCCACACCCTGGTGTTTGCCCTCCAATCCCATCCTGAGAGAATGCTGGTCTGAGAACACCAGGCTCAGAGAATCATCTTCTTGTCTGTCCTGTGGGTCACGATCTCGAGGTTTCACCAGGCGCCCTAAGAGGATGAAGTATCTTGGCTCTGTTGAAGCCTGGACACAAGAATGTCCTTGAGAAAGCATTTCTGAAATCTCTATTACTGGAATGTGGATTAAAAAGGCTTGCTGGGGTGAGCTGCTAAATCTTTACAAATGTTTAGGATAAAGTACAAATGAGAAAAATATGTTCAACTAGGCTTTTTGTTTCTAATGAGAGTGTTCTTAATTCTCTTCTACTGAAAATAGAAGTGTTGTGATCCAGCAGAATGACCGCAGGCCAGATTCTGGGGCCATTGTCCTCAAGGGCTATGCTCTTGTTGCTTTCCAACTCTGTCTTGCTTCCTCTTTCTTTCTCTCTCTTTCTCAGTCTCTCCCCCACTTCTCACGACAAGGAAAGCCAATATTTTGCTTTTATTTAACAACAGTCTATTGACTATGAGTCACAAACACATTCTTCTGGGCCACTGGCAATCATTTTAGATGGCGCTAGGTATTTTGGTGGACTAAGGTTTTACTGATTAGGACAGCTAAAAAGAAACTGGCATACAGTGGCAGTTAAGAATTGGCAAACTTTACTGGCAACAAAAAATTGCAGAGGAAACTGAACATCGGTGATTTTATAGAATTTTTAAGTAAAATTATTATGAAAGTATAATATACATTTAGAAAATTATACAAATCATATGTGTATAACTCTAAGTTTTCACTAAATGCATACATATATGATGATCACCCAGATCATGAAACAACTCTGCCAGCACCTCAGATTCTCTCTATGTGCCCTCTTTCATCACTACCATTATCCCCAAAGGTGACTGCTGTCAAGTCCTCTACCATCATCAGTTTTGCCTAGAATTATAAGTATGCACTCTCTTGTGAATGGGTTCTCTTAGGCAAAATTCTGTTTTTGACATTTATTTGCATTATTGCATGTAGCAGTAATACATTCATTGCTATTGATCTAGGGCAGGGACCGGCAGACTACAGCCCACCATGGCCTAGTGTTGTATGAGTCGCAAACTAACAATGGCATTTATTTTGTAAAGGATTGCAAAAAAATTAAGAATATGCAACAGAGGCAATCTGTTGTCTGCAAAACTTAAGATGTTTATTATCTGGCTCTTGACAAAAATTCTGCTGATCCCTACTGTAGAGTATTCTGTTGTAGGACTATACCACAATTTATTGATTCATTCCACTGCTGAAGAATGTTTGGGTTGTTTTTCGTTTCAGCGTCCATCAGTAATGCTGCTATAAATATTCTTGCATGTGCATTTTGGATATGTGTGTACACATTTCTGTTGGGGATATACCCAGGGGCATAAGTTATGCAGATATTTAGCATTAGTAGATTTTACTGCCAAAGAGTTGTATAAATTTACACACTCATCAATAGTGATTGGGAGTTCCAGTTGTTCCACATCTTTATCAACACTTGGTATTGTCTGTCTTTTTTATTTTAATCATTTTGGTGTATATGCAGTAGTATCTCCTTGTGATTTTGGTTTGTATTCATCTGATGCCTCATGATGTGAAACACTTTCATATTAATATTGAATATTTGTCTTCCCTTTGTGATATAGCTGCTTGCATGTCTTGTCCAAGGTTTGTCTGCATTTTCTTCATTTATTGGTATAATTTCTTTATCAAATTCTCTGTTAGATATGAATTGCAAATACTTTGTTCTATTCAATGATTTGCACCTTAACTCCCTAGCATTCTGTTCTTTTGAGGAACAGAAATTCTTAATTTTAACATAGTCTAATTTATCAATTTTCCTTTATAGTCAATGCTTTTTGTATCCTATTTAATAAGTCTTTGCTTAACCCTGTGTCACAAAGATATTCTCCAATGTTTTCTTCTGGAAGTTTTATGGTTTACCCTTCACAGGTAGATTTGCAATTCACCTGCAATTGGTATCTTTGTATGGTGTGACATAGATGTCAAGATTTTTGTCCCTTATGGGTATCCAATTGGCCCAGCACTGCCTTTGGAAAAAATGTCCCCACTGTGCTGCAGTGTCACCCTTGTCATAAATCAGTGACAACATACATGCCAGTGTGTTTCTGGACTCTATTGTTTCCATAGAAATTACACTGTGGGTATGGCCAGGCACAGTGGCTCACACCTGTAATCCCAGCACTTTAGGAGGCCAAGGTGGGAGATCACTTGAGGCCAGGAGTTCGAGACCAGCCTGGCCAACATGGCAAAACCCTGTCTCTACTAAGAATACAAAAATTAGCTGGGCGCAGGGGTGGACGGCTGTGGCCCCTGTGGACGCTTGAGCCCAGGAGGTGGAGGTTGCAGTAAGCCGTGATCACGCCACTGCACTCCAGCCTGTGTAACAGAGCAAGACCCTGTCTCAAAAATAAATAAATAAATAAGAAATTACTCTGTGGTTAGATAAGATCTTCATCTTTCTTCTTATTCTTCAAGGTTGTCTTGACTCTTCTTGGCCCTTTGCATTCCCGTATAAACTTACTGAATCAATAGGTCAACTTGAGGAGAAATGAGATTTTTATAGGATAAAAAATAAATATGGTATATCCTCCATTTATTTAGGTCTCCTTTAATTTCTCTGTGTACTATCTTGTAATTTTTCAGTGCAGAAGAATTACACAACTTTCATTAAGTTTATTCCTAGTTATATGATGTTTGTTGATTTTTTTAAAATTGTATCTTATTAAATATTTATTTTGTGATTGTTCCTCATATGTAGAAATACAATTACTTGCTGTATGTTGACTCTGTTTTCAGTGTTCTCACTACATTTATTATTAATTCTGAGTGTTTGTGGAATCTTTCCTACATAAACAATCATGCTGCTGTGAAGAATAACAGTTTTATTATTTCCTGTCAATTCTTGTAATTTTTTTCTAACCTTCTTGTACTGGCCATATTATACAGTATAATAGTGAACAGAAGCAGTGAGAGTGAGGCCAGGCACGGTGGCTCATCCCTCTAATCCCGGCACTTTGGGAGGCCAAGGTGACTGGATGACTTGAGGTCAGGAGTTCGAGACCAGCCTGGCCAACATGGTGAAACCCCGTCTCTACTGAAAAATACAAAATTTAGCTAGGTGTGGTGGCGGGTACCTGTAATCCCAGCTACTCGGGAGGCTGAGGCAGGAGAATCGCTTGAACCTGGGAGGCAGAGGTTGCAGTGAGCCAAGATCGCACCACTGCACTCCAGCCTGAGCGACAGAGACTCTGTCTCAAAAAAAAAAAAAAAAAAAAAAGAAGCAGTGAGAGTGAACACCTTTGTTTCATGCCTAATCACAGGGATAAAAGCTTTCACTAGCTTTTCTATCATGTTTCTATAAGAAACATTTTACTTAATGTTTCTTATAGACTATTTGTAAATATTTTGTCATTCTAAGGGCGTTCCCTTTTATTTCTAGTTTGCTGACTGTTTTTTAAAGTAAATAAATGTCTTGAATTTAATCAAATGCTTTTTATAAATCTGTTGAAATAATATGATTTTTCACATCTATTGTGAAATTACATCCATAACATGAATTACATTGAACTATTTTTTCAAATGTTACACTAACATTGCATTACTGAAAAAAACCAATTCCTTGTGATATGTTATACTCTTCATAAATTGCAGGATACAGTTTGTTAATATTTTCTTTAGGATTTTGCATCAGAAGAGAGATTAGCTGACTTTTTTTTGTATTGTCTTCTTGTGTCTGGTTTTGCTATCAAGAATATGCTGGGTTTATAGAACATGTTGGAAAGTATTTTCTTTTCATCTGTTCCCTAAAAGAGTTTGTGTAAGAATGGTATTATTTCTTCCTTAATGTTCAGAAGAATTCACCAGTGACTACATCTAGGTCAAAAGACATCTTTGCAGAAAAACTGTATTTAAATTTATTAACAGGTTTATTGAAACGAATTGACAGATGAGAATGCACACATACCTAAAGTAAATAATTTGATGAGTTTCAACATGTGTATACACCCATGAGACCATTACCAATCATCACAATCAAGATGATGGAAATCTCCAGCATTCCCACAAGACTGCTTGTGCTCCTTTGTGGTACCTCCCCCTGCCCTCCCTGTGCGTCATCCCTCAGCTTGATAGCACTTTCTATTATTTGCCTTTTCTTTAAATTTAATAGAGGTGAAATCGTAAGTCTATTCATTTTGTCAGTCTTCTTTCACTCAGCATAACTATTTTGAGATTCATTTGCATCACGCTGTGTATCGATAATTCTTTTTTATTTTTTTTTAGCTGGACGATACTTCCACTGTATGGACACACTGCAATTCATTTAACCAATCACCTCTTGATGTGTGTTAGTTTCCCATTTGAGGCTATTACAAATAAGGCTGCTAAAAAGATTTGCATACAATCTTGGCGTGGACATACGTTTTCTTTTCTTGTCTAGTCTATCTAGGAGTAGAATGGCTAGGCCATATGGTAGGTATGTGTTTAACTTTCTAAAAATCTGCCAAACTGTTTTTCAAAATAGTTGTGCCATTTACATTCCCACCAGCAATGTATGAGAATCGCAGTTGCTCCACATCCTCTCCAACACTTGGTACGTTTGGACATTTTAATCTTAGACATTCTAATCTATGTGTAGTGATATCTCATGGTGGTTTTAATTTGCATTTCTCATATTAATAGTATTGTGCATCTTTCATGTGTTTACTTGGCATCTGTGTATCATCTTGGTTGAAGTGTCAGTTCAAATCTTTGCCCGTTTTATATTGGGTTGTTTGTTTTCTTATTACTAAGTTTTAAGAGTTCTTTATATATTCCAGATTCAGGTCTTTAATGAGAAATAGGACTTGCAAATATTTTTTCCCAGTCTGTGGTTCACTTTTCATTGTCTTAAAAATATATTTTGAAAAATGAAACTTTTCAGCTTTGATGATGTACAATTTATCCATTTTTTGGTGTGTATCCTGATTTTGATATTGTATCTAATATGATACCTAACCTAAGTTCATGAATATCTTTATTTTGTTTTCCTCTAGAAATGTATGGTTTTAGGTTTTACATGTAGGTGTATGATTCATTTTGTGTTAATTTAGTTTGGCAGTTTCTTACAGAACTAAACATGTCACTGTCTTACAGCCCAGAAATTGCATGCTTGGGCATTTATCGCAGAGAAATGAAAACGTACGTCCACACAAAAATCTGTACAGAAGTGTTTGCAGCAGCTTTATTAGTAATAGTCAAAAAATGGAAACAACCCAAGTGTCCTCCAACAGGTAAGGTTTAAACAAACTGTGGTTCATCTATTCCATAGGATTCTATGGAACAATACATAGGAGTGAAGCATTAATAATGGTTCATTATTATTCTGTGCAACAACTTGGACAGATCTCCAGAAAATTATGCTGAGTGAGAAAATCCAATCTCTGTTTAATTCCGTTTATACAATTTTATTAAAATGATAAAATTATGGAGTAAAAGAAAGTAGTTGATGCCAAGGATTGGAGATGAAGCAGGAGATAGTAGTAAAAAGGAGGTGGCTCTCGATATGTGAAGGTAGTATAAGGGCTCTTTGCAACTGAACTGTTCTGTATTTGGCTTATGGTAGTGGTCACAGAAATTCACACATGTATAAAGAACTAAATACACACACACACACAACACACACACACACACGAGGGCTTGTAAAACTTATGAAATTTGAATAAGGTCAGTGGATTCTAGCAATGGAAATTTCCCAGCTATAAAATAAACTAGTTAAGCTACTTCAGTAAAAATCTTGATAATATGGACAAGAATGGGGGCAATAGAGTGAGAAAAAAAGCAACGTATGTAACACACATACTGTACAATAAAAGATAGTAACCTGGAAACTAATGTTCAGCAAAAATCACAGGAAAGCCATTTGACTAGATGTTCATCAGTTTTATTAATCTCAAAGAACCAGTTGTTTCATTGATATTTCTTTATTGTTTTGTTTTCTACTGTATGAATTTCTGATTTGATCTTTATTATTTTCTTTCTTACTGCTTACTTTAGGTTTCATTAGCTCCTCTTATTTTAGCTTTTTAATGTTTGGTCTTTGATTTGAATTTTTTTCTTTTCTAGAATAGGCATTTAGTGCTATAAATTTCCTTTTAAATATAATTTTAGCTGCATCTCATAGATTTTGATAGGTTGTGTTTTCATTTTCATTCAGTGCAAAATACTTTCTAATTTCCTTTTTGATTGTCTTTCTTAGATCCATAGGTTATTTAGAAGTCTGTTATCTAGTGTCAAAATATCTGAGGATTTTCTATGGATTTTTGTCATTTACTTCTGATTTAATGCCATTGTAGACAGCAGTGACTTTGTATGACTTGATCCCTTTTTAAATTATTGAGAATAGTTTTATGGCCCAAAATAGGGCCTGTTTTGGTCTATTTCTAAGTGCACCCAAAATATGGTCTGTTTTGGTCTATTTCTATGTGCTGTTATAGAGTGGAGTGTTCTATAAATGTCAATTATTTCAGGTACATTGATAGGGTTGATCATCTTCTTTATCCACTGATTCTCTGTATACTTGTTCTCTCAGTCATGGAGACATGGATGGTGAAATCTATCATAATTGTGAATTTCTCTATTTCTCCTCACAGTTCCTCACATTTTTGATTCATATATTTTGAAGACCTGTTTTAGATATATAAATGTTAGAATTGTATGTTTTCTTGATGAATTGATTTTTTATTATTATAGACGACCCTCTTTGTCCTTTTCCGAGGAAATTGACTTCACCTGATACTAATATACCCATTCAAGCTTTCTTTTGATTGGTGATACTGTGGTACTTCTTTTTCCATTCTTTTACTTTTAACCTATTTGTGTCTTTACATTTCTCTTACATTTCTTCTAGGCAGCATATACTTGGGTCTTGATTTTTTTATCCCATCTGTGAATCTGTGCCTTTAAAATTGAGGTAGTGGATCATTTCATGTGCTTTTTGATACAATTGGTTTCATTCCATCATCTTGCTATTTATTTTCTATTTGTTCACCTATTGTGTGTTCTCTTTCCTTCTTTCTCTGTCTTCTTTTGGATTAATTGAGTGTATTTTGTGATTTAATTTTATCTCTTTTATTGTTAGCTATAACTGTTTTGTTATTTTAATGGTCACTTTAGGATTTATGGTATACACATTTTACCTATCATAATCTATCTTCAAATGGTATTATAAGGCACTATACATATAGTTTAATAACATTACAATAGATTATATCCATTTATCCCCTCCTGGCCTTTGTGCTATTGCTGCCATGCCTTTTTCTTCTATATGCAGGTGTCCCCACTTATCTGTGGTTTTGCTTTCCACAGTTTCCATTACCCATGGTCAACCATGGTCCAAAAATGTTAAATGGAAAATTCTAGAAATAAACGGTTTATATATTTTAAATTGTATGCTTTTCTGAGTAGCAAGATGAAATCTCACACCGTCCTGCTCTGTCCCACCCAGGACATAAATCATCCCTTTGTCCAGTGTATCCATGCTGTATATGCTACCCAGCCATTAGTCACTTAGTAGACGTCTTTGTTATCAGCTTGACTGTCATGGAGTCATAGTGCTTGTGTTCGGGTCACTCTTATTTAATTTAATAATTCCCCCAAAGAACAAGAGTGGTGATGATGGCAATTCAGATATGGCAAGGAAGCTGTAAAGTGCTTCCTTTAAGTGAAGCGGTTAAAGTTATTGACAATCAGGAAAGAAAAAATGGCACGCTGAGGTTGCTAAGGCCTACAGTAAGAATGAATCTTCTGTCCATGAAATTGCAAAGAAGGAAAAAGGAATTTGTTTACAATATATTTAGGATTCAGTACTATCTGTGGTTTTGGAAAGTCACTGGGGGTCTTGACATATCACTCATGAATAAGGAGAGGATTATTGCATATTATAAACCTCAAAGTACATTATTATTTTTCTTTTACCCAGAAATTACCTTTGCAGAAATTCAAATAATAAGAAAAAGTTTTGTTTTTACCCATGTAATTGCCATTACTGCTGTTCCCTATTCCATTGTGTGGATTCAGGTTACCATCTTGTATCATTTTCCTTCAGCTTGAAGAATTTCCTTTTACATTTATTGAAGTGCAAGTTTGATTGTGACAAATTCCTCCAGCTTTTGTATGCCTGAAAATGTCTTCATTTTTGCTGAGTAAAGAATTCGTTGACAGATTTTTTTCTTTCAGTACTTTAAATATTTTGCTCCACTGTCTTCTAATTGGCATTGTTTCCATCAAGAGATCTGCTGGAATCTTCCTGTGTGCATAATTTGTCTTTTTCATCTGAAGCTTTTATAATTTTTTTCTTTTACTGGTTTTAAGCACTTGTATTATGACATGACTAATTTACAAATCGTCATTTGGTTTCATTGCTGCTGTTGTTCAGAGATTGTTAGCATTTTCCCCAGAGCTTACGGTTTTTATTTGTGAGTGAGTTAATCTAATACAGGCTCCTCCACCATTGCTGAAAACAGAGCCTCTTATCACTCATTTCAAAATATGTTCTAATTTTCATTCTGATTTCTTCTTTGACCCATGATTTGTTTAGAAATGTATTACGTAATTTCCAAGCATTTGGGGATTTGCTGGTTATATTTTATCACTGATTTATGGCCTAACTTCACTTTTAGGTAAGATGATCTGAATGATTTCACTGCTTGTGTTATGAACCACAATATGTTCAACTTAGGTAAATATGCAATGTAGATTTGAAAACACTGCATTTTGGGGTGGAGTTTTCTATATGTCAGGTCAAATTTCTTAGTCATGTTGTGCAAGTCAAGTCTCTTATGCCCTTACTGAATTTTTTTTTACCTTGTTCTGTCAGTTAATTAGAAATTCAGCTAAAATGTTCCAGTAAGGTTGTGGATTGGTTTATTTCTTTCAGTTTTGCTTTATATAGTTTGTAACCATGTAATTAAGTAAATACATATGCTTCTTGAGGCTTGAACCTTTTCATTATTAAAAAAGCCTCTCGTTAACTCTGGAGATGTTTCTTGCCTTAAAGTCTGCCTTGTCAGTTGACTAGTAGTCGGTAGATTAGTACAGCTGTATCAGCTTTCTTCTCCTTAGTGTTTGCAAGATACAGTTCACTTTATCGTTTGTCAGCCTTTCTATTTTGTCATTTGTTTAGCTGTGTCTCTTGTTAGCCATATATAATTGGGTTTGGGTTTTGTTTTGTTTTTTTTTCATCTAGCCTAAGTCTTTGTATTTTTTTTTTTTTTTTTCCTGAGATGGAGTTTCACTCTTGTTGCCCAGGCTGGAGTGGAATGGCACGATCTCAGCTTACTGCAACCTCTACCTCCCAGGTTCAAGTGATTCTCCTGCCTCAGCCTCCTGAGTAGCTGGGATTACAGGCACGTGCCACCACACCCAGCTAATTTTTGTATTTTTAGTAAAGATGGGGTTTTGCCATGTTGGCCAGCGTGGCCTCAAACTCCTGACCTCAGGTGATCTGCCCACCTCAGCCTCCCAAAGTGCTGGGATTACAGGTGTGAGCCACCACGCCTGGCCAAGTGGCCAAGTCTTTGTATTTTAAATAGGCCATTTTGTCTTAATGTAATCAGTAATTTGTTTGGGTAGCTGCCATTCTCCCTGTTATGTACACCTTTTATCTAGCCTTTAAAAAAAACTTCTTTTACATAACTAAAAATATATTATTATTCTACAATTTTTATGTATTTGCTTTTAGTTATTTTTTTATGATTTTTTAAATGGCTACCCTAGAGACTACCACCTGTGCTTTTTACTTTTTAAGGTTCAATATAAATTAGTTCTCTTACCAGTTCCCAGGCTAGGACTCTTAACTCTATTCCTTTTCTGCTTTTTGTGATATGCTTGTCGTGAACTTTAAATGTGCATACATTTTAAGATACATAAGTTGTTGTTCTTCTTCTTAATGTATTATTCATCTGTGCATGTGTGTCTCTCCTTTATTCTCCATTCACTTTTGTACTTCAGTCTGGGATCATTTTCCTCCTGCCTTAAAAGCCCAATTTAGTGTTTCTTGTGTGGGTACCCACGGTGATACATTCTCAGTGTTTATTCAAAAGTATTTTTATTTTTTCTTAATTTTAAAAAAGCATCCCTTTGAATATAAATTCCTAGTTTGGCTATCACTTCTTTTCAATGCCTAAAGACATCTTTCCATTGTCTTCAGGTGTCTGAAGTTTCTGTTGGGAAGTCAGCTGTTAGCCTTATCATTTGTTACTCATTTGAACGTGCTGCTCTGTCTTTTTTTTTTTTCTGCTTTTAAGATTTTTCTGTCTCTAAGATTCTTCATTTTACTATGATGTACCTAGGTATGTGGGGGTTTTTTTCCATCTTTGTTTATAATGTTTTAGGGTAAGAGTGATCCTTGAAGCTGTGGTGTCATGTCTTTCATCAGTTCTGGAAAACTCTCAGGTATTATCTTTTTAAATATTATTTCTGTATCCCAATCAATCTATCTCCTCCTGAAATTCTAGGTACATATTTTTAGACTTTTTCATTCTAATCCATTTCATTCTAATCCATATGTTGTTAACATTTTAAAAATATTTCCTGTTCTTTTTTTAATCTTTGTGTCAATGTGTAAATTTTCTGCTGACTTGCAAATATACTAGTCCTCTCCTTAGCTGTTTTCCATCTGTTGTGTTCATTAGGTCTTAATTTTAGTTGTATTTTTAATTTCTAGAATTTTCATAATACTTTAATATATTAGAGTTTTCTGTTGAAATTCTTTATCTTGGCTGGGTGCAGTGGCTCATGCCTGTAATCCCAACACTTTGGGAGGCCAAGGCAGGTAGATCACCTGAGGTCAGGAGGTCAAGACCAGCCTGGCCAACAAGGTGAAACCTCATCTCTACTAAAAATATAAAAATTAGCTGGGCATGGTGGTGCACGCCCGTAATCCCAGCTACTTGGGAGGCTGAGGCAGAAGAATCACTTGAACCTGGGAGGTGGAGGTTGCAATGAGCTGAGATCGCACCGCTGCACTCCAGCCTGGTGACAGAGCAAAACTCCATCTCAAAAAACAACAACAACAAAAAAGAAATCCTTTCTCTTGCCATCTTCTTTCAAAAAAAGGATATATGAATATCTGTGTCTAATAACTGAAATATCTTGATCATTTTTGGGTCTATTTTTACTGCCTGTTTCTATTAACTTTGTGTCATATATACCTGATACTTTAATTAAATGGCAAATATTATACGCAAAAATTGAAAAGTCTGAGAATGATTTATCTTCTTTCAGAGAGAATTAATCCTATTCTCTGCCAGACAGCTCAAATATGGGCAGTTTACTTAAATCCCTGGTTCAAAGCTATGTTGCAGCCTTTGTAAGACTGAATCTGTCTCTCATTCAAACCTACATTTAGTATATATACCCAAGACTCTAAACACAGATCTAGGGTGTTTACTAGAGCTTGGAAAGACTAGACTCCAATTTTTGTCTCCCCAGCTATGTAAGGCCACTAAAACCTCTGTTTTATTTTCCAGCTGTTTTGTCAGAGATTTCTGAGCCTTTTGCATTGCAAAAATTAAGAATCTCCAAATGTCTCAATGCAGAAACTAGTGTGGCATATTAGGCCCACTTTTATGAAATTCACTTCTCTTTGAATGCTTGGCCCTTCAGGTCTTGACTGCCTTGGCAACCCTAAGTTCCTGTTTGTCTTTCCACTCCTATTTGAGATTATTAAAAGTTCTTCAGACTTATCTGATTCTTGGCATCCTTTTTTTTTTCCCCCCCAGTTTAACCTTACTGTCTTTGGATCAGGAATCAGCAAATGTCCTAAGAGGATGAGTAGAATAAAAATGACTGAGTTCTCCTCAATGAACTTCCCTTTTCTCTAGGAGTTTGGCCCCTAAAATCCTGGCATCTATCCCAGCATCTCTCCAATGCCTTCAAACAAGCTTATCTTGTTTTTTCTCCAGCTTTTCTACTTGCTTTCAGCTGAAGCATTAGTCTACTGCAAGTCATTCCATCATAGCTTAAAGAGAAATACTCTGATGGATTTTAATAAAAACAAGTTGAATTATGAGCTCCTAATGTCAAAGATAGCATTTTTGTTTTTACCATAGTGGTTCACACTTGCTAATATGAGTATTCATGAGTGTTTTCATAATAATGTTTTCTGATGTACTCACAGTGATAAAATAACTAATGGTCGTGTGGATAGTAACAACAGTGGATTCTAGGAAAGGATAAAGTTCTGAGAGAAACCTCCCATTATTTCCACCTTTGTTTTTAGCCATTTGTACAGACAGTTTGCTCTGCGTCCATTTTCTTATGTGACAATATGTTAGAATAGAGAATCAAAGAGACTTGTGCGTTTCTGGCTTTGGTGTTTCCAATACTTAGTTTTGTTTTTTTTTTTTGACAGAGTTTCACTCTTGTTGCCCAGGCTGGCATGCACCATTATGCCTGGCTAATTTTTGTATTTTTAGTGGAGACGGGGTTTCACCATGTTGGACAGGCTGATCTCGAACTCCTGACCTTAGGTAATCTGACTGTCTCTGCCTCCCAAAGTGCTGGGATTACTGGCATGAGCCACCATGCCCAACCCAAAACTTAGTTCTTTAGAAGAACTTAGAGAATTTAAGAACTCCACAACATTTTTGAGAAAAATGGAGTAGAGAGAGTAGAGTTCTCCCCACTCCAAGACAAGAAAATAGCTTCCCTGAGTTGGTGGTGGGTGATAGGAAGAGAGCATACCTAGAGACAGTCATGATGGAGCAGATGCTGTGGATGTCTGCCCCATCCCCTGGCCCTCCAGACCTACCTTACAGTTGCCAGTCTGACTTCCAACTGCCACTACCTGGACCTCTTTGACTGAGAGTTTTCAATGGCCTCCAAATCCCACTTTGCCTTTGTCTATGGCAGACTGGAAGTAGAGAATTAATGCCTGTAGCAAGCAGCCTTCAACTGATAAGAGTTGGTTGAAATACTCAATATGAATACTCCAGCCCTCCACCCCTGAGCTGAGCTGTGTGTTCTACACTGGTTCCCAGGTCATTTCCCCAGAAGGTTAAGCTCCAGTTGGCCACAGTGTTTAATAGTACCCACTTTGGGCTGCTTTCTTTTCCCTGTCTCTCTCCCCAACTCTCCTACTGGTATGTCCGTTACCTCCCAAAGAAGCCATTTACCCTGGAATCCTTGTCTCAGAGTCCACTTCTGGAGCAACCCAAACTAAGACTTCTGGCTTGGACTAGCGCAGATATGCCAGGACCTGGCTCCCAGAGAGCAACCAGAGGAGACAAAGAGACTCCAGAGATGAAATGCTGGGGATGCATGAGGGCTTTGGGCTGTGTGGGTCATGGTCAGCCTTCCAGAGCGCCCTGTGACTGTTTGTTGAAGGGGTGATAAATTTAAAAGAATCCTTTACAGTACTGAGTGGTCTGTTTCCTATTTGGGTGGGTACTAATAAGATAGCATCTTGGAAATAAGTGGAAAAACACCAGCTACAAACCAGCACTTTTCTTTGAAAGCAGAGCCTGTACTAAGATTTTTATCAGGATGATGCGTTCTGCTTCCTTTGTCATTATTTGTCCCATATTAACCAGCAGAATGTTCAAAAAGAGGGAAATTACCCTGAATGTATAGAACCAAGTAGATTTTGATCATTATTCTACATGGCATTCATTTCAGATCTTCTGATAGACTTACAGAAGGAATCAGAAGTTAACTTTTTTTTCTTAATCCGTTGAAAGTATGATACAACAGGGAGAGATTTTCAACTTAATTCCTTTTTGAAACTTTCATTTTGCTCATTAGACCTTGTAAATCAGGTGATATTATGAAACTGGTGGTTAAGTTAAGGCTTAAAATCTTAAATTTTATTTTATTTAATTTTTTTTGAGATGGAGTCTTGATCTGTCAGCCAGGCTGGAGTGCAGTGGTGCAATCTTGGCTCACTGCAAGCTCCGCCTCCTGGTTCACACCATTCTCCTGCCTCAGCCTCCAGAGTAGCTGGGACTACAGGCGCCCGCCACCACGCCCGGCTAATTTTTTGTATTTTTAGTAGAGACGGGGTTTCACCGTGTTAGCCAGGATGGTCTCAATCTCCTGACCTCATGATCCGCCTGCCTTGGCCTCCCAAAGTGCTGGGATTACAGGGGTGAGCCACTGTGCCCGGCCTAAAATCTTAAATTTTAAACATGTCTTCATGCTTTAAAATGCCAGAAAGCATTTCTAGTGATCAAAATGCCCATCACTCCTAGTTAACTCAGTAAATTCACTCAGGTAATATAGATCACACTTTTCTGTATGTGTGTATGTGTATACAAATATATCCACCCCGCAACAGAAGTCCAATTTACCCTTGGTTCTGTTTCTACTCTCTTTTCAATAGAAGGGAAATCTTCTGCTTCCTTTAGAAGGGAAACTATAGGAGATTACATTAGCCTAGTAGTCATTATCCAAATCACCACAGTTATGAGGTAATGTAGCAAGGGCAACTTATAAAATGAGAAGGTCCATAACAAATTGACCACCTGTAAAGTTTGTTCCCATTCAGACCTCCCTCTCCACTTAACATCAGTCTACTGAGTCAACAAATCCACATGTTTTAAGTCTGTATAAGAGGTATTTTTGTTTGTCCCTCCTGATCCAATTTCTCCCTTTCTGTTTTTTTTGAGATGGAATCTCACTCTGTCACCCAGGCTGGAATGCAGTGGCATGATCTTGGCTCACTGCAACCTCCGCCTCCTGGGTTCAAGCAATTCTCCTGCCTCAGCCTCCTGAGTAGTTGGTATTACAGGCACCCACCACCATGCCCAGCTAATTTTTGTATTTTTAGTAGAGACAGGGTCTCGCCATGTTGGCCAGGCTGCTCTTGAACTCCTGACCTCAAGTGATCCACCTGCCTCGGCCTCCCAAAGTGTTGGGATTACAGGCATGAGCCACTGCACCCAGCCCAATTTCTCCCTTTCTACCCAACTTTTTGTCCTGGGAAGCTGAACTTTATCAGTGTAATCAAGGGACTCCTCTACTCTCTGGAATCCATTAGGTCTTGGCCAGTGGGAGTCAGTGGCAGGAGACCAGAAGACGGGAAGAGAGTGAAACCAGGGCAATTGCTCTCTCAGCTCCCTCTCAGCTGGGTTACTACGAATGACTGTGACTTAAGTCACAGCTCCTTTGAGGCAGCTCTCCCCTCTGGCTACAGCTCTCTGCGTCACAGGTAGGTAGGGGGAGGGGGGTGGTAATGGCTTCCTGCTGATGCTAACCCAGATATCCTTCAGCATCCTTTGTTTGTTTCCCCCAACCCTGCCCAACAACATTTTGTAAGTTTTCTTTATTAAACTCTCCTGAATTATGCAGTCTGGGTGAGCATGCCATCTATTTCTTGCAGGACCCAGGGCTGGTACAGTTTGCCCCACCTTGTTTGTCAGACAGTAGCACAAGGCCACACAATACAATGAAAGGGCAATGCAAGTGAATTGTGCAGTGAAATAACACCTCTTTCAAAAGATGGTGGGATTTCATGAAGGAGACAAAAGTGGTGTTGGAGAATTGTACAAATCACATGTAAAACTATTAATCTGTTTAGTTTGGCAATTTCTCCAGTTATAAATGGAAAGGAAAACCAATGCTTAGGCACTGCAAAAGAAAGTGATTTTAATGCCAAAGGATTAAGAGAGGCATCAGGGAAATATATGAATCCCTTGCATCTATTATTTTTTTTTAAATAAAACAGACACTTTCCTTATGCTTGTGATGTAACACTCTGTGTGAAGTAAAGGATGTCCTGATGAGCTACCCTACTCTTTTGTCAGGAATGTTAAACCCAAAAGCCACCCAAATACCACTCAGTTTGTTCCTTTTCTATCTTATGAATTAGCACATACATAATTATAATTATAATGTACATTTTAATAAATGTAAGATAACTTACTTTCATAATTTTCACTCTATTTTTCAAGATAAAGTCACAATTAAACCTATTATTCCTTTATTGAATGTCAAATTTTGGTCCTGCTTTAAGTGGATTTAAGTGGTGTTTTCCCAGGACCAGTTATCTTTGGCTAACGAGACCTTCTGAACATCCCTGGAGAAGCCACAGAAGGCCACCTTGGGAGAGGCTGTTCCTTCCAAGATTTCTGAGGGCCTTCCTTCTGAGTTGGGATTTGGCCTCCAGAATCACACAACCTGCAGTTCAGGATCCAGCTCCATCCCCTGCTACCTCTTTGGCCTAGCAAACTGTCATTGAGGTATTCTTTGAAACACTCAGCAAGATGGCCGAATAGGAACAGCTCCAGTCTATAGCCCTCAGCGTGAGCAACACAGAAGACAGGTGATTTCTGCATTTCCAAATGAGGTACCAGGATCATCTCACTGGGGAGTGTTGGAAAGTGGGTACAAGACAGTGGGTGCAGCACACCGACTGTGAGCTGAAGCAGGGCGAGGCATCACTTCACCCAGGAAGTGCAAGGGGTCAGGGAATTCCCTTTCCTAGTCAAAGAAAGGGGTGACAGATGGCACCTGGAAAACCGGGTCACTCCCACCCTAATACTGCGCTTTTCCAATGGTCTTAGCAAATGGCACACCAGGAGATTATATCCCACGCCTGGTTCAGAGGGTCCTACACCCACGGACCCCACTCATTGCTAGCACAGCAGTCTGAGATCAAGCTGCAAGGTGGCAGCAAGGCTGGGGGAGGGGCGCCCACCATTGCCGAGGCTTGAGTAGGTAAACAAAGTGGCCAGGAAGCTCGAACTGGGTGGAGACCACTGCAGCTCAAGGAGGCCTGCCTGCCTCTGTAGACTCCACCTCTGGGGGCAGGACACAGCCAAACAAAAGGCAGCAGAATCCTCTGCAGACTTAAATGTCCCTGTCTGACAGCTTTGAAGAGAGTAGTGGTTCTCCCAGCACGCAGCTGGAGATCTGAGAACAGACAGACTGCCTCCTCAAGGGGGTCCCTGATCCCTGAGTAGCCTAACTGGAAGGCACCCCCCAGTAGGGGCAGAATGACACCTCACACGGCCAGGTACTCCTCTGAGACAAAACTTCCAGAGGAACAATCAGGCAGCAGCATTTGCTATTCACCAATATCCGCTGTTCTGCAGCCTCCGCTGCTGATACCCAGGCAAAGGGGGTCTGGAGTGGACCTCCAGCAAACTCCAACAGACCTGCAGCTGAGGGTCCTGACTGTTAGAAGGAAAACTAACAAACAGAAAGGACATCCACACCAAAACCCCATCTGTACGTCACCATCATCAAAGACCAAAGGTAGATAAAACCACAAAGATGGGGAAAAAAACAGAGCAGAAAAACTGGAAATTCTAAAAATCAGAGTGCCTCTCCTCCTCCAAAGGAACGCAGCTCCTCACCAGCAATGGAACAAAGCTGGACAGAGAATGACTTTGACGAGCTGAGAGAAGAAGGCTTCAGACAATCAAACTACTCCAAGCTAAAGGAGGAAGTTTGAACCCATGGCAAAGAAGTTAAAAACCTTGAAAAAAAATTAGACGAATGGCTAACTAGAATAACAAATGCAGAGAAGTCCTTAAAGGATCTGATGGAGCTGAAAACCAAGGCACGAGAACTAAGTGATGAATGCACAAGCTTCAGTAGCCGATTCAAACAACTGGAAGAAAGGGTATCAGTGATGGAAGATCAAATGAATGAAATGAAGCGAGAAGAGAAGTTTAGAGAAAAAAGAATAAAAAGAAATGAATAAAGCCTTCAAGAAATATGGGACTATGTGAAAAGACCAAATCTACATCTGATTGGTGTACCTGAAAGTGATGGGGAGAATGGAACCAAGTTGGAAAACACTCTGCAGGATATTACCCAGGATAACTTCCCCAATCTAGCAAGGCAGGCCAACATTCAAATTCAGGAAATACAGAGAATGCCACAAAGATACTCCTTGAGAAGAGCAACTCCAAGACACATAAATGTTAGATTCACCAAAGTTGAAATGAAGGAAAAAATGTTAAGGGCAGCCAGAGAGAAAGGTCGGGTTGCCCACAAAGGGAAGCCCATCAGACTAACAGCTGATCTCTCAGCAGAAATTCTACAAGCCAGAAGAGAGTGGGGGCCAATATTCAACATTCTTAAATAAAAGAATTTTCAACCCAGAATTTCATATCCAGTCAAACTAAGCTTCTAAGTGAAGGAGAAATAAAATACTTTACAGACAAGCAAATGCTGAGAGATTTTGTCACCACCAGGCCTGCCCTAAAAGAGCTCCTGAAGGAAGCACTAAACATGGAAAGGAACAACCGGTACCAGCTACTGCAAAAACATGCCAAATTGTAAAGACCATCGAGGCTAGGAAGAAACTGCATCAACTAACGAGCAAAATAACCAGCTAACCAGCTAACATCATAATGACAGGATCAAATTCACACATAACAATATTAACCTTAAATGTAAATGGGCTAAATGCTCCAATTAAAAGACACAGACTGGCAAATTGGATAAAGAGTCAAGACCCATCAGTGTGCTGTATTCAGGACACCCATCTCACGTGCAGAGACACACATAGACTCAAAATAAAGGGATGGAGGAAGATCTACCAAGCAAATGGAAAACAAAAAAAGGCAGGGGTTTTAATTGTAGTCTCTGATAAAACAGACTTTAAACCAACAAAGATCAAAAGAGACAAAGAAGGCCATTACATAATGGTAAAGGGATTAATTCAACAAGAAGAGCTAACTATCTTAAATATATATGCACCCAATACAGGAGCACCCAGATTCATAAAGCAAGTCCTTAGAGATCTACAAAGAGACTTAGACTCCCACACAATAATAATGTGAGACTTTAACATCCCACTGTCAACAGTAGACAGATCAATGAGATAGAAAGTTAACAAGGATATCCAGGAATTGAATTCAGCTCTGCACCAAGCAGACCTGACAGACATCTACAGAACTCTCCACCCCAAATCAATAGAATATACATTCTTCTCAGCACCACACCACACTTATTCCAAAATCGACCACATAGTTGGAAGTAAAGCTCTCCTCAGCAAATGTAAAAGAACAGAAATTATAACAAACTGTCTCTCAGACCACAGTGCAATCAAACTAGAACTCAGGATTAAGAAACTCACTCAAAACCGTTCAACTACATGGAAACTGAACAGTCTGCTCCTGAATGACTACTGGGTACATAACGAAATGAAGGCAGAAATAAAGATGTTCTTTGAAACCAACGAGACAAAGACACTACCTACCAGAATCTCTGGGACACATTCAAAGCAGTGTGTAGAGGGAAATTTATAGCACTAAATGCCCACAAGAGAAAGCAGGAAAGATCTAAAATTGACACCCTAACATCACAATTAAAAGAACTAGAGAAGCAAGAGCAAACACATTCAAAAGCTAGCAGAAGGCAAGAAATAACTAAGATCAGAGCAGAACTGAAGGAAATAGAGACACAAAAAACCCTTCAAAAAATCAATGAATCCAGGAGCTGGTTTTTTGAAAAGATCAACAAAATTGATAGACCACTACCAAGACTAATAAAGAAAAGAGAGAAGAATCAAATAGAGGCAATAAAAAATGATAAAGAGGATATCACCACCAATCCCACAGAAATACAAACTACCATCAGAGAATACTATAAACACCTCTATGCAAATAAACTAGAAAATTTAGAAGAAATGGATAAATTCCTCGATACATACACCCTCCCAAGATTAAACCAGGAAGAAGTTGAATCTCTGAATAGACCAATAACAGGCTCTGAAATTGAGGCAATAATCAATAGCTTACCAACCAAAAAAAGTCCAGGACCAGGTGGATTCACAGCTGAATTCTACCAGAGGTACAAGGAGGAGCTGGTACCATTCCTTCTGAAACTATTCCAATCAATAGAAAAAGAGGGAATCCTCCCTAACTCATTTTATGAGGCCAGCATCATCCTGATACCAAAGCCTGGCAGAAACACAACAAAAAAAGAGAATTTTAGACCAATATCCCTGATGGACATCGATGCAAAAATCCTCAATAAAATACTGGCAAACCAAATCAGCAGCACATCAAAAAGCTTATCCACCATGATCAAGTGGGCTTCATCCTTGGGATGCAAGGCTGGTTCAACATACATAAATCAATAAACATAATCCAGCATATAAACAGAACCAAAGACAAAAACCACATGATTATCTCAATAGATGCAGAAAAGGCCTTTGACAAAATTCAACAACCCTTCATGCTAAAAACTCTCAATAAGTTAGGTATTGATGGGACGTAGTTCAAAATAATGAGAGCTATCTATGACAAACCCACAGCCAATATCATACTGAATGGGCAAAAACTGGAAGCATTCCCTTTGAAAACTGGCACAAGACAGGGATGCCCTCTCTCACCACTCCTATTCAACATAGTGTTGGAAGTTCTGGACAGGGCAATCAGGCAGGAAAAGGAAATAAAGGGTTTTCAATTAGGAAAAGAGGAAGTCAAATTGTCCCTGTTTGCAGATTACATGATTGTATATCTAGAAAACCCCATCATCTCAGCCCCAAATCTCCTTAAGCTGATAGGGAACTTCAGCAAAGTCTCAGCGTACAAAATCAATGTGCAAAAATCGCAAGCATTCTTATACACCAGTAACAGACAAACAGCCAAATCATGAGTGAACTCCCGTTCACAATTGCTTCAAAGAGAATAAAATATCTAGGAATCCAACTTACAAGGGATGTGAAGGACCTCTTCAAGGAGAACTACAAACCAATGCTCAATGAAATGAAAGAGGATACAAACAAATGGAAGAACATTCCATGTTCATGGGTAGGAAGAATCAATATCGTGAAAATGGCCATACTACCCAAGGTAATTTATAGATTCAATGCCACCTCCATCAAGCTACCAGTGACTTTCTTCACAGAATTGGAAAAAAACTATTTTAAAGTTCATATGGAACCAAAATAGCCCACATTGCCAAGTCAATCCTAAGCCAAAAGAACAAAGCTGGAGGCATCATGTTACCTGACTTCAAACTATACTACAAGGCTACAGTAACCAAAAAAGCATGGTACTCGTACCAAAACAGAGATATAGACCAATGGAACTGAACAGAGCCCTCAGAAATAATGCCGCATATCTACAACCATCTGATCTTTGACAAACCTGACAAAAACAAGCAATGGGGAAAGGATTCCCTATTTAATAAATGGTGCTGGGAAAACTGGCTAGCCATATGTAGAAAGCTGAAAATGGATCCCTTCCTTACACCTTACACAAAAATTAATTCAAGATGGATTAAAGACTTAAATGTTGGACCTAAAACCATAAAAACCCTAGAAGAAAACCTAGGCAATACCATTCAAGACATAGGCATGGGCAAGGACTTCATGTCTAAAACACCAAAAGCAATGGCGACAAAAGCCAAAATTGACAAACGGGATCTAATTAAACTAAAAAGCTTCTGCACAGCAAAAGAAACTACCATCAGAGTGAACAGGCAGCCTACAGAATGGGAGAAAATTTTTGCAATCTACTCATCTGACAAAGAGCTAACATCCAGAATCTACAATGAAATCAAACAAATTTACAAGAAAAAACAAACAACCCCATCAAAAAGTGGGCAAAGGATATGAACAGACACTTCTCAAAAGAAGACATTTATGCAGCCAAAAGACACATGAAAAAATGCTCATCATCACTGGCAATCAGAGAAATGCAAATAAAAACCACAATGAGATACCATCTCACACCAGTTAGAATGGCGATCATCAAAAAGTCAGGAAACAACAGGTGCTGGAGAGGATGTGGAGAAATAAGAACACTTTTACACTGTTGGTGGGACTGTAAACTAGTTCAACCATTGTGGAAGTCAGTGTGGCAATTCCTCAGGGATCTAGAACTAGAAATACCATTTGACCCAGCAATCCCATTACTGGGTATATACCCAAAGGATTATAAATCATGCTGCTATAAAGACACATGCACACGTATGTTTATTGTGGCACTATTTACAATAGCAAAGACTTGGAACCAACACAAATGTCCAACAATGATAGACTGGATTAAGAAAATGTGGCACATATATGCCATGGAACACTATGCAGTCATAAAAAATGATGAGTTCATGTCTTTTGTAGGGACATGGATGAAGCTGGAAACCATAATTTTCAGCAAACTATCGCAAGGATAAAGAAACAAACAGCGCATGTTCTCACTCGTAGGTGGGAATTGAACAATGAGAACACATGGACACAGGAAGGGGAACATCACACACCGAGGCCTGTTGTGGGGTGGGGGGAGGGGGGAGGGATAGCATTAGGAGATATACCTAATGTTAAATGAGGAGTTAATGGGTGCAGCACACCAACATGGCACATGTATACATATGTAACAAACCTGCACATTGTGCACATGTACCCTAAAACTTAAAGTATAAAAAAAAAAAAAAAAGAAACACTCAGCCCAGGTTTCAGGCATGTGGTAAACACTCAGCTTGCATTAGCTCCTACCAGAATTACTAGAATTATTGTAGTTGTGCCATTAGTAGTTCTACTTAACACGTGACTCTGTTCAACATAGTATCCATTTTACTAAGCTTCAACCCTTAAATATTGCTTGGTTTTTACCAGTTTCAGAATGATTAGATTTAGAGAATAAAAGATGAATGGGACTAAAACAGGATCTCTATCTTAAAGAAAGTTATACACAATTCAAATAGAAATATCAAAACAAGAAAAGTAGCAAGAAATATCATCAAAGAGAAGTCTTTAAAAATCAGAAAAGGCAAATAAACTAATTAAGACAATCAAAGTAAATGGGAAAATTTCTTTTCTAAAGGGCAAATACCAGGTAAAACATAAACTCTAAGTAAGTGTCTAGACTCCTAACATATAAATAAAAATGATAAAGAAATATTAAAATTTAAAGAATAAAGACTCTTGGGAAAATGCTAAACATAAAGGAAGCAGGGTTTATGGTATTTCTATTCAAACAAGTTCAAATTCAATGTAAAATACATTACAGTTATAAGGAGAAATTGAATCATTTTATAAGTTGGTTAATCAATATCAAAAGTAAAATTAGCAGGAACATTCCTGTGCCCAAATACATAGCATCAAAAGACAGAAAGCAAAAATTGTAAGACAAAAAGTACTTAACAAACCCCAAAGGAAGGGCTACAGTAACAAAGATGTATCAGCCAATGGCATATTGAGTTTGAAAATAATACCAAACTCTTAACTTCTGTTGTTTAGAACTGAGTTTCCCAAACAATAAGCACTCTTGTGCCAGAGGATCACCTGAGTCCTTAGGTCATCTACAGAGCTTACAGCTGCTGAAAACTTCAGGTTGGCCACCTGAAGGTTGAGCAGCTTTTTCTGAGACTCCTTAATGACAGCCTAAGCTGACTGGAGTCTGACCACATGGCCCACAGTATGTCAGAGACAGAATACAAGGAGCTACTCCCGGCTCTCTCCACTGGACTGCATACATTGAGCACAGGCCAGGAAGTGTCTACCGCCTGGGCATCTGATTCCACAGCCACCCAAAGAGATCTGCAGGGGCCCCTCACGGAGCAGGTAAATTCATTGAGGGGTGCCCAAGGAGCAAGTTACACAGCAGCGATGAGGCTGGGCATCAGGGACAGTGAGCAGAAACACGTCCAGGTCTCAGTCCTAAAACTCTATCATTTTATACTTTGGAAATTTTTGTCCAAAAGTTTGCTAGGAGCAGAGCAATCCTCCTAGCAATGCATGCACAAACTGCAAATGAAGGCTTCATTACTTTTTTTTTTTTTTTGAGACAGAGTCACGCTCTGTTACCCAGGCTAGAGTGCAGTGGCGCGATGTCAGCTCACTGCAACCTCAGCCTCCTGGGTTCAAGCAATTCTCCCATCTCAATCTCCCAAGTACTATTTTAAAACATTGATATGTAGCTTAGTTCAGTACAAAATCCATTCACAGTTCACAATTTCTTTCTTTCCTTTTTTTTGAAATACAGGGTCTCACTGTATTTGTACTCAAGCTGGAGTACATTGGTCTAATCACGGCTCACTGCAGCTTTAACCTCCTGGGTTCAAGGGATCCTCCCACCACAGCCTCCCAAGTAGCTGGAAATACAGGCATGCACCACCACACCCGGCAAATTTTTTAACTTCTTGTAGTGACAAAACCTCACCATGTTGCCCAGGCTGGCCTTGAACTCCCGGGCTCAAGTGATCCTCCAGTCTTGGCCTCCCAAAGTGCTGGGATTACAGGAGTGAGCCACAGTGCCTGGCCCACAATTTATTTCAACAATGCATTTTTCAAGAAAAGTAAAGAAACACTGTTAGATTCTTTAAACATAATTGTAACTTGTAACATTTTGAATGGTTATGTATAAGTTTATATTTTTCTGACCTATTTGTGTAAACAGAGTTTGTCAATGGTAAAGAAATATTTGAAGAAATTATTCTTAAAAAGTCTTGCCTAGGAATTGTATGCAGCCTATCACAAGAGAATTAAAAATAATGTTTATGAAAATTTGGCATTCATTTTAAAATATTATTTCCTAAAATAATATTTCAAATACATAAGGCCAACCAATAAAAATGAGACACACACCCCCCAAATATTGGCTAACATTGTGATTTGAAAGCCATGTACCTGTTTAAAGCTCAGTAAGCCATTTAAAATTTATTCTGGTGATGTAATATAGCTAACCCTACATGGTGTCAACTTAATGATTTTTTTTTTTTGCCTCCTGACATGCTTCAATACCGTGTATGAGGCCTTATCACTATCCTGTTCCTGTGCTTTCAGTATCTCATTTGTATGCAAATTCTCGTGTATGCAACTTATTCTTTGGTAAATGCTACCAGCAGATTGAGTGTCTCTGTAATTATGTTCCATCCCTGTCGGCCCTATTTGTGTCTTATTATATCACTGCTGCAGTCCGTGCTTCATGTTCCAGTCATGAATTACATACAGAGTGGCCCAGGCAGCAATTTTTCTTACTGGTGATGGGCTGCTCCACATCTCTCCCCTGAATGCATTCCCCACTTACACGATGTCTTTCTAAAATGCATGTGTGTGACTTGTGCCTCCTTTCCTTTTGTTTCTTTTTTTAATCTACTTTGAAAAAAATTTCTTTAAGAGTAGGAGTTGCAGCCTCTAACTTCTGGGCTCAAGCTATCCTCTTGCCTCAACCTCCTGAGTAGCTGGGACAACAAGCCTATGCCACCACGCTTGCCTAATTTTTAATTTTTTATAGAGATAGGGTCCCACTATGTTACCCAGGCTGGGCTTGAAGTCCTGGCTTCAAGCAGTCCTCCACTTCAGCCTCCCAGACCACTGAGATTACAGGCATGAGCCACTGTGCCCGGCCTTAATCTATTTTTAAAACTAGATGTCATTTGTTTCTAATAGGGATACGTTGTTCAACTAACTTAGCCTCTTCTCATTTTCTCCCCCATTTGATTTATGTGATTCTAACATATGAGGTAAAATCACTTTATATACACGCGTATGTTTTGGGTTGTTTATAGCAAGGCTGAGTAATCTAATGAAAATTTCATGTGGGACAGCCATGCCAGGAATGAACATTATGCATATAGATTTACATACAAATATAAACACAATGTGTACACCTGTCTTTACACATACATACAAGTGTATGTGAATGAAATGTGTGTATGTGTGTGTGTGTGTAGGGAGAGAGCGAAAGTGAGAGAGAGACAGAGACTGCATGCTCTGGAGCAGTCATGCCTGTATTTGAACCCTAAATCTATTATTTATTTATTTTTCTTTTTTGGAGATGGAGTCTAGCTCTGTCGCCCAGGCTGGAGTGCAGTGGCGCGATCTCAGCTCACTGCAACCTCCACCTCCCAGACTCAAGCAATTCTCCTGCCTTAGCCTCCCCAGTAGCTGGGATTGTGGGCACACGCCATCACACCTGGCTAATTTTGTATTTTAGTAGAGACGGTGAAACCATGTTGGCCAGGCTGGTCTCAAACCCCTGACCTCAGTGATCCCCCTGCCTTGGACTCCCAAAGTGCTGGGATTACAGAAATGAGCCACCACGCCCGGCCCCTAAATCTATTATTAATGATCTGTTTGACCTTGGGCAATTTCTTAAACATCTGTGCCTCATTTTCCTCATTGGTAAAATGAGGCTAAGATTAAATACATTTGTGTAATCATGAAGATTAAATACACTAATGCATAGAAGTGCTTCTCAGTGCATAGTAAGCTTCAATAAATGATAGCTTTTTTATTATCACATAGGATAAACAAGAGATATAAATATACACAGAACAGGCATTGATTAGATTCAATCCCCTGTTCACTCAGCCAAAATTCGTGGTACCTGCTGAGGGCAGCCACCCTGTCAGCTGTGACATGGGAGCCCGCAGGGTCAGTGAAGATGAAGTTGGCCTCTGATGAGCATTCACGACCCTTATCCCTCCTTGCCCATTTCTGTACCCAACCTAGCACCACGACAGAATGGGCCACCAACACCCAGCCTGGTTGGGAATTATGATAAATGGCCCCAGTCAGTTCTAACCAGTCCTCCCTCACCCACTACCACCTTAGCTGTCCCTTTGCTCAATGGGGATTCCCATACACGTCTCCGTCCCCTCCCAGCCTCACGAAGAGACTCACATAGGCCCTCTGTGTCCTTGCCATCCTCATGCCCATAGAGTGCAGGCTGTGTGGGCCTGTTTCCGGGGTCCTGGAGGACAGGACAGGGTGTGTTTCCTATGGTCTCATTCCCAATCACAGGGCATGCTTCGACTGCAAGATGCACTTCTTCCCTCCAGGAAAGCCAAAGGAACTTTGCATGGTAAACAGGGAAATGGCCCAGGGGAGCTACAGGCATAGACACAGCCCTTCCTGGGGGTGGTGGTGAAGTCCCGGCTTTCTCCTGCTGGAGAAGTGGGGCCTGCTTGGTGCACAGCATTCCTGCCTCCAACCTGCGTGGACACGGCATGGCCCAGAACCCTCCCACCATCCTTTAACATCACGCCTCACTCTGCTGGCTCTCCAGGCTGTCTGGGCATCCAAGAGACCAGGACCAAAGGCTCATCCTGTGTCAGGACTGTGACAAGTCTTCCAGGCCTTTCTAGAAGAAAGCTACACTAGGAAAGGAGAAGAGTCCAGATACACCTAGACGCATCACTTCTGTAAAAAGCTTTGCAGTTTATGACCTGCTTTGGCAGCAACCGTGCCCCTGTGGGAGGATGGGTATTGACTGGGCTTTCCATGTTACAGCTGAGGAAACTGAAGGTCCAGGATGTTACAACTTGCTCAAGGTCGCACAGTGACTATTTGACTGAATTGACACTCAAGCTTGTTTTCCCCCACTGCAGTCTAGTAAACATTTCATTCATTTATTCACTCAACAAATATTTATTGAGATCCTACTATGTGCAACAGGTCTTGCAGAGACAGGCATGGGCAGGGCCAGTACCACCTCGACTTCACAGCCTCCAGTCCCAGGCGGAAGACACACAAGTGACTAATTGATTATAATTAAGTGTGGTGGGTGTTGCAGCAGGAGAAGTACATTTATTAACCATCGTGCTAGATGTTCTGCCAGAGGCTGGAAATAATTTTAAATGAATGAATATTGTGACCAGTCCAGCCTCCAGGGACCTGTTGCTGCTCTCACTGGATGTCTGCCTTCAGCGTGTCTAGCTGCTGGCCATGGCAGGGATGTCTGCATGGAGCAGATGGTGGCAGGCAGGCTCCTCTGAGTCTTCCCAGGCAGCTCAGGGGCAGTGAGGACCTCATACAAATGCACAGTGGCCAGACACAGCCCAGAGAGGTTGGTTGGAGTTTGGGGGGCAGCAGGGGATAAGTGGAGGACAACGTGGATGTGGTGTGGCTAGAGATGTCCACACCTAAACAGCTCGCAGAAAGTGCATTCTCAGCACTTCTGTTTCAATTGTAAACTAAAAAATTAACTTTTTTTTTAGAGACAGAGTCTTGCTCTGTCACCCAGTCTGGAGTGCGGTGGTGTCATCATAGCTCTCTGCAGCATCAACCTCCCCAGCTCAAGTGATGATCCTCCCACCTCAGCTTCCTGAGTAGCGGGTACTATGGGTGTGTGCAACCATGCCCAGCTGATTTTTTACTTTTTGTAGAAACAGGGTCTCACTATGTTGCCTAGGTTGGTCTCAAACTTCTGGGCTCAAGCCATCCTTCCACCTCAGCCTCCAGAGTAATTGGGACTACAGGTGCATGCCACCATGCCTGGCTTTTTTTTTTTTTTTTTTTTTTTTTTTGAGACGGAGTCTCGCTCTGTCACCCTGGCTGGAGTGCAGCAGCGCAATCTTGGCTCACTGCAACCTCCGCCTCCCAGGCTCCAGTGGTTCTTCTGCCTCAGCTTCCCGAGTAGCTGGGATTACAGGTGTGCGCCACCATGCCCGGTTAATTTTTGTATTTTTAGGAGAGATAGGGTTTCACCTTGTTGGTCAGGTTCACCATGTTGGCCAGGCTGATCTCGAACTCCTGACCTCAAGCAATCTGCCTACATCAGCCTCCCAAAGTGCTGAGGTTACAGGCATGAGCCACCACGTCTAACCACCTAGCTATTTTTTTTTTAATTTTTAATTTTTTTGTGCAGACAAGGTCTCACTATGTTGCCTAGACTGGTCTCAGACTCCTGGCCTCAAGCAATCCTCCTGCCTCAGCCTCCCAAAGCACTGGGATTACAGGCATGAGCCACCAATCCTGGCCAACTTTTTAATTAAAATGAAGACATTCTGCCTTAGAAGTAGTAGTTCTCCTTGGTATGAAATTTATAAATTTTACAAGCAGTTTACAGAATAGTGAGGTAAACAAACAGAATAACCATCATGATAATCTCCACCACTTACTGAATACTTATGACATCCTGCACACACTATGCTGTTTAATTTATACAGTCCCTCTGTGAGTGGGTACTGTACACATGAGGAAGCTGAACCTAACATGCCCAAGGTACCCTTGCTAGTAAATGATAGAGGCCGAACCAAAACCCAGGTCTTTCTGGAGGCAGAGCCCACCCTCCTGACCATCAAATTGCCCATAGTGTCATCTAACACGAAGGCAATGGCTTCAGCCCGCACAGGTGAGGAATTCTGCTTTGAGAGGAGCAGGATGGAAGGGTTTTAATATCCATGGGGATCTGCCAGATAGCCAATGGAAGTGAAGGCACCCTGAAAGAGGAAATAGCATGTGCAAAGCTGTGACATAAAGCAGCCTGAAAGTTCAAGAAACCATGAGTGGTGGTGGGATTGTTGGGTGGTGAGGAAGGAAGTGGTATCAAGGATGGCAAGAGATGGTGTTGGGGAGTGGGCAGAGGCCACTGAATCCAACATCTCGCCTGCCCAGCCATGGAGCCTTGGGATTTTCCTGTGGGTGACAGGGAGCCATTGAAGGGTTTAAGGACTGGTTGTGGGGTGAGGGGAGTGTACTGTCATCATTTTTGTAGTCTTTTGCAGAGAAAATTTGGAGGCAGTTTGGAAAACACTCTAGAGCCTGACATGTGAGAGATGAGTTAGGAGGTCACGTGTCCCCACTTTTCTAATTTTGTATCTTCTTCAGCAAAAAAGTCTTTGCCGCCTATTCTGAGCAGATGTATGATTATTCACAAATGATATACAATACAACTGTATTCACACATTGCATGCCTTGAAACATACACAAAATGTAAACACTAAAAACATGACGTAAAAATAGATGTAAGTCTGGGAACTCAATGGAGGTGGTGGCTGCACAACATTGTGAGTGTACTCAATGCCACAGGATTCCCCATCTTAAAATGGCTCATTTTATGGTATGTGAGTCTTAATTAAATACAAAAACCAGACAAGTGTTGGTAGATAGACATTCAAGTCCTTTCTTCTCATCCTTCAGTGAACGGTCTGGTGTGCCCTGGCTGCATGTACCCCTTGGGGATTAGGTCACTGATGAGAGGCGATGGAGGGAGGGTGTGGCTGCGGAGATGGGGATGGGAAGAAGGATCTGAGGAGTGACTGAAGAGGTAGAATGGGCAGGGCTTGGTGATGGAAGGTTGAAGAGTATTCAGGAAAGAGAAGAACGCGGGAAGCCTCCCCATTTCTGGTTTGGGTATAGGACAAAGAAACGTTTTCCCCTTGCCAGGGACATGAGGCAGCCAATACTGGGATAATTTCCCAGGGCTTGGGATAGGATTGGGTGAGGAAGTTTCTAGGTATCCAGTCTCAGGATAAGGACGGGCCTGTTTGGATGAGGATAATGGAGGGTCAAACCTGAAGAAGCCAGATTAGCAGAGGCAAAGCGAGAGGTCAGAAGGTGGTAAACTCAGAAGGGGGTACAGACCTGAGGAGCAAGCTGGGACCAGGCAGGAGGGAATTCACAGGCCACGTGGTAAGCAATGAGTGGGGCAGAGGACAGAGCAGGGTTTCATTGGGCCAGTCCGATGGGAGGTGCTGGGGGATGTTCCGGGAGAACAGCAGAAACTTGTGATGCTATGGATGTGGGCTTGGCAAGTTGCATCTGGAGCTGGGAAGAGGCCACCCATGGAAAACAGGAACCACGAGGCGGAGAGTGGAGCTTGCAGGAGGGCAAAAATTAAGAGCAAAGAATGGAAGCCTGCCAGTGTGAGAGACCACCTGACAAAAACCGGGAGAGTACGGAGTCATGGTGGCCCAGGCAGAAGTTCTGGGAGGAAAGAAATGGTCAACACTACAGGGAAGTCAAACACTGCCAGTGGAAACAAATAGGACAGGAACTGAAAAAGCACCCATTAATGAATCCCTGGTGTCATTAGTGAAAATAATTCCAGGCATGAATGGGGAGAGGGAATGGGGAGAGGGATGGACTTCAGGCAGGAAGTCCAGCACCCGTGGGTTGACTGAATGTGAGATGTGGAGTAACACCCATCATGTAGGTCATGTAGAGCAGCCTTGGGACATCTGATTCCTTGCCTAAGACTCTTCTTTCCTGGTGTAGCTTTGTTCTAGAAAGGTCTGGAAGACTTGTCACAGTTCTGACGCGATGAGCCTTTGGTCCTGATCTCTTGGATGCCCAGACAGCCTGGGAAACCAGCAGAGCTTTGGACAAGTTAAGCAGCCCATTGAAATCAACATTCCTGATAATTGTATATCTAAGAGATTCCAAAATGTTCGTGGGATTCTTTTATGGAGTCCGCATAGGGTTAGAAAGCACAGGAGTCAAAGAGGCCTTCTCCCTTGGCCTCCATGGCCACCATCCTCTGCTTTTGTCAGTTGGTCCCCCCAGAGTAGAGTCCAGGTTCCTGCTTCCAGCCTTCTGGTAGACCAGGCCCTGCCACAAGTGAGAGTTGGCCGGTTGGGTATCTGGTTTAGTCACTCGCCTCCACACTTTCACATCCTCTATCAACACCTGCACACTTGGGTTGTGACCACACATGCTCTTCCTGTTTGTACAGAAAGTGCCATTCAGAAAGCTCACCAGCGAGAAGAGAGCTCCACGCTCAGCCTCAGAAGAAAGACGTTCAACGACTTACGGGGGAGAGAAATAAAAGAACGGGAGCTGAGAGGTAAGATCAAATTGGAGGGTGTGTGGGCCCTCTGGGATGCCTTGCATGGAAGAGAAGTAGCCCCGACTTTGTGTCCTGAAGGGTGGCACTCCAAGTAGCTGTGCCCATGCTCCGCTGGTCAGGGCAGTGGGGAACATTCTTGGTCAGCCTCACCGAGATGGTCCAGGCCCTGGTGAACAGCCAGAGGGATTGAGAAGGAAGAGATGGGATGTGACCAAAGTTGGTCACTGAAGCCGTGAGTGTGTGTATGTGTGCGTGTGCGTGTGTGTGTGTGAGTGTGGCGGAGGATGCACATAAAGAAGACATAACCTGGGTGTGAACATGCTCACACACACATTTATGATGCTAGCTGGGGCCTTATGAAAAGTGTGTCTTAACCTCATGTTGCTCATTAGCTATAACCTCAAAAATAGAAACCATGACATGGCCACAGACTGGATCCCAGTCAATGGCCCCAGTGAGTGAGCTTGCAAGGAGAGATCATGGGCAGTTCCACCTAAGGCCATCGTCACTTCTGCAGAAATGACTTGGAATAATGACCTCCTCACTGTTAGGGGCTAACAGCACTATATTTGCATTCCTTGGATGGAACATTTTATATGTGTGTATTTGTGTGTGTGTGTATGTGCATGCACACATCATGTATTTATACACATTACATTGTGTGTATGTGTGTTTATGTGTGTATATATATGTACACACACATGATATAATGCAATATACACAGTGACCAGATTTTTGAAACCAAAGAGAACTAATAGCAAGACAAAGGGGTTTTTTTCCTAATATGTGATTTCCTTGCTATTCAAGTCTCACGTATATAAAAATGAAATAATGTCTACACATGCATTTCATAATTCCTTTTATTCAAAGAGGGGATCACTCAGGTAGCTAAAGGTCAAGTGTTTACAATAACAAAGTGGTGGTAAACTCATTCTTTGAATGTTGATCGTGCAAACTAAATAATCCATCAAAAAATGTTGTCTCTGCCATTATTAAAAGCATGTGTTCCTTGGTGCAAAATTTAAGAATGTTCTAACTACAAGAGCCCCTTCCTTTACCTAGGGCTATCCCATCTCATTGTTAAAGTGAAGTGATTACAGTGAAAGTAATACAGACATTTAATATTCTTAGTTTTGGTTGTGTTTCTGTCAACTGCTATTCCCTTGTTCTAGGCGTAACTGCACTTCGTGTTTAGTGGTGTTATGCATATTTATATTTGATTTGCATTTAGAAAATAGAAAAATATATACATTGCTTATTTTCCAGATTTCAAGGTTTAAATTCCCACTGTAACATGATGGTTTTGGGCAAGTCACTACACATCTCTGCATCAGAGTTCCCACATCTGTAACACAGGTACAATAGTAGATAGTAATCCCTTCCTCTTAAGAATTAAATAAGCTAATACACGCAAAGTACTTAGACAAGTGCCTGGAACATTGAAAGGGCTCAGTAAGTATTAGCAGCTGTTATCATTGTCATCATCATCATCATTATCATCATCACTATCTTTTGTACAATTAAGCCATCAAACTTGAAGGGACATGGTAAGAATTTGGGAAAGGTGAAAGGTGGGAGACGGTGTGTGTAAAATGGGTTTGGGAGGTGACACTTAAGGCCAGAGCAGTGACATTACAGTCCTTACACTGCAGCTACAGACAAGTAGTGAGCAGGAAAGAGGAACAGCACAGAACACCCCTCCCTATGAGGCCTGCTTGTGAGAGGAACATGTTCTGGAGCTCTGTGGGCTCGATCACATGTACTCATACACATCTTGTACAGCAAACCAGGAAATAGGCACATGGAACGGTGACATCCAAACGATAGTATATAACATGCGTTCAGCGCCTCTCAGGTGTGAGACATGGTGCTCGGCATTTTACACACATTTTGTTATTGTATCTGAGCCATTGCAATTATGCTTATTTTAGAGGAGAGACTGGTAGGTAGCTTAAGAGTGCAGAGCAGGGAAATAGCAGCGTTGGGATCTGACCATCTCCAGATTCTGTGTCCCAATCCCCCACCCATCACACCCAGAATACAAAGCAAGTAGTAAGCAATTAGTAACAAAACGTGACCAGTGAGGACGTCCAGTTTCAGAGAGTTTAAGAAACAAGTTCAAAGTCACAGAGAAAGCTGAAGGCATGGTGAGGAGCTGGATGCTGGTTTCCAAATTCCAACCATTTTTTCTACACCACTACTCAGAGGAAGGACCTGATGTCTTGCCTATCAAGGTTGACAGCTATGGACCCTTCCATAAATAACTTTTATCTTCTGCACTTCCACGTCTTTTTCTGTGAAGTGGGTGTAATGTCCTGTCCTACAGAGTTCACAGGGTTTTATAAGGGCTCAGTGAGTCTACATATGTAAAATGCTGTTATATTATTTCCGAGTCATGTAAGGAAAACGTGTTGAAATCCACCTTCGGTAAAGGCAAGTTAAATGGAAATGAAAAGTATAAATAATGTTGGTTCTTAATGACATGTCATTAGGTATGATTTAACTTGTTCTTTCAAATGACCCATTTGCACCCTCTGGAGCTGATGTTCCATAATTTGTGCAACCATTTCCATATATGAAAATTTAGTTGATTTCTGGTTTTTGAATATTACAAGTTAAATTGCAATGACTGTTTTAGAAATCCTTTAGTGCAATCATCCTATCTGTTCTTTTAGTATTTCCAAGTCTGACAAACAAGTCATATCTCATTTCTGCTTTCATTTGCCTTTTTTTGGTTATTAGTGAGTTGATTCTCAATGTTTTAAAACATAGCTTTGCCAAAAACTAAAAACATTATTCTTCATCCAGAAAATAGCCAAAAATACATGCTCCTTTCAAAGTGAAATGGCACCATTGTTCTCATCATTAAAATACAAGCAGGTGTTTGTGTACAAATATAAACCTATTAAAAAGCATCTTGCACAGATATTCCTCTTTATAGTTTTTATCTGTGTTAAAAATAGGGGGTTATAATGAATACAAGAAAACTAGACTCCTGCAATAACTAATAAACATGACAATTTGATTTATTGATGTTCCTCCCCTATATCCTGTTGACAGATTTTTCTTTATGGAAAAATTACCATGGTTTAAATCTCTATCATATGGCACTTAATTCAATCGGCAATATGTTACCAATTAGATCCTGCTTAAACTACCATCAGCCAGCAGACCAGGGGACATATTAAATAGAATGACAATCAGATAACTAGTAAAATGCTTTGTGGCAGCTTTCTCAGGACCAAGGAACAATGTGGAGACCATGGATAATGAAGAGAGCAAGGGCAAATAGGGCTTTTACTTTTCCCCATCCTGAAAATTGAAATTGTTTCAAGTTCTCCTAAAAGCATGCAAAGAGTTTGTGTTTGAGTGGTGGTTGTATAAGTTGATATTCACCACTTCCTTTCCGCCCTTCATCCTCTTGCCCCTTTGATGATAAATTGGCAAACAGAAAGGCATTCTACCCCCAAATCCTCTCTAATGTGATGATGCATAACTTCAACTCAGTTGTTGTGTCCCATTTGGTGGTGTCTTTTTTTTTGAGACAGAGTCTTGCTCTGTCACCCAGGCTGGAGTGCAGTGCCATGATCTCGGCTCACTGAAACCTCTGCCTCCTGGGTTCAAGTGATTTTCCTGCTTCAGCCACCTGAGGAGCTGGGATTACAGGTGCCCACCATCACACCTGGCTAATTTTCGTATTTTTAGTAGAGATGGGGTTTCACCATATTGGCCAGGCTGGTCTCGAACTCCTGACCTCAGGTGATGCGCCCCCCCCCTCCCCTTGGCCTCCCAAACTGCTGGGATTACAGGCATGAACCACTGCGCCCGGTATCTTTTAAGATTTCACCTTTCTCCCAAGCCCTGGATGATGACCACAGTAAAGAGAAATCTTTTTAAGTGGTATGAGCTCCCTTTTTCTATTTTCCTCTTGGAGTCTGGTTGTATCAGACAGTGCTCCTGTTGCAAAAGACAGAAACCGAATCAGGCTATGCTGAACAAAATGTCAATCTAGCAGAACAATATTGGGGGCTGACTGACTTAAAATAGAGCAGCAAGCAAAGGTAAGAACACCATTAAGAACCACAGGAATGGAAACGTGGCAACAGTCTGGGCCACATTATGTGGCTGCCACAGTGACAGATATGACCTCAATTGTCCCCATATTGAGATGTCACTTATTTAAAATCCCAGAAAGAGGGGAGAGAGTGATGACCCCTGTTTAGATCACATGCCTGCCCCTTGAGGAAAGGTAGACCCTCCATTAGACTTCCGGCCTATCTCCCACATCTATGCATATTGAGGCATCCCCAGAAGGAAGACTGCGGTGGTAACAGGAAGGGAAGATAGTTGGTGGTGACAGCAAAAAAATCACAAATGTCTTCCACACAGTCATTGCACGGTGAGCTCTGAGTGGAGGCTGACTTGTTATCATGGGCAATCTAACCGTTGGTGGGTTTGTGTGCAGAGATAGGCATACAAAAGGGAGAACTGGCAGATGGCCACCTCATGCTTCCTGCATCCTCATTCTGATTGCTTTGCTTTCACAGCTGGGAGTGGAGTATGAAGACCAAGGAATTTTCTTAAAGACCTGAGCAGTTATCTGGAACTCCTCACAAAAGCACAGTAATGGGTATTATTTCCCAGCTCCTACTTTACTCTGGGCATAGATGTTATGGACATCTTCTGAGTCCCACAACACACCTGCAAGGCAGATATGGTAACACTCCTTTCACCAATGGAGAACGGAGGCTCAAAGAGGCTAGTCTGCCCAGCTCTGAAATCTTCCATGCCAGCTCCCTTAGGGCGATCCTGAGTCTAGGCTGCACAGGCAGTTCATGTGGTTGTATTTGAATAAAATCCCTTTCCTCCAGGATGCCAGTGTGTGTGTGTGTGTGTGTGTGTGTGTGTGTGTGTATGCACATGTGCACATGCACACATGCACACACCAGGCACACATAACCAGGAAGAGTACTGAGGGGAAAGTTAGGGGCTCAGAGGAAAAATATCCCATGTGTTACAACTTTGCCTGGGCTGTCCCTGTTTCTAAATACCATGGCAATATTTTTTGAAGCAAAGATCAAAGGACATATGGTCTGACTCATGGGTTAACAAAGGGAAAAATCTTTGAAATTGGGAATATCTGGGACATTCTGAGATGTGTGGCTACAGTCATTCCCAGAGCACCTGGAAATCATGAAGTTCTTTGGGAAACACCATGAAATCCTGTCATATTAAATCCCATCCTCCAAACTAGGAACGATTTTACTAGCAGAGATTAGGACAGCCTTATACATCGGTTATATAACTTCATACATGTGGGATCCCACGTGGTGAAAATAATAAAGGTGTTGCAATCTGTTTGTATCAGCAGTAAAATAATTCAAAATAATAGAATTCTTTATATATAAATAGATTCCTTATGGCAAAAAGAAAAAGGCCAGTAAGAAAATGCAATGGGGAAATGGGATGCAATTCATAAAAGGCATCAAAATTTAAATACCTAGAAAAGAAATTAAGAGGAAACACCACAAGACCTATATAAAAAGAATCTATAAAATCTACTTAGTGATGTAAAACACACATAAATGGAAACATATACCACGTAGAAAACTCAATATCAACTCTCAGGAAACCAATTTTTATTTTAAAAGATTAAATTAAAATTTCAATGCATTTGGGGAGGGAGAGGACTTGATAAAATTCAAATGTCAAATTTCAAATTAATTTTAGATAAGAATAACCAGGATACTTTTGAAAAAAAGATGAGAAAAACAGGAAGTGTGGTACTTGTTTTGTCAGATACAAAAGCTTCAGTGGTCACATAGCTCCAAATGGATAAACAGATCAATGGGGGAGAAGGGAAAGTGTGAAAGTGCACACACACTCCCACATGTGCCCATTTAGAATATGGGAAAAGCCCCTTTTCAAATCAGTAATTTCAAGAATGAGGACAGTCATAGTGAGAATTGTCAGTCTTCATTTGACTTGATTCTTCAGCTGATTTGACACATTCACTCCTTCCTTCTGGAAACCTTTCTCCTCTGCCTCCCAGATCATCATTGTCTTCCTCTCTTCCTACCTCACTGGCCTCGCCTTCTCGGCCTCCCTTTTGGGTGCCTTCTCCACCTCTCCCACATCTCCGGGTGGTGAAGCGCCCCAGTCCCCTGATGGCCCTGCTTTATCTGCATTCGCGCCCAGATGATCTGGTCTACTGTGACCACTGAAATACCAACGATGCCCAGACTTACATCTCCCAGCCCTGACTTCTTTCCCGACTACAGACCCAGCTCTCCCACAACACTCAGTCTCTCCTTTTGAATGTGTGTTCAACCTTACGTCTTAACATGTCCGAAGCAGAGTTGCTAATTTCTCTAACTCCAGCCCTGTTCCTCCCACAGTTTTCTCACATCCCCACAAAGCCCCTTCATTCTTCCAGTGTCAGCCTAGGATCTTGAAGCCATCCTTCACTTCTTTCCTTCACAACCCGTGGCTAATCCATCAGCAAATCCCATCTGTGTGTTCTTTGAAATCACCCAGAATTGAATTGCTTCTTAGCACTTTAGCTTCTACCTCCCTGGTCCTGGATCCTATGGTCTCTCCCCTGCTCTCCAAAGTAATCTTCTTTCCACACTCTCCCTCCTTCACACTGTTCTTAGCGCAGAGCCGGAGGAATTCTTATAACACTTAAGTCAAAATATATGACTGCTCAGAACTCTCCTGTGGGTCCCTACTTCACTGTTCCAGTTGTCCTTTGCTGCATAACCAACTACCCTAAACCATGGTGGCTCAAAACAACCTTCTGCATTTGCTCAAGATGTCATGGGTCATGAATCTGGGTCTTTGGTTGTCTGGGCTGGCTGAGCAGGAGGATCCCCTTCCACTCACATGTCTGGTGCCTTGGAGCTCCTTGGGCGCTCTCTCTCCTCATGTGGCATCTCATTCTCCCGGGCTCTCCCTGTGCCTTGGGCTTCTCACTGAATGGCCATCTTTTGGTGGTTGCACTTTTCACATTGTGATTGGTTTCTAAGAGGCAGGAAGCAGAAGCTGCCATCGCAGTTAAGAGTTGCTCCTAAAATACACAGCAGCCTTTATGCCATCTTCTATTGACCAAAGCAGTCACCAGGCCTGCTCAGACTCAACGAGGTTGAGGGATAGGTTCCACCTCCTGAGGGAGGCATGACAATGTCACATTGCAAAAGAGCTCACACGCACTGCTGTGGCCACCTTTGGGAAATACAATCCACTACCCTCACCCAGTGCAAAATCCAAGGTCTTCACTGTGACCTATCAGGGGCTACATGATCTGGTTCCTGTCACCCCTCTGAACCCTTCTAGCGCCCTCTCCCTTATTTGTGGTACTGCTCCAGTAGAGTGGTCTCTTCATCATTTCTTGAACACTCCTATGTCATGGCCTAGCACCTTGGAGCTCTTCCCCAGATGCATAGGTCACCTCTCACTCCCTTTAGGTCTCAGCCCAATGCCACCATTTCAGAGAGAGCTTCCCTGACCACCTTGTATAAAACAGCCAGCCTCTCCCTGTTCACTGCATTTAGCTGCATTTACCATATATATTTAGTTGCCATTATCTGCTGTTTCCATTAGAATGAAAGTTCCTTCTTGTATCCCAAGGACCTAGAACAATGCCTGCTCATATGGGTCTTAGATAAACTGCTTGCTGAATAAATGAATGATTGGATAACTTTTCAGTAAATGATATTGAGACGCTGTCTAACTGCTATGGGTGGTGGAGAGGAGAGTAAAAACTAGATGCAAACCTAGTGTATTAAATCAAAATAAATTCTAAAAGGATCGTCATGTGAGATAATAAAGCTGTAAAATTGCTAGGGAAAAATTCAGGTAAAGATTAAATGATCTTGGGATGAGAAAGTTTTTTGTAAGCCTGACACCAAATAAATAAAGTATAAATGAAAATAAAGATAGCTTTGACTCTGTCGAAAATGCCACAAAAACATAACAAGATGAACGGCAAACCTGGAAAAATACTTCAATATATAATGACAGCTTACTATCCTTCATATATAAGGAGCTCTGTCAAATAAATTCAGAAAAAAATACAGATGCCTAATAAGAAGTTGGGAAGAAAAATTTTACTTTATTAGTAAATCAAAGCTACACATTGAAACACAATAATATTGATGAAATTTTAATGCTAGTATTAGTGTTGGAAAATGCATATTTTTATACAAGGCTTATATGAATACATGTTGGTACAAACTTTCCTGTGGGTAATCCCCTGTAGTAGCTGTCAAAAGCCTTAAAAACTAGATATTTCTCCTGATGGGTGTATGTGCAAAGATATTTATCATAATGTGTTTCATCATAGCAAAAATGTGGAAACAAGCTACATTTCCAAAGATAGAGAGTGGCTTGAGCAAATTGTACCATATTAGTCCAGTGAAATACTATGCAGTCATGTAAAATCCTGATAGATATTTCTTTTGAAATATAAAGATGGCCCCTTTATATTATTATTTTATTTTATTTATTTATTTTTTTGAGACAGAGTCTTGCTCTGTCACCCAGGCTGGAGTGCAGTGGCGCGATCTCAGCTCACTACAAGCTCCGCCTCCCAGGTGCGTGCCATTCTCCTGCCTCAGCCTCCCCAGAAGCTGGGACTACAGGCGCACGCCACCACTCCTGGGTAATTTTTGTGTATGTTTAGTAGAGACAGGGTTTCACCGTGTTAGCCAGGATGGTCTCGATCTCCTGACCTCGTGATCTGGCCACCTCAGCCTTCCAAAGTGCTGGGATTACAGGCATGAGCCACCGTGCCCGGCCTATTTTATTAAGTGAAATAAAGTTGGATAAAAAGTAGTACATGAGAGCCAGGCACAGTGGCATGTGCCTGTAATTCCTGCTGCTGGGGAGGCTGAGAAAGGAAGATTGCTTGAGTCCAGGAGTTCCAGGCTGTAGGTCACTATGATCATGCCTGTGAGTGGCCACTGCACTCCAGCCTGAACTACACTGTGAAACCCTGCCACTAAAAGAAAAAAAAAAAGTAGTATGTATAGTATTACTGCACTCTGGTTAAAAAACAAACAACGAAACATACATACTAGGAGATACATTTTCAAACATTAAAGTGAATATTTCCAGTGATGGAATTGTGGATGAGTGCAGGGTTTTTTTTTTCTTATTGTTTTTACTTCTCATATTTTATTTTATTTTTTAGAGACAGGGTCTGGCTCTGTCACCCAGGCTGGAGTGCAGTGATGATCACAGTTCACTGCAGCCTCCAACTCCTGGGCTCAAGTGATCCTCCCGCCTCAACCTCCTAAAGTGCTGAGATTACAGGTGTGAGCCACCACACCCACACAGCAATGTAGTATTTTAAAATATGACAGCCAGGTATGGTACTGCATGCCTGTAATCCCAGCTATGGGAGGCTGACTTGGAAGGATCACTTGAGCCCCAAGAGTTCGAGGCTGCCGTGAGCTGATCACACCTCTCCACTCCAGCCTGCAAGACAAAGCGAAACCCCGTATCTAAAAAAAACAAAAACAAAAACAGAACATTGAGAAAACCTAACCCATTGACCTAATTTCTTCTTTCAAATTTGAAAAGGCCAGCATCATTGAATTTTTAAAAATTTTTAATAATATATTTTACTTAATCCAAAACAAGAAAAAATATTATCATTTCAATGTGTAATCAATATAAAAACAGGAAATGAGATATTTAACATTTTTTTGAGTACTAAGTCTTCAAATTAGATTAGCCATGATTCAAATGCTCAGCAGTCACATGTGGTTAGTGGTTACCATAGTGGACAGCGAGGGTCTGGTTATTCACTTGGCATTAGTGTATGTATACTGCCTCGATACTTCACTTAATTTTCAACTAAAGCTGAGGATGAAGAGGAAAAAAGATACCGCACCCTTTCTTTTTCAAGAAACCTTTCTAAATTTCTCTAGTCTTTTTCTTTTTTCTCTCTTCATTAAGTTATTATATCTTACTGATCTTTCTCTTGATTAAGCAGAAAAAAGACAACTACATTCTTTGTCTTTTTAGTAGTGTTGGCTTTGTTTTGTTGTTTCTGGAGTTATTTTCTGATTGACAAAAATGTGTATATTTATGGCACATAGCACGATGCTTTGATATAGGTATACATTGTGGGATGGCTAAATCAAGCCATTTAACATATGTATTCATATGTATTACTTGTCATTTACTTATTTTGTGTGTGTTGTGAGGATACTTAGAATCTACTGTCTAAGCAATTTTCAAGTATATAACACATTGTTATTAAGGATAGTCACCATGCTGTAAAATGGATCTCCTGAACTTCTTCCTCCTGTCTAACTGAGGCATCCTTCAATTTCAACAGCAGAATCCTAGGTACAACCTGTGGGTTTAGATGGGGAACCAATTCTCCAAGATGTGGAACTAAGAATGTTCTGCCAAAGGAGGTGGAGTGTGTGGTGGGCTGGTCCTCCCTCGGAGCTGGGAGCAATGTACCTCTCAAGGCAGGCGCTCCATCCCACCCTGACTCCTTTATGTCCTGGCTGAGTGAGGGTGAGCCAGTTACCTGTTCTGTAAAAGGGGATGGCAGATTCAATGAGCAAAGATATGAACGCTTCTTAGAACAAGGTCTAGGATATAGTGGGTGCTCAACAAACATTAGCTTTTAACATTACTATTATCTTCTAATGCCATGTATGACACACAGATGGAACTTTAAAAATGTTTATCCACACCTGTAATCCCAGCACTTTAGGAAGCTGAGGCAGGTGGATAACTTGAGGTCAGGAGTTCAAGACCAGCCTAGCCAACATGGTGAAACCCCATCTCTACTAAAAATACAAAAATTAGCCGGGTGTGGTGGTACATGCCTATAATCCCAGCTCCTCAGGAGGCTGAGGCAGGAGAATCACTTGAACCCGGGAGGCAGAGGTTGCAGTGAGCCAAGACTGCACCACTGCACTCCAGCCTGGGCAACAGAGCAAGACTCTGTCTCTAAAAATAAAAAATTAAAAAATTAAAAAAAGTTTATTCATTCTTTCACTGATTCATCCCTAGATCCCTGGGGTGTGTGGTAGTCTTTGGTGGCAACACTGCTTTATATCAACATTTGACTCATATATATAATGGAGAGGGTGCTGCAGAAGTTCTTTAATTCTTGAGAAACCTATATTAAAAGGCAGCCTTTCCCGGGAAAACTGCACTCACGTCATATCATTAATACTAACTTGAAAATCATACTCATTCAAGTAGCTTAAGGGATGAGAAAGTACTGTGGAGAAACTAAACCAACACTTTCTCAGTTTGGTTAAACCAATAATAAACTTTGTCCCCAGGTGTAAATTTCCCAGGATTAGTAAGCTGCCCTGTTCTTAAGCAGTGGCTGGAATGTTGAGTGCATCTTTTTTGTTGTTTTTTTAAGTAGGGTGTTTATAATCTGGGGCTAAAGAAACGTGGAGCTGAAAATATTGCTATGGAGTTTCTGACCATTAATTTTATGAGTCTATTATTCAATATTTATTGTTGTCTGGCCTGCAATTATATTTTTGTACTTTAAGAGATGCTTGACAATCTTTGTTTAGAAATGAAGAGTGAGTGGTTAACCTTCTGGCCTAGCAGGTGCCCTCTGTCATCTCAGTTGAGAAGCCTGCGGTACTGCTAGTGTCTCTGTCTCTGTGGGGCTGTCTCTGTGGGGCTGTCCCGGAGGTAGCTCATGCCCCAGGGACCTGCGATGGCAGCCCAGTGATCTCATCAACCCACACTGCAGCCAGTGATTTTGCTCACAAACCTCCTAAAAGAACTACAGGAAACTCCATACTCTGAAGCTTCCTGGAAATCAGTATTTGAAACTGCCCCTTTGGTGCCCAGGGGCTTTTATTTCTTAGGCAACGCACTGCTATAAGATTTGGGCAGGCAGTGATGTGCCTGTGGGCACACAGCTGAGCCCGTGGATGGAGACTAAAATCCAGCCTACACTCCACTTGCTCAGAGAATGGGAAACCTGTTTTCTAATTCTCACAAATGCACTGGCATCTCGTCGAGCCCTGTGTCCATGGGGTGCACTCTTCAGAGTGGGTGTCTCTTACTTTTGTGCAGAGGACAGGCCCAGGTGAGGCGAGTATCTGGTCTGGCAGAAACCTGGGGTGCAGAAACGTGGAGCTGGCATGGAGCCTTGCCTGCAGAGCATTCTCGGGCACATCAGTTTTTGGAAGGATGACATCTGCAAGCTATGAACCTAGCCATAGGTTGCACTAACACTGAATGTATTCATGAACTTCTGGAAACTTCATGCAACCTACCTGAGTTTGGAGACTCCTATCTCAATCATTCTGCTTTACGTGCCACACGCTGTCAACTGACAGGGAGCTACTGAAAGTGTGACATACACAATATGCCTCCCTTAGGACAGGGATTCCCACTGGCAGCACTTGGCCATGGCATGCCTCCTTTTCATGCACAATATGAATTGTATGAGGCAGGACTACATAGAGGCCAAGTGTAAAGGCTTCATCGAGTGTTAGACCTGGACTGAAATCCCCATTGTGCCTCCTACTATAAAATATTATTAATCATCATTCATTGTGTGCCTCTTACATGCCAGGCACTAGAAGCTATGTGACCATGAGCAAATTACTTTTCTCTTTGAGTCTCAATTTACTCTTCAGTTAAAATGGGGACAGTAATGGAACTCTCATCTGGGTTGTTGTGAGGATTTATTGAAGCTGTATCCAATTCATTTAGAGTGCCAGGAACATGCTAAGCACTCAGTAAAAATTAGCTGTTTTTATTATATAGACACTGGATCTGCATCAGCTTTAATGTGCCAATTACCTGAAGAACAAGTGAATTAGACGTATTGGGAAGAGGGTTAATTCCTCAGGCTGGTGGGGCATTTTGTGAAGCACAATAGTAATTTTCTAAATGGCTCTGAGTAACCTATAAAAAAGCATGCATGTAACACAGGCCCCATTGGTTTCCTAGAGAGTAAATTGCCCAGCAGAATGACCTGACCATTACTTGCTTGTAAAGCAAACTGTTTTATACATGAATATGTACACACACACACACACACACACACACACACACACACACACACAGTTATAGGACATTTGCCAGGGAAACTACTAAACTGATGTTTTTGCCTAAATATCCAATCGCTTTTGTTTTGTAGAAAGTTTCACACATTTGATTTAGACCTTACGATCAGCCATTGTTTACATCGGGAAGCATCAATCCAGAGTAACTGGCAAGCAGGTACACATTCAAGTGATACAGTGATATCTCTGCTGCAGTTTCCTATGATTCGAGGGGAAAAGTCATTTGGGATTTTTGTTCCAGAATCTCATCAAAATAGATATTTTAGTTACGTTAAGTGGTTGCTGCTGCTAAGCCAGTCAATGGTGACAATGTTGATGAAACCAGGGGAATTGAGAAGGTAGCCAGGCCTATGAGCTGTGGGCCTGTGTTGTGTCCAGAGACAGATGCTCTGCAGCCGCCTGACCGTTGGCCCTGACCTCTGACCCCACTCCCTCCCTCTGTACTCCAGGACACAGAAATGTGTCCACAGGAAGGATATACAAATTAAATATCTCCGTGCTGAGACCTTAGAGGTCATCTATTCTAACCATCCTCTCCCTTCCCAGCACACTTAGATATGTAGTCAACAACTCTTTAACTACTTCTGGCAATGAAACCTTTTGACAGGGCCATTCCTTTTTCATAGAGTTCTAATTACTTGAAAGTCCTTTATTTCAAACTGAAGTCAGCCTCTTTGTAATTTCTACCCTTGTGTCCCATTTCACCTTCTGGTGTCACAGTGGATCGATCTAAGGCTATGGGGTTGACTTAGGCATGCAGGTCGTAATTCTCCGCATTCAAAGCCTCCTTGGGGCCAAATAACAATCACCAACATTTATTAATCTCCAGTGGCATGAGTTTGAAGAGGCAGACTCTGGGAAAGTCATTGCTTGACCTCTGAAATTAACTTCCTTGAGTAGGTCACTCTGGTCTTCCTTAACCAACCACAGAAAAAATCAGAGGCCTCTGGAGACGTTTCCTCATGAGGCTGGGCTAGAGGAAAGAGAGAGAACTAGGGGTGGTATTATCCATACCTGTTTTAAAGAAGCCTCTGTTACAGGAAAGGGGTCCCGATCCAGACTCCAAGAGAGGGTTCTTAGATCTCACGCAAGAAAGAATTCAGGACGAGTCCATAAAGTCAAGTGAAAACAAGTTTATTGAAAACAAGTTTATTAAAAACATGAAGGAATAAAAGAATGGCTACTCCATAGACAGAGCAGCCCCGAGGGCTGCTGGTTGCCCATTTTTATGGTTATTTCTTGATGATACGCTAAATAAGGGGTGGATTATTCGTGTCTCCCATTTTTAGACGATATAGAGTAACTTTCTGACATTGCCATGGCATTTGTAAACTGTCATGGCGCTGGTGGAAGTGTAGCAGTGAGGACGACCAGAGGTCACTCTCATGGCCGTCTTGGTTTTGGTGGGATTTAGCTGGCTTCTTTACTGCAATCTGTTTTATCAGCAAGGTCTTTAGGACCTGTATATTGTGCTGACCTCCCATCTCAACCTGTGACTTAGAACGCCTTAAATGTCTGGGAATGCAGCCCAGTAGATTTCAGCCTCATTTTACCCAGCTCCTATTCAAGATGGAGTTGCTCTGGTTCACACACCTCTGACACCTCCAGCTTAGAAAGGGAGCTAGCCAGATAGGGTTGAAGATCTACCTGCTCTGTGAAGAACTGTTTTCTGACGAATGCCAACTCCTGCAGGCAGTGTCTGCCATCCTGGGAGCTCTCCAGGCCTCTGGGTAACTCATCAGTCTCTGGGCAGGGACCTCCTTGGGCTACTCTTCTCAGGGGTTGTTTATTCAAACATTCAGAGCATTTGTGCAGCAGTGGCATGGAAGAGCAATTGAACCTGAGAGGTCAGGCAAGACAGGATCAGAGGTCAGGGAGTCCACAGGAAGTGCTCGCAAGGAACCAGAAGACCCCGTTTCCCCACCCCAGGCTAGTTCTGACTCCGACACCAAGCAGCCTTGTGACCCTGGGCAAATGTCCTCAACCTTTCTGAACCTTGTGTTCCTTACCTATGAAAGGGGAATGACCTTCACCCTGACCCACACCACAGCAGAAATGTTAGAATCAGATGAGACAATGGAGGTACATGACAATGAGGGCCAGTTGACATGGGAGGGAGCAAGTGACAGAGGGAGGGAGCAGGACTGAACATCCAGATTAAAATGAGACAAATGCAGTCTGTAATCCTGGATTTTCTAAACAGCTGAGTCATGGGCACTAAACACCTAGGGGAGCCTCAGTCATTTTTTCTCTGACTGGATGAACTGTGATTGCAGAGTTACCTCCTAGAGATGATGGAATGATGCCTCTCGGAGGGCCACCACCAGGGACCTCCCAGAGAGGATGGAATGATGCACATAATAGTGCCACCACCCGGAACTGCCAATAATATTTCTGTAACCTCAGAGCGCAGCCGACAGCTCATTGAAGCAAATTTATATGCATCAGCACTGTTTCCATCTTAGACTTTAAACAAGTTTAATTAATAATACCCTCCTTTCCCAGTGTGTCAACACAACTCCACCTTTTCATTTTGAAAGAACTTAAATAAATATAGAAATAAAATATTCAATTATTGGAAACAGAAATGAGAAAATATAATTGATTTGAGAGGCTTTTGCTACAAAAATTCCCTGGGGCCACTGACTACATTTTATTAAAAAATATCACACTCTTATATTTCTACATTTCTTATGTAATAATTTTGAGTTTCTCAGGGGGGAAATAGTATTATTGAAAGAAAAATAATTATGACAAGTATTAAAGATTAGTGAGCCAGATTCCCCTGGTGTGCAACCAACATCCTGGGAGTAAGTTAAGTGCCTTAGAAAGCGATGTGAACTCTTGTCATTGAGTAAATTACTGCTTCGATGCACTAACAAGGACCCTAGTGGGTTGGAAGAGTTAATTCAGCTTCCCAGAGCACCAAGCCTAATCCCCGTGCAGCATTTGTGCTCTGTGAGAATCTGGATCTGTGTGCATCCACATCTATTTCTGTCTTCTAAGAATGGGCACTTCTTCAGAATACAGCCCATATCTTTACAATTATCCTTGGCAGCTGGCCCGGCCCCATGCTCCTGAGAGCCCAGTAAACACTCCTCTGGCTTCTCGAACAGAACATGCTTTGCCACTGATCAATGCCTAAATTGTCCTGATCGTGTTTCTCTGCCTCCGTGCTAAACCAGTGTCACAACTTCCTGACAAACAGCAACACCTTGATGAGGAGAAAATCCAGCCATTTCCCCGGCATTCCCAGCACATCTCATTCACCTCACGCAATAAGCACAGGATGGGTGTGAGAAGTTGGCCATGCTCTATTTATTCAGTTATCTAATAGGTAGCATTTTCTTCTCTTTTTTTGGTTGCTCAAAGTAATTAGATCCCATACATCAAATACAAAAGCCCAGGCCATTCCTGATCAGTTAAGAACAGAATGTCATGGCACCCTGGTCCCAAGTGTGTGCACAGAGCATTTCTTGAGCAATTCATCAGCATCCTGAATGTGGCCTACCATGCCTGTGTAGACCTGGCCCCTGCCTACCTCCCCAGGCTCACGCGGAGCCTGTCACCCACCCCCTGCTGTGCTCCAGCCAGCTGGATCTGTCTTCCTTCCACTTGGAATCTCCACACTATTTCCTCAGCTGGGAACACCTCCTCTCCTTCCCTGGCTGGCTCTTCCTCCAGAGCTCTTCCTGGTGAGCTCCCCAGGTGACCACCCCCTTCACAGCATGCCTCATCCTTCCATAGTTTTCACAATTACAGATTTTTTTTTTTTAACCAAAATAATACCTCCATCTGCAACTACTCAATGTTGGAAAGCAACAGCCCCTGGCCCTTCTCTTCACCTCCAATACCATTGCCCAGGGTGAACTTCTTTTCATGCATTCATTAAGCAGGTATTCCCGGCACCCAACTATTCTAGGCTCTAGGGATACAACGTTGAACAAATGAGACAGGCATGGGCCCCACTCTGCGAGCTTGTTTCCATTTTTCCATTCTCTATTCTTCTGGTCTTGCCTTCACATAGACAACATGCTTACACCTCTATTTTTTTTATTTGTCAATAATAGATGATATTTACAGACTCCACAATACGAAAGTTGAGGATATAGCTCCATAATACCATCCCTCTCCTCCCAGAATCTTGGACATTCCCAGGGTCTGACATTTGTATTTTTATCTTTGTTCTTCTTGTGTTTATTGTTGTAATGTAAGGTGTTATGCTAAATCTCCATTTCTCGTTTTATCGACTTTCAATAATATGTCTTTATTTCCCACTTTAAAAGATAAAGTTATTGATGCCCCTCTCCTCTTCTCCACGTTCTATCCCCACCATTCATGTCCCCTTTCCAGATACATGTTTACCTTTTGTTTTTGTGTTGAAATTGCAACCAAGTTGCTATGATTCTGTCATTGACGGATGAAGTCATGTATTAGGAATGTGTTCTTTTTAATATGTCTAAGGTCATGACCCCTGGGCTGATCAAGGTTCCCAGAATCATGATTCAGTGGAATTTCTCTCTGTCTTTATGCTCTAATTTTGCCACATTTTAGTTTGCTTCATATATGAATTATGACCTTATTATACATTCAGGTTTATTATACATTCATCCACCTGATTTTCAGAATTTCCAACTGATGTTGTTTTCTTGCATTAGTTGCCCTTGATTAATTTTCCCCAAGTCATTTTTTTAAGTCCCCCTTTTCCTGAAGACCTGATCCACCCCCCCATCTCCCCCTTTCTGCTCCATCTGTACTGGCTGCCCTCTATGTCAGCAATGCAATTGCCATGTTGTAAATTTCTTCTAACTGCTATCAGGGGTCTGGATTGGAACCACAATTTGCTGGAGCCCACAATTTCCTACTTCAGTCTTGTTTTTCTGGAATATGTCTATAATACCCTTTAAAAAAGGATGTATAAAAAATAAACTTTCTGAGATCTTTCTTTCTGAAAATACCATTATTCTGCCTTCACACTTGATTGATATCTGGCTGGGTATAAAAGCCTTTAGATGTTTGTTTTTATCCTTGGTACTCTGACACATCAAAGCTGTGCCTAGGCAAGCTTTCTTTTCACTAATTGTTCTGTGCACTCAGGAAACCCTTTAAAGTCTGAAGAATTTTGTCCTTCAGCTTTGGAAATTTTTTCTTTAAGTATTTCTTCGATAATTTTTTTCAACCCAGCCTTGTATGTTAAACCTCCTAGACTCATCTTCAAGGATCTCTCTCATAGTTTTCAATTCCTTTGTCTTTCTCTCCCTACATTCTGAGAGAGGAAAGAGAGTTCTTGGGCTTATTTTCCAAGTATTTTAAATTTTAAAAATGTAATTAGTCCTGTTTTTAAACCTATGAACACTCTCTTTTGTTCTTTGTTTCTTTTTCTTAGCATTTTGTTCTGATTTTAAGAGTGTAATATTTTCTCCCAAATCCCCTGGCATATTAATTAGAGCACTTTTAATGTTGTCTTCTGTTCCTCAGTTGTCATTTTTTTCAGGGGGGAAGGCATTCTTGTTTCTTCTTCTTTCATGCTTCCATTCTCTTTATATGCCTGGTGGTTCCTTGGCTTTGCATTTCTATCTAAGGGAGTGGCATTAAGTGACTGTGTTTCACGTGCTTACTGTTAGCAGGTCTATGTTTTGGCTCTGACCTCTCTCCTTTAGAACTGTGAGTAGCATGGGGTGGGGCATGTCTGCTAGGATACTTTGCTTTAGGGTAGGATGATGATGAGCTATGCTCTCCTGGAGATTTCTAAGTGTCGAAATGAGGAGGCCTTTATTCTACACTATTCAACACTATCGATGCCATTTTACAAATACAAAACGGAAGCACAGAGACATGATTACAGAGCTACAAGTAATGAAGCCAAAATTTGAACTGGAGTATGCCCGATGAACACATATATTCTCATTCTACAAACCCAACACATTTCAATGTAAAGTGAGAAATGGTGTTATATGAATCATTAGCTCTATTTTTTGTTAATATCGACATCCATATGCCTTGACGGTCATGTCACCAGGAGCACACCAGCACTCTGCATCCTTCCACCTATGTAACAAGACATTGTTTGTTCCTCTTAAACAATTTATCAACCCTCTGCTATTAAAGAAAATGAAATAATTAAGCTTCGCTTACAGTCAGAAGGCATCTAAGCAGAATTAGCAGTTTCAGAGGAACTACATTCTACAAAAATTGAGGGAATAATTTATCCCTGGGTTGGCCAAGCCAAATGGTAGACATTTTCGCATTATTTTAGTGGATGTTAGTAAAGCCATATTCCTCCTAATTCTAAGGTTTTCTTCTCATTCTGAAGGTCATGGCTACTTCACTTTTTTACATCCATTTTTGAACAACTGTTGACAACAGATACAGATTTCATTAGAAAATTACTCATAAAAATTCAAAAATAAGCATTTATTGATCATCTACCAAATTAAACATTCGTTTCTTAACTCAGTGTTTTCCACACCTTCCTGAGAGGTGGTAATAGATGTTCCATGAAAAATGCATTCCAAGGTCAAATTAGTTTGATCCACATTGGGTTAAATGAAGTTAAATAGTTTTCTTTGTGGCGGATATTCTCAGAGTCTTTCATTGCCAGTATGCATTGTGAATCTCTAAAGATTTAAAATTTGAAAAATGTACATTTTGGGAAATGCTCATTTTAGAAAACTCACATTTTGAGAAACATTGACTTCATTTATCAAAGAGCCATTTTGCTTTCCTCTCTTCTCTAGAGGCATACTTGTTCTCAATTACACGCACCTGGGCCATGACTCTCAGGCATGTCGTTTTCCAATTCAGGGTCTCATATGTTCAGTTTTTACAACTTTGGGTTGGACAAACTTATTATTATAGTCTTCACTCTCTGCCTCTCTGCTATGACCATCTCTTAATTTGCCCTGCACATCCTTGAGTGATGCTTTATTTTAATGCTTTTGTTTCTGCATCTACAAAATGTTGACACAATAACACATAGGTTTTAGCAAGAAATTAAATAAAGTGACAGCCTAGCTATTACAGGAAGGTGATAATAAATAAATTTGAAATAAAGTTTCTGATTTTGGATGGTTCTCTCATGATCATCTCAATCTTTAGTAAATAATACCCCATTGTGCTAAATGACAAAATTAAAAGATGAGCTCTAGGAAAGTCAAAGAATGCACCAATAAAAAAGATTGTAGAATGATGTAAGTTGTGTCAATATGGAGAAGGGCAACTTTAGACAGTAACACTTGTCATGATGTACCAGTCTCTTAAACATTAATTTCCCCAACTTGTGGCAAAATAGCATATGCTTGTTATTAATTTGACTGACACCTCCTCCTCCATCCACCATCTTTTTTTATCAATGGTACCACTGCCCACCTAACTGCCTGAACAAGAACTTGAAGGTCATCCTCACCCCAGGTGCCTTTGCATATGCTTTCTTTGATTTGAACCCATCCCCTCTCCACTGGCCAAGCTCATCCTTTAAGATTCAGCTGAAAAGCTTGGCCAGCTCAGACACTGTCAAAATCAATTTATTTACCTAGAAAGCATTCATTGAGCACTTCGTGTGCCAGGTATTATTGCCTGGCAGTGTACAGAGCTAGTTTATTGAGAATTTCACTTCCATATCTTCACTGTGGGAAGCCACTGCTTTAGCCTATATAACCACTGCTCCTTTATTGCCACTGTCTTTGTGAAGCAGGATATTCCCATCCCTGGCCAGACTCCTCTCCAAAGCTACACTGTCAAGCCGTCCCTCTGAAGTCAAACCACTTCTCTCCGATGTTCAACTACAGCCTCCGAAGCCCAGCTGCTTCTCCTCTCTCTGCCAGCTGAGCCTGAGGTTTTTATGGGCACTGGATGGTGGGCAGGGTGGGCCATGGGTGGTTTTGGAAAAGGCAACATTCAAGCAGGAAAACAGGGCTGTCAGTTCTCACTTTGGGCTGTGGTATCAGGCTTTTCAGCTTGAGAGTGGGGCCCTCACCAGAGACCTGCGCTCCCAGAATTTCTTTGCCTCCTGTCCCTATCATTTGTAATAAATATTTCAGACCTTTTCACCTTCACACCTAAACCTTGACATTAACAGTCCCTGAATCTATTTCTATCCTTACTTAGACTTTGGTGAGACTAGGATAAAAGGCAAAGGTGGCCAGGCATGGTGACTCATGCCTATAATCCCAGCTACTCATGGAGACTGAGGCAGGAGGTTCGCTTGAGGCCAGAAGTTTGAGACCAGCCTGAGCAACATAGGGAGACTCCCATCTCTAACAAAATTTAAAGGAAATATTAGCCAGGTATGGTGGCATGGAGGCATGGAGGATCGCTTGAGCCCAAGAGTTCAAGGCTACAGTGAGCTATGATCACATCACTGCACTCCAGCCTGGGTGATGGAGCTAGGCCCAATCTCTTAAAAAAAAAAAATGGCTAAGGTGGAGTGAAGGGACTCTTCAATCTCATAACAATTTTCTGAAGCTACATTTTAATTGCCTCAAAAAATTAAGGGGAGAATTTCTTCCCTTCCTCAGATACGTTAAGAATAACCAAAACTGTTTGGGTAAATGTGGATCTCAGCCTTTTGGCTACAGGCTTTTGGTTGGATAAGTATTCACAAGGCAGAGGGTGGGGGCGGGGGTGCAGAAGCAAAATAAAAAAGAAAACCTTTCCTAAAAAGGCAAGGCAACCAGACCACTAAGTAACTTACCAATTTTTTTTCTTATTTTAATTTCATTTTGCCTCCATAAAAGATACTCAAATACAATGATTTCTGTGGGAAGCCTCAGACTGAGCTGTTAGAATCCTTAATGGGGGTAAATTTTGTGACCACGGTTTCATGCTGAACGTGTCCAGTCAGAGATCCTGTGGAAATACATATTCTAGCTGGGCCTGGAAGGCTGATTTTTCACAGGCATACACTGGCAGGTGTGTCACCTTCCATTTTGTCAATTGTAAGCCTCTCTAAGAAGCTACTTTTCAAGACCTGATAATGCTTCTCGTATAGACTATGTATTAAACATCATCACTTATGTGACTAGATGATATCCCTTTGCTGCCAGACTTTTCTCCCCCTATTGTGATGAGTTGGTTTTGATGTTGCTAACCTGTTTGCTTTAATTTGGTCCTCAGGCTCTATCCCCACCAGGATAGTCTTTAGAAGCATAATCTACTCCATTCTAACAGAGCGATTCTGTTAATAACTATAGACCTAGTCACTTGTTAGACATTCCTTCAAAAACTTCACAGTGGCTTCCTCCATAATGCACTGAAGGTCTGCATTTCTCAGGCAAGTATTCTATGTGGGGGAGCACACAGACTCCGGGAATGGCTGACATGAACACTGTTGCTGGCTTGAGGCCTCAGATTAAATAGTTTGCCCCCTGTAAACCACACTTTCTTCCCTGTAAAACAGGGATAATGACAGTGCCTACCTCATTTGGTTGCTATGTGAATCAAATGAGAGAATGTGTGCACATTGCCTGACACTTTATTAACACTCAATACTTGTTAGCAACTATTAAGCCATAATCAACTATTGTTGAACTCTTTCATTGTTTTGCAAAGTCGGCCAAGAATAACGTACCATTGTTTGCTGCTTGTATTGACTTTTCACAGGGCTTTGACTCTGGGGTCAAGACCAGGTTAGGAATTAAGCAGCATGAGGCCAATGAAGACTCCTAGTTACTGATGTTTAAATGAGCATGCTTTCAAATGCCCAACAGTGGGAATTAGCAGGAATGGTCTCCTGAAGAGTGGATAATCTCTAGACATGTAAAACAGGGACAAGTGGCTTAAAGTAGGGCTGTAACAACAAAGCCCCTGAGGGTAATCGTAGGGACTTTACTACTGCACTTTTGGCCTTACCTGTGGGTAAAGAGGGAGCTAGTAAAGGCATTAAGACAACTGGAGCAATTGGAGAAACTGAGACACGTACGTAGGGGTCTCACACATCTCTGCATGAAGGTATGCATTAAGACTATGTGTATAGAAAGCCAGAATTAGAGCTAGGTGTGGTGGCTTACGCCTGTAATCCCAGCACTTTGGGGGACTGAGGTGTGCGGATCACCTGAGGTCAGGGATTCAAGACCACCCTGGCCAACATGGTGAAACCCTGTCTCTGCTAAAAATACAAAAATTAGCTGGGTGTGGTGGCACATGCCTGTAATCCCAGCTACTCGGAAGGCAGGAGATTCACTTGAACCTAGGAGGTGGAGGCTGCAGTGAGCCGGGATCACTGTACTCCAGCCTGGGCGACAGAGCAAGACTCTGTCTCAAAAAAAAAAAAAAAAAAAGTCAGAATTTTCCTTAGTTGGAATTTGTTATTGATCCAAGAATGCAAGGAAGTATTCCAAAGGGCTGAGTTCTACAGCATAAACAGTGCTAAGATTTGGCTATAGAAAAGTTATGAAGCAGGTATTCCCAGGGGCCAAAAATGATGACCTAAGAGTTCCTTCCTGAAATACAATGACCAGAAACAAAAATCCCATAATTATAACCATTTTCAATCTAAAATACTTATCCTTGGTAAATGTTACACTTAAATGGCTCATATCAAATAAGAATAGATGCCATTTGATGAGTGCTTACACTAGATGCTGACACTGCAATATACCTTTGCAATGTTATTTCATTGATTTATCAACAATGGAGCTATAATCATCAGCTCCCTTTACCAGTCAGGGAAGTGGTAATTAGAAAGTTTAAGTAAGTTGACTAAAATTGCACTGCTTCTAGGAGCATAACAGAGATTAGAACCAGATTTGCTCACTCTAAATCTTGTGCTCTTAGCCCATTCACAGGATAGTTTGCAGCCATCCTGTGAAAGTCAGTGGAAGAGCAAGTTACTCAAATCCCAATAAAACTTTATTTGGATAAATTTGCATATAAATGCAATATATGCATTTATTTAGTTCATCTAAAAGAAGTTTTCAAATAATTAGGATATAAGGGCATTAGGGATCTAACAATTGAGTAAAGAATTACAGCACCCTGCTCCAGAAAAGATAGAAATCAAAGGAAGTAAATGTGGTGTTTAGGATCACTTTTCCCCGGGTGGCCTTCCCTGGTTTTGGAGGCGGTGGAAGAGAGGCAAACTATGCTCTTGACAGTCTTCTGGAGCTCAGGTGGCAATGAAGTGAGGGTCCAACCAGGAAAACTAGAGTACAGTGAATCTCTATCATTTGGGTTGGAATACTGAAAGCATACACCAGAAGAAATGAGGTCTTGAAAGTACACATGTCCCTAAAGGGACTGCAATATATTTTAAAATCCCTGAACTTGTGAAATTATGTAAAGATAGTCTTGAATTGCTAATGCCCCCAAGTACTTGGCAGAATTGGACATGCTCTCTGGAGAAAAATAATATCACCCTAGGTCTCAAATGTTTTTGCGTATTATTATTTTTCAAATACAATGTTGATCACATAATTCGAAATAACTAGCTACAAGGAGATTAATGAAATGTCAGCAGAAACAACAGATAGGAGAAACAGACACCTATAGGCTCCACATAAAAGAGTCAGTAGAACCAAACTTTAAAACTGTGCTTACAATCTCCAAAAGGCAAAAAGATAAGGTTGAGAATTTGGCAGAGGCCTAGAAACAATAAAAAATAACCAAGTGGAAATTCTAGAATCAAAAAATCGTGATACCCCAAATTAAGAACTCAGTGGATGGGTTTAACAAGAGATGACATAACGCGGAAGAAGAAACTAGTTGACTGGAAGACACATTAGAATAAAATATTCAGAAAGCTTTCAAAAGACAAAAATGTAAAATTTCACAAGAGAAAGTAAAAGATAGAAAGACAGCTAAAAATTCTAACATGCATAAAATTGAAGTATCAGAAGAAGAGGAAAGAGAATGAATGGGCCAAAATAAATAATTAAAGAGATAATGGCTAAGAACTTCCCAAACTGATGAGGCTATCAAACTTAGATAAGAAGCCCTATGAATTCCAAATAGGATGAATAAAATGAAATCCACACCTAGGCACATTATGGTAAAACTGCTGATAATCAAAGACAAAAAGAAAATCTTAAAAGCAGACAGAGGAAAAAGGGGTTTTATTTTCATTGGAACAACAATAAAGTTGACAGCACTCAAAGTACTTAAGGAAAAGAACTGTTAATCTGTCATTTTAAACCTGGCAAAAATACTCTTCAATTATAAATGTAAAATTGATATTTCCAGACTGAAAGAAAAAAAGAAAAATTGATGTTCCCTTACTAAAAGAAACAGAGAATTGTTCACCAGTGGAAACATAGGAAATATTGGTATTCTTTAAGGAGAAGAAAAATTATCCTAAATGGAAGATCAGAGATGCAGGAATGAATGAAGGGCAAGCGAAATGCTAATGAAAATTAACTATATAAAATAATAATGTCTTTGGGGGTTTAATATATAGAAAATTAAATACATGACAACAATGATACACAAGTATGGAGAAGAGTAAATGGATTTAAAGAGTTCTAAGGTCCTTGAATTTTCCTGGAAGAAAATAAAAATAACAATAAATATTGGACTTTGATAAGTCAAGAATTCATGTTTTACTTTCAAGTTCAACAGTAAAGAATAGTAAAAAAAGCCATGTATGTTCCAAGGTAATAGAGAAGGAACATAGGATAATAAAAGTATACTCAAATAATCCAAATGAGGACAGCACAAAACTAGACAAAGGAACAGAACAATCAGAACAAATAGCTCCTTGCAAATGGTAGACTTACAGCCCAATATAAACATAATTACATTAACTGTAAATAGATTAATTTCTTTAATTAAAAGGCAAAGTTTGTCAGGCTGAGTTAAAAAAAGCAAACAGAGCTATATGTTGTTTACAAATGACACATATAAAACATAAGGATACAGAAAGACAAAAAGTAGAAGTATGGAAAGATACTTTTCCTACAAACATAAACCCAAGGAAAGCTGATGCAGTTATATCTGTATAAGACATGTAGATTTTTAAGGCAAAAATCATCATTAGAGATTAGGAGAGACCACTCATCATTGTAACAGGGCCAATTCAACAGGATGGTGTAATTATTCTAAATCTTAGGCACATAATAGCATGATTTCAAATATGTAAAGAAAAACTTGAAAAAAATTATAAGAAGAAATTTTAAAAACCTTCAATTATAGAGGAAAATGTTGACCAACATTTCATAGGAACAACAATAAAACTGACAGCACTCAAAGTACTTAAGGAAAAGAACCGTTTATCTGTCATTTTAAACCTGGCAAAAATACCCTTCAATTATAAACATAAAATTGATATTTCCAGACTGAAAGAAACAAAAGAAAAGTTGATGTTCCCACACTAGAAGACACAGAGAATTTTTCACCAGTGGAAACATAGGAAATACTGGTATTCTGACAAACCTCTTAGATAAGATAGACATAATACATCAGACATCATATCAGTAAGAATGGAAAGATCTGAAAAAAATGAGCTGAAAATATAACGGATGAACAAATAAGGAATACCATATCAACAATAGCAGAATACACTTTTTTTTATTTTTATTTTTTGAGACAGAGTCTCCCTCTGTCACCCAGGCTGGAGTACAGTGCATGATCTCAACCCACTGGAGCCTCCATCTCCTGGGTTCAAGAGATTCTCCTGCCTCAGCCTCCCAAGTACCTAGTAGCTGAAATTACAGGTGCCTATCACCATGCCCAGCTATTTTTTCTATTTTTAGTAGAAACGAGGTTTCACCATGTTGGCCAAACTGGTCTGGAACTCCTGACCTCAAAGTCATCCGCCCGCCTCAGCCTCCCAAAATGCTGGGATCACAGGTGTGAGCCACCACTCCTGGCTGGTATACACATATTTTTAAGCATGCATGGAAAACTTACAAAATTAGCTACAGGTGGGATCACAGAGCAAATCTCAACAAGTCTTAAAGTTTCCAAATGATAGATGAGAGTCTGCTCTGTGATTACAATGCAATTGAGCTATGAGCCAATTTCAGGAAGATCACCAGGAAATCCCACATGTTAATTTTGTACAACCATTTCCTCCTCCTCTCAGTTTCCCTAAGATTCATCTTGATCATCACCTTGCATAACAAACAAAAGTCTTTTTGAGGACTCTCTCATAGAAAGGGGAGAAAAAAATTGAAATACATACCTATAATTTGACATTTCCACCCCAATCACGTACTTACTGCTGTGCATGGCTTGAATTGTCTTCCTGTGTGTATATTATCAATACGATCAGGAACTAAAAGAAGCTTTTCATTTTGGAATGAACTCAACACGGGGGCTTGCATGATGTTATGAGTTCAGTGCTGAGCTCTCAATGTACTGCTCAACTAGTCCTTGTGACTCCAGGCTCCAGGGAGCCAGCACCCACCCATTCTGTTAGTGAAAGGATGCCTGATGGTGCAAAAATGCAGGGCTGGCCAGGCGCAGTGGCTCACGCCCGTAATCCCAACACTTTGGGAGGCCAAGGCGGGAGGATCACTTGAGGTCAGGAGTTTGAGACTGGCCTGGCCAACATGGTGAAACCCTGTCTCTACTAAAAATATCAAAATTAGCCAGGCTTGGTGGCAGGCCTCTGTAATCCCAGCTACTCGGGAGGCTGAGGCAGGAGAATCCCTTGAACTCGGGAGGCAGAGGTTGCAGTGAGCTGAGATCACACCACTGCACTCTAGCCTGGGTGGCAGAGCGAGACTCTGTCTCAGAAAAACACAGTGCAGGGCTGGCTTCATGAGCCTGTGACCTGTGCAGTCACACAGGGCCGTACCCTTAGAAGGGTGCTATCTTTGTCTAAAGCTCTGCTGTCAACATGTTGAATTCTTAATAATTGATGAACAAGGCACTTCACATTTTTACTGTGCTCTGGGCCAGCTCTGTGCAGAGGGAAGGGGTTTCCAGACTTGCTGGATTTTACAACTAAGAAAAGAAAAACCCCTGGGCTGAATCCTCTGTGAAATACTTTCTCTGGCTTCTCAGAAGACATTTCCTTTTTTCAACTCTCAGTTGTCTCCCTGGGTTTGGCAGCTGGGTGTTCACTAGCTGCTTTACTGAATCTCTGATCTTGGTTTCCTGCTTACTTGAAAATGTTTTTACAACATCAATACAGGCCTCTTCCCCATCTGGCCCCAATCTCTTGCCCTGGCCTTGGCTCCTTTTCCCTCTGCCTTCATTCTGCTTCTTCCTTCAACCCCCATTTGACCTACTGACTTCTACAACCCCCCACCTCAAGGCAACACTTTGACCACATAGAACCTTCTCTGCTAGGGGAACATGGCATGCTTCTTCTGGCCTCTGTGCTCTATTCTGTGGTTTTCCCTCTGCCTGGAATGCTCTTCCATCACTGCCACCTCACTCTCACTTTGACTTTCATTCCGTTAGACCCAACCCAATATTAGGGGCTGTATTAAGCCTTTTAGGAGTGCCTTGGTCATCATCCACTTTCTTTTGTTCCTTTAGCTCCACAGACATGCTTCTGTCATAGCAGGTAATACGTTACAGTACACGGCGTTTGTTCTATTCCATTCTCCCCTATTCACTTAGTCTTGATAATTCAGTTCTTGACTTGGAATGCAAATCAGTCGTTCTTTCTGGAAAGATCTCCCTGAGTACCTGCACTTCTCTCATCACAGCACTAAGCATATTAAAACATCATTGTATATGGCCTGTTTCATGAGACCATATCTGTTTCACTTTGGTAATAACCTCAGTACCTAGCATAGTTCTAAGCACCTAACTGAGTCAAGAAGTATTTGTTCAATTCAAGGATGAGTAAGTGCATTAAGATGTGTGTGCATTATCTTCTAGACAGTGGGCTTTTGGCCTTTCAAACTTCTCTTTCTCGTCTTCTTTCTTAGCTCACTGCTTGGCATGTAATAGGTGTTCAATAGTGTTTGTTCAGTAAATCGATATCTGAAATGACTTATGTGATCATTGAGATTATCCTCTTGAGGCCTGACCCCAAGATCCTGGTTTGGGAATGTATCCCCAATGACTTCAGCCCTGACTTGAGGTTGCATTCTTCAAGGGAAGATGACAGAGATGACAGCATGGGGATTTAGGCTGACACTCACTCAAGTCCAAGAGGATGAATTTCCCTTTATGTTGTAATAAACCTCATATTGTTGTCTAGAGAGTGACAGAAAGCAATGCTAAATTCATAAAATTGTAACTGTCTGTGCCAAGTATATGGAATTATAATAAGCATCACAGGTAAGTAGGAGCTTTGGAAAAACATTGGGAGCCATCCCCGGAAAGAGTTGCTCTCATTATTGATAGTGGTGGAGCACGGCAGGCCCTCGGGCCTGTAGCTCTAATCAGAGCCCCTTCCTTCACTCACTTTCCTCCTCTCACGACCTTAGGCTCCTGCTTTCTACTTCCCATTGTGCAGCTTCTTTTTTTCTTCCATTGGAGACAGGGTCTCACTCTTTCACCCAGGATGGAGTACAGCAGTGCGATCACAGCTCACTGCAGCCTTGACTTTCTGAGCTCAAGTGATCCTCCCACTTCAGCCTCTTGAGTAGCTGGGACTACAAGTGTATGCCACCATGGCCAGCTAATTCTTTATTTTTTGTAGGGACAGGGTCTCACCATGTCGCCCAGGCTTGTCTTGAACTCCTGGCTTAAGTGATCCTCCAGCCTCAGCCTCTCAAAGTACTGGGATTACGGCATGAGCCACCATGCCTGGCCCAGCCTCTTCCTTGAGAACTAGCAGAGAGGTATCTTTCTTTTCCAGGGGTTTCCTGCCTCCTATTATCTTGTAGTGGGCATTTTCCTTCTTGTGGCCAGCTCTAGCTTCTTTATGAAGCTCCCTTCTTCCAAGAAACCAACTACAAATTAGAAGAAGGTGGGGTTTCTCTCATCTCCATGGCCGTGTGCTCCTCTTAAGAGACTGACTCCCCCTCTCTGTATGGTATTCCACTGAGCAAAGACTTCTTTCTACTAAAGTGCTGAGGAAATACTTGAGCCCGTAAGTCTCAATATATGGAGGACCAATAGAAGGAATTCAGCAAAGCTGAGCTCTAATTGCATGCTTACTGCGAGCCTGTGATATGTTAAGAAGGTACAGGGAAATCAATTTAGGATCCATAAACGTAAGGAAGAATGTTGTTCCAGCTAGAGCTGAGCCCTTGAAAAGTAAAACAGGGAGGCTCTTCAGAGAGTGCACTCCTCATCACTGGAAACATTCATGTGGAGACTGCCCATAGCAGGGTTGATATGGAGGGAACTGCTGCAATGGGTAGGAGGTTAGCTAGAGAGAGACTTGATGGCTTCTCCTAACTTTCAAGCTTCTGCGATCTTATTATAGGGTTCTAACCCTGTAATGCAGTTTATATTTCAACATACTATACTTAATTAGTTGTTTTCCTAAACTTCTTCTGAAGTAAATCAGCTTCATACAGTGATAATTAGTTTATTGGTAGAAACAATGACACTCTGAAACATGCATATTTTTGTGTATGTGGCAAGGACACAAGAAAGGCTGACTATTATTATTCCTACACTGTTTTTCGTAAATGCCATCTGTTAGTATCCCTGTGAGGATGTCACAGCAACTTAACCAGCTTAACAAATAACATGAAAATAAAGAAACAATTAATAATGTGGAATATTCAAAAAATGCTGGAGCCAGATTAATCAGTCTTCAGACAGTTGAGCATGAGTTTCTTATTAATTAACTTGCTTACAACTGGAGTGAACTCAGAAGTCAAGATTACACGTAAGGAAGTAATCATAGGTTTTTGTAAATCACACTTAATTCTTTGGCAGTGCTGCCCCCATTGGGGCATATAGGCTGGGATATCTGGTAGACCTGACTACACATGACAATGTGCGGGCCACATTTAAAGGACTGTGACTTCTCTAATGGGTTAGCTGCAATATTCAAAACACTGCTAGAGTGGCTTAGCCACATAGGGTCTTATTTTGTTCCTAAAAGTCCAGATCTAGGTAGGATGGTCCAAAGATGGTAGGGTTATATGAAGCAGTCATCAAGGACCTAGCCTCCTTTTAACTTCGGACCTGCCAACTTTAGTCTGTGGCTTTTGCTCCTAAAATCCATGACGGCTTCTCCACCTTTCTGGACAGGAAGAAGAAAGTGACCTAGAGGAAGGGGTGGTGTCTACTGCAGGGAAGCAAAACATTCTGAGAAATCCTGACTGACATAAACAGGTGTCTTATTGGCCAGAACTGAGTCATATGCCCAGTTCTTGCAATAAAAGAGACTGGAAAATACAGTTATATGAGCTGGGCTTGTGACTTCCCCAAATCAGACTCAGGTTTTGCTATCAAGGACAAGTGCAGATGGATGTTGGGTGGGCAGCCAGACGTGTCTGCTGCATGAACTTGTTTATCTTAAGCTCCTGAAGAGGTGAACTCTGCTCTCTGTTTCTTCTTGTTTGGGACTTGGGGACCCCCAGCAGGACTCTGAGCAGTGGGAGATACCTGTACCTGAAGGACCTTGTGGGGATCTTCTGCTGCCCTTTCCCCACCAATGTTTTACCCATTAAGATGCAATTTTGGAATGTCACCATTTTCAGACTGTAAGCCATAATTGCTGCATTTGCAGCTTCGGTTTCCTCCGAGGGCTGCACGGGGACTACCAATCCATGCTTGAATACTCTCTGGTGCCCCAGAGAAAAGAGCCTGACACCCACAGTTGTGTTGTGACTTCTTCCCCATGCTTCCCCCAGACCTAAGCTAAGTGTCCTCTTCCTGAACACGTTCCTCTTGCCGTCTGCTAATACTTCACAGATAGCACAGCACTCCTGTTTGAAGCAGACCAACACCTTGAGATTTGTTTAAGCCAAGAAGGAGGTCCTACCTTTAAACAAGAAAAGGTTTATGACTCTCTTGACATACTCCAGGGATTCCTGTCTGACAGTGCTCAGGAAGAACAACTGAAAAAAACAGAACTCTAACATTTCAGAACTGTCAGAGACAAAAACTGACAGAGACAAAGAACACCCAATCCAGCCTTCTCATGTTGCAAAGGAAGACGTTGAGTCTAGAGACAAGGAGCGCCTCACTCCAGGCGCGGTTATGGCAGAACTCAAGGGGCAAAACTGGGTGGGAGGAGAATTGCAGAGAGGGGTAGAGGGCTCTCTCTCGCCTTCCGACTGGGACTGTATTACTTTCATTATTTCAGTGCCTGTGAGCATGAGAATGCGCCAATGCTATAGATAATTAAGGAAAAAGTTGTGGGAGGTGGAGTATGGTATCACAGCTACCAGTAATACCATACCAATTCCCGATCTGCCATGCTTGGGTTTATGACACTTACCTGTTCCTTAGCATAGTCACCTGCAAAATAAAAACAATGGCAACATACCTCATGTGCTTTTGGGAGGACTAAGTGGAGTTGATACTTTAGAACAGCACCCAGCTGATAGTAACATAGACATGTTTGCTAATGATAAGATTAGTTATGTCCTATTCTCAACAGGTTCAGAGTCCTTGAAACTTGCATGAATGGCCAGGGCACATCTTGAAGTAGCATGACAAAGAACCTGTGGGGATATTAAGATTTAAGTCAGGATGATTGGTTCTTGTTACCAGCATCAAAGGATCTTCTCATATCACAAAATAATGAGATTATCCCCCAACATAGGTCAGCATGGCATAAAATACATGATCTGTGATGGGAGATGCTTTTCTGATCCGCTTTTATGAAAAGTAAATGTCCGTCCTGCCTGCATTTTCAACTTTAGTATGTGTGCCTGCCTTTTTCTTTTTAAAATGTGGTAAGCTTCACCCACCAGCCTTTAGTACCGGCTGTATAAGGAGCAACTAACACCAAGACATACATGCTTATGTCCCATCCACTTTATTTTAAAGCACTCTTCAATTTGTCAGTACCTTAATTCTCTAAGCAGTGTTATAGTGGCTGACCACTTTTGAAATTATTTTTGTTTTGTTTGGTACTTGAAGGGCATGAAAAACTTCCCTCCACTTCCTTCCGCTCTCCCAGGGCTTATTTTCCCCTCTCTTTTCTCTGCCCTGCTTGCCCTCTGACCCTGCCGAGCTCTGCTGTTTCCACAGACTTCTGAATCTAATTAATGTCATAGTGACTATATAAGTGAATTATGTAGGCAGGAGGATGCGGGAAACTTTGGGGAAGGTGCATTCCTTAGGGAAAAACCTGGTTTTGTTAAAAAAAAAAAAGAAAGAAATGCACATTCCCAGGAACATTCATTCCTGGGGGTAGAATATCAGTGAAGCATAAAACCTCAGCAACTACTTACATTCAATAAATATCTGTTGTCTGATGAGCAGACGGAACCCTAGGAGCATCTCTTTTGACATCTGGGCAATAATCAGCTATTATGGAAGCTGGCTGCAGGGACAGATAGTCCAAATATGTTGTCTTCTAAAACAGGTCTCAGCCCTCGACTTGGGTATTGGCCCCCTTTCTACCCTCCCTCCTTTTCCCAGCCAGTTCACAACCATTTGCAGGGAGTATGTCCTTAGATGATCTCTGAAATGACCCTGGCTTCCAGGGCCCCAGAAAGGTCTCCAACTCCCTAGGACAGCGGACAGCCTTGGGGGAGGGGCACGAGTACTGAAGTTCTTCGCCAGAGGATACTGTCAGAGAACCCAAGGCGGAGATGGTCCCTATGCCCCATGTTTCCATGGAAACATAGGAGGAGTGATGACAGCCAGCACAGCCACACCATCTGCTCGGGACCTGGTGAATGACGAAAAAAATACAGAAAGAAAGGCACCTCGAATCCTAGGTTAGAACCACTCAGAGGTACCTGTGGAGAGAGAGGGAAAGGCCTGAAGACACAAGAACTCCTGAGTGGATCTAAAATCTATGCTGTCCTGGAGCTCAACATATTAGCATGTAATTTGCAAGGAGAAAGCCTAGAGGGTTTATCCCGCAATCCCTGGATACAGTTACAAACACCCAAGAAGCCTCTGGAAGGAGAAGCAGATGGAGTCATGCGTCTGCAGCGTTGCTGGAACAGGAAAGAATGGTGTCCTTAGGGACAAAGCTGGAGGAGATGCTGTAGGGGCTGAAGCAGCTTGATGATGCTCCTATCACCTTCCAGCAGTACCACCTGCAGAGCCAGCTTTTGGCCAGATGTATTTTTCTAGGGGAATGGTGGGATTACAAAGAGAGAAAAAAAATCCCACTTGGTTACAAAAACGACCTCTAAGTTGCAGCTGAGTCTTCAGAATAAGGCATGAATTAAAGCCATGCAAGGCTTCTCTTCTATCAAATAATATCTGAAGGAGGATCTTAGATGCCATAGGTTTGCTTCTGGGTTTATTTAAGAGGCTTCCAGCACTAGGTTGGCAGAATGTGAGTAGGGCCCCAGGCTGAGCAGGATTCATTTGTTAGTCCCTTTCTTTGGTACATTTAGTCTACACCAACCAACCAACCTGACCCGGGAAGCCAAGCAGCTCCTCTCATTTAGCAGCTTCCCCCAGCAGCCCTCCCCTTAGCTGGGTGGTTTGATTCAGTTCCCAGGAGTGTTGCTTGCATCCATGTGGGGAGAAAAGACCCTCAGGTCACAAGCACTATAGGATGAGCAAAAGCTAAGCAGCTTCATAGAAAACATCACTCTAAAATTTTTATTTTTAGAGAGTCTCTTTCTCTTTTACATAAAAAACTTCCCTTTTAGTTCTGACATTCTAATCCCCAAAAGTCCAAACCCTTTTTTTGCTTTGTATTAAGGAGTTAAAATTTTGACAACTAGATTAAGTGCTCGTTTCGGTTTGCATACCCAGAGGCTGGAGGATAATAGGAACATCTTCATAAACCAGATAAATAATAAAGATCTCCCATAAAGTCTCTCACTAACTGTTCTACATTTTACTTGTAAAAATTATTTTGGATTTATCTCCATGACAGCTTAGTAAAAAACAGGATCTGCAACTATTATTTGGGTTTCCTCAAAAGCCCTCATTCTCCAAGACACTATTACATGAAAACATAACACTGGAAATAATCAATCCAACTATCCCCATGTTAGAGGCCCCAAACAGAAAATCATGGCTATTCCTAAAGAAACATTTTTAAATACCCACCTTGCAATTGCTTTAGGTGCACACACTCTCATATATAAAACACAAGGCACCAGAGTTTAAATTCAAATGTAAATCTGCCCGTTACTACATGGCTTTTTGGGAGAGGCCTTTCATGAGTAAACCCCTCAACCAGCTCTATACCATCCCAGGGCCTTCCCTCTTTCCTTTTCTGGGATCATCTATTTATCTTCAGCCTCCATGGTGAGGGCAAATCTGTATCTGAGCTCCAAGCCCAGCATGGGACTCGCAGTAAACACGGTTATGTTTGTCCTTCAGCGGCCCTCCTTTGTATAAACAGATGTGGTGGGAAGGGAAGGAAAGCCAGATCCCGGTGAGGGCCGGGAGGTCTCCTTTCTGAAGAAGCTTCCCAGCTGCAGCCAGGAGCACGGGAACAGGACACATTTCTTGTTCAGGCCTCAGAACTTGCAGTTCTTCCAGACAGGGGCTGTTCCTGCTCCCTCCTCCACCCTCCACCCCCAGCCTTTGTTCCTGGGAATGCTGTCTCAATGTCTCGATCTCACTTTCGCCAAAGCAAACATTTCCAACAAGGCGTATGCTAAGGGGATATTAGAAAGACAGATTTTCTTTTTTTTTTCCTTTTTCCAAATACACTGTGCATTAGGATTTGGGCAGCCAGCCCTTCACACCTGTACTTTTTCCTATATTCATATTCTCTTATGTTTTTACCTAACCTTCTTGCTACCTTCAGCTGAGAGGGGTTTTTGAGGGCTGAGAGTTATCAGCTTGTAAAATAACAATTCCATTTTCTCAGACTATGTTGATGCCAACTCTGTCTTAATTTAGCGTTTTACATTTTGCACATTAGTTATGGATGCTAATGAAGAAAGGATTGATTCAGAGCTGGGGGAAGAAGGGAGCCAGGCTGAGCATTCTGAAATCCGATCTCAAATAGGAAAGAAGTCTCATTGGCCTTTTGGTCTTCTACGTGTGTCCTGAATTGAGTTTGTTAATCCTCATTCGGAGGTGGTGAGGTGAGAGGATGACTCTTCGGCTTGATGTTGGAGGGATCCCGTCACTTGCACCCAGGGTTTACATTTCTGGCAGCCCCAGTCAGCGGTTCCTGCCCAGAAAAAGGAACAAAGGGGAGAGTGCTGGAAGGGACTCCCTTTTGGCGGGGAGTGCGAGGTTTGGTTCGCGTGGTGAGGCACAACTGCAGGGCTCTGAGCCGCTCTCTAGGAATGCTGGGGAATCCCTGGTGAGAATCCGGAGCTGTGGCCAAGAGGTCAGGAGAGTCAGGGGGCCTTGGAGGGGCTTCCGGTTCTAGGCCAGCTGTGGAGAAGCAGAGGTAGGGCCCTGATGGAGACATGCGCTTCGCAGCATGTCTAAAAAAGTAAGCCAGGGGGAAGAGCTGTCTTTACAATGAGGGAGATTATTATTACTCTTTAGGAGCCACGATGATACTCTTATCACCCTTCTAGCTGATCACCTGCCTTCCCAGACCGGAGACGGGCGGCAAGTTTGAAGTCGACACCCGGAAGCCAGTTTGTCCCCCTTCCCCGTAAGAAATAAAAAGAAAGGAGGTTGGTTTCCAGGGCTGGCCAGCTAGAGGGTGGGTGGGACCACCACTGGAGGCCAAACCGCAACGGAGAGCAGGTCCGGGTGGAAGAGGTTTCCTCCGCGCCGCCGCTTTATTTCGCTGAACTTGCGGGCTCCAGAGACCTTAAACGGTTTGTGTGGGGCGCTGCTGCAGGCGGCACAGCTCACTCTCCCCGCGCCTGGGCGGCCGGGGAATTTCCCCGCACCCACCCGGGTCCGCCGCCCGCGGGAGCGCCCAGCAGGGTCAAGTGGATTCTGGGGCGCGGGAGAAGTGCGTGCAGCCCGGGCAAGGCCGGGCGCGGCCGGACGCGGGCGGGCGGCCGAGGGAAGCGGCAGGGCCGGGCACGGCTCCGCATCCCCCCGCACTCGGCGCCGCCGCCTCGCCGCTCTCTCCCGTTTGCAGTGCCGCCCCGGGCACCCCCGGGCTGCTGAGGAGCGGGCGGGCCGTAAGAGCTGCGAAACAGGGGCGGCGGGGCGGCGCGGCCTGCGAGCGCCGCGGGACCCCGAGGAGCGGCGCGGGGAGTGCAGGGGCGCGCGGGGCGGGCGCGGCGCGGGGCTCACGGTGCGCGCGCGCCTCGGCCTCGCCCGCGCACACGCGCCTCCCGGAGGAGAAAGAGGCGGGCGGGCGGGCGCAGAGCACCGCGGTGGCGGCAGCGGCGGCGGCGGCTGCAGCAGCGGGCCGGGCCGCCGCGAGGGAGGGGAGGAGGGGCGGGCGCAGGGCCGGGGGCGGGGGGCGGCGGCGGCGCGGCGAGCTCGCCGCTCTCTCTTGAGTGTGCCTGCGCGCAAGCCGGGGAGCGGGTGAGTGCGCCGGCCGCTGCAGCCAGCCCGGCCGGCCCGGAGTCGGGGGCGGGGGGCGTCGGGAGCCCCGACCTGGGGGCGGGCGGTGGGCGGGCGGCGGCCGCTCTGGCGCTGCTGGGATGCACCTTGAGCGGCGCCTTTCGTTGCAGCGCGCGGGCGGCCCGAGCCTCGGCGGCGGCGGTAGCGGCGGCGGCGGCGGCGCTGACACCTCCCACCATGGACAGCTTCGACTTAGCCCTGCTCCAGGAATGGGACCTCGAGTCACTGTGGTAAGTCCCCGTGCCGGCCGCTTCGGGCGGGCAGGAGCGGCGAGGGGCGGCCGCGGCGGCCCGCGCGTCCTCACCTGGGCTGGGGGCTCCGGGCGGCCGGCCGCCGTGGGGGTGGGGTGGGTCGGGGGCGCCTGCCTCGCCAGCCCTTTCCTGCCTCCCCGGGTGGGATGCGTGGCCGCCTGCCCGTCTGTTTCCCCCTCTCCCGTTCCCTTCCCTCGCGGCGGCCCGCCCCAACCCAGGGGCTGGTGATCTAGGTAGCCAGGGGCAGAGCGCAGCCGTGGGGAGGAAAAGAAGCGATTTGAAGACTGTGTCACTAATGCCTGGGGATCCACCCGTCGGCCCCCTGCTCCTCTCACTTCCTTTCCCTCCGACTGCGCCCCCTCCCTCCTCTGGCTGGCACCAGCGACCCCCTGGAGTTGGTGCTGCTGCGAAGTGCCCTTAGAGGATGCTCCAGCCTCCCCGCCTGCGCCCGGTCTCGGCTGCATCCTTTCTGTCTCTCCCACCCACTTCCACCGAGATGGAAAAGTGAACACCCAGGGCAGGAAACGAGTGTTTCTCCGTGCCGGTATTCCAGAGGCCTTAGCCCAGGGAGACTCCTTTCCTCGGGGTTCACAATTCCTCTGGGCCCTTTCTTCACACCTCGTCACAGTTGCACTCCTCCTCCCCACCCCACCCGGACGCCCCGGGTATCCCTTTATGCCACGCTCACAGCTCGAAGCCCGGGGGGCACTCCAGGTTCCGTTTCTCGGGGATCTCACACTGGGGAGCTGCTGTAGGTAAATCGCCGCTGAAAGCAGTTTAATTCCAGTTGCGGGTGTCTTAAAAATCCCATTGGCTGCTTTAGTATCTGTCTTATTCCCCCTTCGTTCTCTGTCCCCCCCAACCCCCCACTATCTCTTAAATGTTTCCAACCAGCACTATTCAGGTGGTAAAATTACTGCCTGCATATTCCTGGAGGAACTTGTGTTATGTTTAATATTTACGGGGATGAACATCTGCTGGAACAAGCATATTAACTGCACTCTGTTCTACCTCTGGTAATCGCTTATTGTAGAGCTGAGCTTTTTTTTTTCCTTTTGCTTTAATTCAGTAAAGAGTTCACATGTGTCTAAAACTGCAAGTGGTGTGCACATGAATATGCAATGTACGATTTTCAAGCTAAACTGCTTTATGATTTATAACTCATATAGATGATATGTGGATCTCTGTGTATTTTCTGTGATTTAGGTTTCCAGTGACTTTTATTTTCCTAAAGACAGGTGTAACAAAATAAACTGGACACAAAGCTAGCACATTATCGAACGGTTTCTTATAAAAGAGCCTATGATGAGTAAGTACAGCTTGCTCTGCATAATGTTGGTGCCTGTAAAACACACAAGGACCGGCCCTAACGTAATAAAACTTTTACATATTGCACTGGAAACTTCAAAGAGCCAGGGCAGAAAGAATATGAAACATGTTATGACTCTGTAAAAGTTGCTAATTACTGTGTTGCTGCTCCTGGGGTTATTTCAGCCTTTCATTTACAGATACCTATTATTTTATAGGTTTACATTTAGAAGTGTTGGTTTCTGGCGCAAATTCACTAGCTTTCCAGATAGCAACTGTACTTTTAAAATGCTGTTTGCTTTTAAAAGGCAGTTTTTCAGTCAAAGGGAAGAACTTACTGTTTCGGCATATTTTTATGCTGCTTGTCTGCTTGCTGACTCAAAGTGAACCCCCTTATGACTTTTATAAGTAATATTTTGAGATTATCAGCGTAATCTGTGGGGTCTTCCTGCACAGAGCCTGAGCTCTGTTTCCTTTTGCATCCTTAGTTCCCAGCTGAATTACCCGGGAGCAGCGTCACAGAATAAATATCTGTTGAATTGACTTGAAATTTACATTAGCAGTACATTTATTACTTTTAAAAAAGCAAAAAATTACACGTTTTTTAAAGAGTTGATGTACGTGCAATCACATTTTAATCAGTGCATCGAGTTTTGGCTTATGAAGGCATGTAGACTTTCTTGATCACAGTATAGTAGGACAGTTTGGCTTGACCGGGAGGGTTTCTAGTTTTGCAGATGTAGAATTACATTTTACAAAAGCTTATATGTTTCTGATAAGTTAAAGAAAAACCAAACTTGAGTATGCATTTCTAATATGTTTAGACATTTTCTCACAGATGAATTTTTGGATGCTATGTTCTCAGTTTTATGGTTTACGTAAATTTTTAAGTTTATGGTTACTTTTAAGCTTATAGATGGTTCAAAATAACTAATATTTGAGAACTTTCTGTGTGTCCAGTATTTTCATATCCATTGTTTTCTTATTTGAATCTCTTAATCCTGGACAAGGTAAGTGGTAGTAGTTCCATTTTATAGATGAGGAAATTACTTTACTGAGGTCATAAAACAGATGACAGCAGACTTTTTAAAACTAACATTTGCTGAACACTTATTATTTATCAGACACTGTTCTGGGTACATTACATGTTTTAGCTCTTTTAATTATAAAGCAAGTACTGTTATTAGTTCCATTTTACAGATAGGAAAATTGAAGATGGGGAGATAGGGTAACCTGCCCAGAGTCACATATCTAAAAATGGGGCAGCTATATTTCAACCAGAAATTAGCTTCAAAGCCCAATGATCTGACTTCAAATCCAGTCAGACAATTGCCATTTTCTAGAGTACTTCAAATGTCTCTCAGTTTATAAGGACAGCTCTGAAATTAATTACAAAACAAAATCCCCATGGACTGGAAGTTAAGGTCTTGCTAAAATATCAGAGAGTTAGAGCCCTAAATGGTATTAAAATTAAAAATTTGAAAATAAAATACCATAGTTAGGAAAGTATACCTGTTAATTATGAATTATTGTATTAGAGCAATATACATTTTAAAGACCATTGAAAACTTCTTCCTTTGATTCATCATAGAAAAACTTTTTTGAAGGGGGAAGGAGGAGGTACAGATTAATGGCAAAAGAGAATCTTACTTTAATCCCTAAGAACTTTTTCTAATTGATGGACATCATTTTCCAATTGAACAAATTGGAATTTATTAGTTGTGACTGTGGCTTTGAATCTGAGCTACTTTATTCTTGCAGTCACCGAAAGTGTCCTCAAATGACTGTATAGAAAATATAAAGGGAAAAGCTCAGTTCTGTTGAATATAATCAATATACACAATCAATTGATAATTCAAGAACTACCTCCTTTGCCTTCTTGCACACACTTCCTCCCGCTCAGAAACATCCATACTTATTCTTCAGGATGGGTTTTTTGAGCCTGAATTATCCAGCTGGCTGTTTCAACTTTTTCAGCCATACCTTAAAGTTGAAAAGGATAGCCCTAATTTCCACCTCTAATTCCACTTCCAATTTCTGGTTTGAAGCAAGACTGAAGAACTTGGAAAAAGGTGAAGGTGTTCATTCAGCACTTGACACTGTAGCTTTGTTCTGTAGAGTCTTGAAGAGTTGGGCATTCCGTGAGTTTACAGGGGCAGATAGGCAGAGGCACAAGGCTGCCCCCTCCACTCCCTGGTCTTCCTTCTGTGGTCCACCAGCTTTTGATTAGATGCTAGACATATAAGCCGTTCCTCAGGGCCTTTAAAATAATGACCATCCCTTTTAACAAGCTAAATGTTGCTTTCATTTAATTCATTTAACAAATATTTATTGATCATCTCTTAAGTAGAAGACCTTGTGCTGGTTTCTGTGGGGGATGCAAGGATGAGTAAGGCGTAGGTTGTACATATTAGTGTTATTGTCTAGTGAGGAAATTAAGAACACACATGAAAAAGGAAGTTTTCAACACGGGTGATTCAGAAAAGAGACCATATTTGGGACTTGGGTGGAGGATGGAAAGAGGAAAAATTGAGTTAAAAAAAAAAAAGAAGACTTCCATGAAATAGGTGGCCTTTGAACTAAGTCTTGGAAGACAGATGGTGTGGGTGGGGGTATTGAGAGTACATGGAGGCATCTTGGGCAAAGAAAACTTGAACAAGGGCTTTCATGGTGTCTCTGAAAGATCCTTTTATGCATCATGGTGGAATTACCTATACTGCCTATTTTAAAGATGCAGAACTTTGTAGTCATGAGGTAGTTTCAGTGAATGAGAAAAGTTTTCCAAAATGAACTTGTATTTCATCTTCCTTAAATGTTAACACATTTTAATCATCGGACAGAAAGTCTATCAACATACAATAGTATAATAAATATTCTGTTCTTCCCTACCACTCACCCCATTCCTCCATAGCTTCATATAAGCCAGAATCCACACACTTTTGTTCAGATAGGCATTATTCTTTATATTCCTGTAAGTTGGAGCCTTTGAAGTTATAATACATGGATCATTTCATACTCATCAACCTGTTCAATTCAATAAGCATTCACAGAGTATTAGACAGAGGAGAGGTACCCTCAGGGCAGTGACTTTCAAATGCTTCAGACTATGACCCCCAGTAACAAATACACATTTAATACTGCCACCCACCACCCCTTGCACATGCATACAAGTAAGTGAAACAAGAGCATCATGAAATAACGCTTATTACTATATGTGATACACTTGGATATTTCCTATCCTCTTTCTTTCTCTTTTTTCTTTTTTTTTTTTTAATTTCCCACTCATAGGCTGAAACCTACAGTTTAGGAAACCCTGCTGTACAGGATGCAAAGGGGAGTGTGTTTTTTGGGAACTTAATAGGAGAATAAGCCATACCCATAAATACCTGCAATCCAAGGCTGACACTGCCTGCTTGAGGGGGCACGGGCACATCCCATTGAAAGTAAGATATTCATGGTGGGGTGGCATTTGAAATGGGTCCTGGAGTAGAATTTCAGGAGGAAATGGAAAGGAGGAAAACCACGTGGTGGGAAGACTGTGAATAGAAACATGGAGGGAATAAAGTGTGGATCTTGTTTGGTGAAGGTAGACTCACACAGGCAGGGAGGGATGCAGAGGCACTAGCAGTTTAGTCTCCCTAAAGATACTGCCCAATAGTGCCCGCTGATGCTTTTGCTTGTCTTCAAATCAGCTGCCAGGGGACATGTGCAGGCCAGTGGGTGGCTTCCTTCAGGCCTTTTTAGACTTCCCTTCATAGTGCCAGAAAATGCTACAGATCACTGATCTTGACCTTCTGGTGCCTCTACCCTTTCCTCCAGCTGCAGTAAAGCAAACATTTTAAGGCCTATTCCTATCCTTTTGGTCAGTCCTTATGGGTCAAAGCAGAGTACAAAGAAAGGGCAGAAGGAGAGTGCACCTGTCTGAGCCCCAGGTGTCCTGGAGCTGATTGGTAGAGAGCAGCTCTGCAGAGCTGCGTGTACTCACACTGGCCAAAGGTCACTGTGTAGTTGACTGCATGGCTCTCATTGGCCCTCATCATGCGCCTGAAGGGGCCTCGGCAGGTACGAGGAGGCAAAGGCTTCTCAGAAGAGTGGCTTCCAGGGCTAGGGCTGTGGGCAGCAGTGGGGAAGGGGCTGCTCGTCAGCCTGGAGGAGGCAGGGGGCCTAGATGGGAAGCAGTGGAGTGTTGCATCCGCTGTGGAGGAGCTCAGCCCTTGTGTGGGGTGTGTTTTGGAGAAAGCTGGGTGGAGAGACTGGTTAGTTCAGGGCGCCGAGAACTTGGGGACTCCAGCTGGGCTGGGGCCCCAGAGGATACCAGGGAGGAGGAACCCAGGGAGGGTGCACCTTAATGTGCAGATGGGTTTTTAACCAAATATCTCTTGATGACAATGAAGATGAGTATTGTGTGTGGGGAAATGATTCCTTCCTGTGTTCCAGATTCTCTTTTGTGAAAATGTAGGAGGGTTTTAAAATGCTAAGAACCTATTTTGGGAGAATGTCCTTGTTAACCACAATGGGTCTAATCAATGACACTTGAGCAACTTGAACGAAGGCCTTTGGCTTAATACAGATTAATAGGCAAATTAAGAAAAAAGAAAACCTCTCAATATAGGATGCAAGAATTTGTGTGTAAGTGGAATTTTTAACCTGAAATAGATTTGCCTGTTTGATTTTTTTTTTATTTTAATTTTTGGGAATAAAGCCTTGGTGGCAAAATCGAGGCCCCATAAAAGACGATTTTAATATCATTTAATGGTAACATAATTTTTTTGTTGTTGTTTTATTTCAAAGTGAAATCCATAAAACTTATTTTCAATGTTGGCTGTTCCCTTTTGTCTTGGAATTTAATTGAGGTTTCTGAATTCAGCTGGCTCCAACCTTGCTTTCTGTTTGGCCCTGGGCAGCTCATGATTTTTCTCATTTCCTATTCTCAGTCTTGGTTTAATCACTTATAAAATGACAGCACTTAGACTGGCCTACCTCATAAGGTTGTGATGTTAAGTAATAAAAGTGTCAATTGCTCTGAATGCCACATGTAGCTCTTCTATACCCTTTGCTTTCTTAAAAATGTCTCTTTTTCATAAACAAGGAAGAATATAGAAAGGCCACATGAGGTCAGATTCAGCAGTCCATGTGGTGCAGCGTTCTGTCCCTGGCAACAGGACCCTGGGACGGTTTTGAGTAGAGGTTGGTAGCTTTTCTTAGTCGTGCATCATAGTCCAGCAGACAAATATGCTCTTACTTAACGGTTGTACTACTCACATATGTAGATCTATTAACCATTACATAATCTTTTATGTTTCACTGAGAATGTATTGCATTACCAACCATTACATCAAATGACTTCATTTGGCACTGTGGGTCTCATTAAATTATGTCAGGCTAATCATAATTTAGTTTCACTGGAAACAAAATACACAGTGTTTATATCAGAGCAAGGGGACACCACCCAATCCAAGAAACTAAATGGGTTGAATCTAAGGAAACTACCACCCGGGATATGATAGGGGCCTCAAGTGTTTGAAGGCATTTAGCTGGGAAGTGGGAATAGAGTTGTTCTGGGTTGCTCAAGGGCACGAGTAAGATCAGTGGGTGTGAGAGCATTTAACAGTGATGTGATGTGGGCTGTCTCAAAGGGTAACAATTACCTGACTTTGTAGAAAGACATTCCTGGGTAGGCAGAGCGGCAGCAATAGGCTATCTCCGAGATTCCTTCCAGCTTCAAAATTCTATGATCATTCCCCTCACAGGGTAGCAGGAATCAAAGAGTGCAGAAGTCATTAATTGTATTCACTTGTGTATTTTCCCTCTGCAATTTCCCCACTCACCTGTGGAGAAAGGCATAGAGGGTACTTCTTCACATAATTTCTTCCCAGGAGGCTCATTGTTAGCGGAGGTAAACAAAAATGACTGTAATTTGGAGACCACTTTAACATAGCAACTCCATTTAGAGAGTTATGTGCTTAACTTGATACTGGAAATAATTTTATTTTTCCTTTTATATGGGCAGGAAATTAGTTTCGAAAATCCCCTAGAGGACCATGATGTGAGTCTGTTGGTCTTAAATTTTTCTTCTCATGTCTGTACTGTTTACCTGCGTTATGAAGTGACAGAACAGAATTTCAGTCAGTGTTCATTGACATGTTAATTAGTTACCTGGCAGTTTAGATAGAAAGAGGCTTTAGTGGATCACCACCAGTTCTAGGAAATAATCTATTTTTGTTTTAAAATTTCAAAATATATTTGTTTTCACGTAGAATGCTTGTAGAAGAAGAAAAGACCCAGGGTGTAGAAAATTGTTTCGAGAGCATAGGTCAGTATGCTTAGCTGTCACTCGGGGAATGCTTCTCAAACTTCCATGTGCGTCCAAATAATCTAGAAGGCTTGTTAAAATACACATTCTAATATAATAGAAGCAGGAGTCGACATTTCTAACTGGCTCCCAAGTAATAGTTTTGGTCCACAGACCAAACTTTGACTTGTAAGGACTAAATGGACAAAAATTTCCTTTGAAAAGAAGCCCTTTCAAAATTTGCATTTGCTTCTCCCTGTTTTGGGGACAACTTTGTGTAATAACAGTACAGTTCCATAAAGCTTGACGGTTGCGTTTAGATGCAGTATTTATTTTATTTTTGTGATTCTTTCTAATACAATTCTGATGAGTGAGGGGGTGGTTAATTGTATTCTAGTGGAGGTATGGTGGGAAGTAAACATAAAAACCTAAGTAAACACAATTTGTAATAAATAGGCTAATCACTTTTTATAGCCTCTCAGTTCTTATCATTCCTTCAAAGCCCAGGACCTTCTGTTGTATCGGGCTCGAATGCTGAGAGTAACTGGATAGTCTTACAGACACTTTTGGATTGTGGAGAATCTCTTCAGTAACCCCTGTAGTTGCCCAGGATTCAGACCAAATGTCCCCATTCTCTCCTAGCCATTCTCTCTTTGGGAGGGCTGGGGTTGGGGGGATAGGAGTGTTGGGGGTGGGGTCAGCTATTTGCAGAATTATTGCACTACCCCATGGCCATAGCTGCAAATTGCAACTTTCCTAGTGTCCTACGAGAAATCACAATTGAAGACTCTATGTGGAACCCATAGTAGGTTTCAGATACTTCACTTGGGGACCTTGCATCCCCGCTTGGCTAACCACCTTCTTTCTGCGCCATTATCGGAGTACCCTGAGTCCATTAGTTGGCCAAACTCAGCTGCAGTTTCCGTGTGTAATTTCCAGTTCTATTTCATTAGAATGTTTGCATATAGGATGGATGATGCAAGGAAATATTGCACAATTGACTTTGCATGTTCTGTGATACTGACAGGAAGTTTATTGACTTTATCTTTCTAAGGAGGGTGTGTGCATGCACATAAGCACATGAGTGCACATACACACATTTTCATTCTCTGAAGTAGGCATTGAAGACTGCTACTGACAAGAGAAACCCAGATTGGATTTAAACAATGGGGGGTATTTCAGATTTGGAAAAGAAAGGTGAATTTTCATGAATAGTAGGGCAAATTTAAATCTTGCAGTCTTGAGACACGTGAACTGGTGGATGAAGTTCTTGCAATAGTGTTTAGCATTATTTGGGGCCATAGTTGGTATCTATACTCCTGGTAGCCGTGATACTGCCTTAATATGTCGTAGTCCATTATGTGGTCTGACTAATTGTGTTTAACCATTTCTTGTAATATGCAACATTACTTTCCACTGTTCTAGCTCTTCCTTCAGATTGTGGGGGAGGAGAGAGGAAAACAGTTGCCCTCAAGCCTGAAGGTAGGTCAGGCCCATAGTAAGATAAGCAAGTATTTGATTATTGCTTCAGTACTAGTGTCATCAAATTAATACAGTTTCTTCTACATTTAAGAAAATACAGTTTACTGACTATCAATAAATAGTACAAATAACAAGTGATTCAGACAACCCGCCCCACACCACACACCAAAAAAAAAAAGACTGTCAGACTCAGAGGTTTACTCTGTTGGGTCCCAAGAAGCAACATTCAGGAGTTCCTTAAGAACAGAAAAAGCTACTGATGATGGTCAGGTAGGTTCTGACCTTTAAATGCATTGTTTGGGCTTTCGCCCTGGGACCCTGCCTTGGTTGAGAAGATAGGTTGCCCACATGGCCCACTTGCTTCTTGTCCCACCAATCATATTCCATGGCAGGGAGGCTTCTGGTGTCCTTTTTCAGAACTGCTGAGGTAGAAACTGCAGTTGGAGGCCGAGGACTTTATCTCAGGTTGTGAAGTAGGTATGTTCACTGGCCATAGACTCTGTAGTTCACTAAAATAGAAGCTCAGAGCATCCTGGGAAGAAGCAGGTAGACTTTCCTTGCCAGGCCTTCTCAGTGTCCTAAGGATTCAAATGTTTACATCCTTCCACTTTCTGAAACATCCTGCCAGGTCCCTCTTCTGTTAAGGAGTGCAGGGGTCCCCAGCCCCTGGGCTGTGGATCAGTATTGGTCCAGGGCCTGTTAGGAACTGGGCTGCACAGCGGGAGGTGAGTAGACGGTGAGCAAGAGAAGCTTCATCTGTATTTACAGCTGCTCCCCATTGCTCACATTAGTGTCTGATCTCTGCCTCCTGTCAGATTAGCACTGGCATTAGATTCTCACAGAAGCATGAACCCTATTGTGAACCAAGCATGCGTGGGATCTAGGTTTCTCCTTATGAGAATCTAATGCCTGATGATCTGTAACTGTCTCCCATCACCCCCAGATGGGACTCTCTAGTTGCAGGAAAACAAACTCAGGGCTCCCACTGATTCTACATTATGGTGAGTTGTATAATTCTTTTATTATAGATTACAATGTGATAATAGAAATAAAGTCTACAATAAATGTAATGCACTTGAACCATCCTGAAACCATCCCTCCACCCCTGGTCCATGGAAAAAAAGTCTTCTACAAAACTGGTCCCTGGTGCCAAAGAGGTTGAGGACCACTGCTGTTGTGGGAGTAGAAATGAGGATTCACCTGAAAGGAGGATACAGCTCTAGCAACCCTTTGATCAAAATATATGAGCTGTCTGTCATCTCAAGGAAATAGATGGCAACATCAGAAATGGGAAGACCACACTACTCCAACTCACATCTATGTCTGTGTGCAGTAGTCCCTCTGTTTTGATGGATAATCAAATGGTCTCACGTTTTTACCATGGTGTGCCACCTGTGGCCCTAGCTGTATGACTGTCTAGGATGAAGCCCTTAACCTTGTCTGGACTCAGGTTACAGTGATGCGGATAAAGTCCATTCTGCCTGAGCACCAGTGATCATCAGGTGCGGTGGGATATTGTAGAGCCCAGGACAGAGTTTGACTTGGAGCCTGCTGAGTTTTTCACAGAAGCATGTCTACGTGCAGGAGAGGACAGCTCAGTGGGTACCACCAGGACTCTCTTATTTGCGTTCCTTTCATTGAAGGTAGTTCCTTCCCCAGAACATGGCATAGCTGCTTTTGAGAACCAATCCTTGTAAGTGACTTCCTTTAATTTTTTTCAATAAGTAGAGTTTAATTTTTTAATATGAACAGAACACCTGAGAAAATTCTTTGGAGTCTGAAAGGAAGTAGGGTATATTGGTTTCTAATAGTTAGGTAAATAATTAGTTACATAAATTGATTTCTTTTCCTTACTTTTATTCCTCAGCAGGACAAAAGTAATATTTTAGACCAGGTATGGTGGTACAGGCTGATCATGCCTATAATCCCAGCATTTTGGGAGGCCGAGGAAGGAGGATGGCTTGAGCCTAGGAGTTTGAGACCAGCCTGGGCAACATAGGGAGGAGACCCCATCTCTACAGAAATATTAGCTGGCCATCGTGGTGCATGCCTGTGGTTCCAGCTACTTGGGAGGGTGATGTGGGAGGATTCCTTGAGCCTGGAAGGTCAAGGCAGCTATGAGCCATGATTGCACCACTGCACTCCAGTCCGGGTGGCAGAGAGAGACCTTGTCTCAGAAAGAAAAAAAAGGTAATGTTTTAGAGCCCTAAAATATATAATAATGTAATGCAGTCTGTCTACAGTATAGAGGGCTTGAAGCTGCTCTTTGTAACTTTCTTCCTCTGGATTTCTAGGTTTCTGGGTTGAGATGAGCATCCTTTTATTGAGCCAGACACAGAACTGAAGAGACCACATTTCTAGCCCTTGATATGTTTATATTTTAGCCTAGTAATAAGAACAGATTGTTTCATTAGTCTAAGTAGACTTTTTACCTGTCCAAAATCCTGTGGAGTATATACAGGGGTACCCTACCCAGCATGGTGTTTCAGGGACAATTTCCTAGAGAAAGTGACATCTGATTGCAGTCTTAAAGGAAGGATAAGAGTTAGCCAGGCTGGGAGTGGGGTGGGGATATGGCAGGTACGATAATGTAAGGAAAGGCAAAGAGGTGAAAATTAGCAAGTTGTGAACAGTAGCAGTGACCAGTGCAGGTCAGTTTCAGGTCCCTGGCATTCAGGTCGGGAATGGCAGGATGGGAGGTTGGGCAGCGGAGCTGGGAGCAGCCCTCGGAGGGCCTTGCATGGCTTTCCAAGGAGCTTGAACATTTTCCAGTAGGTGATGGCCTGCATGAGGGCTTTAAGCAGGGGAGCAAAATGGTCACATTGGCATTTTATTATTATTTCTAGAAGGCGCTGTACGTGGATGAGTCTGGTGGCTGTGGGAGGCCATGTCTGAAGGTCAGGAGGTCAGTGAGGAGTGAGGGCTGACTGGCCTGGGCCGGTGAGGATGGAGAGGAAGAGAGGGAGTAGAGAGTTGTTGGGGGCATGACACAGGCAGTATTCACTCATTTTGTGGGTAGAAGGGGATGAGGGTGCTTTGAGGCTATCTAGCTTGTGTGATGAGGTAGGGAAAGTAGGAGGAAGAGCGAGTTGAGTGGGGAAAGAGGAACTCTTTGGATTTAAATGTATTGCATTTAAATGCCCGTGGACCATGAGGATAAAATTGCCTGTAGGAAGTTTACTGAAGATCCTGACATTTAGGGAAAAGGTCAGTATGGAAATAAGTGGGCATTATCAGCATACAGGTGCTGGTGAAAGCCTTGAGATTGGACAAGATTGTCTAGGGTGGAGGAGGAGAGAATGAGAAGTAGGCTGCAGGCACCACGGTGTAGTGGGGAGGGAAAGCAGCCGGTGAAGAGGGTTGAAAAGGAAAGATCAGCCAGGGTGAGGCCAAGAGCCAGTGGGGTCCGTGGCCAGCTGCTTTTTGGAGTTGGCAGTGGGGGTGAAAGAATGGATGGGAGGTGGGAGGGCGGCTATGCGTGTTCCCACTCTTGAGGGGAAAGATGGGCAAACTGATGGAGGAAGGCCTCAGAGGAGATGTGGGCAGGCCAGGCCCAGAATCAGAGGAAGAACGCGAGGGTGGAATCTGTGTAGATACTTTGGAATAAACCTTGTGGGTAGGGGCGATGTTTAACAAAATACCTATGAGAAATGGAAGTTTCACAGAATGGAACTACAAAGAAGAGGGTAATATGAAACATCAGATTGTAAAGGGAAACTAGTAGGTTCTTCCTAGTTATTTTTGAATATATAACTTAAAAGTCTGCATAAGCCCCTTTGGCATACATCTATGTCATACTATCTGTAATTTAAAGTAATTTTGATTGAGAAGTAATTTGGTGAAGGTACATAGCCAGGAAAAATTAGTGAGCTTGTCTAATTGTGGGCTGTTTTAAATGGATTTTTAAAAACTATTTTCAAATAGAGAAGACAGGAGTCCCATGATGTTGTCCTAACATTTGATGGCAGATTTTCCTTGGAAAGGCACCTAGGCCAGCTGGCCTCAGGGTGTTGTGTTTCTTACACATAAGAAGTGTCCTGAGCCCTTCGCAGGTATATATTATCTCTTTTAATCTCCATTACCTGTAGGGTGGATTCTACTATTCCCCATTTTATAGAGAAGGAAACAAAGGCACAGGGTAACTTGCCCAAGGTCCCATAGTTAGTAAGGCAGAGCTGGGAATTTAATGCAGGTAGCCTGGCTCCAGAGCCCCTACATGTCACCACCATCCTGTAATATGTATCTCTTAATGACAGAATCAGAGGGCATGAGTACCGAGGTCCCATGTGACCTTAAAGTATATGTGATATAGGCTGGGCGTGGTGGCTCATGCCTGTAATCCCAGCACTTTGGGAGGCTGAGGTGGGTGGATCACCTGAGGTCAGGAGTTCCAGACCAGCCTGGCCAATGTGGTGAAACCCTGTCTCTACTAAAAATACAAAAATAAGCCAGGCATGGTGGTGGATGCCTGTAATCCCAGCTCCTCGGGATGCTGAGGCAGGAGAATCACTTGAACCTGGGAGGCAGAGGTTGCAGTGAGCCTAGATCGCGCCATTGTACTCCAGCCTGGGTGTCACAGCGAGACTCCGTCTCAAAAACAAACAAATATATATATACACACACACACACACGTAAATGGTCTCCAGCAGGTATAGTGAGGTATATATGGAAAAACATCTTGAGATTTATTTTGAACTTTGAAACTCAGAATGAATAGTATATTGTGTTCAAGCTATTACAGATTTTAGACTAGTGGAATTCTAATTAAACAGGCTTCACTGTGCATGGATTGTCTGTAGTTCACTGTCATTAAGTCCTGCTCTTTTTGTTAGTATTGAAAATGTTAAAAATACACTGCCTATATATTTTCTCGTAATTAGTTGTATGTTCCATAAAACCTCTAATTTGACAAATTTTATGGATGAAGAAAATGGTAACAACTGTTTGCCACATCTGGTCAAATCTACCATAACACCTAAATGTAACTTTATTAATAACAATAATGATGGTACAGCAATACAATTTATAAAACTACCTCATGAAAGTCATCTGAAATTGTAAGGTGATTTTTTTTTTTCATGTAGATCATTTTGCTGTTTCTTCTTAGAAATGGAACTACAAATGGTGTACAAATGGTCTGTACAAAGTCAGACCATCTCTTCTAGTTGAATGACTAATTCTAGAAAGAAGCATTGCTTCAGTGACCTGGAAAGAGTAAACAGGCTTAATTTATATCACGAGATAGTTGGGTAAAGTAAAAATTATAAATTCTTAGCTTAAGGGATTGGGACATATTGAAACAGGTGACAAAAATAACTTTAAATGTCTTTTTAAAAAATCTTAGAGAATAGGACGTTAAATAACGTTAGTTATTTTTGAATATTTTAAGTTAGGTTAAAAAAAAAATCCACTTGGCTGGCAAAATTCCAGAAAGGCACGAATTAATGTTGGGAAGGGCAAAGGGTTCAGAGCCATCCAGCAATGGGTTCAGATTCTGACATGCCATTTACTAGCTGTGCCATCTTTAGTAACTCAGCATCTCTGAGCTTCAGGTTCCTTATATATAAATGAGATAATACTGCCACTGATTTGTTATGGGGATTAAATTAGATAATGTTCTTTTATGCTATCATAGATCTCTGCCTTACAGTGTGTGGTTTTCTTTTTACTGGAATTTATTATCTCGTGAATTTTTATGGCAAAAAAGGGGGACTGATGAAGAAAGTCAGTGAAATGTTTCCATCCAAAGGGCTAAAGTTTTCATGTGATAGGTTTAAAATATTAGGGAAATTGTCTTTGAAAGTGTTTGCCTTCACCATGTAGAGAGTGAGGTATACTTATATGTCTTGATTCTTTAATTAATAATTCGACTTTGCTTGCCACTTAAAAATTAGAATCAAATTCTGAATGGAGAGTAAAGCCCACATATATATTGGAAGGGAACCAGGCAATAAACTATCTGATTTACAGAAAACAAAGTGTTTCATGAATGCTTTCTTTAACCCAAGCTTTACTTGTAACTTGAGCCAGGTTTTAATTTTTGAAAAAATTTAAATGGCAAAAATGTGTGAACCTACAGATAAATAGGGAGTGATAATCAACTGTTGAGGCCAATGAGTGAACATGTATTTGATGTGGCCCTGAGATAGAGGCTGTGAAAGGAGTTTCCTGGAACTTATCAGGAGCCCCCAGAGCATAGATTCACACTTTTTTTTTTTTTTTTTTTTTAGGAGTTCATAAGTATATTTAATGAAATTGGTGGTTTTAGGAAGTCAACTTTAGTTTTGCTTTGTTTGCATGTTTACTAATTTTTTTATTTTGATATTTGTCTTTTTTTAAATTTTACAGTAGTCATTGAAAGTTATGTTTCTTTGCTTACTTCATTTTTTCCCTCTAATTATTCAAGACTGGAACAAAAGTATAAATATTATTTATTTCTTTTTTTAATTTTTTTTATTTATTATTATTAGTATTATTATACTTTAGGTTTTATGGTACATGTGCGCAATGTGCAGGTAAGTTACATATGTATACATGTGCCATGCTGGTGCGCTGCACCCACTAACTCGTCATCTAGCATTAGGTATATCTCCCAGTGCTATCCCTCCCCCCTCCCCCCACCCCACAACAGTCCCCAAAGTGTGATGTTCCCCTTCCTGTGTCTATGTGTTCTCATTGTTCAATTCCCACCTATGAGTGAGAATATGCGGTGTTTGGTTTTTTGTTCTTGCGATAGTTTACTGAGAATGATGATTTCCAGTTTCATCCATGTCCCTACAAAGGACATGAACTCATCATTTTTTATGGCTGCATAGTATTCCATGGTGTATATGTGCCACATTTTCTTAATCCAGTCTATCATTGTTGGACATTTGGGTTGGTTCCAAGTCTTTGCTACTGTGAATAATGCCGCAATAAACATACGTGTGCATGTGTCTTTACAGCAGCATGATTTATAGTCCTTTGGGTATATACCCAGTAATGGGATGGCTGGGTCAAATGGAATTTCTAGTTCTGGATCCCTGAGGAATCGCCACACTGACTTCCACAAGGGTTGAACTTGTTTACCCACCAACAGTGTAAAAGTGTTCCTATTTCTCCACATCCTCTCCAGCACCTGTTGTTTCCTGACTTTTTAATGATTGCCATTCTAACTGGTGTGAGATGGTATCTCATTGTGGTTTTGATTTGCATTTCTCTGATGGCCAGTGATGGTGAGCATTTTTTCATGTGTTTTTTGGCTGCATAAATGTCTTCTTTTGAGAAGTGTCTGTTCATGTCCTTTGCCCACTTTTTGATGGGGTTGTTTTTTTCTTGTAAATTTGTTGGAGTTCATTGTAGATTCTGGATATTAGCCCTTTGTCAGATGAGTAGGTTGCGAAAATTTTCTCCCATTTTGTAGGTTGCCTGTTCACTCTGATGGTAGTTTCTTTTGCTGTGCAGAAGCTCTTTAGTGTAATTAGATCCCATTTGTCAATTTTGGCTTTTGTTGCCATTGCTTTAGACATGAAGTGTTTTAGACATGAAGTCCTTGCCCATGCCTATGTCTTGAATGGTAATGCCTAGGTTTTCTTCTAGGGTTTTTATGGTTTTAGGTCTAACATTTAAGTCTTTAATCCATCTTGAATTGATTTTTGTATAAGGTGTAAGGAAGGGATCCAGTTTCAGCTTTCTCCATATGGCTAGCCAGTTTTCCCAGCACCATTTATTAAATAGGGAATCCTTTCCCCATTTCTTGTTTTTCTCAGGTTTGTCAAAGATCAGATAGTTGTAGATATGTGGCATTATTTCTGACGGCTCTGTTCTGTTCCATTGATCTATATCTCTGTTTTGGTACCAGTACCATGCTGTTTTGGTTACTGTAGCCTTGTAGTATAGTTTGAAGTCAGGTAGTGTGATGCCTCCAGCTTTGTTCTTTTGGCTTAGGATTGACTTGGCGATGTGGGCTCTTTTTTGGTTCCATATGAACTTTAAAGTAGTTTTTTCCAATTCTGTGAAGAAAGTCATTGGTAGCTTGATGGGGATGGCATTGAATCTGTAAATTACCTTGGGAAGGATGTCCGTTTTCACGATATTGATTCTTCCTACCCATGAGCATGGAATGTTCTTCCATTTGTTTGTATCCTCTTTTATTTCCTTGAGCATTGGTTTGTAGTTCTCCTTGAAGAGGTCCTTCACATCCCTTGTAAGTTGGATTCCTAGGTATTTTATTCTCTTTGAAGCAATTGTGAATGGGAGTTCACTCATGATTTGGCTCTCTGTTTGTCTGTTATTGATGTATAAGAATGCTTGTGATTTTTGTACATTGATTTTGTATCCTGAGACTTTGCTGAAGTTGCTTATCAGCTTAAGGAGATTTTGGGCTGAGACAGTGGGGTTTTCTAGATATACAATCATGTCATCTGCAAACAGGGACAATTTGACTTCCTCTTTTCCTAATTGAATACCCTTTATTTCCTTCTCTTGCCTAATTGCCCTGGCCAGAACTTCCAACACTATGTTGAATAGAAGTGGTGAGAGAGGGCATCCCTGTCTTGTGCCAGTTTTCAAAGGGAATGCTTCCAGTTTTTGCCCATTCAGTATGATATTGGCTGTGGGTTTGTCATAGATAGCTCTTATTATTTTGAGATATGTCCCATCAATACCTAATTTATTGAGAGTTTTTAGCATGAAGGGTTGTTGAATTTTGTCAAAGGCCTTTTCTGCATCTATTGAGATAATCATGTGGTTTTTGTCTTTGCTTCTGTTTATATGCTGGATTACATTTATTGATTTGCGTATATTGAACCAGCCTTGCATCCCAGGGATGAAGCCCACTTGATCATGGTGGATAAGCTTTTTGATGTGCTGCTGGATTCTGTTTGCCAGTATTTTATTGAGGATTTTTGCATCAATGTTCATCAAGGATATTGGGCTAAAATTCTCTTTTTTTGTTGTGTCTCTGCCAGGCTTTGGTATCAGGATGATGCTGGCCTCATAAAATGAGTTAGGGAGGATTCCCTCTTTTTCTGTTGATTGGAATAGTTTCAGAAGGAATGGTACCAGTTCCTCTTTGTACCTCTGGTAGAATTCGGCTGTGAACCCATCTGGTCCTGGACTTTTTTTGGTTGGTAAGCTATTGATTATTGCCACAATTTCAGCTCCTGTTATTGGTCTATTCAGAGATTCAACTTCTTCCTGGTTTAGTCTTGGGAGGGTGTATGTGTTGAGGAATTTATCTGTTTCTTCTAGATTTTCTAGTTTCTTTGCATAGAGGTGTTTGTAGTATTCTCTGATGGTAGTTTGTATTTCTGTGGGATCGGTGGTGATATCCCCTTTATCATTTTTTATTGCAT